>NW_027180319.1:0-600000 GCF_040956055.1 Brachionichthys hirsutus | reverse complement strand
CCGTCTACTGCTCTTGCTTCTGCCCATCAGTTGCTCCTTAACCGCCACCTCCTAAAATACAGAAATTACATTTCAGCTATTCGAGGAAAACACAAAACAAAATAGAACTTGTATATGTTATTTATTTTCACCAAGCTATGAAACTTCAAAGCTGTTAATTAAGACTTCATATGGACTGACTTGCCATCTACCCATCCTGTCTGTATCTCTACCAGATTCTCTATCCACCTGTCTGAGTCTGTCCAGAGTCAGAATGTTCTCCAGGCTCAGGACGCTGCGGAGGTATTTCTCGATCGCAGCCTCTTCATCAGCTGACTGGCTGTTGTGGACATTAGCAGCGAGGCGGGCCAGCATCTCCCTGTCCTCTGAACCAGGGTCGTCCTGACGGGACCAAACATCACAGAAAATGGGTGCTTAGCAACTCTTTCTGCGGAGATCTTTCTTTTGCAAAGCCGAAATATGATGCTTCCTCCAGGCTTTACCCCGGGGATGTTGGAGACCACCTCGAAGTTGACCCCAGAACCAGGTATGGTACTGCGAGTGGACATCCTCCTGAGAAAGTTGTGAGCGAAACCCTGGCGGCCCGGGTTAACGTTGACGCAGATCCTTTTTCTCAAGAAGAGCTGCATGTCGGCCGGGTGGCTGAGCTGAACCACCGCCCGAACTGTCAGGTAGACCCGTTGCTCCGGCAACGCTCCACCACGACTGAGCTGAGGATAATCGTGGACAGTAGAGTCCCACGATGCCTCTGCTTTCACCTGTGAGGTAGGACGAACCTTTAGTGAAAGTGAAACAAATAAAATGATAGTGAAGGAGCCTCCTTCTGAACACCCTCACCTCGCCATCGTAGTGTTTGACGATCTGTAAGTCAAAGAAGTCGTCCTCATCCTCCCCAGTGAGGGTCGCATCCCAACCTCCAGCCTCAGGAACCTCAAACTGGTCTTGCGAGCTGAGGTCATCAGCTGGGAAAACCAATAAAAAACGTCAAAAATCAGACTAAGCAGAACAACGCAAGAGGTTTAGATAACTTGGCGAAGAACACAAGTACGTTTGAGGTTCAGGAAGATGACAGGAATGTGAGTCTCCATGCCCGGTAAAGGAACCCTGTGAACAAACAAGCAATAAATGCTGGGCTCAACGGTCCTCTGAGGAACCATATAAAAAATAAAAATCACAGGTTGTACCATTCTGCAGGTGCTCCAGGTATTCCGCTGCCAGCAGAGGGCACCATAACAGCGTTTCTCTCCTCTGTCAGAGTCAGTCGCCACTCCAGAAGCTGGGCCTCCCTCTCCATGTCATCCTCGGTCTTCTCTGTATGCAAGATAATGCTTCAAACTTGACTAAAACCCCGAGTGTGTTCACATTTTCTTTCTAATGTGCAAACAGCGTACTTGTACGTTACCTGCTTTGCTAACCAGGCTCTGCAGGTGCTGGTCGAGGTATTCCTGTCTCTTGGTGAGAGTAGCTAACCACTGCCCCCGTAACCGTTCCAGGTCCCTCTCCTACACAACAAAGCAGCTTTAAGTCACTGCAAGACTTCTCAAAAATGGAACAGGCTATAGCTGCATTAAGCTAGTTTACCTGATAACTATCCATCTCGTCTTCTTCCTGGTCCGCTGTAATATTCCTGATTTCCACACAACCTACTGACACAGCGAGCAGCACTTCTGCTATCAGAGGCATCGTGCCCGAGTCCTGAACCGAGCGCACATCCACCTGGATTCGCCTCGACTGACCCTGAAGATGAGGAAGGACGGTGGAGTAGTTAACGGATATGACTTTAGACTTTACAGACAGGACATGCATTTCAAAACATGAAAACCGCTCAGATATTGGTTACCTGCCGAAGCTGGAAGATTCCCCCGGTCCTCACATCTCTAGCTGGAACCACCTCCACTGGAACAAAGTCTCCGTTCTCGTTTATTTCAAGGATCTGGATCCAGAGCTCCAGACGGCGCGTTACCTCACTCCACCTTCAAAAATGAACATCATCGGCACATACACTTTGGTTTTACATCAAGCTAGTCTTTCAAACAATAAGAATCAGAAAAGTGTGTCCACCTGTCTCGTAGGGTGCGTGTCTTGGCCTGAATGATGCTAAGGTCCCAAAGGGCGGGGTTCCTCCCCGAATCAGCCTGTCTGTGTCCGTACACCTCAATAGCAACTGCCCCTTCAGTCAGGTATTCAATGAAATCCTCCGTCACCGACACCGCCAGCTCCTACATGGCGAAAGAAAGATCAGTCATGCCAGCTATTTAAAACTGACAATGCACTCGGAAAATGATCTGCAAATATTTGGTTTGAAAGTAATTTTAACAGATTCAAACTCCCTCCCCAGCTTCACCTTGCAGCTATCAAACACCACCATGCAGTGCGGGTCCTTAGTGTTGGGCGAAGAAGATGAAGGATCTACTTCTGGAGCCACGATGATGGGCTCAGGCTGGTCCCAGAATGAATACTGACAGAAGACAAAGTTGGACAGATACTGTGGAAGACCGGTGGCCTGCAGGATCTTAATCTGAAGGGCAAACAAGTCGAAGGTCATGGAATCATTCAAAAGCATGTTCAAGGCATTCTTCACACCAAAATATGTATATTTGAGGTTTTCACAGACTAAGTAATAAAACTGTGCACATGGAATGCTTTTCAATTACTGCGTGAACCGCTCTGAATTAAATCGCCTTTCCCATCTCACCATGCAGACCAGTTTGCGATCCTGAAGTTCAGTGTCTTGGTTGTTGTCAGACTCATCCCCTCCAGCCATGTTGTCCTCCAACCCCCCTCCGACTCGAACCACTTCCACATGAAGACGCCCAGCCACCTGACCACAGTCAAGAGAGGGAAGACAAGACAAGACAGTCGAGTTCCACCTTGCATTCAGCTGAAATTTTCATCTTTCTCTTCAATGATACTTTATTTATGCCTATGGGCAGATTTTATTTTTGCATGTGACACCCATTTCAGAAAGACAATGAACCAGACAAAGAAGTACATGATCGAGTATCAGGAAAATAAAGTGCTCAGTGGTCCACCATACACCAATGCTGAAGCAAACTTATATAAAACAATAATAAATTAAAATATAACTTAAAACAAATGCAATAAAACACAATATGCTTAAGGAATTAAAAGCAATCTCATAAGAACTGGAACAAGAACATAAAAGGTAAGGTCAAAATAAAGAGTATTGGTATTGGTATATGTACTTGTATTTTGTTGACAAGCTAGAGGATTTTAGCAGCATTTTTACCAAGTGACCTTTATAATGAATAATTTTGTACTAAAGGTCTCATTGAGTCATTCTGGGTTTACAGAGATTACTGGAACAATTTTAAAGTCAATATAAACAGAAACTCAGACTTGAAGAAAAACCCAGAACAGACACCACAGAGATGAACTTCACGCTTATCAGGTTAACCCCTGAAGCTCTGCAAGAAGAGGATTAGTTTATCAAAGAGGTGGTCTGTAAATGCCCACCTCCCCCTTCTGGTTGATGATGGGAACAGCGTACTGCAGCTTCACGTCATAGAAGAGGCAGGACAGGAAGACGTTGGCAACGCCGATAAGGCTGTGGTTTTCCTGCTCGTCAAAGAAAGGGTCTGCACGACGGAAATATGAGAGCATCACCTGCACAAGCAAAAAAAAAAAAAAGGTAAACATGGAATAAATCTGAAGTTACTGCAAAAACACTTTCACGTCTCCTTCTTAGTTCATTCTCATTCCATCGCTCTTCTGCCAACTGAGGTCATGTCTTCATTTCCTCGTGATCTGGCAGGGTTAGACTGCACACAGCAATTTATCAAGCTAACTCACAGGGTTGTCATGGTGATGGATGTTGTAATCCTGCCACTCCTGGTACAACTCTCTCATGTCGACAAGACGGTTTTCCATCTTCTCCAAACTCCAGATCTGCTTCCCTCGACACCGACGTCGAACCTGAATCGCTGGTTCACTGAGAACCGCGTCCCTCTAGAGACACAAAGATTATTTTGAGATCTGTTTGTGTTAAAAATAGAAGACAGGAAATGAGTGCACGAACATCTACATATTTGTACGCGCCAGACCTTGCGGTTTGCGTAAAGGTTGTCTGATGGGATCTGGAGAGTGACTCTGTACTCCGTGTGACGCTCCAGCTCATCCGCGATGAAACAGGCTTCTTGTACCAGGAGGTTTGCCCTCACAATCTGCTCCCTCAGTCGCCGTAGACTCCGCAGCAGCACCGCCTCCCTGAGGAGGAGAGGAGGCGACAGACAGAGGCGAGTCAGAGGGATTTCATTTATTTTTGGACTGAGAGGGAGCTTCACAGAGCCGAGCGCATTTCCATATCTGATGCATGTACACACACACTCCCACCTGTCCTCAGTCCACTGCTTCAGTCTGCCCTGAGCACTGCTTGAATGACTCATCCCCCCCACACTGAGTCTCTCCATACTGCGGTAGTGGGACTGCTGGCCCGGACCGTGCTGGCCAGCCACCGACCCTCCGGACGGGCCGGCGGACAGACGGTCCGGGTTGAGTTTCTTGCGAAGGTGCTGCAGTTCCTGCTCATACATCTGTCTCTGGCGCTCCAGAGCAGACCGCTTCTCCTCTTCATGCTGCCTCCCCAGAGACTGAAGCACAGCTTGCATTGGGTCTAACAGGAACAAGAAGAGAGGAGACTGAACACAAGAAGCACTGAACTGTGTTCAATGTTCTATTGATGCAGAATATAGACGCCTTCTTACCATTATTACCCAAGGCTTTCATCATGACCTCTGTTTGGGCAAACTCGTAGGAAAAGCTGACTTCACTGGACACTTCACTCCCTGTGTCACCATCTGCATCCAGCTGCTCACTGCTGCCGCTGTTCTTCATCACACCGCCCTCAACTTCCTCATCCTCAGTTCCCAGAGAGCGGCGCTTAGGTAGGTTGATCCTGACAGTAATATGTCCAGTTAATTGACCACGAATTTAGCATGGCTTGGCTGATTTCCGAGTATCCAATTATATTATAACTTGACTAATTCTTGTACAGATCCTGTTTATCATCGTTATTGTAATATAGGCTGCAATAAAATATAGAACATTGAAATACATGAAGTTTAAGTACGTAAAGCTGACAAAATGAAACATTTTAAGAAATGTAAGAATAAGGCAACTAAATTAGCTAACAAAACAAATATTTGCAGTAAAATTACCTAAAGAAGTGATTGTTTCCCCACAAGATTCGGTCACCGTGGTGAAGCTGCAGACCACTGGTCACTGGAGAACCATTGACACAATTCCTTTAAAACAATACAGAGTTGCATTAACCGCTGGTCTCCAGAGGTAAAACAAACCTCAAGCCTGTACTCAGCCCATCAGCCGGTGCTTCTTACCGAGCGTTGCGGTAGGGGGTGAGGATGACAGCAGAGTCTTCGGTAATATTGATGACGCAGTGTTCGGCCTGGATACCCATCCCACACAGCTGGATATCCTGAGAGTCTGCTGATCCCACCTTCGTGTGATCCTGAGCCATAGTTCAAAATGTCACAAGATCTTTGTCAAGGTTCCTTTTGGTCGTTTTGTGGATTTTGCATAATAGATGCCAGTGGAAAGACATAAAAGTCTTTGATGCTTTCGCCATTTTAAGTCAAACAAAATATTTAAATGTAGCATTGTTTTAAATTTCGATGTTAGCTGTTCTCTCAAGTTTTACTTTTGCATGAAATCTGATTTGGGATCAGAAAAACAGTCAAATCCAGCTGATGTGTCTGTACTTGTATGTTTTTTGTATTTAGTCATTATTGTTACATGTAGCACGACTTCACCGAGAGACATTCCTAGTCTGTGAATCCTCACTGACAATGGCAATAAACACCTTCTGATTCTGATTCTGAGATGAACTCAATGTTGGTGACAATGCTGTTTTACATTCTATATGAACAGGTATAAAATATCCACTGTTCAGCAGAGCTATTGAGGAATCCGTGCGTGTTCTCCTACCTTCAGGTAGTAAACCAAAAGTTCATTAAGGGCAGGATCAGCATTAAGGTTGACAAGAAAACTTTTGTCATCTCCAACTTTAATCCCCGATGACTGGAGAGAAATACCCAGACTCTCCAACTGCTTCTGACGCTCCTATGAACACAGAAACAAAGATCGTTTTTACACGTATATGTAAACCTTAACGTGCTTGTAGAAAACCAAACTAGGATCATTTATGTACAATAGCTCAGCTCGGATTAATTTTTGGAAATGAAATTTAATGACATTCAGAACCGTCTTACTTGTGCAACCTCCTCAGTTTTCCGAAGTTTCTCCTCCCAGGTAATGGTCATCTCTTGGATCAACTTTTCAGACTCTTCGAGACGCTCTTTAAGTTCTGGAGCTTTCAAAGACTGGATCAAAAACAACAGAGGAGTCACGGAAAGCAGAAATTAAGAAATGCTGATCTCTAGCATTTCAAACATGTCTCACCTCTGCTTGAGTCAGCTGTACTTTGAGTTTCTCGACTTCCTCTCTCAGCTCCCTGATGATACGAGCGTTGGGATCTTCATTCACAACAGCATGGTTCACAATGCTCTTTGCTCGGTCTGCATAGCGCAGCGTCGAAAGGGTCTCTTCATAGCTGTCTGCTGCTGGACTCACGGTTGCGACCATCGCCGTGCGGCTGTTGCCACCCAGACAGTCCTGA
Source organism: Brachionichthys hirsutus (assembly GCF_040956055.1). Classification (NCBI taxonomy): domain Eukaryota; kingdom Metazoa; phylum Chordata; class Actinopteri; order Lophiiformes; family Brachionichthyidae; genus Brachionichthys; species Brachionichthys hirsutus. The sequence goes on along the minus strand of NW_027180319.1, from coordinate 593,345 downwards.
AGAAATGTGTAAATATGCAACACATCCAGGTGAGGACAGACACAGCTGGGATGATAAAACAGCAGTTCTCTTCCACGTAAAGAAAATCTAATGAATATATACATGTGTACCTTTAGTAGCCATGTCAGAACAGAGTCTCTGTATGGAACAAACTTGTTCTTGTTCTTGGTTGTTCCCTGTTCAGCTAGCGCTGAGATCACCAGACCAAGAGTAGTCAGAGACCTGGCAAACAAAAAAACCCAAGGGTCACACACCTTCTATTTCGTGCCATGAATTTATTCTGTGACACATTGCAAGCTTAAGATATGCAAAATCTTTTGGTAACTTATAAATTGGAGTAAATCATTTGTCTGGTGTTATACACCTTGTATTATGTTGAAAAATAATTACGTTGTTTATGTTAGGGTCATTTTGACCCGCACTGTGTAAATCCACTCAAAACAGTAAAAAAAAAACGCGTTAAACCAATAACGTCTTCATTTTAGATTATATGAACATTTAGAAAAGAGACATACCATACATTTTTAATTCCAACACTATATTTAAGAACTATTTGAAGTTTTTTCCTCTTCATGAACACTTTTTTTTTTTCATTCGACTTGCTCCATTTCCTCAGATTTTCAATGTTCAACAGCTCTGGTGTCGCGGTTGTCAAATCGGATCACACGAGATATCATGTGAAATGTCTCCAGAGACATTGTTGCTCGAAGGATTGGCCTTCCATTCTCTTGATTCCACAGACTTGCAGTTGCTTCTCCCTTTGACCTGTAGACTCCAGCTAATACCAGAATTCCGATGTAAGCATGCAAGTCAGTCTGATCCAGTGGCTTCCATTTCTCTTGAAATACACGCCTTCCCTCCAAATTGGTCATGTCCAGTATAATCTTCTCTATTGGTGGGGATATGAAGAGCTGAAATGCTGATTGAATATCATCGACTCGTGTGACAGCAAATCTTGTAGGACCGGGAGTCCTTTTGATGACATTGGAAGATGACAGTCCACCTCGGCTTTGGTGTGGTGCTGTTGACCCTTTTATATTACCAACTTTAGATGCCCATGTCCCCTCTGTGGATGATTATTGCTGCATTCCTTGGTTTTCATCTGATGGAGAGACAATGGCAGACTCGTCCTCTGAATCCTCCTCATTGGAGGAAAATTGACAATCTGGATCATCAATAACATTGTCCCCGGTCTCTGAAATCTCTTCCTCTGCATCACTAAAGCCAAAGTAGCATCAACTGTAAACCTTCTGGAGCTCATTTTTGGTGTGTTTGTCAAAGAGATGACATGAGAACAGTGACAAGGACAAGGGAGAAAAAGTTCCTCCTCTACTCACACCTGGGTCTCTGTGTCGAAATAGCTATTCAGAGGGAGTCAAAATACAAATAATTGGGCAATCTAAATAAAGGACATAAAATACATCAGTGTTTATTTTGGATCTGAACAGCTTCTTACCCACATTAAAGTGTCCGGGTCAAAATGACCCCAACATCATATTCGTATACAAAGTCTGCACAGACATTATACTACACATCAAGGTGTCCAGATTTTACACACAAGTTCATGACCCAAGATGAGGAAAAGTCACAAAATTGTATGACAAAAAATAAAGGATAACCAGTACTTTGGTCAACACAAAAACTGAAATGGGTCAAATTGACCCTTAACATAACATAAGGGTTAAGAGAATACTACAGCAATGCTTCAGCATACTTGTTGATGTTGCTTCCTTCCTTGAGTCGTTCTCCTGCTGCTCCCGTTTTCGCTGCGCGTTCACTTCCTGCCAGGTCGACCAGACTCAACCGACTCACCTTCTCTCCAGTCGTCTAAAGAGAAAAGGGAGTCAGACAGAAGAAATTTCATCTATGAATGTTCATTCTTTCGAATAAGTTTCTTTTTTTGATAAAAAAATGTCTCCCTACGATCAAGAGAATCACTTATCTTCCAACACTATGCATTGCATTGAACTTTGGGTCATATGCCATGCACGTTATCAGGGCAATAGTTTATTACTGCCGATGTCTCCTGAGCTGGGCATGTTTCTCTCCGCGTCGGGTGGATTAATTTTCATATTTAATCTCCTCATAATGGAACCATCCTTTTTTTCTCACATTGCATATAAACGTCCCGAAGCTGCAATCTAGGAGATTTATGCGGATGTAGATCTGCTGACATTCCTGAAAGCAGAGCCATATATTATCTGGCCATCTTGACAACCTGAATGCCTCATTAATCACCATGGAGGCACAGAATTAAGACATTCCCTGCAGGCAGCTTTCGGATGGCCATTGTTGTGATCTAGGAGCATGGCCGCAACAGACAACCCAGAAATAAACAACATGATCCAATGGATCAGGAACTTTCCTCATGAACTTATAATCACATTAAAAACATTGCTCCTGCTCACCTTTGTCGCGTTTTCATGTGATTCTATCAAGCACTTCATGCAGAAATCTAGTGTTACACTTGGGTTTCTCATATTTCAGTCTATTATTGACAGTTTCCTTCAATTTCCTGCAATGTAGTGAGGATCTGGATATCACCTCGCCATCTGTGCCAGGACAGATCGACCCTGGGTCAGTGGCTGAGGAGGCTGAATGTAACACCTGATTTTCACCTGACACCTGCTGCGGAACAAAAGCAGTGCCTCGGCAGCAACAATCACCTGTGTGTGTAAAATTTAGCCTGTTCAGAAAAAAGATTAGCACTTTGTTACAAAAAGAAAGGCTCGAACAGTCAGAAAGGCAGATATCCTTTTTAATCATAGACTCATTGCATGTGTTTAGCAATCACTGCTGCTTCTGCCCTGGTTGCATGATGCTCTCGCTACTTCAAACAGGCACAGTATTTATACATAGCATTAAATGGATTCCTCTGCAGGAGTCTTCTATTTTTAGTTCCACTCCTCTGCGTCTTTAAATAAGGTCAAATATCCCTAATGACTGCCAAGCACCATAAAGCAACAAAGAGTGGAACATGAGCACAAACCTCATAATAGATACTCATCAACTAGCCAAGTAAAATGATACATTGGTCCAGAGGGGTTTGTCGTGTTTCGGGTTCATTGCGAGAATACAAACTATATTAAAAATGAGGAAATAAAAATACCAAACAGATAAGGAACAGCAGCTACAGAATGTGTTGGCTTCGTGATTCCGACCATACGTCAGCCGCTGTCTGACGAACGCTGAATGACACAGGAGGCGTCGTGAAAGCGAGCTGGCTGTATCAGCTGACAAACCCAAACGCACGCCTGTGAATTATTAACAGAATTTGCAGATGGCAAGTCATTGCGGAAATACGGGTAAGGAGCCACAGAACATTAGTGGGTCACTGAGAAAGGACAATTTGTCATTTACATCTTTAGATGGAGAATTTGCTCAGACAGCTGAGCCGACATCCTTTCTGGCTCCCTCGCCCCGACTCGCCGCAGAGGCAGTTTGACCAAAGAACTAGACTGGTCGTCAATTAAGTTCTGTTACGGAAAACATATCTGTGCTTTGCAACTATCATATGGCAATAATATGTAAAATTATTCAAATAGAAATGCGATATTGCATCCAAAAACAAATTGAGCAAATGAACCACTAGACACAGGTAGCCGTTTGTCTGCATCGAATGTAGCAGACATGTAGGATTCTAGAACAACAGAAGGTGAGACAGTCAGAAGATTTCACAACAGATGTGCACACAGTTAAAAATAAGAAAAATAAGAACGTTTGTTTGTGTCTAAATAGCACTATAAATTAATTGTGTGCTCCATTTACCCCAGACTGCAGGTCTTTGAGAGTGTGTGTGAGGATGATGTTGAAGACTGCATGCGATCGGCTACTCTCTTCATTCATATTGGTGGCTGCAACAGTTCGGGACTTATTCCCCTCAGACATCAGAGACTCAATGTCCTGTAAAAGAGACAGTGGAGATCAAACAACAAGGATCGAGCAGGAAAAGGACAACACTTCAGACTCATACAGGTGCATTATGGAGACGGCTTCAACTGGCCAAACTGCAAGCCCAGCGACGAGAAAACGATATTCATGATAACTTCTATATTCTACGATCGTCTTTCTATTTGGGACTGGTGGAACTGCTGAGCTGATGTCAGCAGCACTGCTACAGTACAGAAGCCTCGTGTTTGAAGCGAGAGCAAATGCAAGTAACGGTCTCAGATCACATATCAGCTGGATGCCGACACACTGGTAAGTAAACCTGAGAGAAATGAAACAGCAAAAAAAAAAATCGTTACCTTGTAGCTGGCAACAGCTAGTCGAGACAGACCGTCCACATAAGGACCCAAAACCTTATGTTCCCTCACCCTCAGAGTTTGTCTGCCCCTGGATGGAAAGTAAATGAATAAGGTTTAAAACGGGCAGAAAAAAAAAGGTAACTCACAGATTAACATTCATTTGACGCAGGGACACCAGTGAAAATACCGGCCAGTAGGTCATCGTCACAACTGTCCTCACTTTAGAGAGACTGTGTTTGCCCCAGCCACTTTATTCTGACTTGCTGCCCGCCCTGAGATCTTCTTCATTCTTTCAGCCCTGAGGAAATCCCATATGCCTGTCAGATGGTCCTCCTCTCTTTGTGGCCATTTAACAGAGGTCAAAAGGTCACAGAGAGAGTGAAGGTCAAAGGTTGTGCCGTCTGGAGCAGCAGAAACAAGCCTGTGGTCCTGATTTACTGCTGACCAGATGGGCATCAGTGCCTGCAGGACATTAGAGTAATCATTTTGATCTGCTGCCCACAGCAGCTGGTGGGATCAGCATGCACCAGGCATCGTCTCTGTTCAACAAGCTAAACAGAGGACAAATTCAGATGGTTGTTCACCTAAAAGGTCATTAAGGTTGGTGCTCCAGTCACAGATTATAGTGTTCCAGCCCACAACATCAGATCTGACACCTGTAATTAACTCCGTGATGAAGCTTCACACTTCAGGCCAAAATTCCATCTCTTCAGTAGAAGAATTTACTTTGAAGCAGCTTGAAGAAATACATTCTGAATTGAATACATTCTGTATTTAATATATTTTATAGCCGTTTTAAGTTGCTTAAATAGATCATAAATCCATTTCTAGCATGCTTCCTCCTTTTCATGAAAGGGTGTGAAGATTAGGCTGAAGTCGTACCCTTTTGGATCGAGCAAATCTCGGACCTTCTCATTGTAGATCTCCATGTAAGACACCTCCACAGTAAAGCTCTCCTCCTCCCGCTGCTCCTTCTGTGTTCGGTCAAACAAAGCGCTGCACAGTCGTGGAATAAGACCTGGTTGGTCCACTGAACCCATCATGGTGTACGACTTTCCAGAACCTGGCAACGAACAATTGGAACATAAAACTTAAAAAGTAAAAATGGACATATGTGCGACATATACACAGACAACATATACAACACGGTAGACAGAACGGGGCTTCATGAGATACAACTATCCAATCGAATGCGATTCAAACAGCTCCGGTATCGGTTGTTGCCCAACAGATGTTATGGTATCAAGAATAACTTGGGATTCTAAGAAACGAGCAGATTCATTTTATATTGTTTACTACTGGAATGATATTGGACTGATTCATATTTAATACATCTTATCCTAATACGCTGCTGTCACTCATGCCTGTAAATATATCTGAATAAATGACTGACTGAATACAAGACACAGATGGCTGTGGACAAGGACGTACCGGTTTGTCCATAGGCAAAGATACAGGCATTGTAGCCCTGGAAGGCGTTACGGAGAAGACTTTCCCCAAGGCACTGGAAGACCACCTCCTGACCTGGACAGACACATAGACTCATTTATAAAACCCAATATTTAACCTTTTTAAGATGACGTCTCTGTACATCATATGAAATGTTAAACATTTTAATAAGAGATAGACAAGCGATAATGTTGGACCGATTAGTTATACTAAAAAATTCATATTAATGAACCAATAAAAAAAAAAAAGAACATTTTAACTTCAGAATGAACTAACCTGCAAAATTCTCCTTATCCGTCTCATCCATGGACCAGAAGCAGTAATCATAGGCAAAGACCTGAGAAGACGGGAACAGCATGAGACGCGAATGACAGACAGGGGTGGCTTTGTCTTCTTCAAAATTAATTTTTTGTAATGAGAAGAAATGAGTTACTAATTAGTAATTTTTAATTTAAAACTTAAATCATTAAGACACAAGGTGGTGTATGATGCAAACACTAACGGAAATTAGAAAATTGAAAAGAAGACAATTATATGAAAAGAAAATACTCCACACTGGGCAGGTGCCGCAAACAAAGAAGCTTCTGGTTTTAATTCTACTTCTTTGAAACAGTACAGGGTGGCTGCAGAGACAGACGGTTCCCATGGGAACGAGAGCATTGGGCCACTGGGCCTGTAAGATCGGTGTGATGGATCCCTTCTCTACCTCGACTACTGATATCACGTGGTAAATCATACGATTATTATTCAAATTAGCTTTCAAAAGAAAAGCAACGCTTGATGCCTTTTGTCGTCACAATGACCCTGTTGGGAAATACTGATGCAAAGTAGAGGAGGCCACAGGTTTGCACTCAAGTTCCTTTAGAACAAGAATTCCTCCAGGGTTTTATAACCGAGTCAGCTCAGCATCTTTGTGTGTTTATGTGTGTTGTTACCTTGGATTGACTCCTGATGATGTCGGGAGGGTCCACAGCAGCATGCGGAGAGATAGGAAGATGACATTTGATGACGTTAATTAACTTTATCTATCCTCAGTTGCGAATTATTTTTACACTCGACATAATAAACACACATACAGGCCAGAGCGGGCGCGCACACACACACACACACACACACACACACACACAAAGGGCCTGTAGACATGCAAATAATGAAGATGGCCGAGTGATGGGCAGCCACATAGAACCCCAGTAGCAGCTACCGGTTCACAAGCCATACTTTGGTCCATGCTGGACCTGAACCGGCGACACTCCGGCCCCCAAGCCAAGTCCTTGTGGACTGAGCTACTGTCGCCCCTTTAGTGCAAACAGAGGAATATTTTAAGCAATTCAGGAGGCTGCAGTGGAATCCAAGCCTGGAATGGATGAAACCTGAAGCTTTTTTTCTTACTAATTATCATGTGTTCCTCTGAGGGGAAGAGAGTCAGACAGATAAATGAATACATGGCTGAGTGGAGACAGACAGAAAGACAAAGCAGCGCTTGAACCACCAGCCTCAGGCTTTTCTCATTTTCACAAGTTGTTTTAGCAGATATGAAGTCGGCCTTGGGAGTCTCCTTTTACATCTTGTTTGACTCAAGTTGAAGCAACTCATCAGGGAATCTGAAATGGATGCGTGCATCTATCTCTGGGCGGCTGACACTGAAGTTGGCAGAGGGTTGAGTAACCGGAATCAGAGAGTGATCGATGATCGATACAAATCCATAACTGGATCAAGATCACATTCTGAAACATCCGCACAAAATACCTTAGACAATGTCATGTTTTCATGGCCATTCCCATGATGCTTTCCACCATTTGACATTTAATTGGGGTTCGTTAATTGGTTGCACTTTTCTTTTTAGCTACGAGTTTAATTTGTTTTTAGTGCCACTGGCTGTTAAATTCAAGAGGAGTTTAATTATTGATGAGAACGCTTGGATCATTCACCACACGCCACAGCACTACTGTGGGCACAAGTTGATTAGAGATAAACTGGGGAGAGAAAGAGATAAAATAATTTTATTTTTAGTCTAGCTGAAACTGAAACGCTTTTTCAGGATTGTGAAGACAGTTGCCATGACGCCATTAACGTCATTCAGCAGGCACTCCAATCTCAACTGCTAGTGAAACGTGACAGCAGCATTAGGCAGGCCGTCCCTGCAGGCATTTAATCCACGGGGAGCGCTCTGATGAATATTTTTAATGCATTTATCCTACTTCTAAAATCATCACTCGTTGGGTGTTTCTAAAAAAAGCCTTTTTCGCGCCAGTCTAAGAAGTTCTCTATTTCCTTTCTCCCTTTTGCTCACGACAGGAGATGATTCATCTTCTATCTCCAGCTGTGCGGCGCTGGCGCTGCCGTCAGTCACAGAGCAAAGTCTCGTTTGATAACTAGGTCAGGAGGAAGACATTGCTTGCGGTGTACACCAGTGGTCCCCAACCACCGGGCCGTGAGGCAGTTATTACCGGGTCGCACAGAAAGAAGAACTCATTTATAACATTTCCGTTGTATTATTAGCGTCTAAAAAGGAGTTTTATTTTGAAAAACAACCAGATTTTCTTCAACGCAACATTCGCCTGTGAATTTTCTTGGTCCCGTGATATATAACTTAAAAAAACAGCCGTAAACTAGCAAAAATTAATAAAAACGTCTTTGGAGAACTTCTTTTAACAGACAAACCAGGAGTCAGACTTAAAATACGGGTTTATCTACAACAGCTGATTAGCTTCGTTAACGAGGCAATAAAAGGGTCAAAACTGTTTGGCACAGAGAGACCAGAACCTGGATTAAAAGACAAGAACCCTGGAATAAAAGATAAGAATGTGGAATTTATTCAACAAAAACGTGACCATGAAGGACAGAAGCAATTATTGAGGCCACATCTAATGATGAGTAGATATTGGTGCAATACTTGTTTAATAGTTATTGCAAGTGCATAATATGAAGTTTATTGTAAGATTATAGTCCTATTTTTTTTATTTAATTACCCCACCGGTCCGCAAAACAATTGCCCGGCATGAAACCGGTCCGTGGCAGGAAAAAGGTTGGGGACCGCTGGACTACACAACAACAAACACACATGTACACAAACTGAGTGTGATTCATTAATACTGACCATCCATGACCAACACCAGATCAAACCTCGACCCTCAAAACATTAAAATTCCTCAAACCTGCTTCAGTAAATATGGAACACAGACACCGGTCCTGCTCATAAATGCTTCATGCACATACCAACCAGCATACAATCCCAGCTGTAATAATCCACGTTTCACTGATGTTTACACAGCTGACATTCAGCATTCAGAATGAAAGGATTTTCTTTTTGCTACAGAAAAGTAGCTCAGTCGCTTTTCAGACCAGGCTCAAGTTAAGGATCCCTACACGGCACTGACATTTATTAAAAGCGCTGTGATTTCCCGGTATTTGTGGTTCTCTGAATGCTCCTCCTACATATATCATATCTTGGAGCACTTTAGAGCTGAAATTGGCACGGTTTGGATGGACGCAGTGATGACGGCTGCATGGCGAGCAGGGCTACCCATGTCTTGTTCACAAACATGCATTAACAGAGCAAGGCGGCCCCCCCACGAGTGGGAAGAATGAGAGAGAGGAGAGCAGCGAGCCCACCGCCTGCAGTCCTTGAACACATCTCTTCATCCCACCTCCCTTCAGCATACTCCTCCACTCTGATTACCATCATTTAAAAAATAACATCATGCATGGTTGGTCAACCCACCCATTTTCTTTCTCTGCTATTCTTGTGTTGTGTTTTTTTCTCTCTTGGACTGTACCACTCGTGACTTTGTAGGGAGGGATGATGAATGGAGGATGGGAAGGAGGCTGAAGGTAGCAGGCGGGGGGTTAGGTACAGTGAGTGAAGAGGCTGGGTCTGAGACTGGAGCGTTAAACTGAAGCAGAAATGGCACCATGACAGAACAGCAGGACACGGCTGATAATTGAGCTCGCTGACATCATGACTAACAATGAATAGGACAACAGTTTCCCACAGTGAACACTAGACCCTCCCATTTAAACTAATGACACGGTCTGGGGACACAAAAATAAACTCAATGTCCAGGATTACTGTACTCCTCTCCAAGAAGGCCATGTTACATCTTACCGCCCAATGATTGCTTTATTCACAATGTTCAGGGATTTATTGATGAGTTCATGATATATATATATACACACACATATACAACACAGAGTATTTACTGGGTTAATTCAAAAGCCAGGTTTGCGCTCTCCTAGAGCTTTTCTAGTTATTTATATGGCACACATTAACTGGAGAACTGGATAGTTCTGCAGTCTAATGTTCATATTCTTCACAGGAATGTAATAAAGCTGAATGAGGAGCCACAGGGCTAATGTTCGGCATTTCAGATGCCGCTGGAAAAAATGAGTAGGTAGTCTTCAACCTGAGGATGGGATGTGAACTCGCTTTTTATGCTATTCAAGTGTGGAAATAAGCATTAAAGTAGTCTAGAATGGGCTTTTATTCAAACTTCAGCCAGGCACTGACTCTTAGCGGTCCAAATTGAACCATAAAACACACCATGATTTCTTGTCCTTCGCCAGACTGGAGACTGATGCTAATAACATGCACTCAAACCATCTCACTCAGCCAGGATTCATTCAGGCTCTTGGAAAATCCACTTATTTGGATACGCAACCGCTGTCTGAATATCCAGGGTTGGAAAAGCACACAACGTGGACAGGGGCGAGTCCGGCAGCTTCCTAGTGTGTGACTTGTGAGAAGGACCACAAACACACTTCTCTCTGGAGAAGGTGAAAAACTGTTCATCTCTCCTCTTCACTCCTGAGCTCGTGAGGCAGAATGCTCATGCCAATGTTCTTCACATGGACATTGTGTTAGGATCACGGCCAAGTTGAGCAACCACTCCCTACAGCCACGACAAATTCAGTTTCGTTTATGGTGATGAATTTATTGGAAATAAAGTCCACTATGTAATTCAACTGATTGCAATACCATAGCAAGCAGTAGGTGTCCAACTTCCTACTCGTGCTAGGCTAAGACTCTGAAATCAGTAACGTATTAGTGTAAACCTGGCCTTTACGATGCTTGGACCAACTAGCTCGACGCAACATTACTAAATTCAAAGCAGGAAGAATTTGATATTGGTGGGCTTTTAGGAACTCCCACAATCACATGGTTGATTAAAATTGTAGTTAAAGCAACCGACTTTACTCTGAACACAGACGGCACCTTTCTAAAGTGACTAATAATTAGTGAGCACTGGGGGCAAACAATAAAACTATAACACAGTATTTCAGGGAATTTTGACAATAACGATTTATCGAGCTTGCGCATGCACGCGCGCACACACACACAAACACAAACACACACGCACGCCTTGTACTGGATCATGCAAATCCTAAAATAACCACATTATTTGAGGATACGAGCCACCGTGGACAATATTGTTTAACAAACCGAGTTGCTTGTATTTGTCTCACTGATATCTGTGACAGCTTCAGGCTATGATGCAAATGTGCTGTTTGTTCACAAAGCCACTGGCAGGCTAGCTGCCTGCTTATCGGAATCATTATCAGAGTGGCCTGACTGCATTTAACACTCTGGATGCTAACGCACAACAAAATATATGCTCAATTCTAACATTAAGGCAACAAAGTGTAAAATAAATAAAAAGTGTTTAGAAAACACAGAAGGCCAATACATCATCACATGTTCATTTCCTTGATGATCCCCTACGAGGAGAGCTTAAAGAAAGTCCTCAAGCCGCAGTGAGTCACTGAGTGGCAGCATGAGGAGCTCCACAGTGGCCTCACCAGTGAGTGTCACTGGTGGAAAAACTGAATTGGACACATAAGCAGAACACACAACTAACGAGTGGCCAAAAATACTGTAAAGCACAGGATGTAAAGTCACGATGAAAGTTAAGACACTTTTAAAGCTTTGCTGAAAAACGAATTTATTAAACTATACTGATTCATTAGTAGCTCCAATGCGAGGTACATAAGGGTGGCAGAAAAACTCAACCAATCATTTATTCCCCAGTGCCTGAATGGCTAGATGCTCTCTGTTAAAACAGGATCCAGAGCAATTTGGCTCCTGCAACAGACCTGATCCACTCCAGACATGCATTTTACCTAGAAGAATCAGAGGAATCAATGCAGCCTCTGTAAAACGGCTAAGAATACATCAAGCAACTACGTTTACAGCATACTACCTCTATGCATCAAAGATCATTTCTCTTCCCTATTTAACAAGTGAAGAATTATTAAACAGCATCTACATGCTCCGAGCAGCAGTCGTTCGGCCCATCCTCCTGCCACTGCCTCCTCGCTCCTTTGTCTTAGACAGACAGCAACGACAGCTCTGCTCCTTTGGTGCTCCATAAGTCACTGCATGGGGGAACTTTATGGTCGGCAGATGCTCAAGAAAATGAGGCTTTTGCCCCTCTTCCATCATCTACTCACTCCACGAAAAGACTTCACGGTCACTAAAAGCAACGCAGCGTTACACCCCCCTCGCCCCCCGCCCCACCAATGTCGCCAGGGAAACAGAAGAACAGAGGAAAAAGGGAGGAAGCCAGGCGGTGGGGAGTTATGACCTGACGAAATGAGGCACAAGAGCAGTGGAGTCTGCTTTTTTTTTACGTCTGTCCCTGCCTTGATCGTACCGTTGTCCCGCTTCCAGCCACGTCTCAGACAGAGGCAGAAAAACACTTCTCTGCCCAACGCATCTAAATCCAACACCTCCTTCATCGCAGGGCTTCAGATTAGATCGAAACTCTTGGCTGACAGGATAAGTAGCGTAAAAAGCCAACAGAGGGGAAACAAGCGACCATTGATATCCGTTCAAGCGCTCCCGTCTCTAGGAGACCCATCGGTGGGTTTGTCCAAAAACATCATGGCAAAGAAATATTACAAACAAGGCAGGCACACGCTGCTTAAAAAGCAGTGATCATTTAAAAGACAGGGGTAACTTCCATTAACATAAATATCATTTAGTGAGGAGACAATGGCTATGAATATAAGCAACAGTGAAGGCAACAGGCTCACAACATTAAATATATTCATAAGTAGTCCATTTTAGCTAACGACTGTGATACACCTAAATTTGATCAGTTGTATCCCTCTATTATTGTTCAGGTGTAATCACGGTGCAGTACAACAAAGACACTAGAATAAGAGTAGGAAAACGTCAGCACCACTTTCCCCTCCTGAGGCGCTGGACGTTTATCGAAATTTCTTCTAGGCCGGCCTGTGCCTGTCGGGTGCCTCCAGAGTCCCATTAGTCTGGGGCGTGTGGGATGCTTCGGGAGTACGAAGCCTGATCCCTCTACCTGCCGAAGCAGGATCTTGATTGGTAAACAAATAATCAAAACTAGCCCGGACACATCCTTTTCCTGAACAGTGTTAAAACATGGACTCATTAACTTGATGTGAACTGCCTAACTTTTCCTACGGACGTAACTGTGTTCCGTAGTACACAGTTATGATAAGAGGGGGGAAAAAGAGTGAACACCTATTACTTTGTGGCCATCAACCTGTTGAATTAGAGACTTTTGAGGACAATAAATAATAGTTAATTTGTAAATGAGTCAAGCTACAGGTAAACGTACCTGGAGTCTCCTTTGCCCAGATTACCAGCGGCAGGATTAAGGATTGTCTGGTTCTTCACCATATCCACAACAACTTTAGTGTTCAATTCCTTTTCTGTGGATGAAAAAACAGACAGCGTTATAGACAAAGCCATGAACCTCAAAACACAAACATGCCAAAGTTTCTACCGTTTCAACACCGGCACACTATCATTGTAAATTTCATGACAAAATAGGATTGAAAATGTGCCATAATCATCTGAAAAACAAGCGTTTTCCAACATGTTGGGCTACACCAGAATAAAGATCCTAAGATTAACAAGATGCCCTGAAATCTTTGGCCCATTTACCAGCTAATTTGATGTTAGAATACAGATTAAATTAATAATGGGAAGGAAAAAAAAATATGTATATTTTGCATCCTGTAGAACAGATTAATTTACTGACATGGAAACATAAATCTGATGGTCATTTGTTGGGCCTATGGTGCTGTAAAAACAACAACAACAACTTTAAAACAGCGGAATACTTAAAATGTTTGCCGTGAAACATCAAGTTCAAGCTCGTGAGCAGGCTGTGAAACAACTCCGAAAATGACCTTTTACCTTCGAGTGAGCATTGACCTAATCAATAAAGCAGACGTATTCCAACACACGACTCAGGCCCGCCCACAGTGGCCCTGGCCCCTCATGGTCCAGCACCAGCTGGCCAAATACAAGCCAACATACAATACAAGTCCTATTGCTGATCATCTTAATTCAGAATATTATCACCTACTAAGGCAACCTGATTAACATTTTCTCAAAATCCAAGAGTTTGGATTAGTACTAAAATGCAAATAGCAAACATTTGATCATTTATTGACATATTTTAAAGCAGACAGGGTTTATATCGCGAGCGCATTCTTTCAGTATAACCCTCTCAGAGAAGGCCTTGCTGTGAAAGTCACCAGTCAAACCACTGGGAAAGGAGCCGCAGTGGAAATTCATGACACTGGATGGTTTCTGCATTCATCCATGCTACCAATGAGACCTGGTGATGGTTGCACTACCAGCATGTCCTACCTAGGCAACCAAATGTTTGGTAGAACTGCCCATTTAAAGAACAAACTTACGTGTAGAGCAGCCTTATTTAACAGTAGCAGGATACCTTTTTTTCCCCACATTAGTAAAAAAAACTAAATGAGCTAAAATCCTTTTTTCATTCATTCATTTTCCAACCGCTTAGTCCGTTATCGGGTCGCGAGCCAAGCTGGAGCCGATCTCAGCAGCCAATGGGCGAGAGGCGGTGTACACCCTGGACAAGCCGCCAGTTCATCGCAGGGAAACACAGAGACAGCCACACACACACACTCACACCTACGGGCAGTTTAAGGTCACCGATCCGCCTAAGATGCATGTTTTTGGTGGTGGGAGGAAGCCGGAGAACCTGGAGAGAACCCACGCAGACACGGGGAGAACATGCAAACTCCTCACAGAAAGGCCAGAAGTCGGATTCGAACTCGCGAGCTCCTCGTTGTGAGGCAACAGCGCTTACCACTGCGCCACCGGGACGCCCGAGCTGAAATTGTTACACTCATTCAAAGCAAAATATTGCAACAGGCCCAAGTCATGACTGATACGCCATTATATTTTTACAGTTGCTAAATGTCTTACCACCTTAAATTCTGCTATTTCATTATAGGTAAAGTGAGCATTTGTCTAATGAGGACAACAGGAACATTATCCCTGCATGA
The DNA here is from genome assembly GCF_040956055.1 of Brachionichthys hirsutus. Taxonomy (NCBI): domain Eukaryota; kingdom Metazoa; phylum Chordata; class Actinopteri; order Lophiiformes; family Brachionichthyidae; genus Brachionichthys; species Brachionichthys hirsutus. The sequence goes on along the minus strand of NW_027180319.1, from coordinate 578,340 downwards.
TGTGCAATTACGTGAACACATAATTTCATTGTTGTGTGTTGTGTCCAGCATTCCATTAACAATAGGCTTTTTTCTCTTTGTGTCGTCTTATTGTACTATGTTTGGAAGATATGTCTTCAACCTCTTTGTACCAGGAATCTTCATGACTGCAGATCCAGCAGAAAAAAGGGTTTTGAGGATAAATGGCCTGTTTAAATGGCCTCAATCTTACCACTCCTGTCCGGAACACGGGGTAATGGACTAGGAATGGAATAGAATGCGCCTTGGAAACTTCGTGTCAGAGGTTAGAGCACCTGAATCACTGTCCCAGTCTTCTGTTGTCAAGGAAACCACAAAGTGCAAAAAGCTAAAAAATAAAAGGCAAAGCAAGTTATTAGGCATCGAGTGAAAAAGACACGGCGCAAAAGCACAAACTTAAGCAAGGAAAATGGAACATAAATAGAGAGGTTGAGCAAGAAATCTTTATGTTCTGTGCTCTCTTCCTCTGCTGTGGCCTACATTACCCATGTGCCCTTTGTGAAGCAGCTGAACTTCCTGAATAGGAGAAGGGAAAGTGTGATGTGGTGGGGTTGGGTTGGGAGAATAAATGTACCCATTGTTATCTGTCTCTCCACGCTCCATAACCAGCTCCCACCTTCCGCTGACTTTCTCTCTGGTTTTTCACTGGGTTACCGGTGCTGAGGTTCGGCGCAACCAACAGGCCTGAGACCAGCCAGCAAGCTGGTCTCAGGCCTTGCTCCGCTTGGCCTTGCTCTGCTCTTCGAAGGCCAGAGCCATGGGAACATGAAGCGTTACGCAATGTTAGCAAATATTCATTCAGACTCCCTTCCTGCCTTTGTCCGCATCTGCAGCTGGACCACCAGTCCCCCTCAGGAACGGTGGCGTGAGGGTTAAAACAAAGCACACTTGTTCTGTCAATGTCACAGGTGTGAATCACTGCACCATCTTAGGAAGACGTGCGTGAGGAGAGTGATTGTGGCTCATATGCCCTTCCATTATTGCTGCTATAAGTGCCCTGAAGCAGTTCTGTTGCTTTTGGTTTAGTCTTTGAGGTTTACCACAAGATGGGTGAATGAGAACCAACAATGGTCTACTCCATTACAACAGGGATAAGTGGAAACATAGGACTGCTGGTTCAAACCCATTTTCACAAAGGAAAATCACACCACAAGCCCACAGCATTACCAATGCTTCAAAATAATGATGATGCGTTAAAAAAATCTAACTGGAAAATAATGGGTTTAAAGCTTTGATTTCCGAAAGAAATTCCACGTCTCCTACTGAATCATGCAGCAGAGTTCACATCAATAAAAGGAAGGAGACTCGAGTGACATAGGAAGTATAGGATAACAGAGGTCACCATTAAAAAATATAAATTATGTACATGCACGTAATGTGATAATCGAGAGGTCTATACATCTATTTATTATATGAAGTCACAGCACTGATTAATTGCCAAACATCCCATGACAAATTTCTCAAAAACACATGGGATGGTAGCATGTCCACCATAAAAGTTTAAACTTGTTGATAGATAGCAATCTCTGTAACATGACCCTGGCGGCTCTCGGTTCTCCATGTTACAGTTCATGCTAAACACCTGCCTCGGGGAACCGTCTGACAACCCACTGCCTTGGTCTTGTGACCGATTTTTCTGGCTCAGAGAGGAGAGCGAGAGAGAGAGGCATATGATTCACTAGGCTACCGTCACGGCAGCTCTCCTCCTCCTCCTCCTCCTCCTCCTCCTCCACATGGGACACATGATTCCCAACACCAAAAAACAGACTTGGCAATTGACTTTGAAACGTCAAGTGTCTCCTCCTTTGTTACACAAAAAAAGTTGACATTTTGAAACATGCAGTTTGTGTAGCAATGCCTTTGTTCGGCATGCTTACTTTTAATAAAGGATAGGATGTAGTGTTGTAGAATAGTGGAAACCTGAGGACCAAGTCAGAGAAGCAGTAATGCAAGTATCAGAAAAGCCTCTTTTCAGAGAACGCAACTATTAGTCTGAAACAGCATGCGCCGATGATCCCAATAGTGTTTGAGGATGCAACTATCATATTATTAAACTGTATACTATTAAAACGATAGAGTACATTTCACCCAGCAGCTCCGGTTCATCTTCTAGCTGGATGAGAGGCATCCGTGACGAAAGCCCTTTGGCAGCACTGTGCAATCCAGACCAGCCACACAACAGCTTCCATTAATCTGCAGAAGCTCATTTAATTAATGAGTGTTGATCTCTAAAAGGCAGCCCATTCCCGAGCAGCCTAGCGTGGAGGCGTGTCGTTGGTCTGTTGAATTGGGCTGGGGAAGCTTTTGCCCCGCATGAAGACGAGATCATCTGATTTTATAGCATTCACGACATGATACTCATTTTTTCCTCTCATATTAGCATGAGACAATGTAGACAGATGTAGCCTTCGTATGCCAAATGACTTGAGGCTAAAGCACTCTCACCTCGTCTGTTCATGGGCCGTAGACGTACAGCCACCTTGACGTTGGAGTCGTCCAGGATGGGTTCCCCCATGCTGAAGCCTTACCCAAGGAGGAGGGGGGGTAACGCTGATCCAAAATAAATCCGCTATTCAGCCAAGGGGCTGGAAATGTTGCGCTAGCCGGAATGTCGGCCAGCTAGCTTCGCTCAGCCTTGCTCCATAGACTAGGCACGTCCACGGGGGGGGAACCCCCCCCTAAAAACTAAAGAACGAGGGCACTATCCGGCAGGAACCCGCCCGCCGGCCCTTATCTTCTTTTTTTGCTCATATTCCAGGCTTATTCAAATCCACAGAGGCGGGGGAAGCTGGAAAGGAAAGGAGAAATGCAAATGAAGTAGGCCGCACATATTACAGCAGCTGGTGGGTGCGAGTGAACAAATATATGCTAACTTATCGGCAAGGCAAAATAAGGGGCTAGCCGGCTAGTTTGTCAGGCAAAGTAACGACCAGCAGCGGCAGGAAGCGAGCATGGTTTGTCCATATGCTCGCATAACATCCCCAGACACTGCCCAAAGCCGGAGCTACATACCTCAGCGGACTCATGCCGGGGTGACACCCGCTAACCTCTCCGTGCAGCCCGTGACAGACCTCGTAGGAACCGCCTGGAGACGGTCTTACCAGCGGAATCCTCCCTCTGTCGTGCTACAAGCAGCTACAAGCAGCCAGCAGCATCCGCTTCTTCCGCCCAAATGCTTCGCCTTCAAATTAAAAATTAAAATTGTTTTAATGTTTGAGTATCTTTTTTTTTTCCACCCATTTATTTGTCTATCTTTTTGACTATATTTAAGCAAATTCAGCATTCCACATTATTGTGTTGCTTCTAGCATTCTACATGGATGGCTGTCAAATGAAGGCAAACTGTGAAGATACACAACACTACTTTCACAGTAAAAATTATTTTTAAAATATTTCTTCATGGAGGTTAGAAATACTAAGATATAAAAGTGTGTACTGCTTAATAACATTGTATGAAACAACCTTTTGGAAATGTTTATTCTTCCTCAAAGGGCAGGCTTCATAGAACATCAATGTGCTAAAAATTCCTTAAGAGAACATTTAATCATTATTTCTTAAAAGAGCAAATAAAAAAAGCTTTGTCATATAAGGAATCTTCTTTTATTTATTTACTTATTTATTCAAAATATGTCTTCAGGACAAATGTCGTTACCCCAGGTGCCCTTTGACAGGAGGAGAGCGGTTCCAACCACTAGAGGGCAGTGGAAGCTCAGTTTGGATCCACCATGGAAAGCAATCAGCTGTTAGAAATCATAAACATTCTGGAGGTCATGATTTTATCTCTTCATTCATTATTTTCAGACCTACTCCATCATATATAAAGCAATTTACTTTTTTTTGCACCGTGTCTGCAGCAGTGACTGGAGGGACAGACCATTTTAAGTCTCGTCTTCACAGTGTCACAAGCATAGGGAGACAGTAGAAACATCAAGACAGAAATTGCACCCTCCGTCTTTTTTTAGGACACAGGTTATGTTGCAGGTTTTGGGACTGTGGGGAGAAGCTGGACAACCAAGCAACCTACCAGGACCTTCAAAGCTAAGGATGTATGCTATATGTGTAACATAGCATGCAGCATGGTGGCGCTGTGGCACTGTTGCTTCACAACAAAGAAGATCCTTGATTTGATACCACCTGGGGCTTTTCTGTGCAGAGTTTGCATAGCCTCCCAGTGCCTGCTTGGGTTCTCATCGAGTTCACCGGTTTCCTTCCGCCTCCAGCGGCGCTGCGATGAACTGGCAACTTGTCCAGGGTGTACCCTCCCTCCCAGCTGAGATCGGCTCCAGCTTAAACCTGTGACTCAGATTCGGAAAAAGCGACTGAAGACAAGAAGATTCTTGCTTGTCTTGGCTTCAAGAATTTAAATGAATGAATGAATAACTACTGGTATGTGAAACAGATGTCAAACACTTTTTGAAATGCACAATATCTGATACATAGGAGAGCAGAAAATAGCTGGTTTAAACAGAAGATGTGGGCCACAGCATGAAAAGAAGAGAGATGTCACAACTTTCACAATGACATATTTTATCTGGATAAAAAATTAAAGTACGCCACACATCCCTGTTTGCTTTCTTTCAAGCATTTTAATGAAAAGCAAATGTTTGCATCTCATTAAGGAAGGAATCCTGGAGTGTTGAGAGTGATTACGACTCCCAAGGGGTTTTCCTTTGCAAAGGGCAGGGTCTTTGAAGAATATTAAGAGCACTCCTACCTTATTCACTTTCAGTCAACATCTTCCACTCAGGATAATTAGGTACTTTCATCTTGTTATCTCCTCCACACAGATTCACACAGCAAATACATATCAAGTGAAAGATCAGAAGTCATCAAGGTGAAGCACTGTTGAAGGGCGTCCAAACAACAGTTAAATTGAAACTTCACCTTCAAATTCTAAAGAAGTTCTGGCATGATTAAAAATGCATCAGAGGAGAGGAACAACATAATGCATTATCTCTCCCAAAGTCAACTGGGATAAGCTCCAGTAACACACGTAACGCAACGTGGATAAAGTGGCAGTAGACTAGACGATTGAGGTTGTCTCCTCTACAAGACAATGCATGGATGGATGGATCAACAGGCAAGTTGGCAAGAATACAAAAAGATGGCCTTATTATTGAAATCACCACTCTGGTGAAATATATCACTATTAGTACTAACAAATCATGATAAAACGATCAAAAAATATCTGTATTTCAAAAATATATAAGCAACAATCTACAACCATGTGAACACATCAAGTTGTACAAAGGCATATTATAAGCTACAAAACGAAACGTTAGTATGGCAACATGGTCACAGTCACTGCTAGAAAAAAACAACAATGTTTTTTAACTTAAAGATAGTGGTTCACCAAAGTTTTTGCATGATTATTAATATCCGGGTTAAATTTCATGACAATACATTCAATAGATCCTGAATTATTTCACGATAAAATATTGTTAATTGCCAGTTTCATGGTGGTATTTGAGAAAAGGTTAGTGGATCAAATCATAACGCTGCATTCTCTCAGGATATTGAAGTATTTAAATTCCAACCAAGTGAACTGATCAACAGACGCTGCTCCTTGAAAAATATTTTAGGTTGTATGAGTGATATATTATATATATATACCTTATATATATACATTATCTTTTGGATTGCACATAAGATTACAAGTTGTGATTTGCCTCCTCCTCTTACTCAGCTGGATAACAAATAGAGAGTGAGCAAACAGTAAATACAGAGGCATGGTCAAAAAAAGCAATTAATCGGAGAGTTATAAAGTCATTTCATGGTTGCTTCAGTATAGTTGCAATCTAATACACAAATAAGAATGCCGAAACCACAAATCAATGACACAGGACAGTGACATTACTGGAGGTTGGGCATTTACAGACAGCGTTCCTGTCTCCATCTCTTTCTGCTGCTTTGTCTGCATTATGGATGTACAAAGAGATGCAGCTGTGTGTTTTACAGTGACGTCAACTGGTCGCTATATTTTTAGCCTTTAATGCGACCTCCCACCCTTTTTCATTCATTCATTTATTTGATAGGGACAGTGCACATTAATGAACATCCATCCATCCATCCATTTTCTTCCGCTTATCCGGGGCCGGGTCGCGGGGGCAGCAGCCTAAGCAGGGAAACCCAGACTTCCCTCTCCCCGGCCACTTCTTCTAGCTCTTCCGGGGGGATCCCGAGGCGTTCCCAGGCCAGCCGAGAGACATAGTCTCTCCAGCGTGTCCTGGGTCTTCCCCGTGGTCTCCTCCCGGTGGGACGTGCCCTGAACACCTCACCAGGGAGGCGTTCAGGAGGCATCCTGAATAGATGTCCGAGCCACCTCATCTGGCCCCTCTCAACGCGGAGGAGCAGCGGCTCTACTCCGAGCTCCTCCCGGATGACTGAGCTTCTCACCCTATCTCTAAGGGAGAGCCCAGCCACCCTACGGAGGAAGCTCATTTCAGCCGCTTGTACCCGGGATCTCGTTCTTTCGGTCACTACCCAAAGCTCGTGACCATAGGTGAGGGTAGGAACGAAGATCGACCGGTAAATCGAGAGCTTCGCCTTTCGGCTCAGCTCTCTCTTCACCATGACGGATCTGTGCAGAGTCCGCATCACTGCAGACGCTGCACCAATCCGTCTGTCGATCTCTCGCTCCATTTTTCCCTCACTCGTGAACAAGACCCCGAGGTACTTGAACTCCTCCACTTGGAGCAGGATCTCCTCCCCGACCTGGAGGGTGCACTCCACCCTTGCAATGTTGCAGAGTCGTGTCAACCATGACAGCCCTACAACATCCAGAGCCTTAAGGGACTCCGGGCGGATCTCATCCACCCCCGGGGCCCTGCCACCGAGGAGCTTTTTGACTACCTCGGCAACCTCGGCCCCAGAGATAGAGGAGCTCACCCCCGAGTCCCCAGGCCCTGCTTCCTCACTGGAAGGCATGTCGGTGGGATTGAGGAGGTCTTCAAAGTAGTCCCTCCACCGATCTACGACGTCTCGAGTCGAGGTCAGCAGCGCACCATCCCCACCATACACAGTGTTGACCGTGCACTGCTTCCCCCTCCTGAGATGCCGGATGGTGGCCCAGAACCTCTTCGAAGCCGTCCGGAAGTCGTTTTCCATGGCCTCACCGAACTCCTCCCATGCCCGGGTTTTTGCCTCAGCAACCACGGTAGCTGCACTCCGCTTGGTCTGTCGGTACCTGTCAGCTGCCTCCGGAGTCCCACAGGCCAAAAGGGCCTGGTAGGACTCCTTCTTCAGCTTGACGGCATCCCTCACCACCGGTGTCCACCAAGAGGTCTTGGGATTGCCGCCACGACAGGCACCGACCACCTTACGGCCACAGCACCGATCGGCCGCTTCAACAATGGAGGCACGAAACATAGTCCACTCGGACTCAATGTCCCCTGCCTCCCCCGGTACATGGTCGAAGTTCTCCCGGAGGTGGGAGTTAAAACTCCTTCTGACAGGAGATTCTGCCAGACGTTCCCAACAGACCCTCACAATACGTTTGGGCCTGCCAGGTCTGTCCGGCATCCTCCCCCACCATCTGAGTTGGCTCACCACCAGGTGATGGTCGGTTGACAGCTTCGCCCCTCTCTTCACCCGAGTGTCCAAGACATGCGGCCGCAAGTCCGGTGAGACGACTACAAAGTCGATCATCGAACTGCGGCCTAGGGTGTCCTGGTGCCAAGTGCACATATGGACACCCTTATGCTTGAACATGGTGTTTGTTATGGACAATCTGTGACGAGCACAGAAGTCCAATAACAAAACATTAATGAATGTTAATGAACATCAATACAGACAAATCGAATAGATGTAAATATGCCGGATTTTAGCAGAAATGCTCATTTACATCCGTAGTCCCTAGGCAGGTAAAAGAAAGACACAACAAGACTTAAAAAAGAAGAGATTACAGTGAAAACACGGCGTAATACAGTAAATTACTAAAAGGTTTAGAGCTAGAGGTTACAGGACTGGTTTACTTTCAACCACTGTGCTTGAGGTGAGTTTTGAAGGTTTGTAATGTGGGACGCTCCCTGATGGCGAGTGGAAGACTGTTCCAGATCTTACTGGCCTTTACAGAAAGAGCATTTTGTCCAAAGGCTGTTTTTCCGAGTGGGACCTCACAGTCCCCTCTAGAGGAGGCTCTGGTCCTGGAACCGCTGTGAGCCCTTTTTTAAAAAAGTCCGACATGGGTGGCGGGCCAAGTCCATGTAACACCTTGTACATTAGACAAGCCATTTTAAAACTTTTAAAATTCTCAAGGCTCAATAAATTGTACTTTTTAAAAATGTTACAAACATGGAATGACATTGGTTTTCTATCAAAGACCTTGAATAGAGTGATTCTATGATTTTGCATGTATTTACACCTGCCAGCGACCAACATGTAATGAACACTTGACTCAGAGATATAAGACAGCACCCCAAGGGATGAGGAAAAAATTTACTTGACATCGCTAAAGAGTAATAATGATAGAAAACAGGCACATGTAGAGTCACACACCACAAGAGGATCGATAAGTGATGACGGAGGCCTTCGCTTTTGACATAATTAACCTTTGGACATATTCAACTTGGATAGCAGTTGCCACTTTGACATATGTATTATGTCAAAGTGCATTTAAACTGGGTTGGTCAAAAGGTGACATTCTGATTAATCGTGGATGGGTGGAGACTAGGTCAAGCACTATGAGGATTCATAGTGCTTAATATCATGAATTCTTCAAATCAAATTCACCGCAGCAGATATGGTGTAAGTGTGGGACACGTCCCATACGCTTCCTGTATCTGTGACATGTATGTTTTTGCATGCATGCTAAAGAGATAACTAGTTATTAAGGAACTATGATCGAAAAGATAGAAGCAAATTTGAGATTAATTTCCACAGTTATTACATAACCTACTTCTTAATTTCTACTTTAAATATCTAATTTCTTTACAGTTCTGAAATCATAGCTACGCCCCATCTAAAGGTCACACACAGTCCAGGTTCATTCAGTGACATAGTTTGGGGCATGGTGGCCGTCTTTCTGAGGAACATTAATTACTACAGTGTCTTATTTTTGAATGCTGCAGGGACATTACTATGGATAAAAAAAAATTCATTGAAAACATATATTTTTAAGTACCGGTAATCTAAAGCATGGATTTCGACATCAAGTGATCCCAATTGAGAAATATATCTGTATTTAACAAAATTATTTCCTTCAGTGATTGACATAACAAAATTAAGTAGCATTTTTCTTTCAGTGTATATTAAATCTTTGGGTACATCTGGATATCTGTGGGAGGCTTAATCCTGTATTTATTTTGCTTTGCTCTGAGTGCGTGTGTGTGTGTGTGTGTGTGTGTGGATGTGGTAATGTGAGAGATAAGGATTGAGGGTGGAGAGGGACTACTGATTTCTTATCTGCTCCTTCATTGAGATGACATGATTACCGTAATTGTTCCGGCCAGTAATCAGACCAAATAAGGAGATAGTGTCCGTGTGTGTGTGAGTGCTGATTAGCTGAAAGATGGGTCTTGAGGATTCTCAATATTATCAGAGTAGGTCTACATGACAGGTAGTTTTATTTGAGCAACCTGATTGGTCAAGGCTGTCTGTATTATACTAAAATAAACCTTTAATAAACTGGTTTGATCCCCTTTCTTTCAATTAAAGTCAATTCATACTGTATGTTTCTATTTGAATAAGTTCAGTTCTTTTATTGATTTATTTTACTGCCTTTGTTCAGATCTTGTGTGCTTTGCTCAAAGACATGCTGACAGTTAAAACAAGGGATCAGGATACAAAGGCATGTTTTTCTCTCTGTGCAGGTAGTGATAATGCGATATATTAAATACTCCACATGCAGTGCACATTAAGCAGCATTTCTTATTTCCTGGTCTGTCTACAGACAGGTAGACAGCACTCACTGCAGCGGTGCAGTTGAAGTACAAATAGCTAGTATTCCGTCCTTGTTTGACATGGGTGTAGTTCCACCTGCGTCATCCATATTGGAAAGCAGCAGTATTCAGTGAGGTTTAACATCTAAACGAGTGGTCCACATGGTCATGACCTGAGTGATGTGATGCCATCCTGTCCGTTACAGAAGCCAAAGCAATGCATCAAACCTACCGCATATCCCAAACCTGAAGCACCAGCCGACTAAACCTTAATGGCATCCCAAATGGTTGCTTAATATAATTGTCTTTATTGCCTAGATTGCCTCTGCATAGGGCATAGTGGGGAATGGGACTGCATTTAGTGTTGGGCGAGTGCATGCAGAGAGGGGAGGGGGGTTGGAGGTATGAAGCTAAAAGCAGAGCCAGAGGAGATTGCGCTTTATAGCCTCAGTGACAGAAGCCAAACTGCCGTCCATTGCAGCAGACTCTATAAGGTTAATAACTTTAGCAGTTTTATGGCCATGAGCTCAATACTTAGACAGGCCAATCTAATCAGCATCTACGCAGGTGACCACTGACAAAACAAGATGGTGTGTGGGTAAAAATATCCCTGATAGTTTCCCTGTGCTGAAATGGGGACACAGATTTACATTCATATACATTTTTTCCAAACCACATACTGTACTTGTAGTGACTTTTAATGACAGGAGGGGAGGACTGTATTTCCACCTGATGACTCAAATATATTTTGATGCACATGTTCTGACAAAATTGTAAAGTTTGCTGAAATATCTGGCATAACATCTGAGTGTGTTTGACGATATGCATGCTTATACAGTATGCAAGATTCTGTGGGTAAATTTTTTGTAGACACAGAATCTGTAGGCCCCACAAACAGGCCGTGATGGAAAACAGCAGCAGTGGCGTAATTGACTTTTCCAATATAAATTCATCAGCCTGCCGTGTGTTGGGGCTTCCTGGGTCTGCAGTGTTCAGCTGGGAGATGCAAGTGGTTCGTCTCACACATTCCCCTCCGTATTCCAAAAATCAGCATTGTTAATTCAAGCAGTTTTCAGGCCAAGGGTGTCAGCAGCTCAAGTGAATCATTGCTAACATACTCCCTTTGGAGTGTAGATTTTCCAACATGCACATTGTTCCTTTGCTTCATTGTGCTATGCTCAATTATGGGAGTTCAATGAGTTGGTTATAAGAAAATGTTTCACCTGACAAAATGTAATTCAGCCCCATCAAAAGTCTTGTCACATTTCAGATGATCAGTGTTTTGATGTTTGACTATTCACTGCAGTCAGCAAGAAGGTTTAGATCCTCCTGCAATCCCGCAAAGGATGATTTAAGAGAATACAAATGATTAATTTAAAAGAAGATCAAAGAAAGATGCATATTAAGTGTGCAGCGAATGGAAATAAAAAAAACATGCATCAAGGCTCTGCTCACTATTATACCCGCCCTACACACAATGTTAAATGATAATGAGCTTTAAACCCTCCCACGGTGTAACTGTCAGACCCTCATCAAAGATGGCCGGTTCCACCCGATGATCGGTCAATCTGCCCGATTAATGCTGTTCTCTTTAGCAACAGTAAGTGCAGCAAGGTAGACACGTATCATCTCCACTCAACTTTCTGCTAATTTGAAAAACTTTTGTGGTTTTGATATTATTATTAATCTTTTTCTTGTCTTCCATCTTCATCTTTGACAGAAATACCAGTCAAAAAGCAGAATTGGTTCTCTTTGTTCCAGTTCTGAAACTCCTCTCTGTCTTATATTTTAGCCCGCCTTCACACTTTCAAGAGAATTTAAACTTAAATGAAACGCTCAGTGCAACTTGAAAGGTTTGACTACTGCTGCACCTCTGTGTATGTGTGTGTGTCTGTGTGTGTGTCGGACATGCCAGTAGAACCAAAGCTCCCTGGGAATACTGGCAGATAACAGAGTGTTTCTGTTCTCTGCTCTGCTGAACACCAATCAAATCCTCTTTCGCCCAGAGCACTTGGGAATGAAAATAGATAGGGAGTGTGTGTGCTTCAAGTGTTTTATGGAGGGGTGTGTGACAATGAACCTTCTATTGTCTTAGAGGACATGTGTTAAATATGTCTGCAGTTTTGCAGATTTGCCTATTCTTGAGCATCTTATGTGGGGGGGGGGGGGGGGGGAAACCAAAGTGCCATGGACCTCTCTATCCCTGATGCTTTGGCCTGCTGTCCGCTTCCAGATTTCCTAGCTAATGGCTCTAACCTCTATTAGTGCCCTTTTTCCATCACAGACTCACCTCTTCTATCTTCCTCCGTGTGTCATGGCTTCCAGACCTCCTGTTTCTGAAGTGCACGTTTTCCTTCTCATCTGTCCTCACCTAATCCAAATCAGAATTATGAAGAAGAATGCCACATTTTGGGCACCAACAATTCTCCAGGTGGCATGTGCAGGTCACACATGATAATAATAAATAATTTATATCATTAACACCAGTTCAGTAGTTTATAAATATTCAGTGTTGTTTATACATTTTTCCATTGGATATACAGTATCCCTCCTATAAATGTCACATTACCAAATTAGTATTTATGAAATTCAGAATTTCTTTTTTTTTTAAAGAAGAATGTGCTGTCACCTAACATTTCCCAAATTGGCCTTGTGGCTTCTCTCATTTGCCCAATTTGAGAATTGTTGTTGCTGGCCAACCGCTTCCCCAAACCTTCACCTCAACCGATTAATAGAGACCTTAAACTCTATTAATCCGCTGCCTCTCCTCCAGATAAAGGAGCTCTGTGGGCCGGGGGAGGGAACAAATCAATTCATTTGACGTAGGAAGCCCAGATGTGTCATTGCGGCCCGTTTATCTTGTAAATAAGGTGAGTGTTGAAACCCTTTTCCTTTTCTGTCTGCTCTCTCCAATGCCATTCTATTGAACAACGGTTGGCGACATTATTGACGCTCTCAGTATTTCCCAGTTGATGACTTCCTGCAATGAATAATGTGAATTGCATTGAATTTACAGCGCCACACCAGACATCATTAAATTCCCTATAGATGCAACAGGCCATCCCAGGAAAGCAATGGAGAAATATATTCATCCAATCATTTGCTTATGAGTTCTTGCTGATGTAGCCATCATGGCGTGGCTTTTACAGGCCGATAAATCAGCCATTGAGATGGAGGTGGGATTAAAGCCTAATTGGCTCCAGGCTCTACGTATGCTGTTAAATGAAGCAGGGAATGGCGAAGGCTATCGTCACCACAAGCATCAGTCAAGACTATAACGATTAGGCAGCAAGGTTCCTTACTGGTCATATCGGCTTTGATGTCACTGACTGTTCAGATGAATGAGCTGTCACCACCTTCTGTGTGTATTGACATGTTTTTCCCGGGTCATTGGGGTTCCTCTGTGAGCTCTGGTGTAAATGTGAGAGAAGTTAGAACACTGGCCCTAAGGAAGGCTTGTTGGATTTTCCATGTTTTTTGGAACTAGTGTAGAGAAGGAAACGTTGGCTGTAGTATTTTGCAATCTTTCATTGGGCCTACTACTTTAGTTTCTCAGTGTGGCAGCCATGTTATTTCTAAGACCAGTGGGCACATCACAGTCATTTCATGTTACAAATAGTATCCTCATGGTGGAAGGGCATTGCAGAGTTAACAGTCACCTCAACAGCTTGCTTTGCATTGAATTTGAAAAATAGTTCAGTCCTTGAACCAAACTAGGGAGTACAGAGTTTATTCTCATGCAGTGTCTGATATAGTGCATCAGATGAGAAACTGTACCTTGTTTCTTTTAAATAAAATAAACTTGCACCTGAGATATCCCATAAGCCAATAGCAGTTGTTACTAGAACTTACCACTACCACTACTCCTCATAGATTAATCACGGACAACTATTTTTAATACATGGACCAAATTATGTGTGGGGGCCCGCAAGGTTTGGGGGAAAGTTAAGCCTGTGTCCCCCCGGGAACACAGGCTTCCCAGCGCAAACTCTCCCACATTTCACACACTAAAATACCATTTCAACGTAACAGAGCTTAAAAAGAGCAATTCACACCATCAGCATCTTTGTTTTTCTACTACTTTATATTGAGGATTTAGTTTGAAAGTCAATGAATTCCTTTAAACAGCTCACGATTGGATCAGGCCTCTCAGCATCTGGCTGGAAGAAGATAAGACCTGTTATCTCTTCCAACAAACCTGCAACCTCCCTCTGTCCTCCCCGTGATGGAAACAGAGGAAGATGAAATGAGAATCAAAGAGAGGAAAGACAAAAACATGAGCTAAGACTGATATTAAAAAAAACAATAGTGGTAATAATGTTTATAAAAGACAACATAAAGTAGAATGTAGAAAGAGTTTCTAAAATATCTGGACTTCTGTTTTTGCTGTCACAACAGTAGTGTTGACAGTAGTACTGTATTTATTAACTAACTAACTTCAGCATTGAAAATGGGCAATATTCATTAGCAAAGGCAACAGATCACAGGAAGTGGCATAATGCGGTAACAATTGATAACTTTAACTGGCAAAACCAGTCCCCAACACACTCTCTTACTGTAATATGTGTGTAAAAATGACATTGTAATGTTGGAAAGTACACTATTGGCCAGCTGTCTAACGACCATGATGAACCATAGTGAAAGGGGGCATTGTCCCAATTCACACAAGAGGGTAATTAATCCTCGTAAAATTGTCCTCCATCCATTCAGATTAAGGCTCATACTTCCCTGTGTTTATATAAGCCTGGTGGAGACAGACAGCAATCATTGTAGTGGAGTATCGACAGAAACAAAGAAGAAGAAGGCACTACATGTGCATGATTCTGTGTCTATGTGGGCGCGCACACACTTACCAAAATGAAAGAAACAAAGGAGAGGAGGTAAACATGCTGAAAGAAAAGAAAAGGTAAAAAAAACTTCTAAGATGCAGGATTGTGGTTGGTGCCGAGACATTTTATGACTCAACTAGTTTTACTACATTCAAGACGTTTCAGAGTTTGTCCAGGAAGAGAACTTGCCTAGTAGCCTCCAAACGGACATCTGTTTCACTATTAGTTTTACTGGCGAGCTTGGATAACCAATCTCAAAAGGCTGCTTATCACCAGGCTGTATCTGGTAACTGCTACAGAATAATACAGCATATAAGCAAAATACCTGTGCTCAAGAATTTCCAAATGAAAGCTACTCTGCTTCTTTATTACATTCTGTCCTCCGATGGGTTTGAAGTGGGACAAAATTAGCATTCATTGTGGTTTTATCTAATTTATTGTTTAGCTATCAGCCATTTCCCCCAGGAAAAATCTTAATGAGTATTTAATTGAAGACATTGATTCATTTGTTGGAGGAAAATATGCTTCATGGATCAGACACTGAAATCAGACAGAGCAATGTGTCTCACTCTCGCTCATTCTGTCTCAGGCATTCACACGGTTTGACACACACTTCTTTAACTCTCTTTATTGGATTATACTGCTTTCAGCCTGTCTTGTTTGTAGAAGCCCAATGTTTTTGTTTTGTTGTTTGGCTCAGTTAGTGATCAGTGAACTCCATTTGACTCCACAATACAACCTAATTGCGCATTTACCATTTAATTGTTCTTCCCAGTTTGCCAAAATACTAGAATGTGTAATCAAGGGCGGGCACGAGTTGCAATAAGCAAAATAAGTTACCATTGAAAGCCGTCATTACTGTGTGGGTGATCATCTGATGCCACAAAGATCTGTTTCCTAAATTTAATTTGGTCTCTGGTGATGGAGTGTAACTTTGAGCTGAAGCAGATATGCATCCAATGACTCTGTCTTTGCTCTCATTATTACGCACTATCTGCTGTCTGTTAATTTGATTTTTGTGTGAGCTAATTCCATATTATTTGATCTGAGCTGAGACGAGTCAAATTGTTTAATTACAGTATTTTGGGTAGTGTTACATGGTTTACCATAAATTTGTACTTTTTCTAATTCTGGAGAATTTCTTGTTCATCTTGTGATCAACTGAGTTCTGGTGAGGTAGTGAAAATCTTAGTCAAAGCTGGATAACAAGGATTTCAACATTTTAAATGACAATGACTGAGACATTTATATTATTCTACGTAATATGCAAATATTACCCACGCAGAAGCACACATTGTTGTATACATTTATCATCAGTGTATGCAGGTAACTAGCCATGCAAATTCACCCAGATCAGTTCAATTAGGATTGATGGAAGCTTTGCCTATTTGCCCTTGATTTTTAGTACGCTGTATTGAAATATGCAAATACACATGAGATATTTCTCAGTTTTAGATTTAATGATTTAGCATCATAGGAATGATTATATCATCTGGCTCACTAAAAGGAAATGACGAAAGATACACAATAATGACAATGTTCAGAGATGTGAAGCGTGAATTTCAGGGTTGCTCTTAAACAGCTGCTTTTATGATTTATACATACAGTGTATCAATGTGGTTCATTTATTATAAGGTAAATTAATTTACTCATAGGTTTGAATCATACACTTTACATGCATGTCAGTGAATGTGTGCGTCTGTTTTGACCCCTACTGTACTAAATATATAGTTTGCCAGAAGATCAGTGAATATTTTGTCTTAAGATACTGAATTTACTGTTATCCACAAATAATGACACTCTTTTGCATCTTTAAAGTCTGTCTAGGTACATAAAAGTAATTCTTAGGAATGACAGAACCCACAGAATGTCTATCTCCAATCAAAACAATGGATTTATAGCTACCAGCATAATCTGCCCTCTAGGATTGAAATTAGTGTCAGACAAAATACAGAGTTTATTATTTTTCGGTGCTGATTTGTATCTGTGAGCAAAATGACAGTAATACAGTCCTGCAGCTGAGTGAAGAGAGGTTGGAGGACATCAGACTGTCACTCCCACAACACAGTGGAAGAATGTCAGCCAAATGTCCTCCAACCTCTCCTCAAACAAGCGTAAGAATGACGTTCTGTCTTAACAGCATCGACATGTGATTTTGTTATCATATGAATTATAATTAGTTTAAAGAAACAGTAAAAAAAAAGGAACATTGGGCCGTCTGGAGCAGACTATATCGTGTCACATCAACAATCCTTCCCCACATATTTGTTATTTTTGTGGCTGCCATTTGGTTTTAAGTGACCCTGAAACGTGCTCATTTTGACAAGAGCATATCTTCCGAAATACAAATTCTAGCTTCCCCAACCTTCACACAGAAATGAACTATGTCATGCAGCTTCTTACTTTCACCAAATGTACGACACACACACACACACACGTAACCAATGTACTAGCTTGTTTTGTCTCGTGAAACACATCCTGGACCAATCACAAGATGATCTGGATATCACTTCTAAATCCACACTGAATATGGAATAAAGGTCAGCTGATGAATTTAAACATCTTATCAAATGTGATTGCGCAGGTCCAGAGAAACTTCCACTAGTTTGATGTGGAAACATGTTCAGAATACTGAATGAAGAATAACGTATATCTTTTGTCTTACAGTTACATTTTGACATTAACAATATTTCTAAAATATATTTTTCGAAACATGGCTGAAGATCTTTAATTTAAATTTTGTGCTTTTTATTTTGTTCTTACCTGACCTTTAAAACCCTTTACAAAATGTTTAATCAATTTTCTTTCTCCTAACGCAATCCCTCTACCTCCTCCTCCATTTGTTTTTCACCTTCCAGCTTCTTCTTTTTATATGTTTAACTAACCCCCACGTCTCACTCGCCATCTCTCACTGCTTCACACCATTTCCTTGCTCTCCCCCATCTTCTTTCTCCTCCCTCCATCACTTTCTGTCTGTGATGAAGGTAGGGAGTTATGAGAGAAAGAGAGAGAGAGAACCAGAGGAGGAGGTTTGAGGGGAGGGGTGGAACTCTATAAGAGCAGCTGCCTTCAGTCTCCATGAAGCCAGAAAAACCACACTGAGACCGAGGGAGGGAAACATACACCGACGAACCCCAACCTGTTTCTGAGGGACCCCGAGAGGCGACTACAATCTCACGCCAACACAGGTAAGAAGATAAAAGAAAAAGGGAGGGAAATGGTGGAGGCTTGACCTCTGACCTTTGATGCAAATCCTTTGGATTCCCCCCCCCCCCTCCCATAATAAATATTTGATTAACAGGCATGAAGAATGTAATGCATTGTAAAAAAAAAAAAAAAAAAACCTGTCAAAATTACCTTTTTAGAAAGGACATACTTTAACATTTACTTTCTCTCCTAGTGGTGCTTTTCCTTCCAGCCGTAATCAGACTCTAATATTCATAGGATTAACTGGAACAATCAGACGCAACGATGAGATGTTTGTAATATCTAGTGAATCCCTTATTTCCCCATCATCAGCGGATGCCAGGTGTTTCTGGTCTCAGATTAAGCGCTGCAACTACTGTTGCAATACTGACCTTCTGACCTTTGACCTCTGCACAGCGGATTTCTTACGACACTAATCAAATACTTTAAGTTGGCCTCAGTGATAGACAAGGTGACGTCTCATCAAACAAACTGCTGACGCTTGATGTCATAGAATGAATGGTTTGCCTCTATCAGCGCTATTACAGTCTGTCATGTCCATTAACTACTTGCCCTAGGTTAAATACTGCACACTTGAGTGAGTTAAAAGCATAAGGATGCAGGGATGTCCACACTACTGAGAGCTGCAGGCGACACATGCAGTTCGTTTTTTCAGTGTGTTGGTAAAGAAGGAAATGAGAAACATCGTTCTTTCTGATTACTCATTAATCTTGAAGGCCTGATTTAGCGCTGCGCTCACCTGAGTTCTGACTGAAAGGGTTGTCTTTGCAGAGAAATGCTGTCACTTGGTGTTTACACAATATAACTTGAGACAAATGAATGACGGACAATTTATTTAATTGAATGTTGAGTTCATCATTTAAAAAAAAAAAAATTCATCAGCGATCACAATCCTCCTCCAAGCAGCTCATTCCCCTCGTGATTGAATTTACACCAAAAATGATTTGTATTTTATTTACATTTTTAGATTCAATGACAATAAAGCATACCTTTAGAAATTATATTCACTTAGACCTCATTATTTCAGTAGTTAATCTTAACCTACTTGGCAGAGGTAAGGCTATATCAAATGCATGTATTAAATAAAATTCCTGGAGCCACATGGTGATCCGGATCATCACTAAAAGGTTCTAAATTGTTCTTGGTATCTTTATACACCAACCATGAAAAGCAAAAGTGAATCAGACTTGATGTGTATTTTTAAAATATTTTTTAATCCATAAATGGGGTTTTCAGTGTTAAAATGTTATAGTTTTTTCCTAACCTCATTCTGGATCAGATCCAGAAGAGATTTTGCATGATTGGCATATTGGCTGTGATTTTTGGTGAATAATTTGTATACATATTTTACAAGAAATGGTCCCCCCCCCCCAAAAAAAGCCTCATTTATAAGTAATTAGGAAAGTCCAGATTTTTTAATTTGTTTTGTATCTAGACGGGTATCCGGATCACTGCGGATCAAAATTTAATGGGATCTAAGTTATACCAAGACCCTTCTTCAGATCTTTTCCGTCCAGCAGTTTTTCTATAATCATGCTAACAAAAAGTCAAAAACATAAACTCCTTGGCAGAGGTAAAAACATTATTAACTTTTAATCTAAGTTTTTTAAAGATAAAAATGAACGCCTGTCGATTGGCTTCAGAATGTTAGAAATTAGATGTTGGAGCATAAACCTTCAAATGTGAAGGTGAAAAATAAATGTATTAACATATTTTTACATCTCTTGTTGTTAACATTTGGACTAAAATAGGAAGATGTCCAGTACATGAGTGGAGGGAAAAGATTACACAAAACATTTAAAACTTTTCTGCAATCACATGTCCAAAATATCGTTTTCGATCGTTCTCCTCCACATCAGTAAAGCCTGTACTGAGAAGCAGATTTAATGTTTAGCAGAGAAAATGATCCTGCACATCCAACATGGTGTTTGAGATAACACATAGAATCATTTAAAGCACCTGCCTACTCACCATTCAATTCTCTGGAAAAAGTCATTATCATTTAAATAGCTGATTGGTGCATGCATCACGTTTCCTCAATCCAGTTTTTCCCTATTGGCTGCAGGCCCTGCCAAAGTCATTTTATTAAGCTTCTGTAGGCTGATATCTGCCTCCAACAGAGACTGACTGAAGCTCTAAAGCTGTGCACTTGTTTTACATGTAAGCTTCAAAATCACTGCTTTCAATTTGTTTCAAGAATGGTCTTTTATTTGTTGCCAAGACCAATTTCAGTTGAGACCAATTTCAGTTGAAAGAATGAGGATACATACACACAAACTTTAGTAGAATATTAAACTTGCTCTGTAAAGGCAACAGGGACAAAGCATTTATTTTGTTTTCTCTCGTCTTTTGTCTATGGTAGTAGGAGTTATGTTTAGGATTATTTAGGTTTAGGAAAGTCAGATAAGGAAACTTTGGTGAACTTGTTTTCGTACCTCTTTGATCTTCCTTCAAGCTCCTTTTTGTATTCTCTGTAATCTGGCATTTGAAAAAAATATATATTTTAGAATAGAATTATGACAGCAGACTAAATTTGATGCAATTTGTCACACTACTGACTGTACTGCAACAAAGCATTCCCATAGCTGAACACCATTAAAGAAACTCAGTATATAAACCTATGAAATAATTAATCCTAATCACAAATTATGGCTTTTTCAAACATCACGGAGCTCACATAAAGAGATACTGTACAAATGCAATCTAATATCCATCCATTCAATTTCTACAAAAATAAAAAGATATACAGTGAGCAACTAATTTTGCACGTTTACACATGCAATAGTCATCCAATAAGATTTTTAATTCCTTACATTTATATTTGTTACATCCACCTAAATGGAATGCAGGTGTCAGAAATGTTGTTAGATGGTTATTGAAACTGTTTTTTAAAGACTTTTTCTTAATATCCTAAAACATGTGTTTACGTAAATAAAATTGCATATTAATATATTATTACGTATCATATGTAATATGACACTTAATAAAAGTAATGACTGTAGTAGTTGTTTTGTTACTGTCTGGACATTTTTCTGATGCTTTCTCTGATGAAAATTAACCCCAGTAAAAAAAAAAAAAAAAAAACTAGAAATATAAAATAGATGTGAAAGTATCAAGTAACAGGTCAGACAATCCCGTTGTATTTTAGGAATGGATTTTGTGAATATATTAATTTCTGTGACATGACTGGTGACCTCTTCGGCATGTTACATGCTACAGCTTTATTCCATTTATGTGTGAAATACATCAAATATGACAGAGGAGGAAAGAAAAGAAGAGGTGAGTGGGTAAGACTTAAAGAG
This sequence comes from Brachionichthys hirsutus, assembly GCF_040956055.1. Taxonomy (NCBI): domain Eukaryota; kingdom Metazoa; phylum Chordata; class Actinopteri; order Lophiiformes; family Brachionichthyidae; genus Brachionichthys; species Brachionichthys hirsutus. The sequence continues at coordinate 557,107 of NW_027180319.1, read as the reverse complement.
GCAGAGATGATGGTAGTGGTGAGGAATCAGGAGGTAGATAGTTTATGTAGGTAGTGACAGACAATTGATATTATAGATTAGATATTTTCAGTCAACCTGAATGGAAGTATAGATTTAGTGTCCTGAAATGTGTCACATCAATGACCAGCTATCAGCATTAAAACAAAGCGCACAATGTGTTTTGAGTGGGTTTGGGACAAGCTTTCAATCACACTGGCTTTTCTGACAGATAAAGTAGCCTGTAATCTGGCTCTAGGCAAATAGCATTTAATTACCTGTCAAACTGATCCATCAAATAACAAAACCAACATCACGAACACACTTACTTATTTTTACATGTTAGCCATGGCCCTTCTCAGGAGAAGTGATTCTTCCTCATTTTAATTATTATATCATATTTAATCCTACAATGTTTAATAATGTCCAGTACTATTTAATCTCCTTCATTGTTTTAAGCGCATTTCATACCTTTATATATTAAGATTCAGCAAAAGGTTACAATGTAATTAAAATAAAATAATTGGATATTTCAATTGGATATTAATATCGACTGGATTTGAACTACATTGAACTGTTAAATTAGATTTAAATTGAGAAATGAAGGAACTTGCGATGCAAATACCAAACGACAGAATAAGAAGCACCCATACAAGAGAATTAGCCACCCAGGGGCATAGCGTACTAAAAAAAACACTTTAAAGAGAGCAAAAGCACAAGATGGAAGTCCAGTGCTGCACCGTTCATCCAAGCGTGAATAATCCAGCGTTAAGTCGCTGTCCAGGCTGGAAGTAATTTATTTTGTACTTCCTGTTCATGATGGGAAAATGTAAATAAAGGAGGACAATAATGGCAGAAACAGTTGATAACGGTGTGAGGCAACTTGAATATATTTTTACTTAGAGTGAGTCATGAGTTGTGCAATGACAAGACTTTGACTGGAATATACAGTCAGTTTCATATTGTCTGTTAACGTGTACTCATGGTTCAGATTCAAATGTGCCACAATATTTAGAATTATACCGTTATAAAAAAAGACAGGCCACATCTCCTATGCTGATATTTCCACTCACAGAAGTGCTATTAATATTTTGATTGTCTGCAGGGTCTTGAAAAGTATTTCTACTTTCTATAAAAGGCCAAAAGTTATATGTTGATGAAAAATACACCTAAATCGGTTATATGTTTTGATAGGAATCATATTTTTCATATCTGTCCAATAATAAAAGCAACATCCGATATAGTGTTATGTTTCCAGTGCCAATAATTTAGTTGGTGTTATTTTACTTGACACAGGGAGCAAAGTGATGCCATTGTGATGACATCACCATACTGTATGCCCTGGGCACAGTAATACAATAACTGATAAATAAAAAATGTTGTCTTCATGTGAACAAACCTTTTTAACTGTATAATGCTTATTATTGTAATTATTGATAAAAACTGATTATAGAGGATTTGTTTTTACATTATCTAGTACGATGTTTTTGCTCCTGTTGTATTATCAGAGATGTCTGAATACTCGAGTATTAGAACGTATTAACAAAACAAATCACCATAGGATTTATGTAGCAAAATGCTAATCTTCCAGCACCAGCTCCTGGTATTTGGAGTCAGATATAAAATATCTGACTCCAGAGGTTTCTTTCATCTTATATATTTGTTATCTGCGAGACTTCAGCGGCGTCTCAGCACAGTGCCAAACAGTAATCCCTTAATTAATTGGTTAATTTAAGGGTTAATCAGGTAATTAAAGAGTAATTGGGCCTTCAGGGCTGTCAAGAAAGTCATCACTGTAAGGCCTCACTGGTCTGATATATGAGGGAATTAAGAAATGTATTTAGAAATCACTCCTTGACTAGTTAGTTATAAAATGATCTAATTCTTACCAAAGAAATTTCATTCTCATTCTCATCAGCCTCAGCCAGTCAACATGCTAAGATGAACATACATGACACTAAGAAAGAAACTCAATTTTCAATACATTCACCGGGATTCTCTATCAGGTTTGACATGGTCTGGCATAGAACTCAGGTTTTATCTCCACTATGGCCACAGCTCAGTAGAGATGAGGAGGAGTGAAGTCTCCTTAATGTATTATCGCTAATGATGGCAGCTTATTTCTGGAGGCAGGGTCAGTGAGACGAGGATGGCAGATACGATCTATGGTGGCCAAATGAACATGCCCGAGCTGTTCGTCTAAATCTGAATGCCATCTGCCAGCCTTGTCCCACCCTTATCTGCTCTACAATATCACCGCCTATTGCTGCTCTGCTCCAGTGCCCTTCACTGAAAAACCCATTTTATCCCTGTCAGGCTAGAAATTTGTTCTTTTCTTTATCTCAATGACAGAGAAGTGAATACTTTTGATATATATATTTTTTTAAAGCTGCCACACTTTACAGCCTTTCAACTATAGTATTTTTAAAAAAAATCAAAGCTGTCATAAACTAGTGCTTGATGGAAGACAAACTAATTCTACTTACTGTTTCATAAATAGATAATAACTTCCTATAGTTAAAAGAACAGAAAAGGTGTGTCAATCAAGGTACTATGTAATGAATTTCTGTATGCATAATACAGAGAATACATAATATGTGTATGCATCTTAAAAGCTTGAGTATTCATGTACCGGTATCTGTGTGTCGCGTACTTGTGTGACTATTACGTGTGTTTTGTGTGTGCTTGCCATGGTTGTCATAGTAATGTGGAAATAAATGTATAGTGCTTTATATCTTCAACAGGCACTTCATTAAAATATGTACATTTATAACTTTAAACATACATGTTAGGTTAATAATACAATTTCTTATCAAATACAGTTTCTTCAACACAGTGGCTTACATATATGCTGAGCATAAAAATTACAATTTCCAAGAAATTTGTGAAAAGTGAGAAAGGTTGTATCAAATTGTTGTTATGAAATTGTGTGTTTGTTCTGTCCTTTGTTGTGCAGCCGACGCTGGGACCATGAGGACTGTGGTGGCTCTCCTGCTCCTTTTTTTATGTGATTCTGGACAGGCTGACTGCCGGACAGACTGCCTGTCCTGCAGCAACATCCTTTCCAAACCGCTCGATTTCAACACCATGGTGAGAAAACATTTTTGGAACGTTCCAGATTAAAAAAAATAAATGAAAAATATCCACATTTGAATGGCTTAATGGGACATTTGAAAAAAACAATGACTGTTATCAGTGATGTCTGTGCTTTTCCAATGTCCAATAGCAAATCTAGCTGTTGTATTTTTATTTTGCAATAGAGGAACATAATAATAATATAAAACATAACATAATATAAAATAAATTAAATGAAGGTTCATTTAAAAGTTATAATCTGGCAAATCTTCCATCTAAAAGAAATCTGGACTGCACCGTCACTCCAAAATAGCCCCTCAAACAGAAGCAAAACAAAAGAAATAAAAATGAAAATGAAAACAAAAAAACAACTCAAAACACTAAAAACTTCCACATGGCTCTTATAATTTAAAAAAGAAACGCCCTCACCCCACCTCCCCATCTTCATCCCAGCCTCCCTTCCCTTCTGTACTGTCTGTGACTCTGTGACTTTTAATTTGTTGTGCCTAATTGATTCCTGGGGAACGATGTGTGTTTATCCTCTCAGTGCTTTTGCCTGGTGGTTGTTTCACTTGATGGCGTGTTTGTGTCTCTCAAAGGAAAAGACATCGCAGAGCACGCGACTTCAAACACGAAACACCGCATTGTGTTGCTTAAAGACAGTTGTCAAAGGAGGATGTAATTTGAAAGGTTGCATGTGACCAGCAACCAGCAACCTTTTGAATTACATCCTCCTTTAAAGAATCAAAATTTGCTCCTTATTTCCATCACACTTTTCTGGGTGTTACTTGTAAATTGATAAGGGATCAGAACATGAAAACAACAGCCGATGAACTCAAAGTAATGCAGCATTTCATGCATAGAAAAAGACTTCAGACTTATTCTTTGAGATATGTCCCCCATAATAACAATCTGCACACTCAGCCACTGAAGTGGAAGATATAAGTGACAAATGACATTGAGATCAAATCAATACCCTTCTGTCATATTGATTTTTGTTGTTAAGGTCTTTCCACTTTCCACACAAATAAAGGTTTTTCATTTATGTATTTATTTGTGCATCTATTGTTTTCTACATTCCCCAAGGACATCTATATCTTCCTCAATTTAATTAAGAAAAAAAAAATGCAATCCCCAAGGAAAACAACATCCCACACACTCAGATTAACACCAAGTTTTTCTGTCTTTAACCAACATCAGTCACAAACTACAATATACCTATAGGGCTGGTTGAAAATACTCTTTGAATCTAGATGAATGTTTAAAATCATGAATGTGTATACATAATGTATTTTAGGTTTTGTTAAACCATTTATTCTGATGAAAGAAACGACTAATTTACTAACTACATGATATCCATTTTCCAGTCTTTAATGACTGAGCTGACCTGACCTAAATAAATATATAAGGACGACTTGTTGTCTTTGCCAGGTGTGTCTTGCTGAGTGCCACAACAACATCTCCCCATCCTCCTACTGGGACTTTTGTCGTAAGGTGCTCTCCCCACAAATTTCCTCGCTTAGTGGTACCGTGTGGAAAAGATCTCAAGAGGAGGTGGAGGCCATTTATCCTGAGGAGAAGGAACAATTGGATGGAGGTCTGCTGCTCCCAATTGCTTTGCAGCGGTTCGATCATGTGACCGGGCCTCTTGGTGTGAATGAAGGGGCTCTGGGCACCAGGGGCAGCCAACTGAATACTGCCTATAACTATCAGAATACCCTGTCTCTTGAGGATGAGGATGAGGATGAGGATGAGGAAGGGCTAGGAAAAGGGGCTGATAGAGAGGGCGATGCCGATCTGAAGCTTTCCAAGAGGTTTGGCGGCTTTGTCAAAGGGAGGCACGGTTACAGGAAGCTGTTGTATCCAGGAAGATCTTACCAAAAGAGGTATGGCGGCTTCATCGGCATTCGGAAGTCAGCCCGCAAGTGGAGCAACCAAAAACGGTTCAGTGAGTTCCTGAAGCAGTACCTCGGGATGAGCAGTCGGGCCACTGAGTTCAACAGCGTGTCAGCGGACCTGACCCAACAGAATGAAGTTTAGCAGAGGGCACCTCTAAATCATAAAACTAGTTCCTGTTGTATTTTCACTGATTTTATTTTACTGAGTACAAACAAGAGTTAAACAAATTCAAAAATAAAATATAACTAAACCCTTCCTCTTAGATTATCAATCAATTTTACTGATATACGAACAATTTACCTTGTTGCATAAAATCAGACCATTTTAAGGCTCCCTGACCACTAGTTTGTCCTCTTAAGGGTTAGGGTTTAGGTTCTGTGAGACTACAGGCCCCCTGTTCAGCTCTGGATACTATGAGTCAGACCTCACTGCCCTTATGGGATGCACTGTTTAAAAAGTCATGCTTCATTTATTCAGACACCCACGAACTTGACATCAAGAGCTATGAAGAGAGCTCTCATTCAGGGGATTCCTAGAAGTGTAGTTCCAAAGTGATTTGCAGTCAGTTATAGAATATACTTTCCATATTAATGTTATTTGTGATTACTTTGGCAGCGTTATTGCTTTTCTAATCACCTGTACATTTTTGCATATTAAGCCCTGTGTCGGGTCGTCTGTAAGAGTGATAAATCATGTTCAGTGGTTACCTTTGTTTCTTTTTGAAGGGTGGTCGTACTTTATCTTGAAATTGTGTGAGAATCTGTTCTTCTCTGATGGGACCACTGGGTTTATTATACTACCATCTTTTGGCAAGAAAATGCATAACCCACTCTCTTCTAAAGGACAAAACCATTGTTTGCTCATGAATTGTCATTATGGGTCGGGCAGTGATCTAAAATGTATATGATTTGTGGTAATTAAATGAAAGCATGTAAAATACAACCAAAAGTCTGTGTCAAAAGACATCTGAGTCAGGAAGAAAGATGAAGTGAAGGACTACACAACCCTCAGTATGCATGCATATATGCTACTAATCTCTGCCAAACTGATGTGATTTACAATGTAAAAACTGCGTGTGCTATTATCTTCTTCAGCTTGTTATGGCGTGCTCAGTATGAAAACTTGTAAATAGCTGGACTTAAATATGCCATTAAAAAATAGTTTACTTTTCTTTTCTTTGTGGTTTCTAATGCAGCAACTGATTCGGTGTCATGAAGTGTTTTGTTCTTATTATATAGAAATGCAGGTGAGTTTCTTGAATTTCTGCTTTTTGTAGATCAGTTGTTAAAAGACAGTAAGGCCTATGCCAGTCAGATCCGAGCACCCCTCAGTGGTCAGTCCCGCATGTCTGACAGATTAAAAATAAAGCAATACAGGGGTAAAAGTGGCCCTGTGATGAGCTGGTGTCCTGTCCGGGGTGTATGTGACTGTTAATGATATCGCAGGCATTCTAATTTCCCTCCTTATAAAATAAAAGAAGTAATCTAAAATGGCACATAAGCAACTATCTGGGAAAAAATCTGCGACACAAAAAAGAATAATATTTTCTATAAATGTTACCACTATATAGGATTATGGGAAAACATAGTCAGGCTTTTTAACAAATTTATTTGGAAGTCAGAAACATTATTTTATATTGTTAATTTAGCAATTATATTATAATGTAATCTTGTCTGGTCACTCACAGCGAGAAAACCGACTCACATCGAGGAAAAGTAGCCACCTTTTGTTTTTACCAGACATTGGGTGCCAACCTAAAGCTACCCTGATGTTTATTTATTTATTCATTTATTTGATGTACAATTAAATGGAATACAATGGTAAATATGTAAATGCGACATTGCTATGTAATGTGAATTCAAACATAGCTTTATTAATTGGCCTTTAATAGCTAGCGAAGGATTTTATTTTGAAAGTTGCCGCCGGATGTGTCTGTCGATGACGTGTTTCGACGTACTGCCTGCTGTAGCCAAACAAGACTTCTGTCATATCACCGAGCTGCTGGGATTCACCTCTAGCCTTTGAATAACGCAACAACTGGACCCGGTTGATTCGGTGAGTTTGAAGTTGTTGCGAACAAGAAACGTCAGGGAAAAAGACAGCAAGGTTGATGTTTGTTTACAGCGAAAGATAATCAGCATTAACTAGGCCAAGCTATGCTCGCTAGCTACCAGTGCTACTGTCGCTAAAACCCTCGAAGCTAAAAACAAACAAACAGGACAATGGGTTTTTTTAATCGCTTTTGCCCAAATGTGTAGGTTAACAAGTTTTATTATTATGTCAAATAAAAAGTTTATGAAAATATGAATACTTTACATTGTTAGGCAAAGCTAGACAAGTGGCTTTTCTTGATAACCTCAGCGGTGCTTCTGCGCTAACAGACAACGCTAACGCTGCAAATGTCGTTCTTCAAAATCTACAACTTAAGATTTGCGCTATGACTTCGCATTTTGTAGCCTTGACTTCTTGAACGTGTGTGTGTGTCTGGGGGGGGGGGTCTCAGAAAGCACAGCTATGTGCAGCTGTGTGCTGCGCTCCAGGGCTCTGTCCCCAAGGCTGCTGCTACCCCCCAGTAGCTACAGACTGAGAGACAGAGGCTTCTTGACCTCTGGCCATTGTATGGCCGTCAGCGGAGACCCCCAGATGCTGCCATTACCCAGCCAGGCCCGTGTGGTGATCTGTGGAGGAGGCATCGTAGGGACATCGGTCGCCTACCACCTGGCCAAACTGGGCTGGACTGATGTGGTGCTGCTGGAGCAGGGCAGGTGAGACAAATACATACATTTCCACTCATAGTTGGATTCATCTTGCTCTGCCAATGCTGTATTTCCTGCCCTGTTATCCTCTTGGCAGACTTGGAGCAGGAACAACCAGACTGTGTGCTGGTATTGTCAGTGTGGCCAAGCCTATTTCCATTGAATGTCAAATGGCAAACTATTCTATCAGTCTTTACCAACAACTTGAGGAGGAGACGGGAGTCAAAACAGGTCAGCCCATTCGATAAACAATTCCACTCATTTAATTGACCCCATTCATGACGGTTTATGATATAACTAAGTATTAATAGCGCTGGTATAATTTGCTCCAAACATTTTCAGATGCTTTTTATTTTATTTATATTATCTAGTTTACTTCAATTTATAATTTTGTCTTCCTATGATGATAATATTTCAGGCAATAAAGTAAACAGTCACTGAATACAAATTATTTTGGATTTATAATTCTCTTCAAATGAATATATTTGAATTATTAGTATTTTGACATTACTTTTTATTTGAGTGGTGCCTCGAGTTCTTGGTTTTTGTGTCTTTTCTGTGTGTTCTAGGTTACGTGAAGACGGGATCTCTGTGTCTGGCCCAAAATCATGATCGCTTCATCTCTCTGAAGCGCCTGGCATCCCGACTAAAGTAAGACTCAAAAACCTCATCAGTACTCAGTCGCAGTTCCTTGGCATCATCTACAGCTTTTAATCACAATTCAACTCGCGCTCCAAGTTTCACAAGGACATTGAATAAATTTTAATGTCCAGCCACAAATTCTTGACTGAGGTCTTGACTCTATTTTGGCCACTAAGGGACATAAACGTTTTGCTTGGTGGTTGCACCATATTCCAAGTATAGAGCTTAAATATATTAAAAAGGAAGATTATTTTTACACTTTGTATATTTTTATTACTGGTACAAAATCACATCTAAATACAGATATGTGCTTGTCATCTATACTTGAGTTGAACATTCACATCCTAACTAAAGGAGATTAACAGTTTATTGTTTTCATGATGTTGTTTAGGATGAAGTACAATAAACTCCAGCCTGATTTACCCTCATCTTTCTTGTTTTGTCCATCCTTAGAGTTATGGGAATCAGTTCAAACATCATTAAGCCAAAAGAGGTGACCAAACTCCACCCCCTTGTTAATATTCATGACCTGCTGGGGGCCCTCCACCTGCCTGACGATGCTGTGGTGTCACCGCCTGATGTTAACCATGCCATGGCTGTGGCTGCTGCTGGTCATGGTGAGAGAGTCAAACTCACAACTGTCCTTTTTTATTTTTTTTGGTGGATCATAAATAAACCTTCACAGCAAAATGGTTTATAAGCCAGATGTGAAACTCATCGTTTAGTTTAGTCGTCATACATATAATAAAACAAGGATTTTACGTTTGACGTCTCTTACGTCTCTGTTTTTCACATCCTATTCAGGAGTTCAGATTCTAGAACGAACCGGCGTTCAGCAGGTCCTGATAGAGAGGGGTCAGGTGGTGGCCGTGGAGACCGACCGTGGCACCATTGAGTGTGAACGCTTCATCAACTGTGCTGGACAGGTAAAAGTAATGTTGGGATTTGGCATACAACAAGTCACGATACCGCCTCACACTCAGGTGTCTGTGATGATTGAGTCTGACACATGTCTCTGCTTCAGTGGGCTTATGAGCTTGGCCAGGCCAGTGAGAAGAAGGTGTCTATTCCTCTTCACGGCTGTGAACACTTCTACCTCCTCACTAAACCGCTCCAGGAGCCTCTTCCACTCAACACTCCAGGTTTTACAATCAAACCCTTTCTATTGTTACAGGGGGTGTCGATCATTGATTTGTGATTCATTTGCAACTTAATTGACTTTTGCTATTTTGCTACAAGAGAATGATGGAGAAGAATAAAATGCAAACCTGGATTCATTGAGTTCATTAATTTGAAAGTGTTTGGCACTGAAATTATTTACTCGCCTGGTCCTTTTGGTAAAACAGTCTGAACATGGACAATGAAAATAATTGTTTACATTCAAAGTGATTATTTCTGTTGTTGCTCTGTCACATGAGGCAACAGGGTGATTAGAAACAACCACAGGGCAGATGTGCTCATGCTGTGTTTCGTGTTCAGTGGTGGTGGATATGGACGGCAGGATATACGCTCGGCCGTGGCAGGGAGGCCTTCTGTCCGGGGGCTTTGAGAAGAACCCCAAACCCATCTTCACCGAGGGCCGCAATCAGCAGGAGATCCAGAACATGCAGGAGGACTGGGACCACTTTGGTAATGGAGGGGAGGGAGGAGGCTAGCTTCAAAATGAGACTTAGTACAGTGTGATAGAAGTTAGCTTCTGTTTTGTTTTTTAAAGTTGATATTTGATCAAACTAAACTGTCACAAGGTTGTAAAATGTTGGTATTCACCATTTGAGAGAGACCATTAAACACTTCAATTTGAGGAAGAAAAAAATGCTCGTGAATTCTGATCTCAATTCTATGTTTTCCAGATTTGTGTAGCACCAGTTAAGTATTTAATTCTACGTTTTGGTCTGAATCTCTTGGAATCAAATTGTAGTTGACTCCTTAACATCACTATTCTAAATGCGGATTATTCAGCCTCTAATCCTAATGCGTTATTAGAAATGATTGTCTGTCCACCCATCCATTTGCTTGTAGACGAGACGACCTCAATCAACATGGAGAATGGATCCTAAACTTTATAAAGGAACAGGTCACAGATTTATTGGAACACTGAGTATCTTTATTTCACGCTGATATATACGGTTCTGTCTCGCTTAACTTCAAATATTCATTTTGGATTTTATATTGTGATTTGTGACTTATATTTAGTCCAATCTTATTTTCACTCGCCAAAAAGATATCATTTTGGTACTGATGACCTTGGACATCTTTTTATTTTTTATGTGGAAATGAACAAGGCCCTGTCGGCCTTCATTGTTGTGGGAGATTTTGGGTCTTGTGCCAGACAACATTTCTTTTTATAAAAAGGGGTTATGTGGAGCCAGTCCAAATGTAGATGAAAACAGCTTTCTATAACTTATACATTGTTATTATAATGATGCATTGCAGTAAAGAACAACATTTGCTTGTTGCCAGCATAATGGGTCAAAAGGAAAAGGGGCCAGTTTGGGTTTGTTGGTCGAGCAGTTGTTTCAGTACAGGCATGTTTTTGAATGTCACCTACCCTCATATAGCTGCAGACACTCGTGCACACTGTTGGCCTTGACGTTACGCAAGTAATCTGAGAATGCTCATGAAGCCGTGAAGACAGCGGTATATCTCTTTAAAGTACATCAACACACAGTCACCCTCAGCTGACATCACTTGTTACAGTTCTGTTTTTGCTGTTCAAGCGACATGCATTTGAGGGTTGTATTTTATAAGTTGTACTTGACAAAGTTGTTTGTGTCGGTATAAATGAACTTGGTTGGACTCGATGCCAGCTCAGTTTACACGAATGACTAGAAGCTTCAATAAGAAGCAAAAACAGGGACGTCTCAGGTTTTTCTCCTCACTTGGTGGATCACATCTGTGAATAAAGATAAATAAGCGTTTCACGTCCGGTGAATCGGTTTGGTGTAGAAATGTCAATAATTAGGGGTTTTTTAACCTAATATTTTAATTCCTGATCATCTGGGTTATAAACATAAATAGTGAAATATAACCATAATATTCTTAATTAAACTACTTCTTGTGTTTTTAGACTGATTTGTCAAAACAGTCGGGGATCGCTTTAACAGAATTATTTGAATAATCATGTGTGCCTGGCAGGTATTCATTTTGGAGAATATCTTAACATAGCAAATTTACTGTCCTTTACCTGCAGAGCCAATGTTGACTGCCCTGCTGAGAAGAATGCCGGGACTTGAGACTGCAGAGATCAATCAGCTGGTCAACTGTCCAGAGTCCTTCACTCCTGATATGCGCTGTCTGATGGGCGAGACGGCGGGTATCTCTGGCTACTACGTGCTGGCAGGGATGAACTCCTCTGGCCTGGCCTTTGCTGGTGGAGCTGGCAAGTAAGCACGGAAATGAGAGGAAAACCTCTCTGGATCTGTGAGGACACGCATGATAAACCAATTTATTGTCAAGACGAGTCTGCATTTTATTCTACAATTGAAGCTCTTTTATGTGCATATAAACCAGCCTCAGTTTTTTTTTTTTTATGCCATTGTTTAGCACTGTGAGCAGAATATGTGTATTTGTGCAAATCGCAAACAAAATCTTTGGTGGGTTTGATATCAGGTACCTGTCAGAGTGGATAACCTTTGGCTACTCCACTGCCAACGTCTGGCCACTGGACGTCAAACGCTTCGGCAACCTGCAGAGCAGCAGAACCTTCCTGAGGCACAGAGTGATGGAAGTCGTGCGTGAGTGAGGAGCTCTTTTTATACTTGATGTGTCCAGTGTGACCAAATGATTTAGGAATAAAGACTTTTTCAGTATCATTTGTCCTGTCATTGTATGTTTGTGTCCAGCTCTGCTGTTTGAACTGAAGGTTCCTCGCTGGGACTTTCAGACTGGCCGCCAGCTGAGGACCAGCCCGCTGTATGACCGTTTAGACACCCAGGGAGCTCGCTGGATGGAGAAACATGGCTTCGAAAGACCTAAATACTTTGTTCCTACAGGGAAAGGTACAGATTTCAAAGCAGAAGGTGGAGCTTTGTGACTTTGGCTTATGATTTAAGGTAGCCGAGTCAAATCAAACGTCTGTACTTTAGTTGAGTATTCTCAACATTTCATTGCATGCGACTGACTGGTATTTCCCTGCTCTGCTGTATACGTGAGTGTAGATCTGCTCTCTCTGGACCAAAGTAAGACGTTCTACAAGCCTGATTGGTTTGACATTGTTGGCGCAGAAGTGAAATGCTGCAAAGAAGCCGTCTGTGTCATTGACATGTCCTCCTTCACCAAGTTTGAACTAACTGTAAGTTTTGGTGCGCCACTTATGAAGTCGAATTAACTGGCAATTCCTCTTGCTTTTCCCCTAATGAGTTCAAATGTAACAGTTTATTGGTTTCAAAACAAAATGTTTATAAAATGATCTGTATTTTGCCAAATAATTCCAACATATTATCAAAAGGTTCTTTCCAGGGAAGGTATCAGTTCTTTGTTACTGATGCAGCAGTAAATTTTAAACGAAGGAACTTGCTTGCCTGTGATGTTAAAGTGATGGAAGTCTAACCCTCTGGTCTGTTCTGATATGCCAGTCAGCAAACGACCAAGCTCTGGACCTGCTTCAACATCTGTGTGCCAACGACCTGGATGTCCCTGTTGGACATATTGTCCACACTGGCATGCTAAATGAGAGAGGGGGGTACGAGAACGACTGCAGTGTGGTCCGCATCAGCAAGAATAGGTCTGCAACCCTACAGACAGTAATTCTAGTCCCTCTGTTTACATATACCATTTAACTAACATACTGGTCTCCTTTCCAGCTTCTTCATCATTTCTCCAACCGACCAGCAGGTGCACTGTTGGTCGTGGATAAAGAAACACATGCCGAACGACCCAAACCTCCACCTAGAGGACGTCAGCTGGAAGTACACTGGTAAGGACACGCACAAATGTTGCTGAGGACCTGAAGTGGTGTCGCCATCTAGTGGTCAGATCTTATTAAAGGGTCGGTGGACGGGTTCAGCATCAAACCTGTTAAGAGAGAGGATCTGACGTCAGCAAGCAGGTGGATTATTAATCTCAACAATGTAATATGAAGGGTTTGCAACAGCCAGCCTATATTCTGTGTTCTACACATGAAACAAAAACTTGAGATCTTGATCCCAGAATCTACCTGTGTCATTGTACAGGATTTACGACCCCCAATATTCTTTTTATATTTCAATGGAAATTCATAGTTTTATGTTTTGTTTTTATTAATATTAGGCTTTAAATGGTAAAAAGAAAAACTCACGGGTTGAATTTTGTTCATTCGAGGGTCTTTCTGCAGCATTTATTGCTCTGCTCCTTTACCCACAGCTTTAAATCTGATTGGACCCCGGGCAACGGACGTTCTAGCTGAGCTGTCGTATGTGTCTATGACGCCAGACCACTTCCCCTCCATGTTCTGTAAGGTAGGAAACCAAGGCTAGATGCAGACTCTCACCAATAATAATGCCTATAATGGTGATATTATGCGTTGAAGTACGTTGAGTGTTGCTAACAGTAGCACAAGTGTTTGACAGTGACCGTCTGTGTTCACAGGAGATGAGTGTTGGCTATGCCAACGGCATCAGAGTGATGAGTATGACTCACACTGGGGAACCGGGCTTCATGCTCTATATACCTATAGAGGTGGGTTCACATCTGCACTCCCATATTAATACATACAAATGTCATCAATATTGTACGGGACGGTTGATAACCGATTTTCAGAAATACAGTTCATGAAGTCTAAAACAGTATTTTCCACTCCTCCTCCTGACAGTATGCTCTGCATGTGTACAACGAGGTGATGTCAGTGGGTCAGAAGTATGGAATCCGTAATGCAGGGTACTACGCACTGCGCAGCCTCCGCATCGAGAAGTTCTTTGCTTTCTGGGGTCAGGACCTCAACACCTTCACCACCCCGCTGGAGTGTGGACGAGAGTTCAGGGTGAAGTTTGACAAGGTTTGTCCGGCGGTCAACAATCGCTGCAATATCAGTGTGGATTATGTTTCTGCTCTTTGAAGATGAGAGGCTGGCTGTAGAATAATAATCAGTAAAATGCCATCTGCTTTGCTAAACCATGAAACATCTGTGTTGTGCTGGAAAAATGATCACCAAGCTGCACCTGCAGGCACAACAGGTGGCGCTTCGCACAAGCGGTGGTAAAGTTCATTCTGAAAATGGGGAAGCGTCAAGTCGGCTTTCTGCTTCACACAGCAAGAATGTCGGAGCAGTATTAATGAACCGGTTTCCCAGAATCCCTTCAGATGATTAGTCACCTGCCGAATCTGTACCTGCACTGTGAAGATGTAGGGAAAGAAAAGTTGTTTACTGGTGCCCTCAACAGAGCTATGCAGTATTAGCATTTATCTTTAATAGTTTTTAGGTCACATCCCATAATAACTGATGCTGCTCTTCCTTTATTTCCACTTCTGAACTCCCCCATTCCCCACAGGACACAGATTTCCTCGGTTGCAGGGCGTTGCTGCAGCAGCGTCAGGACGGCGTGTTCCGCAGGTTCGTCATGCTGATTCTAGAGGACCACGACACAGAGCTCGATCTGTGGCCCTGGTGGGGCGAGCCCATCTACTGTAACGGTCAGCTAGCTGGCGCAACCACCAGCAGCGCCTACAGCTACACTCTGGAGCGCCACGTCTGCCTTGGCTTTGTGTCTCCTCCACCAAGCCCAGAGGGGCTCCCCACACCCATCACTCCAGACTTCATCAATCGTGGGGACTACGAATTGGACATTGCTGGCCAGCGCTACTCAGCCAAAGCCAAACTTTACCCCTTCAGCTCCCTCTTCACCCAGCAAAAGCGTCGCAAGGGTGACATGGAGCTCAACAACCTCCAGGGCAAGTAAAGTAATGGACTGCCTCGCCGTGGTGACGGGCTTGTGACCGACACTCCTTCAGTTCACCAAATCCACTCCTGCACTTGCCTTGCAGTCCTGTTTTCTAGCTCCTAATCCGGGGGCTTTACGCACAATCACTCCTTTCCCGCTAATATTTAACTTCCACTGTGTTTCTCCCTCCTTTTAAAGTGCAATATTTAAGAGGCGTTCAGCTGTATGAAACGCAGAGGGCCTGCATTATTCTGCAGTTCTTCTTCAGCACTCACAATCAGACTCCAGGCAGTGTTGACGACTTGTGCACTGGGACAGCCTGCAGTTTAGTGTCGTCGTCAGGGCAACGTCGACGTGTTGAGGATTCTTTGTGTTGTTCACTTGAAATCTTCCAGGAAGGATCTGGACTGACAATCTTCTCTAGTGGTGCTGCAGTCACTATAAATAGGCATTAATTCTAATGCGCAAATGCCGACAGTCAATGTAATAGATTACTAATCCTACAAATGGTGTATTTGCTACCGTGAAGAATAAAAGTGATGCCATATTTGGATACTCAATACTCCCGACGACGACCATCGCTGCTGTATTGTCTCTAAAAATGAAGGGCTAGCACCTCACAGAATTCCCTTCTCATTCTAGTGTTGAGGCGTGGAAAGATTGTGGAACTCATTACCATTATTATCACAAGTAACACTTTGTGTGCGCTGCCCAGTTCTCCCGAGTCATGTTGAAATGACTTTCCAGGCTCTCGAAATCAAAGCAAAGCAAAAATGACTCTTTTCCTTTGGGAACGTCTTTATCATCAACGTTCAGCTGTCCTGCTGTTATTCAGCCGTGAGCTGAGTTTCTAATGTATTCAATTAAACCAGTTGTGTTTTGTGGTTGTTCTGAAGTAGAATTGTTCTTGATGCCCAGATTGATGCATTCCTGAGTGTTTAGCGAATGCTGAAGGAAGACTGGGAATTTTGCGACTGGATCATATCTCCCATTGATTATTCGTCTGATCCAGAGTTGACGTGTTTGTATAAAGGAGGGACTTCATTTCTATTTGAAATAAAGTGATGTATATTTTGTATAAAAGCTCTATTTTCAGACCTGGGCTTGTTTCCAGTCATTGACTGAATTATCTGTACTCTGGTGTAGTTTTGACTTGTATTTTTTTTGTGCATAATCTCAAATGTCAATATTATCTGTCAGCAGCCGTTTCATGTTTTCCTGCTGGTACAAAGTAAAGTCCTTCAGTCAGAGCTTTAATATGTGGGTGCATATTGTTTTACTCTATCTTATTTATTAGAAGTGTGCTTTAGGAGGGAGGGAAAGCTAAGAGGAAAGTACGAAAAGCACAATTCACACACTGCTGCAGGAACATCAGGAACTCCCAAGTCAATTAAATTAAATCCAGACTATGAATTTAAAATAAAAACAGGAATTTGATACACAAAACACTTTATTAGAATATTATAACAGCCATTTCCTCCTCTGCAGTGCTTTCCAGTTTGCAGAGGTCAAAGTCTTCTAGCTTTCCGTGGGCGGCATCCATTGTGTGGCACGGGGGTGGTGTCAGTGATTGATACAACCTCCAGGCCTCCCATAACCAGGCCTTGGATTGCTGACTGCACAAAAGAGAAAAACACATTCATTAAAAAAATCTAAAAGAAACAGATCGAGGAGTCTAAAACTCTCAAACTCATCCTCGATATAAAAATACATTTGAGGTCTTATTTCTTCAGGGAGAGCCAGGATTATTTTAGTTCCTGTCCCACTGTTACGCCAGTACAGTGGACACTTCATTGCTATGGGCCCATTAGACTTATTTATGGTTTCTAAATTTCTAGACTGGCATTACTTCTGAAGTTACAATGCATTTATTAAAATAATAATAATAAATGGATACCACTAGTTATCAGATAAAACTATAGTCGGTCGATGTAATAAATTAAAGAATAACATTTTATAATTCTAGGTTTTCAATTGTGTGCATTTGCTTCTTGAATTTGTTTTACATCATTAAAATCGTGAACAATTACAAAAAACAATGTAAATTTTCTTTGTTTTGTTCATTTTATTGACTAAATCATTTCAATGACAAATAATCAGTACATTAAAATGAAATTATTTGCTATTTGAATAGTTTGATATTAAATATTTATGACTTTATTAATCCTACAGATAAAGTGAAATGGGCTCCCCAACCAAGAATGCACAATAATAACAGTTTCCTCTGTACACTGACCAGACGTCCGAGACCAAGACCTTGGACCACAACTCGGACAAATTTCACTCCCTTTACTTTGGCTTTCTGTGCAGGAGAGAAAAACAGATCAGCAAACACCGTTTAATAAGAACAGCTACTTAAATTGTATATGGCAGAGCTCATTATGACAAATAAATGATGTGAAAGTTAAAGGTCTAAATAGTCAATGAATGGCGAACTGTAACAAAAAAAACTCAATGTTTTGAGTGCATCTTGTTTCTACTGGCCTGCAGTAACTGGTCTATCCTGAGACTGGCTTGTCTCCTACACGCTTTGAATTGAGCGCAGACGCCATTCAAAGCAGAGCGAAAGTAAATACTCTGTTCATGTAAAACACGCTACTTAAAGCTTTGTAACTGTGCGGACTATTCCCCCCCCCCAGAGCATTTCCTGCAGAATAGTGTGACGTTAACCTTGTTATAGCCAACACTGTTCAAAGGAAAGTACAGATCAACTGCAGCCTATCAGAGTCATAAAGAAGGCAGCTTGTTGAGATATTCCGGTCTCTGTCTTCATGCCTCACATGCTCATGCTGTCCATGCAGCAAATTCACTTCCCATCTGTGCCCCCATGGGGGTGTTGGCCTTAACGTGAGGTGTGGCTCAAGCAGACTGTCGATGGCGTTATTTGAAATGTAAAAAAAAAGTTACTGATCGTCACTGACAAAAATAAATAAATAATCTAAAGTGATGAAAATGACTGATGCTGTGATTTTCAAACTGTTAATAAGGCACTTCAGATAAGATAAATCTGCATCGGCAGCTGAATACACCCTAAAGGAACTGGAGTTTTCATTATTTATGTACTCAGTTTTAAAGAGACAGATCTCAAGATGTAAACACGGGACCTGATCTCTCATTATGGAATTATAGGTTCAACACGGAGCATATGTGGACCTTACCGCCCCAGCAGAGATGCCGGTAGTCTGAGCAGCGATGGGTGTAGATTTCTTAACATTCTTAAAGCCTTCTGTTCCACAAGACACCCTGGTAATTGGCAGTCCTGCGCTGTCAGTCACCTGGATGTGTGTGCTGGCACAGGACAAGACACATTTTCATCTTTCAACAAAAACATATATTTGACACTCATTCACACTGATTGCAAGTTACATATCACGCGCAACTGGTTTGACTGGAGTCGCAGAGCAACTGATATGTGGCACAGCTTAGGATCTGAGTGAAGTGTTCTGTAGTTGCCTGCTTGTCTTCCACAAGCATTTTGTGCTTCATGGAGCTGCACAAATTCCCTTTTACTTAACTCATCAGTCACTAGATCCCCCCCAGAACATTCTAAATATATATTAGATTCATTTGTACTCAACAGTTTCTTCATTAGATCACTTTAGGATACACTGACCTAACTTATGTTGTTTTAACAAAGATTTACTTTCATTAATCTCATTTAATATCTCCACATATCTAAAACTCACGGATGCAGGTTTACACAATGCAAATGATGCTATAATGGAGTGAGAGCACGAGTAAAACTTCACACTGTAGTTTTACAAGCAGGTTCTACTTACTTGTTGAATGTGGCTTTAATGTGTGCGATTGGTAACTCTTCAAAGGTCTTGCCATCCCATCTCAATAAACTTTTCTCACCAGGCATTGGAGGAAAGTAGCTGAGGGACGAAAGACGCGATACCATCTCATCAGACTTACTTTACTGTAGAGAATCCTCTTGTCAGCTGACAGATAGTGGCCAGGGTTTTAACAAGAACTGTTTGTGGACGTGACTGACCTGAATTCCCCGGATGTTTCCTCAGTGGTGGGAGCTGCAGCATCAAGTCTCACAGCAGTGGTGCATAATGTTTCCTCAGTGGTAGGAGCTGCAGCATCCGCAAGTCTGACAGCAGTGGTGCATATAGCTCTGTGCAGCCCATTGCTTCCACATCTAACGACAGGCACAAAACAGTTTATTAGCACCACTGTAAAAAACAAACAAAAAACAGTGTCCGCCGCTAACACGGACATGATTGCCATAAGTGTTATATGAACATCAGCTGATGCTACACAAGTCCCAACATGCAGCAGAATGACTTAATCAGAATTAGCCGTTAGCTGATAAGGATGCTAAAAAGGTATACCCAAAATGACACTTACAGCGAGTTCACATTTGAGTTTAGGGAGGCGCTTAGCTGTCGGTATATGTTATTCGCTGAACTAACCAATATACAATTTAATTTATACATGTTTGACACGTTTAAAAACAATTGTATTGCTAGGTCAGCTATGCGACACACGAAAAACGTGACATTGAAAAAGCTGCAAATCCAGACGAAGTCAGTAATATCTTCGAGGGGTGGAGTGTATAATAAAATTATATATACTTTTACGGTCGAAATATTGGGGTAGAAGTTTTAATGTTTTGTGTTGGTTTTTTGATATTAAACACTCTTTAATTGTGGTAGTATATATACTGATATATAAGTGTATATTTCAAAGTATTTATATTACAATTCCCCCCATGTTTGCCTTAATAGATCATTCGTTGTCCTGCACAGGATTGTGGGTAAAAGAAAATAACTTTGCTGCCTTCACAAAACCTCGGTAACATAACTATCCACACAGGGTTAGCGTCCTCAAGCAACAATCGATGCGGTCTCATAATTCATATGAATTAAAAAGACCATTTAAATTGAGTTACTGATTGTATGTATGTTTTATTTTGCGATCACCTGAGGAACGGTGGGTCTGAAATTCATTCTTATACTGTTACGAGTTTTCGTGAACGTCTCGGGAGAAGATGGCGGCGCCCTGTAGGAGAGTGGCGACTCGGTCTGTCCTACGCTTTCTTTCTTGTTGTAGCGGGACAGCAGTCCGGAACACGGGCTGTCGTCCGTTTTTCAGCGCTTCTGTTTGTGCGGCTACTTGTCAGACTAAAGATGGAGTAGAAAGAGCGACTGCTCCGTGGACTTTGGTGGCAGCGGTGTGCCTGCAACGCCTCCCGGTCGTTTCAGCGGACTGCACCTTAATGGAGCAGCGCTTCAAAGATTTGATGTGTCAGGTGTGTTTATTCAAAACGAAACAGTCATATTCTTATCAGCAAAACAGTCTCATATTCATGTATCAAAACTGGCCATCCAAAGCTGCCCAATCGCCGGTGTTCCCGTGGAACCTGCGCACCGTCATAGTAGGAGAAGCTAAACACCGAAATATTGAAGACCCAGCAGACCTGTGCTAAAAACACGCAATGGCTGACTATTGACATTTCCATCTCTATTAGTACCAGAAAAGCGCACATTTTGTTTACAGTTATACAATTATCATATGTCGACGCTTTAATGACCCGCATAGTTAAATAATACGACTCATTATTAGTGAGATGTGCTTTTTAAAACAATGTTTAATTGTTAAATGACAATTAAACATACTGTAATGAAGATAAGAGTTCTAGACAGTATGTTCAGCTCACAGAATAAATTATTATCTTGAAATGTCATAGTCAGGGGCATTTCAATGTATGGCTCTATAGGTCCATGAAGGGCCCTTGCTTACTGTAGGCCCTTATGGCATGCCGTTCAGGAACTTATTATATATATATATCAAAAGTGAGGTCTGAGAATATGGACCGAACTCCGGAATATATATATGAAACCATGCACACGGAATATATATATGAAACCATGCACACGGAATATATATATGAAACCATGCACCGAATATATATTTGAAAATAGTACACATTCACCAGGGCGTTCATTATCTCCTCATTATTGAGGATTGCCGGCACTAGATTTCGAGCTGACTCGCTCAGTGATACTCGTCTATTAATGACACAAGATCGCAGCAGCGCCGTGATGAAGATGATGAATATATTTATTAGATAGAATGTTATATATATTCCGGAGTTTGGTCCATATTCTCAGACCTCACTTTTGATATATATATAAAATAAGTTCCTGAACGGCATGCCATAAGCCCTTTATTGTAAGATGTATTGTGAACATTCTCAACGTGGTTTATGGTGTAAAAGTCTTACTCTGCAATGTCGATATGAATACCAAAGATGATTATATAATAATTAATTAATAATCAGCACAGATCAACCCACAGCCAAATTATGACATGATGAATAATACTAGCTCAGCATTCTAGAAATGCTTTTGATGCTGAGGTGAATGTTAATGGTTAGTCAGGAAATATTTACGGTAGGATCATCAAAATAAAATAATTTTCCCCATTTAAATCCCATCACGCTATGACACTTCAACACGCATGTCTTTATTAGAGAGACACAGGAATGTGGGTTAGATCATGATGATCTTGATCTGCCTCGATTAGTAGATAGATGGCAAACAAAACTTTCAAAAATCAGGTCGGTAGATTGGTTTGCAAAGGATCCAACAGTTTGAGATGGCGACCTCGTCTGACCTTATTTCAGATGGAGCTGGAGAAGAGCGTGATGTCAGACCACGAGCTGCGGATTCTGGAGGATGCAGAGAGGAGGCTCCGTCAACAGGCAAACGATTATGACTCGGATGAAGAGGACGGCCATGGGGACCAGGATATTCTTTTGGCTCAAGACCTGGATGACATGTGGGAGCAGAAGCTGAAGAGCTTCCAGCCAGCTTTGAGAGTCAGAGGTCAGTTTAGGAAATTGATCCAATTTTTCACCGGCAAAGACACTGAAGACATATGGGATTATTACAGATATGTGCCTAATGAAACAGAAAATGCTATTCAGCGGTTTGTCTTTCTGCAGTCATTTATCATCATGTCATAGAGTAAAACAGAATGGAGAAAAGAATTTAGTATTCTGTGTGCAACTTGAATTTAATATAAATAACCAGGAAGGGAAGAAACTGACGGTACTCCCTTTGCCTGCTTCATTCAAAGTTTATTTGCTCCAGCGCTCCAAATTTGCATTTTCTTCCTTGTGACATTTACAAAGTTTATGTGGATTTTGCTCAATAGCTGACGGCCTTTTCTCTTCTTTAGCTGATGTAGATAAGGACTTGACCTCACCGGAGCGCTGCCTGGCTGACTCGCTGCTTCTACTGGCTGAACAGCAGGTTGGCAGTGAGAAACTGTGGCTGCTGCCTCAGACTCAGTGGCAAGAAGGAGAAACGTTGCGGCAGACGGCAGAGAGAGCCCTGACTTCCCTGCCAGGTAATATGAACACGAGTTTTTAATGGGCTGATACAATCAGGTATCAGGTATCGGCTGCTTATATTTTATGCCGAAAATGAATGAATCGTTTCCTTGAATTTTATTGAATTCTGTTGAGTTCCGGAAACTCTGCAGAAACATTTAAACATCTAAAAATATAGATAAAATAAATTTAGGGTCATTGTTTGGTGTAAATCACAATATAAGGAGACTGAGGTGCTCGGCGGAGGTCTGCGCTCTGCAAGTGCTTTTCTAGTTAAACTATATCCCCTGCAGGTATCACAGATTGTATTCTCCCTGAATTAGAATTATTTTCCTGTTGTTTTTTTACATCTTAAACATGTTGCAGTAAAATATTTACCTGTTCTTAAATTGGTCTGAAGTCTATAGCTGCCATTTGAATCTCTAAAATATAGCAAATAATGGCCCTCTGAAATACTTATTGCAAGTTTGTGCATTCAGAAACTGCTATTTCCAATATTCATGGCACGGCAGCGGTTAGCGACGTGCCTCTATTATCAATGCACTTTGAAAACTGGCAATAGACAAGTGTTTTTTTTTTTAACATATCATCATGAAGTAAATGTTGATTGCGCAACATAATGGCTTCAGAATAATGACACCATCTGCTTCTAGTCAGGCAGCCTGACTGGATGATCTGACTTTTTTTGTCTGTGCGATAGCGGAGCCAACAGTAAAACCACATGGAAATGCCGGAGCTCCTTACCCTTTTGTCAGTGCCGCTTAAATTGCATTTACTTTATGGTGGACAATGTTTTTTTTTTTTTTTATGTTTTTTTTATCTGTTTTGTTAAATTCTTTAATGCCTCATTTATTGTTGGTTCTGGGCTCTCTTTAGGGCAAAACCAGCCATAAACAAAATACAAATGGGGGGGGGGGGGGAGGGACAGACACAGGCGAGTGAAGAGGGCAAGTGGGAAAATGTTTATGATGTATTTCAATTGCTCTGAAACCCATAGCTTGAGGCTTCATGTACGGTGCCGTTACAGCTCGCATTATTGTTAACACGCTCCATTTGCTTTGTTTTTTTTTTTTTTACTGTAGTTACAGCCGAATCCTGGACGCTGCAATGACCCAGTTTTATCCTTCCATTCATTTAAGTTTAATGTGGTCTTATCTAAAATAGCTGTGTATGTTCAGTATAATCTCCCATATTATCCAGCCATCCTCAAATGAAATTAATGCATGAGACATTATGTATTATAATATACCATCAGAATGTCGTATTGCAGCAGTTGGCTGCAGGCTGTGGTGCCCACTTATCAGTCAGCTGTAGGTCAGGGAAAATCTCATTGATCAGCAACAGATATGATAATGCCGGGCGGGGATCACGCCCATCGCGCTTCAGTGATGCTGTTACGAACAGTCAACGTATTTAACATATTTCTTCTTCTCTCCATTTAATGGGAACAAAAAGGCATTGACCAAGAATGCTAAACTGTTTCCTCACCACTTGATCTTTTATTGTGCAAACTCCATCAATCTTTGCCCATTAAGATTTTCCACTTGACATGAGTGTGTGTCGTGTGTTTGAGTCTTAGCTCAGACTCGGTGGGAAGTGAACACTCCAACATGGGCGTGCTGCTGCATATTGAGCCAAGAGGGAGAACATGGTTTTTATATGAGACTGGATTAATGCAGAATATTGTGTGATACATCCACACAGTGTATAAATCTGCTCTTCAGCTGAACTTTATTGTCTTCAGCTGAATGAACTCACCGCCTCCTCTATCCTTACAGTTGCTGGTATCCAGGGAACCTTTCTTAGCAACGCCCCCTGCGGAGTATACAAGTACAAACTGCCCAGCGCTGTTCGGACGGAGGACTCTGCCGGAACAAAAGTCTTCTTCTTCAAAGCCTTTCTGTCAGGCCAGGCTCCCCTTGCAAACACGCACGCTTCGTTTCAGTGGGTGAAGAAAAGTGAACTGCAGGGCTACCTGAAACCAGCGTACATGCAGAAGGTCAACCGCTTCATTCTCTGTCTGTGACGTGCATTTCATTGTATAAATAAATTGCTTTTCAACGCACGCATCATGTTTTCTTTTAATTATTTTACTCTCAGAACTGACCTATATGTTTAATGCCACTAAGTTGGATTCATGCTGGCATCTTAAAATAAGACCCGTTCTCAACTTTGGCTTATAAGAAGTAGAAAGTCGATGCAAAGTAATTTTTTTTGTGTGTTTTTACGCAAAGTGTGGCTCAGGGAATCAATGCTAGTGATAGGAAGTCTTCATTTATTATTGATCCTAGATTATTAGGACTGGTGCAAAAATAATTCTCCAGAATTCCCGCACATTCAAACAAGTGAATACATTAGTAAAAGAAATTGGCAAAAAGAAAGGCCTCATGGTGTTTTTCATGAGTAGCCTAATGAAAGATAATTCACTAGATGACATTTTGACATTGACGATAGACAAATATGAGGAAAATAAATGAATAACACAAGTCAGAAAGAGGGCTCATAAGTGAACATTAACAAAATACCAGCTTCTAAAGTAAGGCTCAAATCAAGGACATAAAAGAAAAGTGTAATATAAACCATGAAAATATTTCAAATATTTGGTCAGAAAGTTATTATATACTGTCTTGGATTCTCCCAGGTAAAGTACCGGTGTTTGATCGAAAAGCAGTTAAATATGCAAGCTTCCCGCTTGAATGCCCCAACATTCTCTAAATGATGCTGGAGCGATAATCCTCACCATGTCCTCATGGTTGATATGAGAGTGAGTGCATTTCGGGAAATGCTATTAATTCTGACGGATAAATCCAAGCCTAGGACCATTCATGCACATTTCCTAAAATCTGTAATCTTACCATAAACACATTGTGTCTGGCCAGAGGATTATTAGCTTAAATGGCAATCATTAACTTAATAGCATGTGTCTTGCTGGAAGTGTTTTGGCTTTTGAGAGCTGCTGCATTTAATGACTTAATATTGAGCTCTGAATACTGAGCACCAAACGGCATCGCTGCCGGTTGGAGTTCCCACTGAATGCTGATCTGTGTGGGCCTGCTGGGGCTCCCGGTGGTGAACTACTGAGCCCCGGACGAAGGCAGATTGTCAGTGTCTAACGATAGATGGCAGTGTTTACACACCAGCTGCAGAGCAGCCCTGTCAGGAGATGCATAATTATGCCTGTGTGGTGACCTGAGAGAGGGACTGCAGAGAGCTTTTCTGTTCAACTTGGCTTCTGCTCACTCATACTGAAAATATCCATCGTAGCAGGCTAATGTTCCTGTGGAATAGCTACGATAATTTGTCTGAGGTAAGAGCATTGTGATGTTCCCAATCCACTCCCAGAGATCAGCCCATTCTTTCCATTTGAATCTGCAGGGACAAAGAGTTAATGACTTTAGTGTCTGATTTTTCTATCTTTACTTTCACAGCTTTCAGCTCTGATCGGTATCACAGGAGTTGCTGGAGTCTATCCCAGTTTGCTATGGGCAAAATAATAACAGGATAGATAAATGCTGAAAAAACAAACAAAATGCTGCCAAGGTACAACCCTCCAAACTCCAGCATGATCAGGACATCAAAAAGACTTGAGCATTGAGCATTAAAAATAAACTATGAAGCACCCTGCAGGGTGAATATAGACAGGCTATCACAAGCTGCCAATATCATTAATGATGAGCAAAATCAGTGAAGCACTTATATAAAAAGTGTTTCTAATTTTTGTGTAACAATCGATACATTTTCTATTACCAAATAATATTGAAACAGAAAGATTTGTACAGTCTGTCGGTTTATTTTATGGTGTTGGTATCATACAAAAGTTCAAGCTCGCCCAAACACCCCAACAGGCATAGAGAGGCAGAGGCAGGGGCTCATGAACGCCTCACCCCCCTTTCTGCTGGAGGCTGACTCACAATCTACCTCTACATCCAATTAGATAACACGTGATGGCAACAGGATAGCAAATGTCAACAGAAAGGTCTTGAAGTTTTTTTTTGGCACTGAAAAGGGTAAAAGAAAGGCGGTAAATGCTGAGGATGAGGCGCCTTGGAGACGGCTGATGCTTTCTCAAGCTGTGCTGCAGCTTTAGAAACGGTGGCACACAAACAGAGCCACACGGTCGCCTTCACACCAGTCTGAGTCGCACTCGGGATTTCAAACTGATTTTAAAGTAAATGCTGATTTTTTTTTCTGTCCACCTTATTCTTGTAATCCTTTGAAGTTCACAGTCAGACTGAGGGACTCGGCTTCATTTGGGTGACCTGAGATAATATCATCAGTGTCTCCTCTTCTGTAATGCTGATAGCAGATCAGCATTACATGTACATGTATTATTTGCTATTTTTGTGTACATGAACTTTGGTGTTTGCTTTGGACATATCTTTTGGCAGAACCTTGGCCAGCCAGTGATAGTGGGCTCAGACAGACAGACAGACAGACACTAGGACTTATCAGTGTCATTTGCAGTTAATGAACAAAGCTTGACTCCAGAGGACAGCAACCATCTGTAGGAAACAGACGAGTGCTGTGTAGAGTCAACTTGAATCAATCTCTGCTCACATAAAAAAAATGCAGGCGAACACAACCCTCAGAGCTGCGTTCACACACGCAAGATGTTTTTTATTTTATGCAAATGAATTGACTGAGAGCAGGCCAGTCATTTGCTGCAGCTTACCTAAAACATTTGATAAAGAAGGTTATTTAGACTTTATGGATGACACAATAAAGCACACAAACATGCCGGTAAGGCGCGTGGCTCAGAGGAAGACGTGGAGCCCGACTGAGTTGGACCACATTAAGCGCCTTAACCACCACCCTGCTTAGTTCCACGCTCCCATCCTGCAGTGCAAACAGCACCGCATCAATTTCATACCCATAATCATTCTGGAACAGACACACTTTCAGTCCCATTTTGTTCTGCTCTTACGTAGCTGTCAAGTTCTGACAAGGGAGTTTTGCCTTTTTGTTAACCGGTGGTGAGAGAATGCTCACCAGCGTTCCTAAACACCTAACAATACCTTAGGTTAGATTAAATGTCATTGTCATTACACATGCACACATTACAAAGCAGCAGAATGTGAGAAATTACGTGATAAGTGATATCTTAGCTGAATTAAAGTCCTTAAAAACATAGGTGGGTGACTAATATGCATAAACACTCATTTCAGAAAGCACATTAAGTTGTCTAATCTACTTCAGAAACAGGCAACTCCTCAACCATTTAGTGTTTCCAAGTATGGGACATATTTTCCTTCCAACCATTACCCGCCTTAAAGCAGTGGTAACACCCATAAAATATAAATTACCCACATGAAATAACGAGAACAGTATTCATGTAGGATCTCATGTCTCGCAGTAACAGATGTGTTTTTGGGGCCTTTAATATATTAAGCCAGGGCTGAAGAAAAGGATGAGTAAACCTTGAAAGAAGACATTAATACTTTGTGCTGCACCAGGGAGATATTCAAGCTACTGGTATCTTGCATTTTCTGTGTTGTCAGTGCACGACTATAAGATACGCTGAGTAACAAACTGCAAAAATCCGATCTTACAACCTCAGAACACTGGATTTCTACCACACGAGTATCCATAACTGTATCAGAGACATGTATCAGAGGTCAGAGGCATGCAACAAATGCAGCACCTATTGTGTGGCTGGCTGCTTTCACACAGCCAGGGTGGTGGACTGGTCTGTTACCAAAATTCCCCCGTTTAATTCATTGTTATTATAAGAATCTCTAGTAAATCAATTAGCACAAGGCAATCTCGGGAAATCTGAGCAGATTCAATGACCCGGTACAACTTGCGGCTACAGCGTTAGCAAATTACAGCTGTGAAGGAAACTATGTGAGGAGGTGAGGAGGCAGTCACAGCATTGACCCAGCGCTCCAAACAGAAAAGATAATGCAGCCCTGAGCGAGAGATGAATGGAAGGTTTTTTTTTTTTTTGTAGCATATTTTTTCCCTACAAAATGCTCATTTTTATTCCGAATGGTGAGGCCTAATGATGAAAAATGAGAATGTGTGAATTTATGAGAGATCGTTTCTGTACGACAGATAGTGCAGTGTGATGCTGTATCAACCTCGAAAATCATCAGATCAAATCTTTCATCATTTACTGCTGGCTGTTCCGGCTTTGTGTAAGTCTGGCTCGAGCGACTCTGCATCCATTAGGATGGAGCAAGAGCCTGTGTGCGATGAACAGTTGGAGACGGCAGACGCTACTCCTGCCTCCTCCTCCTCCTGTCCCAGTCTGCAGTAGACATCTTCATTCCTCCAGACCATTCCATTCCTATCTTCTTTATGAATAAAGCAGGGTGTCAGTTATTTTGCTGGTAATAAAGCATTTGTGATGTTATATATAATTTATTACATATATAGGTATATCAGATTTAAATTTGTATAATTGTATCTGTATACTGCCCCTTCTTTTTATGTTTTACACACACACATTCACATACAGACACACACACACACACACACACGACTGTGTCTGCCAGTCAGACCTCTACCCTGCGGAGTGACTCCTCCTGACTGGAGCTGCCACCTCCTTCGTATCGCCCCGGATCCTTCCCCCCTTCCCAGGGATCTGTCAATCCAAAACAGACTGTTGTGTGGGTTGGGTGGCGGAGGTGGAGGATGGATGGATGGATGACAAATGAGGTGTCAGGAAGGATAGTAAAACAGTGTGAATGGACAGCAAGAAGGTAAGGTCATACCCTTACAGAGCAGCATGGTGACATTTTGTCAGGACAGACTATCCCTTTACTGACCCCGACTTCCACCATCACCACCGTCCAGCACAGTCCCGCCTCCATTTCAAACCTACATTCTATCTGATAGGCTGCTGGAGTTGGAGGTTCACCACCAACCCCCAGCTGGATGGAAGCATTGTGACATCTCTGGGTCACTGGCAGCATATGGGAGGAAGGCTGGAGCGAGTTCACTGGTTCAATACTGTATAATAATGTCTAAAGAGCGGAGACAGAAGTGTTTGATTTCAACCTGAACTAAAAGCTACAAATCTAGAACAACTGCCAACCTGCAAATGTGCAGAATCAGATGAGAGGTGTTTGGATGCATAGATGCATAGATGCCGATTGTTCTAGATGAATTGTTGGCAGCGGCTTGTGAAGGGTCGGGTCCCATTCCAAAAACCTTTCCGATGATGGGCAACGGTCGCTGAGGGATTTCCGAATGGCTCTGCTTTGGCAATGTTTCCCATCGGAGTCCTCTGAGATCTGAGGGACAACAGCTGCTGCAGCAGACCCACACATCTGGCCGGAAGGTAGGAAAGTCACAGCCTGATCGAGAAGGTTATTAGCAGAGATGGTGGAACTGACGAGCCCGTATGACGGCGCTATCATCGTTAACAGACTGTGAACCAAACATACTCTGCAGAACATTTGTGCAATGACAAAAGCAGCTTTTGAATGGAAGGCCCAGGGGACTATGCCACACTGTGTTGTATATAGTGCATGTAGAAGACCCATTTAAATACTGTCTGCTGGTTGAACTACAATGCACTGCAGCATCTTTCCCATGAGGCATTACAAAGAATGTCTTTAATCTCTGTAAATGACTTCTACCTTTAAGAACATGTTCGAGTCAGCCATTGATAGACCTTTATGTACATTTTTTAGTGTGACATCTAAGAAGGCACCGCAGAAAGAGTTTGAAATGTTTATTATAATAACAGTGGAGCATAGAATAGTTTGTGTTTTTCATCTGGGGTCCAACTTCATGAACCCCCTGGAGTCTACAGGTGGGTGCTGGTGGGGTGAAAGTGCGGGCAGCGTTACGCATTCAAGGGCAGCAGTAGCATTGACAAGCAGCGGGAGAGCTGGGAAACCGTTGCATCATTGGTCAGCTGTGTCTGATGGCATTTGAGGTGAAGGTTCACAGGCTTCACTTTTGATTGATGCGGTTCAATAGGGATAAAAAGTGCTAACATTCATGTAATTACTCGGCTGTTTCCTGTTCAAGTGAGCAAAGAGGCTCTATCTGCTGTTATATCTGCTTAGTTCGTTCTCAGAAGTTCCTATAATAGTTGCAATCACTGTATTTCTTTGTTTCCACGCAGCATCACATATGGCCAATATTTGTTGAAATGAAAGAATCATGGCAACTTGTGTACATTTTTCTCTCAATTCTTCTTCTTTTAGGTATACTGATGGTTGGCAATCTTGTTTTGTCTACAGTTACAGCCTGTACTTTATACCTGCTATTTATTACACTCACACATATGTAGCTTGTAATATAATAATAATAGTAATACCATAAAAATGATAATAATAATAATACAATCTTTATTTTTACACAAGAAACACGGCTTTACTTTACGCTGTTTTTTCAATAATTGATTTACATTTTTTTCCAGTAGGATACATTTTAGCAGAATCTTTTAGAGAATCAGGAATGATCATAACAAACTGAGTTCCAGCAGGGACGTGCTAGTTTCTCTCAGCTCAGCAGAACTTTAATCCTCCGAGGTGAAGCAATGCCTCGCGCAAGACATCTGCAAGTAAAAATATTCTGACTACAAAAAAAATCAGCTTTGATAATTTTTTTCTAAAATCATTTCTGCATCGCTGTCTTATGTAGTTCATTCCATTATGCTCTATAGTCTATACTTTATTACAGCCAGTCAATGCTCTTTCAGCCATTTTTATTTCATTTGCCCTTGTCTGTGAATACCCCTCTTCACTCTGATGGAGACATTCCACAGGAAGTTGCTGAGCATACATTCTTAACAGAATCCCTTTTCAAATTAAATTTAAATGACCCCCTCAGCTCATGAGCAGAGGTCTCCTGACAACTTAATTCATAATTCAATGCTGAGCCAGGGCCTTGAGGGCCGTAATGATGGCCTAAATGGAGAAGACATGCTACTAAATGGGCTGTTTGTTTGCACCTAAACCTCTTTACGGGCCCCAAGTCCACAGCTCAGCACTGTGGGGGTGAGGAGGAGATGGGCTGCTGTGGAGAGGACGTGGAGGGCTACGGCAAATGCTGACCAGTAGCTTTCATGTTTCAGGTCACCGAGCTCCACTTGACCACAGTGAGGTTTTGGCTTTTTTTTTTTTAAAGCAAGTATTGTGTGAATTAATAGTCATGGTTTATTTGTGTGTTGGTGGAGAGACAAAAATATGTTTATGAGATACTCATGTCAAAGAGAGGATGGTGAAAATTAGATAGCAAAGTCTCCAAACTAGGCCAAATAAGAAGAAGGTAAAAGGAGGAGAATATTCAAAAATAGCCTGGTGAGGTGTTCAGGGCACGTCCCACCGGGAGGAGACCACGGGGAAGACCCAGGACACGCTGGAGAGACTATGTCTCTCGGCTGGCCTGGGAACGCCTCGGGATCCCACCGGAAGAGCTAGAAGAAGTGGCCGGGGGGGGGGAAGTCTGGGCTTCCCTGCTTGGGCTGCTGCCCCCGTGACCCGGCCCCGGATAAGCGGATGAAAATGGATGGATGAATGGGTGTAAATGGGTGCAGGACAGAGGTGGAGAAAAATAAAGAAGTGAGAACAGTGGCTACCACAACAGCAACACAATGAGAAAGTACAATACTGGATAGGATCCAAATACAGCACAACTCAAGCGTATGAAATTCACAATTATAGTAGTCTTTCACAGGAATGGGCATGGGCAGGTAAGCATTATCAAGGGCTTGCACACACGTATAGGAAGTCTCTCGAGTGGGGGTGAATGGCAGGGTTCTCTGCAGGTAGGTTCCAAGGGGAGCCCAGGTAAGCGGGTCAGGGAGGAGAAACCTACACTTACAGGGAAGAATCCGTAGGAACGTGTCACACCTGCGCAAGAGGACACCAAACAGTAACTGGAATAGACAGACAGGAACCAAGAGGGGCAGAGGCTAAACTCGTGGTCTGGGATCAGGCTTTTACCAGGGATTCTTCGACAGAGTAGGAATGTCAGAATCAGGCAGTCAGCAAAAGGAGTGCTGGAAAGTTTTGTATTAAAGTGAAGAAAACAATCTGGAAATGAGCGTGGTAATTAATGAGTGGAGCTTAAATCCAATAGAGTAAAATAAATAAATACTGAAACAGCAAAAGATGAGCGGGAACATCGTGGCAAATACACATTTTATTTGAGTAGGAGCACAGGAAATGTAAGTGTCTATTATTTTATTATTATTGATCAGGCGCTTATAAAAATTATGGCTCAGAGAAAGCTAAAATCATTCTAGCTGGGCTTAAGATACCCATTTGGTTACATAAGGCCAATGTTTGCAACAGCAACAATTTTGATTGGTATTATTATTTTTCCATATTTGCAAATTGTTTTTTTTTAATGTCATCTTCAAATTAATAAAAAGTTGTTTTTTATTTTCTTTGCAACCAGCAGAGTTGTCGCCTGCTGGTCAACAGACATAATGCAGTTTTGACGCACCACTGTATAGCTTAGTGTTTCAGCTTGGTTGGTACGTCCACTATTCACACTGCCTATTGAAAAAAAAACGTACTCAGAAATCCACCAGAGATCTGGCTGCTGCTCAGCAAGAATATCTCCTGCCTACTCCAGCTGGTGGCAGAGTCTCCATCCCAACCTGCTGAAGCACAACAAGGTCATCTCACTCAGTGTTGACAAGATGTGATGATTTGACAAAGGAGCCATTCATTCCACTGCTGGAATTCAGTGCTTCACTCTCTTGTGACTCACACCATGCATCAACCTCAAACAAAAGCTCAGTTTCTGTTGTACACAGACTAAAAACAAAACAAAAATTTGGAGGTGTGGGTATTTGGATGCTTTGTGGACAGAAAGTGGCCAAACAGGTCCAGAGGCAGCTGCAGTGCCTCTGGCCCAAGTTGCTTCCAAACGCAAGTGTCAAGTGAGATAGCAGAATGGTTATATTGGTCGCTTATCCAGTGTGAACGTATGAATATATGGATTTCAAGTATCTAAGTTTACTTTTAAACAATGAATCCTCTCTCTAGATTTAGCCAAGAGTGAGATTCACATAAAAAAAAAAAACTTAAATAACACAGTGACACAGCATTTTAGGTTGATTCATTTTTTTGGCCTTTCTACAAAAACTACAGAATTACCTCTGCTCTCGGATTGCATTTAAATGCATTACTTACAATGTCGGGTGGAAGAATATTTTCCTATTAATTTAAACTGTTATTCACACTGGATTTGGAAGAAATAGGATCAAATACAAAATGATACATACAAATGGCCTTATCTCGAACAAATATCAAGTTAAATGTTCTTAATTCATTAAAATCCTCTTTATTTGGAGATCTTCTCACAAAGTAAAAGGTCAGCGGGGATGCAACCACTACCAAACTGGGTAATTACAGTGACTGTTCTGACATTTTTTAGCCCTTATTGTAACATCTGAATGGCAAACCAGAAGATTGTTCAGCCATTTCTGAGGCAACTCAAGCAGACATTTAGAACAAGAGGTGGCACTTACACTTGATAAGCCTGGCCCATCCATGTCCGACTGCGTCAGTGCTTTCTTTAACAGCAACGATTTGTCGGTGACTCTCACTGGCGCTGTGTGATGTGGGTTTGGGAGTGAGCTCTATTAAAAAGTCATTAAAGCTAAGAGAAAGCATGGTGGGCTCAACCCTCTTGGAAAAAGGCACCTCTGGAAATTACTCCATCCATCATAATTACACCAACTGGACACTGGCACACAGAGACCAAGGGACACAAGATCTTTCATGACCTCACTGAAACAGACTGTACAGAGAGGAGGGAAGTAAGGGTGGATAAAGAGAGGGAATGATCAAAACTATAAAGTCGAAAGAAAGAAAGCTGTAGGATCTGAGAGGAGAAAGGCAGAATTGAAAGGAACAGTAGGGAGGGAGCAAAGTTTCAAGGATGGGTAGAAGAAAAGTAAGAGAAAAGAGAGCGCATGAAGACACTTGAGAGCAGTTTTACTGTGAGAAAGGGCTGCTGTCATAAAACAGAAGATAAAAAGAAGGGCATGTTTCTTTGGTAACATTGTTTGATCTGTTTCTGGATTAAGGGATGTGCGTAAACAGGGTGTGGCAACGTCATTTCTTTTTAATAATGTGGCCAGAGGCAAACAGTAGAGCTTGAAATTAGGTTGGATTCAGAGAAATGCATTATCTGTGTGCCTGGCTTTGGTCATGACCAATCAGATAAGCCCTTTTCCTTCCTTTTAAAGTTTTATAATTTTGTGATGCAAGTCTACAGTGTCACAAAAGCCTCTGTTGAATTGAAACTAATGCCATTGTGTGGGAGGTGCACATTGCCGCAAGTGAATATATGGAACCATAAATAAACTACGGGTACTTAGGGATGGTGATGGTGTTTGCTGCCGTGGCCTTAGGGGAACTGTTGTCCAGGCAGGAAATGATATTAGACAAAGAGACAATCACAACTGGCAACAAATCGCCGTGTTAGCCCACACTATTGACTCCAGACTGTCCCAGAGCACATTGTTGAGAGAAAATAAAAACACCCTCCATGACCTGTCAGTTCATTATGGGACTAACAAATACAAAAACACATACATATTCAAATTGAGATGGGAATAGCACTGTCCTCTCGTGGGTTGGAGTTTGATTTTTGATTTATTTATTTCAATCCAGTATCCAAACCTTCATTGAATCTAATTAATTCAACATTTGTATGTCATCAAGTGACTAAGATGTAATAAGAAGTCATCAGCTTTTGTCAACTGATAGTTGAGAAATAATAGTTTTAATTGGAATTTATGTGACTCTTCAAAACCTGGAGCTACAGATTAAAATGAGAGACTATTGGTCAGAACAATGAAATAACAGGCGTAGGCCACCTCGTTGTTCTTTATCTATCTGAAACAAGTAATGGAGGTTCTTGCATATTGATTAGTTTAGATGCTATTCACAAAAAGCACACTTTCAGTAATGGTGGATTTCTTCTGCATTTAGATCCAGAGCCAAGGCTAGCGAAAACAGAACCTCCTTTGTGGAGGTAAGATATATTACTGTCCAAAAACATAATCATTCCATTGTGAAAGTTTACCCCAATTTCAACTGGATCTGTTTCCTCAGGTATTAAAGATAGAACTAGGGAATATAGGGTGACACATAGAACACAGAGAGGATATTCTGGCAGAGAACTGTCCAGAGATTCTGGTCCATAGAGGCAGCAGCTGATTAGGTGAGATATGTAACATGTGCGTCTTGTTCAGTTCAACAAAGCCTCTGCAGCTGTGCAGGGGCAGAAATCAACCTGCAGCAAAAGTCAACATGTCAACCGTCACATTCCTGACCTCGTTCTGGATCAGATCCAGAAGACATTGTGCATGATAGTTCATATCTGAAAACTCTGATTTTTGGTGAGTGAATTGAATGCTTATTTTACAAGATATGTTTTTTTGAAAGAGCCTCAATTATAAGTAAATGGGAAAATCCGGATCGTGGTAGTATCCGCATGCGATACAGATGCAATTCGGTGGTAAGATAGAGGACGCGACCCTTTATGACTGTGTCAAATTGCATAAACATCGGCCAATAATCAACCGAGATATTGATTCCATTATCTGCAATATTATCAAAAATTTCAAAGTGGTCCAGGATCCAGGATCTCTTGTGGATCATTACCAAAATATAACTGTTCCTGGTAAGATTCCCAACATTTCCTGAACCTTTCATCAAGAGTTATTGTGCGAAAAGTCAAACAGACAGACAGACAAACCAACACAGGTGAAAACATAACCTCCTCTGCGGAGGTAATGATTGTCAAACGAACCCCAACATAATATATACATAAACCTTTTCTTTCCAAGTTCACTAAATTATATGTGA
Source organism: Brachionichthys hirsutus (assembly GCF_040956055.1). NCBI lineage: Eukaryota > Metazoa > Chordata > Actinopteri > Lophiiformes > Brachionichthyidae > Brachionichthys > Brachionichthys hirsutus. The sequence goes on along the minus strand of NW_027180319.1, from coordinate 520,740 downwards.
GACAAGCATCATATAATTTTGCACTTCCTCCTCTGTGCAGCTTGGATTTAGCTTCCTATGTGTCTGGGTTGATATAACTCCTCCACCTCTCTCTGCACTGGAGGCGCTGAGCCTAGCACTGCCAACAGGCTGCAGGAAACATCAGACTGGAGACAGGAACAGGTAACGAGAGCGACTGGGGCTATTAAGGATGACCGCTGGAACTTGGTAGAATGACAATACAGGGGAATACACACCTGTTTGCTGCATGAGATCTGGAAAGGGATTGAATGAGAAGGTGAATACTATAAAGACAATGAGGAGGTACGCTGTAGAGATTATGGAAAGCTAGTGGTGCAGAGAAGAAGAGTCTTGTAGAGGTAAAAGAATGAGGATGATGAAAATGCTGTTCTGGAAATGGGAGGGTGACTTGCACAAGAGGATGCTAGAGGAGGTGCAGAACAGAAGACTTAAAGAGCTGGAGGGAGGGAGCTATGCGAGAGGTGAAGGAAGTCTCAGTAGAGGGTGGATGGTGTGTGGAATCCTACAGTGAGAGGAGAGGAGAGGAGAGGGGAGTACAGACTACAAAAGGGAAAACTGAGCTGTGTAATAGTGTTGGAGTAGGTGGAGGAAGAGAAGGCTGCAGAGAAGGCTGCGTTCAGCTGTGTGCGGCGGAGTCAGGTCTGCTGGGTATGAGAGAAAAAATATGGAGAGACAGTGAAAAGAGAGTGATATTTTAAATCACATTTCTATTACTATGTGGTGTCAGTGGTCAGTGTGTGAGGTTTCCTGTTGCTTAGTTACTGTATTGCAACGGTGGCGTCAGAGCCTGTCTTTGTCTGTGTCATCCTCCCAGTGGTGGGTGCCTGCACGACTTTCCCTCTGCTGCCGCCAAACTCTGCTGTTAACAAGAATTGCTCTTTTGACAGAGAACTCACCCATGGCTGTTCCTGGAGGTGCAACTTTGCTACATGTTCCGCTCCAGACAGTTGCTGCTGCAGAGGGAATAACAGTGCCCGGCTGATGTTGAGGAGCCAACATGCCCCAAAAATGAGATGTGTGCATTGGCCCAGCTGCCCTGTCATCACCCTGCCGATCAATCACCATTGGCTGACAGCCCCAGCCATGTCTGCCCTAAGGAAACCTGACCCCCCCCCCTACAGAATGATGGATGAGGATAGATTGTTGGGCCCTAAGGGCTTTGGACTCCATGGAGTATGAAGCTGCATGTAGGGTTATGAGGGTGTGAGGGATGGTGGAGGGGGTGCAACCTAATGAGTTATGAAAAAAGAAAAAATACTTGTATATATTACAGGTCCAGCATTGCTGTGATGCCTCTTCCTGCCACAGTCCACAGACCCATAAAAAAATAATAATCCTGAACAGTGTAACATTGAAATCGTTTTGTTGATGATGGCGCCTGAGTTATAAAGAGAAGAAATAATCACGCCTCATGTCTCAGTAGAAGAAGGATCAAATGAGAAGCCGGTGACGAGACGATTGTCTTTTCTACAAGAAAATGGATGGATGGATGGTTTTAAGGAATGCTCCCTGTAGCGTACAGATAAGGATGCACTCATCATGATGACTACTTCTTCTATTGTATACTTGGCTGCCCATGTTCTTTAACAAATAAGTAACAAAAAAGACATTTCCAAGACAACTCATACAACCTGAACACATTACTGTGCATACCGAATCCTCCTAGAACAGGATGCCTCTACAGGCTCTACTAAATACTCACATTACTCATTTACATTTCATGTGAACTCTTAATTCCAAACATAATGAAACACTCATTAAAACACAACTTGAAAGGAATAATAGATCTGATACAGGCAGGACAAACATCCTAACCCTAACCCCGCAGCTGCGCTGGACCAGCTGGTGATCCTGCTGGTTTAAGACGCGCGTGCTGCAGTCGTCCTTCGCCTTGCGCCTCTGCACTCTGTTCTGTGATATGGCTGAAGAGAAAACTGTGACTGTGATCGGAGAAAGCCTGATTTTATTATTGAGTGATAGTTAGTGATGGGAAAAATGAAGCGCATGAACCGATGGGGCCTCAGTCTTTTGCGCCTTGAAATGCTGCCCCCTCTGCTTTTGGGTTTATTACCGGTATATTACAAACACGAATAAAATGCTTGCAGGCTAAATGCCACCACTGTAAACGTGTTGACCAGACTGTGTGATGGAGCAAAGCCTTTGAGTAGTCTATGTTCCATTATGAAGTATTTCATCAAAGCTTTTGAAAGAAATGACCAGACATATTCTAAATTCATGTAAATTAAATTAAAATCAATTTATTACTTTTTTCATTCATTTTTATATAAAAAAAAACATTGTCTCCAGAGTTTTTGCCTGAGACAATTTCTGGCATAAAACAAGGCAGGTGAGAGACCCTCGCGTTTACTTTAAAAAAAAAGAATCACAGGCTAATTTGTATTTCAAACAAAGTGAGCCTGGAGAACATTGATTGCAACCTCATCACTCAGCATGAGGAGAGAGAGATGATGCAGCAGAACCTGGAGAAGACCCCGCGATTCACTGGCGACGCATTCGGGGTGTACCCTCAGGTTACTACCCTGCCTCTCGCCCACAGCAAGCTGGGATAGGCTCCAGCAACTCCTGTGACCGGCAAAGCGGAAGAAAATGGATGGATGGATGGATAAAACACAGTGTTACACAAATTAAGTAATGTTAAACGTGCACATCAGATAATAACTAGCGTACATTGCGCCCGTAACCCGCAAGGCAGATAAAGTCGCTGAAGACGAGATAATTGACGTTGTTTCGTTTACAAGAAAATGGACGATTGGCTCAATATTAATGTAAATGTAATTATGTAAATTGTGTCAAATTCTCATCCACAACAGTTTCTTTGGTAAACAAAAAGCCTTTATTTTTAACCCTTTGCACCGTGGATTACTGTGCCAGATCTAGGAAATGTGCTTTTATGTTTTTGTGACATTAATGCACCTCTTTGCAAAAAAAACAAAAAACGCACTCTAGGGAGCCTTGTCTCACCTTATCTAAAAGGTTGCTTCTGCACTACAGTCAGCCTGTGGTGTTTCATGGCCAATGGTTGCTAACGCGCTCATAAAACAACATATGATGTCTCTCCCAGAAGACTCACTGAACGGTGGCAGCTGAGCGACTCAGAGGATGCAGTCATGCTAATAAATGTAAAAGAGATGAATGGTTGATTTTAGCTGCTCCTCTTTTAGTAGAGAAATGATAAGAGTGGAATTAGGGCCCATATGAGCTGATGTTATTGCGGGCCAGCTGCAGTACTGCTCAGATTATGCAAATGTATTTAATGCTTTATCCTGCAAATAAATAGGTGCCGCCAATATTTTTTTCCCAACTGGTGTTGGGATGTGCTCAGAACCGTAGTTCCACTTTATTCCAAGCACGTTCAAAAATGAGAAACGTTGTGAATATCATATTTCTACGAACACAACCCCACATCTAGAGAGCTGATGAACACATTAACTGCTTTAGAAATGGGCCAACTTCATTTGGACCATATTAGACACGTCAGCAGCCTCATTTAGGTGTAGTGTAACTCTTTGTAGTGAAATGAGATACAATGGATGATGTTAAATATGGAGGACCTCACCAGATAACTAATTTCTATCAAGTGATCCGTAATATTTGAAACTGTAATGACACGAAATATTTCTACTCTAAACATCCCTGTTTGGCATCAGTCTGTGGTATTGCTGCTTGCAGTTGAGAAACAGTTTAAGACCTTCTGCTTCCTTGGGCTCTCAACACTATGCCTACCATGATATAATTACCTTATCTAAGGATGTAGACCTCTACTTTTGATGTTCATGCCATAGCTGATATCAAAGGTGAGCTGCAGTCGTCAGGTAATTAACTTAATACTTTCCAGCATCCGGCAACAAAATTGATGTGCAAGTCAATCAGCAGCTTTGTGGACCGAATATGACACCGTATTTTGATATATCATGCTGTGCGGAGACATTTCTAATCGACGCACCACATCCTTTGTTTGCCATGTTTGACCAGTGATATTGCTGATTGTGGGGGTCGTGCTCTGTGTTCTCCAAAGACGGGAGTGGTATTTAAAGTTCTTGTCATAGCCACGCTAGGGAGCCTATGCTTTCGTACCTCCCTCCCTCGAGCTCGTCATCTAATCATCCACGCATCTTAAATACCCTGGTTATCCAGTCATTCTCTGCCGGATCGCCACAGTTCACTGAGTGGAATCCTCCAGCTCCTGCTCTGCCGCTGCCTCCCTGGATCCGTTCCAACCCCAGCTCCCTCGTCTCAGCTGTTCACCTCCTGCCTCCATTCACTCACACTTTGTTTCCTCTGCCTTCCCTGAACCTTCACTGCCTCACCACCTGGATTTCCTCCTTGCTTCCTTCCTCCTCATTCATCTACTCCTTTCCAATTGGCCCTGTGATTAAACTTGTCACCTCTGCTCAGCTGAGTCTGTGTTTAGTCCTCTTTCTCTGGTGTCACAGTTCTTTCAAATACTAAGCAGTGATTTTTATTTTTGGCAAATTATATAAATTCTATATGCACGTTCCATCAACTTCGTTTTAATAGATGCACTGCCGCAGTCTAATAAACTTAGTATAATGAAACATTTCCAAAAAGGAACTTAGTAGTTTAAATTCTTCCTCCTAAATGAGGGGTTTAAATCGTTAAATAATTCTAGCGCTTTCCCGTCCTTGAACTCACCATCATCTGACTCTGAGACTTGCTCATAGAACCAAGAGTCTTCTTCATGTGTTGCAGACAGGGAAATGTCTCATGCACACATTGTGGCATGCTGCAGAAAAGGAAATGTGGAAAAATTGGAACTGACAGCAAACTCCTTGACTGAAGGCATGCTGGATAGGATTTTATAGCGCAGTGCCTTGGTGTCCCAGTTCCACCGGTTCTCGGGTGAACAGCATCGGTGTCATGTGTAGAGAAGATGCTTTGTTCTGATTTTAAGCGCGGCCATATTCATTATATATCAACTTCAATTATTCAAGCCTTAATAACGTGGACAACTTACAATGTCTTGCAAGAGTGCTTTTACAAAAAACTCAGTTGTGCTACTGAGCTGCATGACTGTTGAGAACACGTTTAAAGCAGGAAAACAGTCTGCTTTGTTACAGAACAGGAAAAAGAATCAGCTGCGGTAGCACCTCTGCTCTTCCTCTCCCACGTAACTAATGATTTTCCTCAACTGTAGGAGGATGAGTGCTTAAGCATACGGTTGTGAATAAAATGTTTTACAATGTGCACCTGAAATGTCAACATGAAAGCTATCTTTAGAGGAAGTGCTGCTGGCCAGAGGGATGCTAAAATAACCTTTATCGGTTAATAACTGCATTTCCAAACAGAGCAGTTTGGGCCATTCCTCACAGTCATGCCACGAGAGGTCAACAGGGCAGATTAGGTAGAGGGCCTGCAAAATATATTTATATGTAAAAAAACAGATATAGAACATAAACAAAGTCATGGTTTATTCACCAAATGTCTGTTTTGGTTTTCACTCATCCAGCGTGAGGTAAATCAAGAATCAAATGAACTTGTTTCAGCTTGGTTGAAGTCTTTTCAATGTTTTTTTGGGGGGATCTCCATGAAGAGGAAGAGGAAGGTGTTTCAGTAATAACAGAACATGTGGTTGGATATGGAAACTCTGACTGTTAAGTGGGCCAAATGTGATGTTACAATTAGAATTGTTTAATCCACTTGGTCGTTCTGGTGCCTGGTGGAGAGATCTGTATGCTGAGCTGACAGTCCTGATTTGTTCTCGCTGGTGCAGTAATGTATTTTGGAATGTCTACCTAACTCAGATGACTCTATTCAGCATGCCGGCTCTGCTCCATTGCCTCATCTCCTATCTCATCCCAACCAGCATCTCCTCAGATTTCTTTTCTGTGTGCTTGTTTTCTCATTACATTCCTGGCACTCCAAAGGAAATAATACAGTTTCTCTTTTGGTCTCTGAGGAAAAATGCATTTCCTTTAATCTAATCGTATGTGTACGTGTGTGTGCAGGATTCACATACAGAGTCTAGCTGTCCTATCCCAGTGCGTATGTGGTGCCCCCCCCCCCCCCCCCCCCCTTCAGACCTCTAAATAGGCTATTTTCTCATCTAATGTTGTTTCCCCTCTTCTGTCTCTGTATTGATTGGACAACATCGCTGGATCAATAGATTGCTGTAGATCAGAGCGGTTTCTGCTCTGACGGACTACCATCTCCCAGCATTCAACACGGTCTCTCTATAAACCGCTCAGCGGCTCTCATTTTTGCATCACGTTTATGAAATTAGGGCTTGATATAAGTTGGTGGGGAGGCTTGTTTCTTTTGACCGATGAATAGGTTAACTGCTCTGACATTGCAGCAAGCCTTTTGTAAGCGCTCTGGGTCTCACCTCATTGTGGACCAAATTACCTTGAATCTATGGTCTCTTTATTGCACTCACAAATCCTGAAAGTTGTTAGTGCCACAGGGCTGAAAAACAGGGAGGGAGATTCTATACTAATGGCCACATGATGCTTGTGTTTTTTTATTTGTACTTTTCAGTTGAGATATCAAACCATCTATTAAACCAGAAGTTCATCCTTTCCCCTGTTTCAAATGGTTTTATTTTGATTTATTCTTTTGATATTTGTCTGAAAATTAATTATAGTCAGAGCTACTGCCTCAATTCTGAATATTTAGTAAACATTTCTTTAATGAGCGTAATGACATGCCTTTTCAACCAAGCTAAGGGTGGAAATTATTTTGCTGTTGTTTCCTGCAGAGCTATATACCTTAAATACGGGTGGATTGAATTGCTGTGCAATTACATTTACGGTTAGCGGATGAATAACTTTGGAGGAAACCACTGATTTTACCTCCCGTACTACCAACAGGGGGACATTTCCATTAACCCCGGGAAATATTTCAACATGTGAGTGATGGATCAACATACATTTCTGTTACAGCATAGATAGATGGTTCCCCCTGACTTACAGTTTGAGTTATGTGTTGACAACTATTGGATGGACTTCCTTGAAATGTGGGTAATTCCATCATAATCAGCTTGGATTCAGAGCCAGGTTTACACAGGTAGGCTGGTAGAAATAATAGATGGGCAACTTGGGCGATAGGTAGGTTAGATGGGTAGGCTTGTAGCCCAAAAGCCTCATCCAGGGAGACACTCACTGTGAGGGTTGCTATGGTGACTTTGGCTGCAGGTTGATTTCTGCCCTCCCTGTGGAGACATTGTTGAACTGAACGAGGCGCACCTGTTACACATCTCACCTAATCAGCTCCTGCCTATTAGACCTGACTCTCTGGTTTGTTACGGACGGTTTGAGAGAGGACATAAAGAAGCCATTTTTGTCAACCATCCCTGAACAGAGGAGGATGTTTAAGACACTGTCTATCAGCAACATTCAATGCAGTTTTGCCCTCTGTCCCCAAAATCCACAACCCCCAACCACACCTGGGCGCATCTCAATAGAGCAGAGGGTGGGCAATGCCCCCCCTCCTTTTGAAAGTTAATGCAACCTAAGGAGTATTACTTATTGTCTTGGTGGTTTTGGTGCTTTATTTGTTTTCTGCTCTGTATCTGGACTCTCTTCCAGTCATTTACTGAAGAAGCCTCTTGGATCAGAGGTGAAACACCTTCAACCAAACTTATGCAAGTCCAGCTGATTCTTTTTGTTGTTGTTGTTGATTTCTTTAGATCATGCTCTTCATGATTTAAGTGGTGGGCACCTAAGGAGGCTGGCTACTGGTGACCACTGATTACATGACAGGAATGATGCAGTATATTCCATAACATATATTCAAACAATAGTTGGCCCCATTTATTTCTCTACTGTATAGAGCACATCCTCCTTTTAGCTGCTTTTGCAGTGGACGTGCAGCAAATACTTTCACACTATAGCCACTTGTCATGCCATCTGTGTGTGCTCTTCAAACACACATATGGACTATTTAAAACCCTGGACTTAGCTGGATGATGAAAATACAAATCTAAGTGTTGCTTGAGGTTGCTCAGTTTTGATTTCTGCAGCAGAGGAACTTTGATAAAATAATGTCTTTAAATCCTTATGCAGACCTTGAGGCACTTTTATCCCACCTTGTTTACATACTGCAAATAAACTATACTTTTGGTTAAATCAAAGATGGCTTTCAATGCTGCAGCTTGTCCAAAATGTCAGCAAAGATGCAAGGATTTCCTACAAGCTTTAAAGAGATTAAAGAGAGACTTTTTTCTACACCTGACAGCCTCTGAACCAAGACTTTCACTAAACTGTTTTTCTTTTTACAGCTTCTCTCTTGTTTTATTTTTCTCGTATCTGTTATTTGAATGTTCATTACATTTTAGTGTATTTTATGCCATTGCAGCTAACATGTGTGATGTAACCCTCTCGAAACATGTAAAATGATGCCGTGGAAGAGAATTTAGTCTGCTCACTCCATCAATGCGCCAAGTAGTGAGACTAATCATGGGGGGGCAGCAGAGATGACTGCCACATTAGACTGGATGCAACCCATCAAGAGGGACAATGACGGCCCTGCACATCTTTGTCAGCAAACGTGATTTCATTTCTGCTGTTGACTTTTAATGACGCGTTTTGCTCTCAGATTAGTTTTAATGCCAGTAGTTGCAACTCTTTCAAAAGGAGTACTCTAAAGAAGCAGGATGGTTTAAATGTGAGAATTAGAAGACTTTATTATTGGTGTAATGAAAGACATTTGTTTATTTATAATGGTTGGCTGCACATAACAGATGGGTTCTTCATACAGACTTGTCCATCTTCCCTGCTACACGGCCTGCATCCATAGAGTCTTGCACAGAACGGTGTGAACTGAAGCCTGGAGCATTTTAAATGACTGTCTTCTTCACCTGTGTGACACACACTGGGATATGCAAATGTTCCATTCCATTGCCAGTATAACCCTACGCTCTCTTCCGGCAATCACACATGATTGTGCATTATTTGCTGCAAATGCTTCCTCAGCAAATGCGTTCACAATGACCATCATCATCATATCCTGAGTCAGGTGAAATCAGGATGTGTGATGGTGCGGTGTATCCAAAGGTTTCCAACAATCCATTCAAACAAATACATGTTTGGTTATGTTTTGGATGTGGTGGGAAAATGCCAGATGAAGGAATTGAGCGGAAGAGTGGATTTAATCATAGGCATGAATAAATTATACAAATTGCTCACATTTTTTTTAGGAGCTCCACTCAGCAAAGTAGAGAATGTTGCTTTTCCTTCAGCAACAAGACTGTAGTGAACCTGCCTTCAAACCACAATCCAGTACAAATGACATTCATGTTTGGTGTTAAGTAAATCCTTGTGTTCCTGTCTTCACGAGCCCCCACCTTGTTAAACTGAACAGACTCTGCTCTGATGAAACCCTTTAGTCATGAGAAATATCTGGTTCAATATTCCAGATATTCCAATATCTGTTGACAACTGAAAATCGAAATGACACTGGACTGTAGTTCCCACAAACTCACCAACACAATATCTTTATCTTTTCTTTATCTTTATCATCTGATTTATCTCATCCAGTATAGGTTAAGGTTCCTATTGGCCATTTGCTTTTTTATCTCTTAATTTATTCGATTGAAAGTTTCAGGTCTGATCAATTGTATTAATTCAAAATTGGCAATGATAATGACTTTAATGGTCTTCCACTTGTAAATGTTCTTAATGAGGGCGTCAGCCAAATCCTCCATCTAAGTAAAGAAGGGGTTTATTTCTCTTGCATACAAATATTCATCATAAAATGGAGCAGACACATAATCATTCATTAATAATAATAATTACTTTTTAATTGGGTACCTGCAGTTTAATCACCAACCATTCACAAGACACTCAATTTATAGGACAGGTCAACTTTGAAGCATTTAGTTTTTCTTGTGACACTTCCTTTTTGAAAACACCCTCGTGTCATTTCCTTTACTTGCCTAATAGCATAGACTTGCTTGCAATTAAAATCATGACAGTTTTGTTGTTGTTTTTTTTACAAAGTCTGTGCATTTCAATAGAATGTTCTCAATTAGGCTATGGTGATCAAACTCAAATTTGGTGAACTTTGACATGCATATTTAAAGCTTCTACAAATAACAATAAAATAATTATCTTGGAAGGGTGTAAGGGACAAATGTTTCAATAATTGTGCTTTTTTATCTCTCTATCTTGACATATTTTCATAGAATAATGCTGATTAAATTGTTATTAATATGCCGGAGTACTCTACTGTCGTTTCTGTTGTCCAACTGTGAATTGCTGAGTTACAACACCTAACAAATATATACCGTAATTCTATTTTTCTACATTCCTTATTTTAAAAGTTATTTATAAAACATTTTGGAAGAAGATTGCAATTATCAAATGTTGCAGCGGTCACCAGGCTCTGGTCATATAAGCTGTGGCTGACTAATATTAATTTATTAAGCAAACTGAAAACCAGTGTTTTTACTTTTTCTTTAGTTTCCACAAGTAAAACATGTTCATGTTGCATTAATTATCTACATTGATTAACTGTTTGCCCTGGAATTCAGATCTTTAATGATTGGATAAAAACACCTGTAAAAAAAATAAAGCAAGAGTGGATTGTATGGAAGGAGTAGCCCAGTTTACCACCATGTGGTAATTCACTCACCAAAAATTACAGTCATAAAGGGCTCCGATATGCACTGTCCATGCAAGATGTCTTCTGGATCTGATCCTAAATGAGGTTAGGAAAATGTATTCACTTTTCTAGTTAGATTCTGTTTTCTGACTTTGCCTGCTAATAAAAGCCCCACCCCATCCTGCAGTCCAGGAGACAGACGCATTGAGTCACAACCCTTACAACCAACTCTGCAGCATGACTAGCAGGTTGTAGCAGGTCATAATGTTGGTTGTCAGGGTGAATTGTTGAAAAACATGCTGAAGTTCTTCCAAACTAGGTCAGCAAACCCATGAATCACCACGCTGCATCTCATATCCCCACCCACGTCTTCCTCGGCTCAAACTCCCTCAAGAAGTTTCCAAAGTACTCTTTTCCTCTGCTCTTTGTTACTTTTTTTATTCGGACAATCATTAGGCTAGTTAATACTCCATCTCTTCCAACATGTTATACTGGTGATTTTAAAGTTGCAATTACATCTGGGTAACAATTAAATGTGTAAAATCTAAACAACAAACTGCCTGTTTGGATCATTGTAACAGCTGTGTAATCTACATAAAGTAATCGCGACATAATCACAGTATTTACATGTATCATAAACTGTGGCTCATAATAAAACGCAACAACCTTTCGAACTGTGTAGTTTTAAAGCTTCTAGCTGAACACCTAGCTGCAGTCGTCCAGTGAAGCAGAATAAACTTGGGGCTCCCCAACGGAGTGAGACTGTGGAATGTAATTTTTCTCTAAATGGTATTTTCTCTCCACAAATAATACATTTGGATTGTCCAAAATCTCAAGTTAGTTTTTTTTTTATAGTTAACTACTGAGCTTCTGTCTTACAAACACAGGATATGATGTCATTACCCAAAGTGCACTGGACTCTGCACGGCAGGGGCATCCTCATCCCTGAGCCAAACTTGTCTGACTGCATACCGGAATATAATAATTATATAATAAACAGTAAAAGAATGAACAAGAGAATGATTTTCAAATAGCTTTGATCAATGAGTGGGGTTTGTTGACAATAACAAAAATATGACATATTACGAGCATTATCATTTAATGGAAGTTTGAGGAAGTGACATTTTCACAAAAGAAACAGGAGGAAGGAGGGTGAGATAGAGAAAGTGGCACTAAGTGCTGCCAATTATGTTGTTTCAAAGTTTTAAGCAGCAGGTTTGCAGGATAAACAGCAGTCTCACTCCAGAGGCTGTCAGGGAAGTCGAGCAGGGCTGCAGATGATCGATGGACCTGCATATGGCGAATGTTTGACCCGCTAAAGCAAGCTCATCAACTGCAAAACACATTACAGGTTCTTACCCATTGCCTTGCTTGCACAGATAACATCGCTTGGAATCGACAGTAGCCTCTGACATTTTAATAGCTAAAATGCTAACAGAAATGCTGCGAGCTGATTTTTGTGGCCGTAAACGCGCCAATTTGAGAGCTGTTCTCAATGGATCAACAAAGATGCAGGTTTATTTGTCTATATGTTCATTGACAGCCATGATATCAGGCATGCAATCAATCACTAATGGATGATTGGTTATTACCATTTATTGCTTTAGTCACCACCAGCAACCAGATGGTTCTTAGAGCAGCAGCCTTTTTCATTCAGTTAAAGAGAGGGATGGTGTTCGTCTTTTGTTTGCAGCTTTAAGCCATCTGTGTAAATCTGTAAGTATGGGCAGAGTTCTACATGGGTGGCTATTACACTGTCGCTCTAAAGGGCAGAGACTTATTTCATTCAATACATTGCAGGGAGGTTAAGGAGAAACCAAACAGATGGCCACTACATAGTCCACTGGCCTAGAGCAGCACCTGTAGCTGGTTACAGCATAGGTGCAATTGATTTAGAGTGGTGTTTAAGAACATGTTTCAAGAGACAGAACAGTTGGTTTTAATCTGAGGATTAAAAGCCAAAGTCTTACCATATGGGATAAATCTATTTCAAGTTGCTGTACGTATTTGGAGGTATTTGATATGGCAAGGTGTAGATCATAATGTGGTATCACCGCAGCATACTTTGTAGTGCAGAGGGGAGTCTTTTATCATGTTAATGTTCATCACGTTGCTGATGGAGGTGGCATGGGTACTCAAGTACTGGGAGAGACACACATCTGTCACTGCTGCCCTGTTCTTTATCAAATTATATTTGCTGTATAACATTTTGCCACATTAAACTCAAATAGCTCAAAAAACGTGCCGTCGGATTCAGCTGCAAGTGCCTTTCTGTGGTTAAAAAAAAATTAAATCAATTTCAATCAGTATTTATTGCCATGGAAACCAACGCCCCCCATCCGCACCCACCCAACCCATCGCAGAGCTCGGGCAACCCCCAAACCCAGCGAACCAGCATCTGGGGAATGGGAGGAGACAGCGCAGGGGCTTCAGCCAAGGCCCCACATGCCGCGCCAAGGCCAAAAAAATAAATAAATTGAGAACCCCCCCATACCCTGTTAATATAGTTCCCCAGATCCCAGACTGGGGAACTTTCCCAACACCGTGGATCAGTGAACTCCCCGGTGCTATATACAAATGTATGTGGTGCGTTAAAATTGGGTGCAGGTGGGGCCGGACGGAGGATGCGGAGGAGGGCAACGGCGCACTCCTGCCCCGCGCCCTATCCTTTATCTCCCCGCCTAGCACCCACACGACCCCATGTGGTGCATTAAAATGGAGGGGGGGGGTCTGCAGAGGGACGCTCAGTGAACACAGTCGTCAAGAAACTGTATTTTCCTTAGAAGGGTGCCATTGAGACTTGATGAAAAAAAAAAGGGTCTCCAATTATACTAAAACATGAAAAGAAATATGTCTATGAAATCAAGTAAATAAGGATCTAATATCCATTAAAAAATAAAATAAAAAAAGCTGTCTGGCTGTTTACTGAGTCATCTACAAAAACGTAATGGTATGTACAGGTTCAGTTTGTATTCAGAACCAAACAATTTCATAATTAACAATGGGCATTTGTCAAACTTCAAATGTTCCTGAAACATTCTTTGACAGATGCAGCTTTATGAGGCTAGACAGGGTGGATGGATAATTCAGACGACTCCTCCAGATAGTTTATTCAAGCAAGGCGGAAATAAACAGTTGGTTTTGATGTTTAAAGGTGCAAGTTTTTTCTAATAATCACTAATTGCAAATTAATTTAACATTTTTATTCATGATTTCACTTCTTTCAAGACACAAATAATTGCTAGAAACTGCTCGATATTTGTTTGCGTTGAGTCACATGAGACGTTTACTGTACATACATTAATAACATGATAATAACTGTCAGTCATTAGAACGGTAAACATTTCTTGCTGCTTCATCCCAAAGTACCAAATCCCAGAAAAACAAAACAAAATGTGGCCGTTGACAATAAGATGATAGGTGGCTGTGGGTGATGAACGTACAGTATATGTTTTGTTTTGTTTTGTTGTTAAAGCTGGTTACATTAGTGATGTGATTTGATAAACTACACATACAAAGCTGTAGAATTTAAATATTTAAAGATGGGCAATTTTGGCCCCAAGACATTAACAATGTGAAATGATTTGCTTTGGAAATAGAAGCTATATCTTGGTGCAAAAGACAGTTGATGAAAGAAATGAAAAGCAACACAACCGACCTCAGTTCAGCAGCGATTAAGCCGTCGTTCACATGTTAACAGAAATGAATGTGGGGGATTGCAATAAACCACGATGTTTCTGTGTTAGATGGAGACACAGCATACTTCTCCTGTGCAGGCGCTGCATTTAGTCACATCGGAATTATATTCACTCCTCTGCAATCTTCATGTCACATCACATCACATCAAAACCTTATCTTTCTTTTAATCTTTTGCTGCTTTCTGAGAATTGTTTTTGATAATGTAAGAGTTTGATTGTTAAAGTGTTTGACACGTGCCAGGAGGGTGAGAGCTGTCAACCATGTATGCCCTGTCTGTGAACCTTATTTCACAGACAGGAGAAAAAAAGAAAAAGAAGCTCAATCTCTTAATTTATTTATGCCTTCATGATAAAAAAAAGACTTCTTCATTTACAGTGTTTGAAAGAACAGAACATTTTCATTGCTGTAAGTGTAAATGTTCTCTCCTTATTTGACATCTGCTTGAGAGTGTGATTTGGGAATGCTGTAAACATGCTTTGAAAACCATGTCAGACACACATTTTTTTATGTATGCCTTAATACAATGGTACAAGGGAACTTTAAAGCTGCATAGAGCAACTATAAAACAAGAGTTAAATAATCATTTAGAAAATGCACTGACTTGTAATAGGAAGGAATGTTTCTTCTGTCCTTCCCACTCTGTGCCCTGAATGCTTGTTCTTGCACTTGGCGGGTATGATCTCTACTGAGAATTGCATAATGCTTTAAGGCACCATGTAACACACCATGTCGATGAAACCGGATCATATTTTATGGAGGAAATGTTATCTGGTTCTTCTCTGTCCTCTGGCTGCTCTGCCTTAAGTCTCTGTAATTCATGGAGGTCCCTGTTGGACACACAGCTTTATTTGTTGCTAAATGACTGTTACAGTTGCTAGTTTTCACAGTTAGCTAGATTTTGTCCCTACCAAACTGAAAGCCTTGACCTCCAGGGAATGTCGATGTTTTCCACTGCTAGCACAAGAGCTTTGGATTGCTGGAAGGCGGGAGGCTTTCAGGCCCAGAGTGCCTGGGGCATGCTAGTGGTGAGTGGTGCTGGGATGGGCAACCGGATCAGAGCCAGTGGGTAAGGGAACTGGAGGGACGTCATGACAGAAGTGAAGAGACTGAAGAGGATGTTAATGGAAACCCATGGTAAAAGAGTAAACGTTTCAATTAGTTGCTGATCTGAAAGAAATAGCCAAACTAGATCATACAGGACAAGTGTAATCTTAAAGTATTATCGCTGCATCAGCTAATACTAAACACCTCATTTTCTCCACCGGAAGCGTACCCTAGATGACGCTTCATGTGCTCTCCAATAGAAAGGCAGCCTAGGGGTTACATTGGAAAAGCACTCTCAAGGGATTGTAAAAACATTTGCCCCAATGGAATGGTGCCCCCAGATCAGGCGTCGGCAACCTGCGGCTCCGGAGCTGCTTGCGGCTCTTTCATCCTTCTGTCGTGGCTCCCTGTGACTTTGTAAAATAAATAAGGACTGTTTAATGAACTCATTCAGTGCCGTGATGAATATATTCATCCAAGTATTTCCATCCCTTCGCTGCTATGCCAATTATATTTGTCATGTATGTTTTTTCATGTGGGGCATGGGGATGGTTTTGAGCCGGTTTACAGTGAATATCAGACCTCTCCTCGATTGTAATGAAGACATACACCCCTGACATACAGCAATACACGGCAGCATTGCTGTATTTGGGTGGCTGAGTGGATGCTCGCTGCATATTACAATGTAATGGGAAGAAGTGGAAGTGATGATCCTCGTTATCAAGATGGTGAACCAAATAACTGCGAACATGTTAAGCCGACGACAGTTGTGTTCATTGTTAGAAGAAGTCGACAATGCATTTTCAGATCTCCTACAGAGTCCGGTGGCTGTCCAGGGGAGAGGTGCTGAAATGCTTCACTACCTGTCTGGAGCATGTGAAAAGCTTCTTGGAAAGAAAAGGGCTCAGCTATCCCGAACTGGATTACCTCGATTGGCTGGAAAAGTTTTACTTCATGGTGGAGATGACAAGTCATTTGAACACGCTGAATAAAATTCTCCAAGGAAAGGGAAGCATGGCCCTGCAGATGACAGTGTTTGCCAGAGATGCACAGCAACTTCAGGTGCTTCTGTCGATTGCTGACTGAGCAAAAAACCCCCAAAGAAGACGAGGGCACACTGACATGGACTTGTCACAGACACTCCTAATTTCATGTGTCATTTTAAAGCTGCTAAGCTGCAGCTAGATGTTTTGCTTATATTAGTGAGCTTGTTTTAATTTTAATTTTACAAAAATATAGGAGGGCTCAAATGGGCTTGCATATAGTTCAGTGTAATTTATTTAAAAGTCGGCCTACAAATTAACGAACACACTTGATAACAAACTAGAAGAATGTCACACATTCTGCTATGCATAGATGAAAAGCAGCCATGCCAATCATTTTGTTTAGCAGGACTAACAATGGGCCCATCTTTTTTAACATTATGTCAAAATGCTGGATGGACCACAGTCGTCATTCAGTCATTTGGTGATCCCTGCTCCAGAGGGAACTTTATCGTGTTTTGTCCACTGGAGAGGAACCCATCATTATGTTTCATTTACCGTAGATGCATCCAAGAGGACGTGTTTATGGTATTTTCTTCAGTCCAGCATTAATGGGCACGGTATCAGGAAAAGCTTTGCAACGTCATAGCACAGCCTGTCCTCTCGCTACACCATCTAAATGTTCCGACAGAAAGACTTGTGGACTCATATAAGTAATTCACTTAAACTCAGGCAACCTTAGTGAAAAGATCCGGTAAACGGGAATCTGATTACTGCCCACATGACGGTGAAGTGACCAGTTTGAAATCCTAATCCTGATAGGGATTATTTGGTGCATGACCGTATCGTCTTTCAAATTATTATTATTATTTTTAATGTCCGTATCAGACTATATCAAATAAACCAGTAAGCAGCCAGACAACAAAACAATCCGGAGACTGGTTTTCATTATAACCAGAAGCAACACAGCTTTTTTACAGCTATGTTATTCTCAGTGTGACAAACAGGTCCTGTCCAACTGTCAGGCTGACTTTTTGCAATAAACAATGACAAATAGGTTTCACACTTGTACTGCCCCCACCACACATATAAAAATAAATTATATGTGACTGCCTTTGAACATTACAACGACTCTTTTAACTGCAAATCATCACCGCAACAGTCTACTGCAGTCGAGAAATAGAGGTGAGCGTCTTGATACACACCGAGTAGCTGGTTTATGATAGACTTCAAGTACCTGGGAAAAAAACTCTAGAAAGTGCGTTGCTAGTGCAATGCATAGTGATGTAAGTGCTTTTGAGTGCTCAAAGCATAAACCTTTTAACATAAGAATAGGTTGTTTAGAGTTGTGTTTTGCTGAGTTCGCTCATTGCAAATGATGATAAACAACTGATAGCATTTCCAAAAGGCTTCTGGTAAATCAACTACCATGTGGACTGTGAGTTATCCAACCACAAAATGTCTGCTTTGGTGCTAACATGGTCGAATTATGTAATTAATATTGAGCTGCAACAGAGCCTCAAGGCCTCCAAACATCTCCTCATATGAATGGGCAGCATTTCAGCTTCGCAAATGACTCTGTAATTGGCAAAACATGCTGATATGCATTTTTGGAGGAGTGTGGAAGAGCTTTAGTGGTTTGGTTCAGCCAATAGGAGGGTGGGGCGTGTGGTCAGGGAGATTGGTGATTTGCAGTAATTACATAAAGAAAGTGATACTGTCTGACTTAAAATGGAATAAAGATGAGTGCTTAATTTACCCCTACATTACGCTGCCCACCCCCAGCATTATACTTAAGAAATTAGGCTTCTGAGCCTTCTTAATTGCTTGTTTTACTCTTGGCTGAGTCTAAGAAAGATTTGTGCTTCTCTCTCTGTTATTGCGGTAGTGCTGTGTATGCCAATATCTTGGATACTTATCACAGAAACACATCCCATAAAGGGGAACTCATGGATACAGCGCTACTCTGCCTAATTTGTCAGCGTCAAATGTAATATCTCGACTCTGTTCAGACATTCTGGACAACTGAAGGCCAGAGGAAGCCTCTAAATGAGACAATTAAATGGAGAAAACATCAGAAAATAAATGGTGCAGAAAAACATGAGCTTATGATGACTCTAAAGAAAAATGGCTCTGTGCTTTTTTGATATCAGTTTGAATTAGAATGTTCACATTGATTTTTGCACCAGTGGCCTGACAACACGCCTGTGGCCAGTCCTCAGAGAGTGAGGAGACAGAAAAGCGAAGAGACAGAAGGAAGCATGGAAGGAGATAAAAAGGCAGAGGCAGAGGAAAACAGATACAGAACAGGGAGGAACAAGGAACACCAAGATAGAGAAAATGAGTGAGGGTCTGCTTGCAGAAATATACTCATCTCGCCGATCAGCTGTACATCAGCGACCATCCAGTGAGACTACAGCAAGAGCACATAAAAGGCGGGGTCGTAGTAGGCCAATACATTAGATAATTGGCATTTACTGCTATGGAAACGACTCCAAGCTGGCTGGAGGTTACCCACCGAGCTGGCAGCAGGCTTGTATTTATAGTTCTCTTCTGCACCTCATTGGGTAATATATCTGAAACTTCACTACCAATAATTCACACAAACACAAATACTCCACCTCCTCCCGCCTTGTGTTGTCTATCCATCTTCAACTCCTTTGGTACTCGTGATGCTACATCCGATTTCCTGTCACCCACGTATCCAGCTGGCCTTCCTTTCCTACAACTGATTCCTGACATTCATGGTGTTCCAGGATGTAGCTGTTGGCAACAAAAAACTTCTCAAGTAGCATCTGTGCTACTTGAGATGAGGAGTAGTCATGAGGGGCGAAGATGAAACAAGTCAAGATTGTACAGTACTTTTCCAAATTTGTGTTGACCCACTTTCAGAGTAATTCATCCTCTCGTTTATTAATTTTTAATCAGTAATTAGGTCGTGATAGCTGCACTTTTTGGCTACAATTTTTGCAGCGGCTTTAAGGAATACTGAAGAGTTGTAATGAGGACCTAACAGAGAATCATCACCCAACACTGCAAATCTCCTCACCTGTACTGATGTAGCATTTTTCAGCTGATTGTTGTGGCATTGCGGCCTACAACGTTACCGCTTCTTAGTGCTTTGCACTACAACTTGTTTCCAGCACCAAGCAGCTAATTACGAAAGACTAATTAAGGGGCCATCTGGTGAAAAAAAGCCACTGCATTTAAAAAAAAAAAATGTTTTTGCTAAAACGTTCCATGCTTTCAGGAGTCGGAAGAGAACAGCCTTAGCAATTACAGATAATTGGTCATACAGCAATATTTCCAACTTGTCTTATTTCGATTCTCTTCTGGAGTGAAAATAATATAGCAAATGAATTCAGCAATCCCTGCTAATTAAAAGAAATGAAAATAAAATGTTGTTTCTGACTGCAGGTGAGATAAAGTAACAGTTATCAATTGAAATGATATCAAATCTCAATGCAGAAAAAAAAATCTTGTTTCCTCCATACCAACACTTTTATTGCAATCCCACGACAGACATTTTAATTGGTGCTTGATCAGTAAATTGGATTTTAAATTAAATTGTGATGATAATGACGTTTCTGCATGTGATTTCAGTCTCTCTGTTATTGCTGTTCATTTGGGACAATGTGTTTTAAAAGTGTACAGATTCAGGGAGATTTAGGAGAGACTGCCGATGGCATCTCCACATTCTGGTGAAATAATTCATGTGCA
This sequence comes from Brachionichthys hirsutus, assembly GCF_040956055.1. Lineage (NCBI taxonomy): Eukaryota > Metazoa > Chordata > Actinopteri > Lophiiformes > Brachionichthyidae > Brachionichthys > Brachionichthys hirsutus. Next base: position 500,692 of record NW_027180319.1, on the reverse strand, counting down.
AAACAGCCAACAGTTGTCAGGAGAATTAATTTGATGATGATCATTGTCACTGAAGGAAAGGGGAAAACAATAACATGGCTTCTTACACACAGCAGCTTTAATTTCCAGGGCTGGGTTTGATTTAGTCAGTAATACAAGGACATTTTCATTTAAAATAAAGATGCTCATGTGTTTGTTTCTCTTGTTTCCATTTATCATTGCACCTACATTTTAGTTTTACCGTTTCTTAGAGCCTATTGTGTATAAAAACACCTTCTTCTTCTTCTGCATTGGAGGATGAATAATTATCCTCTCTTCCTTTTTCAAAGGAAAAGGGCAAGCAGACTCACAGCTTTGTCTGTGAACAGGTACTTATAACCCACAGACCATTGTCATGTTCATGTCCCCCAGGAGAGCAATTCCCACACAATTTATAGAGCATGACCATTAGACTGTCAGAAGCAGGCCAGGGCGCATGATGCTAGCACAGCAACGATGGTCAACTAATGCACAGGGGATGAGGAGACATTTGGGAAGGCTTTGCATTCAGATAATGGCTCTCTTAGTGAGGACTATTCATTAAACAGAGTGTCTGAACAATAGAGCTCTATGTAATGCATCTGCTTTACACATCCTGCATTATGTATGAGCGTAGAACAGCTTTATATTCAGATTGGGTTAAAAGCTTAAAGGTTGTTGAGGGACTGAACTCCTTAAATGACAAATCCTATAATACCAAACTTCACAATAAACTAACAAATAATATGTGTATATTGTTACGCTGTCATTCTTTGCACGGCTCTGTTTGTGGGTCGGCTTTTTCCTGTTCTGTAACTGTGTCAGTATTCTCAATATGAACCATTTGTGTTTATAGCTGTCCTGAATGGTCACAGTGGAATGCTGGGTAAAAAGCCTCTCATAAAAGACATCAGAGGCTTCGTTGTGATTTCAGAAGTGAGGGGATCAGATTGTTTACGAGTAAGATATCATCATCTGTCTCTCTCGTTAGATTATCTGCTCAAGATTCCAGCTCTTCCTGTTTCTGTTAATTTGATACCACGGCATCCAGAGGATTTCTTTTTTAAAGTGGTCAACTGAAAAGGGAGATTCATGTGCTGCAGCGTAGGCACCCAAACAATTGCAAAAAGATTTGACATTTAGAATAGAAATTAAGAGGCGTAGTTCTTTAACAGCTGTGGAAATTAAGCTCAAATTGTGTGTGTGTGTGTGTGCCCGCGTGCACATGTGTTAGCGGGGTGATAGTAGGGGTAATTATCAACCTCCTTGTGTCTTCTGTAACCTCACACTTCCTTCCTTTATCATCACAGCTTCCACCTTAGTGTCATATGTATGTGTTTGACAGTGTTAATGAAATGTCAGGCAGGATTTTGTAGAGATGGAAGAAGAAAAGAAGCTCCTTCTCCAGGTTTATATGGTAGGTATGGTTTCCCTGTTCCAGACTAAGTACTGCTGTTAAACTATACTACTATTGCAATACTAATTTGTACTGTGTTATAAGGTTATTGCAAGTATAGCCTGGCGTTAAAAATGGACACACAAAAATCTGGACCCAAAAGCACAACCCCAGGAAGTGACTTGGTAAAAATTGCCAATACATTGAATAAGTTTGCAATACAGAATAATACATGCAAAGATGAAGACAAAAAGGTGCAACATGAGTTTGCACAGAGGCGAAGATAAACACAGAAAATTCAGTTGGAGGTAGCAATTAACCTGATACAGGTGAGGACAATCAGGACAGTCAGGCCAGCAGACACCTGACGAGCTGGCATGTGAGTCATAAGACTAAATCAGGAAAAGAGTCATGAACAGACTGACGGAATGGAAACATCACCTGGTTGACAGGACGGAATGCGACAGTTGGGTGATAATGAAAACATGACAAAGCCATTTGACTCTCTTGTTCATAAACGATGGTGTTAAGACTTCTCATTTTGATGACACTGGCAGCTTCATTGACACAAAGACTTGCTTTTGAGGAATGGACTATCAATTTTGAGCCAGTGACTTGCTTTTTCAGGTTATCCACTAGGTTATGCAATTTGCACTAAATGTTTTGAGAAATGCACCAACTGCCGTGCAAATGTTAGTGACGTGAGAAAAGCACCAAAGCCACTGAGAAAAACTGTATAATGCGTCTTTTGTACTGTTGTGCCTCACACATGCACGTGCATGTTTACAGTGCAAAAACCAAACCAAACCTGAGCCACCCTTTAAGACATTCCTCCACAGTGTTAGAAACTGAGGATATTCTAATAAGATCAGGAGAGGCCAAAATTGTTTCACTTGAGGTGCTGAACAAAAGTAGAACATTACTTGTAAACTGTCGGACATTGTAAAAAGGCAGCAGACTTAAATAATGAAATTGCTCATAAAACCTAATAAGCAGTGCCACTAATTACTGCTTCAATTAGAAATCATATCTGATTCATCCTGTGGGAGAAGTAAACACACTTTTCTCCCTCACTCGTTAGTCTCCAGCTCATGGATGTTGTCCAGCAGCAATGCCGCTGCTGCCTCTCGCACCAGATGCCAAGTTTTATGAGAGCATTGCGGCTCCATTTGGAATTATTGCTCCTGTCATTTAAAGCAGCAGGGAAAATTTACATCACAGAATTCCATTCCTGAAAAGGCCTGAAGAATTCAAAGGTGATCGTATGTGGCAGATGTTGCCCTGCATTTAGGTTCTGGACATATCCATATAAAAAGTGTCGTATATCGTAGTGAATGAATGACACTGATGAGTGCGTTTCATCGCTAGATATTTATAGACAGTATGATTATCTGAAAGAATGTTTTTAATGGCTGACAAGTAAATGCAATAGTGAACTACACATAACTCAAATATGCAATCTTATGTTATTGATCATCCATTTTATATGACCCTACTTAGCTCATGACTGTGAAAAATAAGGAATAATTAATTATTCCTTGCTGGGAGTGTGCTCTTTAGTTGGCATTCCATTTTACACTTTTTAACACTTTTTGTGTTTTCTGTCATTGCAGTATTTTTTAACTAAATATTTTCAAAACTCAGCAGTGGCCGTAAATAGAGAGTGAAGCCATTTAAAATACCATATATGGTAGTGTAAACTGTGACAGAGTATAGCAGCTGTAAGTCCTGGTGAATTCAAAGATTTGTAATCATTTTTATTTGCACACAAACACATTAACTACAGTGTTTGACAAAAGATGGGTCTAAAAATGAGTAATGTTGAGTGCTAACCGCAGATGATGCACATCCTCATCTCTGTTTGCATGGTGCTGTAGGACGATGAATAATTGAAAGTGTAGATGTACAGACACAAAATGTAACATTGGGCTGGCTGTGATCGAGCCTGGCTGAACAAACCGAGAACAGCAGGAGTGTTTTAGCAGGCTGGCTGCCACTCTGTGATGCCACCTCTAGTCTGGCAGGGACAGATCGCTGCGTAACGAGCCTCATTAGGACTCAACTCCAATGCCGTCTCAAAGTCTTTCCTTTTCATACCAGGAGTGGGATCACAATCATGGGAAATTTCAGCACCTACTCCATCTCCAAGCCTTCACATCTCCTACTCTATGAGTAGGAGGAGGCACAGTTTTGGGTCATTTTTAGATCCTTGCAGCTGATGGTAGGAGGTGGTGCTGATTAATACACTGTTATGCTAATGATCTGGAATATGGGGAAAGGTGAAATGATTTTTTTTTATTATCTCCCCCACTCAGGTGATGATGAATCTAAGCTCTGCTCCTCTCTGACATCGGGAGGGGACAGACAAAGAAGGTTCTTATTTTGTCAAGTCAGCGAGCCTAAAATCAGGACATTGTTTTTCTTTCTTTCCCTGGGCTGATGCATCCAACAATTCTTTGGTCATGGCATTCATAGCAGGTTGTAAATATCAGGGAGGAGAGAGTGACCTTGTTTCCACCTGATCTCCCCCACAGACAGACATACACACACACACAGCTCTGCATTACTTTAATTGGAGCTCAGGATATACAGGCATAGCCAAGCACCCCTGTCTGTCTGTTTGTCTTCAGTCTCTGGGTCTCCATGTAGAAATGTGACTTTGACATTTCCATGTCAAAGTCACATTTCTGTTCTTGTGTTTAGGATTTTTGAATAGTGCTAGTTTTTCTCTGTACTTTAAATTTAGTGGTATGTAGAATTTCCATTTCCTTGACTGAAATATGAAGCAACATAAAAAATATGATTGAGTTTTAACTGAGATTGTCAATGCGAGTCTAATAATAGTTTTATCTGACAGTTTTAAACACTTTCATGGCTTATATCATACAAACTGTAATATGAGCATGTTAAACACTGAAATAATTTAAAATAATTCAATTTAATAGGGAAAACACGTACAAGTAGTGAAAATATTTCTAAAACAAATCACACTTTTAACCATTGACACCTTTCTACACTATGCTTCTCTCTCTTTGCAGATCAAAGTGGCTGCCGAAGTCATTTCTGTGCTGTTTAATGAACATATTTCCAGTCCACCCACCTACTTATTCCGAGCCACCCACATCAAAGAACCAAGAGGATCCTTGACTGTTGCTGTGATGAAGACTAGGCCTACTGCTGAATTATTCCTGCTCGAGGATTGGCTCTTTGAATTTATTGACAACATTCCCACGGATGACGTGATGGATCACAGAGGGCAAATGACGCATGTTAAAGAGGAAATGTGTCTCAAAGTCAAGACTACAACATTTTAATTGGATTTGCGGGATGTAAAAGCGCACACAAAAGAAAGGAGACTAAAAAGCTTCAGACGCGGTTGTCATTCAGTTCAAGACAACCTGATTAATCAATCAGAAAGAAACACTGACTCAAAAATGGATTTGCTCATTGTGAGCCTCCCCATGCTGACATATATTCACTAAATCAAAAGCCATCCACTGCAATGATGTCTTTTGCCCCAATAATACATATTTAATAGTATGCTGGCTTGTAACTTTGCCGCAGATTTGATGGCTGTCAGAGTTGTCATCAGAGCAGCTCAGGATTTAAAGTGAGGAGGTGGTGAGAAACTCACACATTCTAGAGGAAGCTGTCATGCCGTTGGATCTCAGAAATAGCCATATTATACCGTCTGAGTAATGCACAAGAGGGGCACATGACTTTTTTCCCCGAGTGACCTTTCATCAGGTTTACAACCAGATAGTCTAGTGGCTCAGAAAAATCTACAACAGAAAAGTGCTCAAGATTCATTGTTATTCTTTTTGTGCATGTTTGCCTAAAATGCAGTGATGTGGGTGCGTGGCGAGTGCACTGTCTCAGTCAGCCTGTCTGTTTGTTTAATAAATGATACGGAGGATGAGAGAAATGAATGATCCTGTCATATTGGATAAAAAAATGGAAATATAACTCACCACATGCTGTTCAAAAAAATAAAAATACAATCTGTTAGTAGGAAGCTGCTACTGTATTTCCTGTTGTAAACACATCCATTTGCAGACTGTCAGATCCACCTTATATTCAATAAGACAGCAGAGTTTCATGTTTCAGATGATTTCAGCTTTGTTGCCAAGTCGGCTTGATGCATAGAATTATCTAAGCCAATTTTTAAAGCTATAGTTCAGTGGTTTGTTTACCGAGGGTTAAATGTGATGAGGAAAAACAATAAATCAAATCTTAAATACCAACATTTTAAATGGTTGCACAAATAAAACTTGACAAAAAGATGAATAAGTGTCAAAAAACTTGGTTAAGGTTTTGAATGGGGGTCCCACCATGTAATGTTCATATTTAAGTTTCAGCTTTGTTTCAGTTAAATTGTCCAATATCTTTTTTTCCCTATCATATTCTTGGCAAAACAAAACAAAAAAACACGAAGTTCCCACAAATGTGTTAGCGAACATCGCAACATTCAGGCACAGAACAATGTCGCTATTCATTTGGTTGTTTGTGTTCAAAAGGAATTTAACGGAAGTCTGATATTTATTCTCGGCTAACTTTGAGTCTGTAATTTGTTGCTGAAACAAAATCTTATAATTCCCATTATTAATCACAAGTTTTACTCAAGCACTTAACTTGTTAGTTGTGGTCAAATCAGAATGCTCTTTTTCACAGAGAAGTATTTGGAACTCTACTTGGAACGCAATGATAGCAATGACCTTGTGTGCCAGAGTGGAGGTAGCAGGGCCGGCCCTCTCAGCCTTGGCAGGAGATGACTCTCCACCACCCGCGGGATGACCATGATGCCCTCTCGGAATTTCTTTTCTTTTTTCTTTTTTGATGGACACTGTGATAATAGCACTCACAGCTTGTTTTCCTGACACCCTCTATGCCTCGGCTGCTCAGCGAGCAGGTCTACGGTATGAGTGAGACCTGTCTTTTGCTACCATCATCATGAATGACACATTCAAACGTGTGTTGCATTACTATGTAAAGATTAATGATCGACGGAGACGACGGTGGCACAGGTGGTCCTATGATCGAGAGGTTGGCGGTTCGATTCCCGGCAGATGTGTACACTGTTGTTGTGTCCTTGGCCAAGACACTTCACCCTCATTGCCTATGTGAATGTAGTGAGCGAGTGAATGTTGGTGGTGGTCAGGAGGGCCGATGGCGCAAATTGGCAGCCTCACTCCTCTCAGTCTGTCCCAGGGCAGCTGTGGCTAGTAGCTTACCACCACCAAGTATGGTGTGAATGAATAATGCGTCTTTGAGTGTCCAGAAAAGCGCTATATAAAAAAACCCAACGCATTTCTACAACCTGCTACATGTTGTCCACACAGTTTGCAAACCCTGCCAGCACCACAGGAGGAAATACAGGGCAGACCAAGACCTTGTGACAGTAATAAATGATGACATTTTTAAGAAGGTGTGAAAAATCTCCGAAAACAATGGCAAGTGTAACAACCTAATAAAGATGCTCAAATCAATTTCCAGTGACCGATAGTTAAGTGGTTCGAATTTCAGCTATGACTGTCCACATGTCCAGGGTGCCCTTGGGCAAGACGGTGAACACTAAATCGCCCCCTGTTGGGCCTGGCAGTGCCTCACATGGCAGGAGTCACCAACTGGTGTGAATGTGTGAGTGAATGGGTGAATGTGAGGCTTTGTAAACCCCCTTTGGGCACCACGGCGGTGTAGACAGTGCTATAAGTGCAGTCCATTTGCCATTTACTGTTGACAAACAATTAATCCCCTCGAATGACCCTGAGGATGAGAAGGAGTTAAAGTTGATAAGTAATGGGCAGATTTGGGCCAGAGCTGTAATTTCACGAGAGCCAGGTGCCTTCAATCCCCCCCACCCCCACCTTATGGGACTTTCAGTGGCTATTGCTTGAGAGAAAGTAGCACTGTGCAGAAATCTCGTATATGTTTTTTGTTTTATGTGATAAAAATAATTTTTATTTTCATTGCAATTCTTCAGTGTATTCTGTGAGCTTTTAGAATCAGGGCTCCTTCATTTGTGTAGGAATTCTTTGTGCTTGGATTATTCCTCCCACCTTCCAAGTCAAATGAGAGCATGATGAAGCAAGCTGCTTTACAAAGTATGAGCAAACATATACCCTGTATTTGTGCAATTTTAACACTTTACAATTAAATGTCACAAATCAGTAGCATGAAGTAGATCAACTTCACACTGTAAAGTTCCTTTGACTCCACAGATGTCATTCAAATTGAACTCCATCTCAACCAATACTTATCTTATATAGAATACTGAATGGTGTTTTTGAAACACAAATCACATTATTAATCTGTAACTTTTAAAGTCTTTTGTCATTTAGTGTTTGAAAATGCTGAAAACACTGCATGGTTTTATAGGCAGCCTATTCAGGTTCAAATCATCCAACAAGGAAAACGACTAAATCTTTGGTCAGGCATTGCAGAAACAGCAGAGATTTGTTGTACAAGGAAGTATGAGTTTTGCAGTAAAATATTCAGGGATTGTTTTTGTGTGTACAGTGTATATGTACCCATTCTGATCTGTGACTTGTCATGCTGGCACACAACTGTATGTATAAAATCAATAAACACTTTCAGTTCAAAAAAAATAAAAAAATAAAAAAATAAACACTTTGTTATAAAAAAAAATATATTCAGGGAGTCATGTATTCCCATAGCAATCAGAATGTTTTATCTATGCCTTGGATGAAGTAGCCAGCTGTGCCCTTATAATAACTTAGCACTTTGCACAAATGAAAGGACATCTGATGTTAATTGAACAACAGCTGAATGAACAATAACAATATTCATTTGTGAAATAAAAGTTGCACAGCTTTTTACATGGTGCCTGCGCATTCAGTTCCCTTTGCATTAAAGATGATCTGATCATTTCGCTATCTGATGGACTGTTTTCACTGAAATATGTTTATCTGTCAGTGTGTGTGTGTGTGCACGAGCCACTACATGTTAAAGAACAATCACTGTTTTACGCTTACAATCACATTGTGCTGAACTGAGATATGTTTTATTTCAAGCTTGCGTCTGTGAGGTTATTCTCTCATTGACAGCTGCTTTCCATTAAGCTTGCCCTCGGAGAACAACCTGTTGGGGACTGAAAACTATTGTCGCCTTTAGACATGATGGAACTGATAGCGCTGAAATCAACTGGGTCGGATCAACAGCTGAGCTGATAGCATCCACCGACAGTCATTACAACCACAGTAATAATATATATATAAAAAAAATCAAACTCTGCATTCATTTTGCAGTTATCAGACATGCATTAAAGTGGTTTGCAAGTACTTTTCCATGATGGTGCAAATTAGAGTTATGAGGTCTCCATATGTGAGTCAGCAGTGCTGTACACACTTCAGCCCAAGTAGCCCTACTGAGTTGGCTCCCATGCAATCTGTCCTAATATAATAGAAACCAATTAACTGAGTGGGTGGCTTTACCCAAATCTTGATTTAAAATGGAGCTTTATTAAAAAGAGTTACAATGTGGCTGCATACTTAACCTGACTGGTGGCGGAGATATGATAAGGAATGTAATCCCTGAGGCAAGAGCTGATTAGCTTATCCAGTCAGTCACAGAGCTTTTGCAGAATGAAAATGACTGCTGTATTGGAGGGCAGGAGGGCTGGGGGAAAGTTATTTAAATACAGAAAATATATATTTTGTTTTTCTTGTACAGAAAGTTCAGCTTAGCTGAATTCTCTCTCTCTTTCTCTCGCTCACTGTCTCTCTCTCCCTCTCTACCATCTATCTATCTAGCATCGTGCTTGTTGCTATGGAACGTGCTCTTGCTCCTCACAGTGTGGGCTCAGCGTCAATCAAACAGTGAATATGAAACACATGTAAATGGTCGTGTAGTAGCTGCCTGGATTGATTTGACTGGCCAGTGATGTGTGTTGTAGGCAGAAACATCTTCTGCTCCTGCAGGCATCCTGCTTCCCGGTTCCTTGTCAGTCTTTATCTATGGATTACACCTTGTCTGCATGTCACACTCCGATTGCCGCCTTGTCTTTTTGCTGAACAAGCATCTCCCTCGGATGGGCACTGTGGTGCAAATGAGGAGGCAGCATCTTTTTACACAAAACAGCATTTATGGTCATGGTGATTGGGATTTAGTTCCTTTTTTTATCTCTCAAAAACTATAATTGCACTCCCAAAATATTGGACATATTACATTAAACCTGTTCTTTCAAGCTATCCAACTGTAGTGCTTAGTTTTCTCTCATACCAGATAAGGAAAGTGGATGGGCTTGTCTCTTAGAGGAGACTTGCTCTAACCTGCCTATTCGGTATTTCTTAAAAGGTTTGAAAACTCCAGCAACATTTGCAGTATCCAGAATAACTTTATAAGGTGACCATTGTATTTAAACCTGTGACCTTCAACAGGGTATTTTTACTATTCAACATTTTCAACATTTTTGTTTACAGTAAGTAAGATAATTCATATTAACTGTAATCATGTTAGCTAAGGATTTGTTTAAGACATATGGTTGAAGTTTACAATATTTACTAAATATAATATACAAAAATTAGTAGAGCCGAGTAGAATTCCGAGCCCAGCTTCAATTCCACCTGGGACAATACTATATCAATTAATAAATAAAGAATGACCTCCTTTTGCCCAAGTACTTCCATAGATTCTCCACAGGACACTACAGTTGCTAATTGTCAATGATAAGACAAGCATTATTTTGATGGTTGGCAACAATTTATATAAATACATATATATATATATATATGAGGACACAATCGCACATTTTCAATGCAAATCCCATTAAAATGTATTTCAAATATAATGTATACTACAGAAGAGGAAACTTATTATATCAGTCAGAGAACAAAAGGCCAATCATTTCAGTTTTTGGGTTTGTTGTCACTCTTTCTGCATGCTGATGTATCTTCTTCCTGGTTGGTAAGTAGATTCTGAACACATTGTGTCAAGTCTCTATTAGATTCTAATTTTATTTATCTTCATAAGAAATCATGTGACTTCAGAAATAATATTCTCTTCATTCTTTTGGTTCAGATCAAGCTTATTTCACAAGTATCCCCACACACACAGCATGTCTGCCTGCACTGAATAATTGATCTGTGTGTGATCCTGGGACGGGTAATGTTTGTTATTTACTTTTTTTCATCCTGGTACTTTTCTGATTGGAATCTACTAACATTGTCTGGTTGGTAGAGATAAAGCAGGCAAAAGATCACGAAGAAAAAAATAAATAAAACAGAATCACGCAGTCAGATAATAGTTTACACTTTTAGATTGACAGGCCATTACCTGATGAAACATCTACTTGACAGAAGCTGTCTGTGGCTAACATGCACCTCGACACACAGGGGGCTAATTGCAGAGAAGTAGGGTGGGATGCTGTTCAACTCCTGCTGTGAAGCAAATATACAGAAGTGTCAGATGCCAGACTACTGGAGATGCAGGCTGAGAAAGAACCAGGTCACTGGTTAAATTATCATCAGAGACAGCCTTCAATGATTAGGTGTACAAATGTATTTGTTTGATCTGGAGTCGTGGGAAAACATTTAAGATTTAATTTTGGACAATGATTACTTGACCTAAGTGAAGAGCGCAAAATGAAAGAAGAATATTTAATCTGGCAATCAGCACAAAAGAAAAACCGCAACAGGATTGGGGTTCTAATGCATATTGTGGAAAGATAGACTTAATACGCAGTTTAAATGTATTCCAGGTGGGCTCAGGAGCCGTCACTTAAAGGTCACCACAATGTCCATTTGAAGCACTTCCTGAAAAGACTGAAATTAGGTCTGAATTAAACACTTGGTCTTCGGTCTTGACTTGATAAAACCGAACCGTCGCTCAATTAACTGAAAGTGCAAAAGCAGTTTATTCAGATGGATTGAATTTTAGAATTAATTATAGCAGGCCGCTATCAACTAATAAGAATTGAAGATGAAAAACAAATGAAGGAAGTTAGAAATATAGACATATAATCATACCAGCACTGCTTTGACACTGGTGAATGAACTCGTTTGTTGTACAATTTCATTTAAGCCTTTCATTTATAGAGACTTTATTGAATATCTTAAGACACGATTTGGAAAACGCAATATAATGTTAGATGGGCTAAAAGACATGATTTTATCATGATGGACTTGTTATATTTAGTTTATCGTTACTGTACTTTCAAATTCGGATCTTTATTCAAATATTGTTTTCAATGTAGATATTTTGGGTGTTTATGACAGTCGAGACATGGATAGAAAATATATAATATAGAACACCAGAATTGGGGAGAATGAAGGGAATGAGAACCAACAGGAGGTAACAAAAGTTAGGGGCAGAGGCAACAATAAAAAAATAAAGTGACAGTTTTATGCAGTGGGGCATCAGTGTAGAGAAAATCTGCATACTCTTTCATTCTCCCACCACTTAATGTTTTTTTTTCTTCAATGAAGACTCTAAAAGGGCACATTTGCTGCACCAGAGAGATACAGATAAAGTCAAACCACAGACAATGCAGTTGTTTAGTATGAGATAAAATTACTATCTGATTTTTGTCTTTTCTTTTGTTACATGTGTTTATGATTTTTTTTGCCTTCTATAAAACAAGAATCACCTCTTTCTTAATAATGCTATATAGTGTAAATATTTAAACTTGCCTCACCTTAACCCAAACTACTGCCGTAACGCATTTTCCATCAGTCAATCACAAGACAGTCTGTAATGACTATTCTTTCATTTTTTTAATTTTATTGGAGTAAATGATAGTTTCGTAGCATTTGGATAAAGTACACATTAAAACTTAAAACCAATAGAATCTAATTCTGCCCTCAAAGGCTAACAAGGCTAAAATAAGTTGTCACATTTCTGACAACTTATTGAAGCACTTACGTTAGTAAGTGCAATGATGGGCATTTGAAGAACTGATGAGCATTTTGAGAACTGATGAGCATTTGTTTGACAGCTAAGAAAACATGTAATATAAATGGGTTTAAAAAAAATCTGGGGCCCTGACTGACATGACAGCTGTCATACTTCAAAATAAGGTGTCATATTTGTAAAAGTGATGGACATTTCATCTTGGAGCATTTCTGTTTCTAAGCTTCCTGCACTTGTCTGTTTTGTCCTCTTCCTCTTTGTGTGTTGAAGTGTCATGAAGGTAACAGAAAACATATCCTAACCTTTACACCGTCCTTATTAAAGACTCGAAAGTTGCTGTCTCACATTCCTGCTTTCTGCCCTCAGTTTTCAGGTGGCTGCCCTTAATCACACTTTTTGAGTTTCTACTTTCTGTTACTAGATTTTTTTCACTTTTCGCCAACTTTGGTTTATTAACCACACCTATAATACATGTTTTATAGACCGTACACATACAGTCATCCATCCATCTCCTTGTAGATGAGATGATTGTAGTCTTTTTGTTTTACAGCTTCTTACCCGCTTTGCGGGTCACGGGTGTTGCTGAAGCCTATAACCCAACTGTCTCATCCGGATACTCCCCGGATGAGACGCCAGCTCATCGGCGAGCCACAAACACACACGCTCACATTCACACCTATGGACAACTTGGTGTTGGTTATGGCGGAGAAAACCCATGTCGACACGGGGAGAACATACAAACTCCTCACGGAAAGGAATTGAACCTGGAATATTCTTGCTGTGAGACAACAGCGCTACCCACTGCGCCACCATGCCGCCCAGCAGACAGTCATTCAACAGAAATGATCTGACATTTGTCAGCTCATAAAGGAACAGCTCTATATTTTCAATAAATGCATACATTCAAACAAATCGCAAACACTCATGCAGCCAATTTCTCGCTTCCTAAATAGAAAGAGCCCTTTTCTTAGTTTTTGGCCTTCATAATGCTCCCCCTCATTTCTCCACAGAGCTGTTTGTCCTCTCGGCTGACTCGCTGCCAGCCAGCACTGCTTCTCCCACTCCCCTGCTCCTTCTGTCATTCTGACCAAGCTAAGCCACAACTGTCCCACATGCCATGTCTCCTGGATGCGTGAACAAAGCTCGGAAGGACCGAGGTGAAAACGGACCTCTTAAGTTGAACCCAGTCAGGCGGGACAGCAGGAAATGTCTTTCCCTTTGATTCCCTAGGGAACAGAGATGGAAAACAAATGGAGTCGGACTCCCTTATGTTCTCAAGGTCCTGGAAATGGCCTGATGATACTGCTGGAACGCTGATATTCACTCCCCAGCAGCTGTATACTGGCCAGCAGCCTGTCACCCAGACACAATGAACCGGCCCCTCAACCCTTCCCGATTCCTCATCCACATTCAATCCCAGCCCCGGACCACAGAGCAGCCTGTTCAGTGGCGCTGCTGACAACTCAGTCGGCCTGCTCACATGGTACTGACCCGGTGAGTCATTGGTTGATAGAAGTCGGCAGGCATTGACTTGTGAGGCTTTGCTGCTGTTGATGACTCATCGTGCGTTCGGCATCACCCGTTATCCTGTGGACATACAGCACATGGCAACCCAAGAAGAAAAAAACAATGAAATCCTGAGGGATAAAATGGATTTTCACACAATAAAAACAACCAATGAATAATTAATGCAACAATAACGACACACATCCACTCACATTAATCTACTCACCCCGCAGTGGGAAAGTGTACAGTGTAAGAATATGATCTGCAGTGTAGCTGCCAGCAAGCTCAGCGTTTGGCTTCTAGTTATCACTCCGCTGTATCTCAGCAACTGGATCATTCTGGCAAATGAATACAGGATGTCAATCTTAACACATTGAACCATTAGTCATTAAGTTGTGCATTTTGTTAATGAGCCAGACGTTAAGAGAGATAGAGAGGGAGGTAAGGAGAGTTACGGAGAGTGACTATATGTTTTTCCTATACACATGAACACATGCATATGATTTATGCAGAATTGCTTCTTTACAAGCTTTCGCCTACACACCCTGCGGGGTGATGAAACACGGATACTGTAAGTCCTCTGTTCTCTTCAAACCAGGCGAGAGTGTGAGATGCAAGATACTGGGAATGCTGACGGCAAAACGTGATTTTTATCAAACCAGAATCTTGATTCACACTTTATTGTGTCATAATGACAGAAACTGGGTGTGCTGCAGAAATGAGTCAGTATTTGAAATTAGTTGGAAAGGAGGAATTACATATCTTTGCCTCCTTATCAACATGTCAGAAGAGGAATGTGTAGATACAAGCCTGTCTCCTAAAAATGACATGCACATTTCCAACAGCAATGCAATGCTGTCCTATTATAATAACCAGATATGTTGCTACAAAAGACAGGCACAGTGATTAAATATATGTAAACTGTAGATTGCTACTATTATTCATTTAACATGCTTTAAGGTTGATTTGAAGAAACATATTTGCTTTTTCTGTAGTATAGCAAATGCAGCATGAAGAGTGCTTCTTTATGGCTGTATTCAGATGCTCAAAGCAATTTAATTTCAATTCAGTTAAATTCATTTTTATTTCTATAGTAAAATATCATAATATAAAGTTATATCAGTCTTGACCGGTGAGAGAGAGAGAGAATTTACACTACATCCAATGCTTCACAACATAATTACTGTACACAATATTTTATACATATATAGCACACATTACGGTAGCACCAGTAAAAGCTCATGTACAATGTTTTTTGTGCATCATATTGAAGGTTGCGTTACCCACTATTCTCTTTTCTAACCCTTATTTTGGCAAAACAATTCTACCCACAGCTGAGTCATCTAGTTGTTAAACACACTGCTGAATACCTGCAACAAATATGTGGCGATGACCTTATATTTAGTTTATATTTGTCAACCCAAATTATCCCATCAGGTCACAGATTTAACAACCTTTTCCGTACAGACTCATCTTTAAAGCATTTCCAGAAGCTCTCTCCACAAACCTCACAAGCTAATTATGACCCATCTGGAAATATCTTTCTTATAATGAAATTTATTAACTTTCTTTTCAACCGCCATGAAAAGTGCAGAGAAACAGAGTGAACGTGGATAATTTTGACTCCAGCACCAGTAATACTGAAAGCATCACTACAAAGACTCAACAAATATCAAGAATCAAGTGAATTTTTTAAAGATTTCCCATGTTACTACTTTCTTTCTTTTCCACACTGTTTTCCACAGAGATTAGTTATTTTGAAAATTCACAAAGCCTTTAAAATGAGCTGGGTTTTTTTTTAACATTGTGCCGATTATGTTTCTAAGATTTAACCAAGCTCCTAATGTCAGGACAAAATGAACAGCGTAGTGCTCGGAATAATCTCTTAAACATTTGTAAATTGTATCTCATTTTTCTCCAATCAAATGTTCAAACTTGTTTCCATTTTTCTATATTTGTGGTTACATTTTGTAACATTATAATTGGTGAGCCCGTTGCACCACCATTAAAATTCCCAGTTATTCATAAGCACAGCTGAAACAGAGAACTCTTTCTTCGCATGTCCTATGGAGAACCCATTGTGGTTAGAAGACGGTTTACATTTTTGTCTTTAATGTGTGCCGTTTTACCTTTATAAACTTTAATCAATGTATAAATTCTAGCTACATCCTTTTCTGTTAATGTTAGTGAGCATCAGTAGCTTTCATTTGTCTGCATTTGACCCAAACAGAATAATTTCAATGAGTTATTTTACATGTTAAAATTATATATATATATCTGTGTGTGTGTATGCCCCTCCAAGGCTGTCAAACGGCAGGCCTTGCAAGGACTTTGATGCAGCGCCCAGAGTGAATGACGCTGCAGTGTCAGGGTTATGCTAATTTAAAACATCTGAAAACCTTTGTGCCTTGTTCAGATCTATCAGCGCTTGTGATGTAATTACATTTTAAATAGGCACAGGGTGATAAATTGAATCTCTATACTGTTCTGCCCCGAACCAAACTTGATGAATCCATTTTTAATCAGCTGGTGGCCGACTGGTGCCTTGCTGTTTCATTTAGCTGAGATTGATGGCCGAGACGATGGCGCCTTTGTCAGATGAGTCCTGGTCAACTTCTAAATGATCTGATCATTTCAAAGCCAATGTGATCACCTATATTTTACTAGCATTTGGAAAAAGTGATGTGATCTTAAGAAGAAGCACTGTAAAGCATTCAGGTCTCTTCTTGTTGTAGGTTAGCAAGATAACAGTCAATCTAAGGAGAATTGCTTCTAATTATAGATGACAGGCAGAGGCTCGTTCCCTCAGTGTCTTCCCCCTCCCAGTGGCCATGCTGGGAAAAGAAACACATTTGAATATAAGAATCTTTGGCCTCTCATGTTGCAAACTAAGTGGCAAGTGATAGTGTGAACTGAATATGGCAATAGTTGCTCTATTCATAAAGCAAAAGACTTTGGTGAGTTACTATCGGACTCCTTTACACATTTGCACACATCATTTGCAACCATAAGCTATTGGTTACATGCAAATTCATGCTGTAACAGTAAAACTGCTAGTCTGTAAAGTTTCTAGGACGTATTAGGAAGTTTTTTTTAACATTTTTATTCAAAGGTAGATACATTTCCTTCATGCATGAGAAAACTACAAATGTCACTTTTTTAAAAAGTACCCAATTTGCTTGTTTGGCTAGTTTAATGTGAAAATAACTAATCTTATTATCTTCATTTAATCAGTACCAAAAACCAAATGTCACAACAACAAAAATGAGCCCCTTAGGTAAGCAATGAAGAGGCACACAAATGACATGCAAATCAATTTCTTCACTGGGTAAGTCAAGGCTGGTCACTGAAAGACAGAGAACCAAGCGGTTAAAAAGCAGCAGTAGAGGCAAGAGAAGCTGGGAGGAAGCAGTGAACACATTCGGCAACACCCTATGGCAGGGCGTCAGAGCAGCCGCTGCACACACACGCTGCACAGGATTAACGAAGCAGTAGCATTCCTGTGCTATATATCCAGAGATTTCATCCAAGGGCCCCGATTGACTAGCATCCGACTGATGAGGAATAAACCATCCGGCTCTGCACTGTTCCTGTGGCAAAGGAAACCCCAATAGAGTGCCAGTGATAAAAAACAAAACAAAACAAAAAACAGGACCACGGTGGTTCACTAAAACACACACCTTGTTATGGAGGCCAATGAGTGCTAAACACAAAGCTGCAGACACCGTGCACAAGGAGTGGAGCAGGAAACGGCCGGCCAGGCTGAGAGCAGGCCTTTGATGCAACGACTGAGAGATCGGGGAAAGGGAGAAAGCCTCCTTTTATCCCTTCGACTCACATACTGATAGGATAATGAGCCAGGTAGTGTGTAGAGCAGTACCCCTTCCTACATTACGTAACAGTGGCATATCACACTGCTACAGCTGTCTGAGATGCACTTTTGAGGAAAGGTGAGCATTCACCTACGAGGTCACTTAACTCGCCTGGGAATTTATTGCAGATGAGAAATGTGTGACTAAATTGATAAAGACATTGTGACCATTTCTCACACAACTGTGTCTTCAGACTACTCAGATGTCTGAGTTCACACTGGCAACACGTTGTTTGTAGTCAATGCTCATTTACCACTGGGGTTAGCAAACGAGTTAGTTGAACAGCATTTGCACAGTTCTAAGCAGTGCTGCGAGGGCTAAGCTGCATTCACTCTGCCTGAAAGCATAGACGGTAATGCTGATCGCAGGTCAGGCATCTATCCTGGTTATACTTTTGAACACAAAATGTCTTTTTTTTTTCTCAGTGACTTACCGCTTATTAAGAAGAGGGCAGAGACATCAGATTTGGTTGCTCTATAAATGCATCTTATTTTAAGATAACAGCTGCTCCATGCGAGTTCACTGTAGTTAACAATATAAATCCCCCAAAAGAAAAATCATAGAATTCACAAAACCCACCAAGAAACATGAACTGTCATCAGTTCTAAGAGGATTACATTCTTCTGCTGTGCAGCAGAGGCACTGAGGGGTATAAATCTCAGGTCAGGATGACAATGTGTAATGCACCTTGACTAATTGACTGTAGGATTTTGAATGACAGGAGCTGAATGGATGGGAAAACCAAAGAGATATGAGTCTGCTTTGACGGAAGATGGGGTGTATTTGCTGTAACATCTTGACTGCTGGGCGTGTTTGGCTGCAGCCTCGACAGAGCTGGGGTGGCTCGAGAATCACATTGCTGGATGACGGATGAAACATTCCTCCCATCCTGCCTGTGAAGCCTTTATTTCCAGATCCTCCTTGTACTCTGTCATTTTCATCTCGTTTTCCCCTCCCATGCTTCTCTGTTTCGTGTCGCATCTGTTGCATTTCTTTCTATTATTGCCTCTCTCCTGCTTCGTCTGCTTTCAATCTTCATTAAAACAATTATGTAATGTTTTTTTTTCTTTTTTAAATATTATAATATAAACACAGTTGTCATTTATTCAACAAACAGATTATACAGAATACATTCATATATTTGCGTAGATTCCAAGAAACATTGTGTACATTAAAACAGATACTAACCTTTACTCTCTTTCATACGTGTATTTTTATTGAATGATCATGACTAGTTTCTCCATTAGTCTTGAGAACCCCAAAAGGAAATGGATTATTTAATCTCTCAGATCAAGTTTTGATCTTGCTTATTACACTGCCTTAATTGACAGCATCTATAATGGAAAGCGGATGATGATGATGAATATATTTATTAGATAGAATGTTAGAGTACAAGTACAGTCACACAGTAGCATGTATTACAGTACAAATAACGTCAAACATCCTGTCTAAGAGGAGCATTTCAAAAAAGCCCTTGCGGGCTTGTTTCCGTTGAAAGTCCTTCGTACCAGATGGAACTATGACATAATTTCCGACGAGCAAATGTACACATGTTGTTCATGTAACTGGTGCTATGGCTTATTTGTCACTTTGGTGTTTGATTGATTTGACTATCCCAGAAGTTTAAAGTGTGTTCAGCCTCATCAAGCTGCTATGTACTGTCAGTCTTGAGCCGTCAGCCAGTGGCAGCAGTTTGTATCAGCAGTTGTCTTTTGTTCGAGACCGCAGAGATCTACACTCAGTAGCAGCTCCAGAAGCAAAAGCCTCTCTGGTGGGAAGTGTTAACTCTGCCAAAAGAGTTGCAGGCAATCATGTAATCAACTCTGCAAGACATCTAAACAAAAACAAAGTTGTCCACAAATTTGGATCACAAATCATGTGAGGATGGAGCCAAGGAAGACTTGATTAAAATGTTGAAGCGGATTACTTTATGAATGCCTATTCTGGATTACGTTTTCAGTGTTTCAGCATTTTGAGATTAGGAGTTTTCTGAAATGCATCCTACAAATGAAAAAGGGCCAAAGTAAAAAAAAAAAAAACTCTGCACAGACAAGTCATTTGTCCCCCCTTGACGTGTTACTGGATCTGAATATGAGAGATTAGATAATATAATTAGAGTGGAAAATGCTTTAATTATTTGTTAATGTATGGTGACAGAATTTATTAACAGAATTTAATTTGGCCTGAGGCACATTTGAGTCATCAGAATCAGAATACTTTATTCTGGCATTAGTCTGGTGGTCTGGGATCAAAGGCAGATGCCAAGCCAAAGTGGCGCAAGAACAAACTCATTCTCGAGTCTGTATTCTGCTAACAACATATTCATCCACTCAGTTTCAAGGCTTGATTTTTAGAGATCCCACAGAAAAGCCCACACAAGTTGTCATGGACACACCACTCATTTAAAAAACACATTTACAACAGTGTGGTTTTAAACTGTTGTTTGACTGGTGGTCAAGAATCTTTATTTTAGACACATTTCAGAATCAGAATCAGAATAATGTATTAATCCCAGAGGGAAATTCAATCAGCAACATTGCTCCACTCAACAATACTCAGGAATAAGAAATTGACAGTATGCACATACTGCATGAATAGAAAAATAAAAGTAGAATATAAAAAATATTAAAATATCAACAGAGAGTTACAATGATAGATTGTTTATTTTAATTGCCACAGGAAGGAAGGACTTTCTATGGTGTTGTTTTTGAGGGGGTGGGTCTCGGTCTCCTTGTCCGAGTGCTCCTTTGTTGTACCAGGAGCTGATGGAGGGGGTGGGCGGTGTTATCCAGGATGCTTTGTAGTTTCTGAAGCATCCTTCTCTCCATCACTGTCTCCAAGGAGTCCAGTTTCATCCCGATAACATCACCTGCTTTACGGATGAGCGTACATGTTATAATGTAAATCAAGATCTGAATAGGGGAGTAGGTAATAGAGCAGAAATTAAAGAGCTGTGAAGGAGCATAGCACTAGGGTTTGGTGCTGAAAGGTATTCAGAGATTACAGAAATACTTGTGCAAGTCAAATTACTATTTTCCACAGATTTCACTATTGATATGAAAAGTGTGATTTTGTTTGTATATCCCTACTGAGTGATCAATAAAGTGTAATGAATGCAATGCTGCGTTTTAGGTGTGTGAGCATGAGCTCTCTGTATTGACTGTACTGTGCTACAGAAGCCAATAAAGCATAACTCCTTGCCAAAAAACGGAATCTGATTTGTTTCCATGCTTCTGTAATGCTGACTTGTCTAATTTGTATTTCACTGGTGGAGAAGAGATCTATGAATGGCTTGCCTTTTAAGTTGCTCAGTTTGAAAAGATGGCAGTGCGCTTATTCTTTTTTTTAATTAGTCCTTAACAACTCCATGCTCTGCTCATGCAGACCTTCATCTTCCGCTGGAAGCTTTTAAGGCGGTGCAGTTATACCGAGCGTTCCTGATTGATTTCTAGCTGACTAGTTGAGCTGGTAAAAAAAAAAACTGATGGGCGGTGGATCTCATAGCAAAAAGACATTTTAAGGATGTTAAGCCTTGGTGCGTGGTTGATGAGCAGCAAAGGATGAAAAGTGTTTGAGCGAGAGGAAGTAAGATGTAAGATTCAGATGGGTGAGCTTCAGGGTGACCAGGAGAGAGGCTTACTGACGGGTCACGATTAGCGTGATGACAGTCTGTCTAAAGGGGAACTGAAGATAACCTGAGATTTTTTTAAATCTGGTGATGCCTCAGAGAACTTCAACAGAAGAGTGACAGCCTCGCTGGTTCTCATTTGATTCGTAATGGAAAGGCGTCATGCGCTTGATGAGGTCTTTAGTGAGTTCTTCAAACCCCATTAATGGAAATATCAAAGACAAGGACAAACAGACGTTTGACATGGGATAAAGGGGCTGAATAGCATCTGAGGAACATTCACATTGGATAGAGATCCACACACGGCACTTGAAAAGACCTTTCGCAGAGGCTTTTAAGTCTGTATAGGTTCTCAAAAATGAAGCTTCATGAGGTTATGAGGAAGATGGCAGGTCGATGTCACTATCAGCCAGGTCTGAAATATTTTCAGAACAGAAAAACATTTTTTTTTTTTTTACAAATCTGTCTGACGGACTCAAGAGAAAAGTAAAGGTAAGAATTTTAAATCACTTAAACAATTGAAACAAATAAATAAGTCAGCTGCAAGAAATAGCCAACATGAAAAAAAGAATGACATTTCGTAGAAAATAATTAAAAAGGAGACATTCAATATTTGCATAATACAGCACTACTACGGTAATAAAGTCATGAATATATGAATGTATTGAGCAGGCAGGCTGGAACGGGTGGAGGAAAGTATCAGGTGTGCTCTGTGATAGGAGAGCGTCAGCGAGGATGAAAGGAAAGGTCTACAAGACAGTGGTGAGGACAGCCATGATGTACGGCTTAGAGACAGCGGCTCTGAGGAAAAGACAGGAGGTGGAGCTAGAAGTGGTGGAGATGAAGATGCTGAGGTTCTCCTTGGGAGTAAGCAGGTTGGATAGGATTAGAAATTAGGCAATAATAATAATGCATTGGTTTCATCTCCGACATACACAATAAGCTCCCTGACATTTGTAGGGCTCAACAATGGATGTATAGCTTCGAACTGGATCTTAAAATGCAATTTAAATATTATAAAACTCCAAACTGAAGAGGCCTTCTAAATACATGGCAATGACTCAAATCCACTCCAGCGGCCGCCATCTGCTATTGGAAATCTTTCAGAGTTCATTGGCTCTCAGATTGTATAAGCTTTATTGCTAATTTAGTCAATTTAAGTTATCATGATTTACGAAGCTAACGCAGAAATCTAGTACAAAGGTTGAGACGGGATTGGAGAACTACAACTGTTTTTTCTAATACAACTAATTCACAATGTTTAAATGTCTCTCAATCAGGTTTTTGAATGAAAACCTAAACGGAAGCCTCTTGCTCTAATCATTTGTCTTGTTCATTACGGCGCCCTTTCCTGACGCTCCTCTAATGCAGGGGATGAAACCTGCAATCTAAAGTCGGAACAAATGTCTATTCTTAAGGTTTCAGCTGACAAGCCTTCAGCAGGTTGTCCAGTTAGTCAAATAAAGTGATATTTATTATCGACAAATTGATGAAAAGCACCCTCTCCATTATTTTAATGGCGGAGGGTGCTGTTATATAAAAATAAATTTTATTCAGAATACTAAACAGCACTCAGAGCACAGACATCAGTTTCCCGATTATGTCTCATTGTTATGAATTTACTGTGAACCCTGTAAATTTAAACATTCAAGATAACCAGATCTGGAATACTATATGGATCCAGATCAGACTTGATGTGTGCTGGATATGATCATTGTGTGAATTTAGTTCAGACATTGTAGGCATTCTCGTAAAATTATGGGCAAAACTAAATATTGTTAAAGAATCCTATAAACCAACCGAGCACTAGACGATGAACTGGGCACCACCATGATCTAAATGGTTGCTTATTGGGCCAAGTCATACCATTCAAAACAAATGATCAAGAGCCACTCATAACTTTTTAATTAACAAACCAATGCTGCTAAATACATTATCTCGTTGGGGGAGATATTGAGAGCATCAGTGCAATTGTATCATCATGCTGCTTTGCTGGGCTCTCTCAGATACATGCATGCATGCACAGCATCAATTTAATTTGATGCCATCTAATCTTAAAAGTGCCTCACTAATTACATTTGAACATTAAATTGTTTTCTTGGAGACTGACAACTGAAACTTTGTCTGAACCTTAAACCCAGAGAGTACCTGAAAAAGCCATGATGTGGTAACTCTTCTAAACCCAGATCACTCTTTAACCAGTTTAAGTGTCAACATGATCAAATATTGAAAATGATTGCTGGTATTTCTGAGCTGCTTTTAATTTCACACTTTCACCAAGACTTTGACTTGTGTCACTTTTTTTTTTTTGTCCTAGATGTTGTGACTTGTGTCACAACATCTAGGACAAGGGTGTCGAACTCATTTTCTCCGAGGGCCACATCAACATTATGGTTGCCCTCAAAGGGCCAGTTGTAACGGTAACGCAGTGTAAATGTAACTAAATGTAATGTAAATAAAATGTAACTACTCCTTAACATGCTGCTAAATAACTGTATTTATTACTACTACATACTTAATTAAGTTACAAACATTACATATGCAATTGCATAGTTCTACAAACATATGAATACCTTACTGCTGTAAAAATCTCACCCGAGGTTATGTAATGGCCATCTGTCTGTCTGTCTGTAATTTGTTCCTCAATATCTCGGTTGATTATTGACCGATGTTTAGGGAATTTGACACAGTCATGTAGGGTGGAGACCTATCTCACCACCGAATTTCTAACTACGCACAGATGATCTCAGTTTAATTATGTTCCTTTAAAATTTCAATATTTCAATTTTTTAAATGTGTCCTATGGGTGACACTCTTTGATTCTCCCTCTTTGTGGAATGAGTTCAAAAAGTCACACATTCCACGTTTAATCTACTTTGATTCAATGTATGAAAACAATAATCCACATTATTGTCTTTTATGATCATATTTGATCATTAATTACATTGAAGACTGTTTTTATTTAGGCTTCCATAGATGACCATCTTACTGTTGTGTTTTCATCTTATAAAGCACACATGTTGCTGTTGAGTTCAGCACAGAGAGATGGAAAGCCTGGTTTGAGCGCTGCTGATTTCATGCAGCCTCTGCAGGTGTCAGTATGACTGTAGTCGGAGGAGGGACTTGATGCTCCAACTTTTCATTTTGTCTCTCTCTCTTCTCCAGCCAGTCGTCCTGGTCCTGCTTGGGGAGACAGACGACATCAGTAGCGCGGCATTCCGGGGGAACACCATGCATATGAAGCTCAAAGGACGATCCGAGCCTCGCTTTATTTCACCTTATTTTTGATTTTCTTTTTTTTTTTTCGTTTTTTCTTTCTGTCCCCCCCCCCCCCCCCCCCTCTCTCTCCTTCTGACGCGCAAGGACACCACATCATACAGCCGCGGCAGGGACGCGCAAATAGTGCATCCTCTGTGCAGACGCGCCACCATCCTCCTCCTTCCTTCCTCCCTACCTCCTCTTCCTCCTCTCTCCTGTCGTGCTTTAACCCAAAGGACACCGGGACCTCTTCTCCCTCTTTACCCGGAGACATGGATCTATGGTTTCACTCGATCCGGATTTGTTGGTGGAAGCTTTTGTTTCTGATGACCATTTTCCAGGACTATCTGAGCTCCATGCTGGACTGCCCGCCGACCTGCAGCTGCTCGCAAACAGAAATCTATTGCAATAAGTCCGATAACGGCAGGTTTTTCCCTTTACTCGCACTGCAAGACACCGGGACCAATGGCACCAGCGTCGACATAGCAGAGTTATTCAAAAACATCAGCTCTATGTAAGTAAATGCAGATTATTCCGCGCGTTCTCCATCATGTTAGCGTTCATCATTAATTGCTGTCATCGGCGTAAGACGTCTGGGCTTTCGGGCTTTCGGGCTTTCTTCGTTTCATCTCATTTGTTGACTATTTCTTATTTTGACACTTTCCAGTGCGTTAATTGGCTTTTGCTGATAATCACGTTTGGTCAGCGGCTATGCGCGCAGAATTAATGCCCTGATTGTGTCTCCTCTGCGCATTCTGTGCAGCCTGAGACGTGACAGCAAACTACTTGATGCTGAACCTCCGTGTAGAGGCGGTGGATTTTTTTTTTTTTTGGGGATGTGCGTGTGCATCCCTTTATAAAGTTGTTCCCCCCCGCAACGTCTCTATCTCAAATAACAGAGATGTGCTGCGGGGAACCTCGCATCATCCATCCCGATGACTCGTGTGCAGCAACGGCTCCGACACATCGTGCCAGATGAAACAGAAATAAATGGTGCAGTAAGGTCAACCGGCTGCATTTGAGCCCGCATCCTCTGAGGCCGATGCGACCCGACAAACTTTATCATGTCCAGATGATGCGGCCGAAAACGTCACTTGTGGCTGCTTCCATTTCTCCCCACAAAGAGACGCACGGCGTGGCAGGATGCGCGTATTTTAAAGGATTCATGCAGCCTAAAAAGAGGAGATGTGGTGACGGCAGACTCGCCACCCCCTCCACCCCCTCCACACACACGCACACACCCTCAGTACATTTTCATCCTGCATCCTCTCTCCCTGCCCCCCCCCCCCCCCTCGCTCTCTCATTCTCTTTCTTCTCTTCCCCTGGCATCGATCCTTCCTGCCAAGATCAAACGCTTCTTTCTTGAAAAGTCGGGGAAAAAGATGCCGTAAAAAAGACCTCTGGTGTCAGTAAGGCGAATTTGCATATAAAGTAAACATCTCTCCGTAACGCGCTGGGACTCCCCTTCTTCCAAATCGCCTTACGCCACAAAGGACTTTTCCTCCCATCGGTTTTTGGGATCCGGTAAACGCTTTATCCGTGAGGCAGAGAGCAACTTATTTTGTGTCACGGCTCGTCGCTTTCCTGCGCCACTAGAGGGTAGCCTGACACCCTGAAAATCAAAAGACTGGAGTAATTTACGTGGCTGTTTTCTTATTTTTATTTTTTTTAGTCAAATCAAACATCATAAATCTCAAGGGCAAACGATGTAAAATAGTAATATATTAGATGATTTGTGTGACCTGATAAATATTTCCTCCTCATGGTCATCCATCTCTTCTTCCATCCACAACAGCAGAATCTACCACCTCTTGGGTATTCGCTTTAAAATGCCGTAATTTATTTTATTGATAGGCTTTTTGCCTTTGAGAAGCCATAATACAATTGACCCAGCACTAATTGTGCAGTGGATGGCGCCGCGCCAGTGGGCCTGTTGTTCTCTTGCTGCTCAGCGTGGACAGCGACCTCCACCAAAACACCACCAGCAAGTCAATGACAGCCTATCAACACGCCTCCCAATGT
Organism: Brachionichthys hirsutus; assembly: GCF_040956055.1. NCBI lineage: Eukaryota > Metazoa > Chordata > Actinopteri > Lophiiformes > Brachionichthyidae > Brachionichthys > Brachionichthys hirsutus. Next base: position 474,147 of record NW_027180319.1, on the reverse strand, counting down.
CTCATCATCTAACAATTAATCGACATGGACACAAAGGATTCATCATTTGTTGGTTTTGCGTAACATCTGACAATTTTGTTTCTTTTCAACTCAACATAGTAATTCTAGAATTAAAACGCACAAGTCTAGTGCAGCTTTAATTCTAAACATATATTACACGGTCACTCACAACATATCTATAAATGCGTTGACTGAAACATATAAATGATAAGGCAATTGCCCGTGCTAATAGACGGCCAGAAAACATGCTCTTTAAAAATAGCAACCAGTATTCATGCACAGCAGTCAGCGAGGAGTCTGCCTACAGTACAAAACGTCCTTTGTCTTCTGTCTCATTGGAACATGTTAGATGTATGGCTGGAGAAGTTGACGGTCATCATGAAGGAATCAGAGGTGTAGGTGCCCTTTATTGAAATGGAAATATTAAGCCAACACTCCTATACGGAAAATTGTTGTAGTTAACCATCTAAAAAAAGATTCCCGTAATGGTTTTCCAGTTCTCTCACATTAGAAATCCATTTTAAAAGGCTTCAGTGGTTCAAGCGGTCCAGATCAGGTCAAGCTGTGATACTTGAAGAGAAAATGATGTTCTGATAGCAGCTGATGCATTTGACAGGTTGGTGAGAACACATCTCGGAGGATCCTTGCTACTGCTCATGATGAACTTTTGCCCCATTTTGTTCTTCTTCTTTTGTACCTGAGTTGAGTGAGTCAGTATTTTCACAGCGACTGTGTCGACTTTAGTATAATGCAGAATAATGTCCTATTCAAATGTATACACACTGTATGTCAGTGTACATTGGAGGAACAATGACACAGAACTGCATGACCCATATGTTGTGTATCTCATTGTGATGTCAAATAATCCTGAATATCAACTCATATTTAAGGTGCGCATCGAAAAACATCAGCCTATGCATCATTCCGCACAGATTAGAATTTTCAAAATATGAGTTAAAGTGACCCCAAAACAAAAAAGCAAAACCTCAACACATTTCATGTTGAGCAACAATGCTTTATCAGAAACTCAACAAGTGCACATTTAACAGCCAGCCAATAAAGTCCAATAAATCCTCCTTCCCTATGATTTAATTCACGTGTCCTATGCTGTATGGCATTTGATTAGCAATTAAATTCACTATGAAATACGGCGCTCCTTAAAATAGATGTCAAAATGAGGAGGCTTCTTTTTGCCTTTGGAAGAAAAAGCTCTTCCAGCAGCATCACATTTTAGACTTCTTTAATGTCGAGGCTTTCCTCACTCAAATGTGCCATTTGTTTATCAGCAGACACAGACTTTCACACTTAAGTCTTTTACAGTTTATCTGCTTTGCCAAGTACAGCTGGCAGGTTGGTGTTTAATATTTTTAAACTCCTGATCATCCCATGTACATAGGTATGTGATTTCTCACTTCCAAATATTCAAGGTATCCTTTAAAATGCATACTATTATTGTAGTTTCATGATTTATTTCTTGTTACTTTACTTATGGAAGATGTTCAGTTCGAATGAAAGAAGTCACATTGGGAATGCTTTGGTTTAATTTCCATAACATTAAACTACATGTAATCTTTACAGCATAGCAGCATTGCCTCTGGTGGCTCGACCCGATCTCTGACCTCCATGTAGAAAACACATTTTCACTTGATATATACTAGGATAATAGTAGACTATATGGTCCAAAAAAGAGCCAAATGAAAATAAAGCTGCCACATCCATCCATCCACTGCTCTACTGACTATATATTTCAACGGCCATTACATCCATTGCCAGTAACTTCCATAAAAAGTTGCTTGGAAAGATTTTGTTCGCTTTTCTTTTTAAAATTTCAAAAGAGCCCAGCTCGGCTTGAAACTATCGATTGTTAGACACCTTCAACTGCACATTTTATATGAAACTTGCCAGCTTGCTGATGTTGCCAAAGAAACCTTTTTCAAATGGGAATCTTTCCAAGGTCTGCTTATCGGCAACTTGTGTGGGAAGCTATTCCCCGGTTTCAGGCACCAAGCATTAATGCGTTACATAAATTCTCTACCTTTTACAACTCCTGTGCAGCCCACAGCATGTGACTGTGGCCAACACAACTTCAAGTCCAGATATCTGCTGTGCAATTTGTGCATATGTTTTCTCAATGATCATTGATAAGTGAAACTCCTAAATCACTGGAGCACTTGTTGACCCCTCTTACAGAGGCTTCCTGATTGCCCAGTTTGAGTTGGGGGGGGGGGGGGGGGGGGGGGAATTGCAGGAATCAAATTTAAAAGAAGATTAAGCAGCAAAATTACAAGATTAATTATAGCTCCTCTAAAACATAACCTTTGCAGGGTCACAAAGTGGTTGAGACCTATCCAGTTGACATTGCTTTGAGAGGCGAGGTACAGCACACAGCTTGTCACATCAAGTTACAAAGTAGGTCGTGCTCATAAGCAATTTGGAGTCACCAATTCACCTTTAAACTGCATGTCTTTGGACTCTGAGACAGGAACGGGATGCAAACACCACATATATAGACCCAGATGTGGATTCAGAAAAACCTTCTAACTGAGAAACAAAGGTGCTTATTTGTGGCCAACAAACGGCCCCTTTAATGTCTGAATGCAGGAAAACTGGTTTTAGGATTAATTAACGGAAAAGATCATACAGTTGTGGGAAAATGTGCTGCTACATATATTTATTTCTCAGCCTTGGGGCAGGTTTAATAAGCATTCATTACTGCCATGCTTAAATTCGATTTGAAGAATAAAGGTGCTGGACTCCGGAAGCATCAGTGGGGACCTGGAGAATGAAAGAGATGCTTGAGACATCATGAGACACAACTAAAAATCAATGACACATTTTGTGGACAGATTATAATATAATCTGCTTTACTTGTTAATAACCCACTTGTTGACTAGACGGAATTAATTTCAAATGTTAGATATGAATTCAGATATGAATATTATTACAAGGCCTTGGGTTTCGCAGGTTCAGTGAGCTGGAACCCAGTCATAAGGTTTTGTTCCGCTTCCTCCAGACTGGGATGTCAGATGAGCAATGAGCCCCCCTCCATCAGTATGCACCAACCAACTTTCATTCTTCCTGAAACACTCCAGCGATGCCACCTCAGCCCCCTTGCATTCATTTTACCAACACCTCCCTTCATCACCTGTATTTATTTATTATGTGTGTTCTGCTCGATGTCTCGGTTTTTGATACCCAGTTCACTTATATCTGCTGATAATCTTGATTTACACGTGTCTATTTCATCACCCTGGTATTTCTTTCAGGTGGGCTGAAATGTTTTTATATAACTATCCAGGTTTCTTTGTGTGATCTTCGGTTTTCATTTGAGGACAAATAAACGATATTCAAACTTAACTCACCCTCTGTTAGCTGCTCACAAATGAAATCTCAGAGCTTGTCTCAAGCCAGCCTTGGATGTTGAATTTATATCTGAAGGTATGACGAAAAAAACTATCGAAAATATATTTTAGGTGAGCTGTGATTACCTTCTGAGGAATTATTTTGAAATTGTTAATTGAATGACTAATAATCTATCTGAAATATATTATTTTATTTATACAATATTAAATTGTTTTTCTTTTTTCATGTTTCTTTAAAAAGAATGTCCTAGAGTTGTACATAGTATTTACTTAAATAAAATATCTTCTGAAATTTGCTAAATTTGTCATTTGAATCACAAAATGTTGTCAAAGAATAAAAACGCAAAATTAAATTTGGATTTTGACAGGACACAACTTTCTGTTCTGAGCAATTTCCATTCTCAAAATATTTTAATACAGGTGAACACCATCAGTGATTAATCTTTCAAGTTGGTTACACCATCCGTCTGTCCTTTTGTCCCATTATAATAAGCTTGGGGAGATTTTCTTCAATTTTGATTCAACCGCTTACTTGCATACAGACAACCTGGAAATGTTGTGGCCAAAGGTCACTGCGACTTCTTAAAACACATTTCCAACCATAAGTCAATAATTTATCTTGTTCTGACAGAATTTCATACAAACATATAGCAGCATAGAATGATGGCATTTTACGACTGAAAGGTCAAAAACCTGTGAAATCACAGTCTTCAAAAGCCATGTTTTTGTCCATTCTTCATTGCCAGGGCTCAGAAACAGAAGGGAAAATGGAGACCATATTTCATATTTACTTGAACACAGACTGGCGACACTAATCACGGTGCCCAACTTGAAACTTGGAGATCACACAGATCTCCTGTGTTCAGGTTGGGAGCGGTTGTGGTTTGTAGATGCTTCAGACTTAGAATATGTAGCTTTCTTGATGCAGGATCCATATTGAAGCTTACGTTCACAGCTGTGGTGTCTGTATACTCTTCGTGTCTGCTAATTAAGTTTCATTAGAGAGATATTAATTAAATTAACTATCAGCCAATTGTTTGATATCAAATGAATGATGGCAGCAAGGTGGTGTCGGGGTAGTGCTGTTGCTTCACAGGTTCACAGGTTCGATTCCTCTCTGTGGGGAGTTTTTCATGTTCTCCCCGTGTCTGCGTGGGCGTTTGTCCGGAGTCTCCTGGTTTCCTCCCACCGCCATAAACATGCAGATTAGGTAAATTGATTACTCCAACTTGTCCGTAATGAGTGTGTGCATGAGAGTACTTGTCTCTATGTGTGGCCTCATGATGCGCTGGCGGTCCGGGGTTACCCGCCTCTCACCTGTGGTCAGCTGGGATAAGCCAGCACCCGTGACCCGCACGGCTGTAGACGAGACGATTGAAGTCAACTCGTCTACAAGACAATGGACGGATGGATGAATCATGTGGTTAAGGGTCTACAGGGGCTTTTGACAACCTGTAAAACCCTCGATGTGTCCTTTTTGCCAGGCTGTTTCAGCGTCACATCCCCAAATGCCATCTAGCCCATCAGGACAGAGTTGCTAACACACGTCTTGCCCTTTTGCCTTTACCATACAGACCCCCCTGCTGCTACCGCATTGCAAAACTCACCTCAGGCAGCGCAAGATGGGCTCCTCTGTTATAAGCATCTTGTCAAGTTTGCATGAGCCTGCTTTTGTGGAAAGTAGGTCATGGCTGCCATCTGAGAATTAGGAGGAGAGAGCGGCGGTTTGCTTAAGATCCTCTGCATGCAGGGATGTTGCGAGAAGTTCTGGCCATTAGATCGAACCAGTATCTCCCACGCCCCCGCCACCTCATCTCTCGCATCATGTTCCACGGTCTTAGTGATGACATTTAGTTGTGCTGCTGCTTTCACACAACAGATTATGAGTCAGTGTCATCATTGAATGCAGTGGTTTAACACCTCAGAAGATTGATGGATGCAGCCAACTACTTGGTTAAGCCACAATTTGTTCAATGGCGGCATGAAAAAACACAAAATCACCCTGACTGTAATGCCTCCCTTGAGCACCGTCCCTCAATTTGTATCTATTTTAAATGCATTTTTTGCTGTACTTTTGTTATTATAATGAGCTTTGTGATTGCTCAGTGGTAAGCCACATGAAGTGCCTGCTGCCAGTGACCATGAGTAAGACCATTGTGTTTTAATAAAGTACCATGTACTTTCTTGAATACTTAGTCATGCCAAAATGTATTGGCTTTGTAAAGTCACACTGACAGCATATTTACAAATCCTTCCTTCCTTTAAGTCTCCATTCTCGGTGCTTCGATCAAGTTTTCTTTTCACACTATTATACGTTCGTTTCTGCTTTGTGTTTCTCTCCGTCAGTCCATCCCCAACTCTCCTATTGTCATTCATTTTACCCAGGTGAGGAAACGTGTTCAACCCCCATATAGTGTCAATCATAAGGCATCACAACCCGAAACCAGCCCATTGCTAATAAAGCTCTTACTCATTATCTTGTGGGAGATTTTTCTGTTGCAAAAAAACCACAAATCATTATGTATTATTGAGACACTTCCCTCTGTGTCAGATGTGACTGACACTTAAAACTCTATGAACAACGCTGCTCATTTAGTTTTTTTTTATGAAGGTCCTCATCTTTTTTTGACATACTGGCTTTTAAATAAAATTCTGCTTCAGAAAAGAACTGTGCACATTCTCTGTAATTCTTTCTCACTTCAGCACCAGATATGGGCTGAATATAGTTTGCATGACTCCAAATGTCATTGCTCAGGACCACATGGAGGTTTGAGTTTATCTTTGCCTTTGAGTAGATTATTATTATTTTTTCTTTCTAATTTTATCACTTTTAGGGCCACATCCCTTTCCTAAGTTCTTAACTAAAGACAGACTGTGTTTTTGCCTTGCTCTGTTCTGACAAAACAAAGCAGCCATTACCCGTGGTGAGCTGTCCGCCCCTGCCCGTCCATCAGTCCTCCATCTGTACAAATAAGAGTGCTGCTGTTTGAGTGGTAAACAAAATAAATGAATGGCTCAATAATTCTGTCCGTTTAGCTTTGATTTAAACATCATCAGCCGCAAGGACAGAATACAGCATGGCAGCACACATGTACCTTTCAGTTTTCCAGGAAGCAGATATATATATATATATATATATATAAGATATATATACATATATTGGCCCTGAGCACCACAACAGTCTCTATTTATTTATAGCTACATATGCTCTGATATCTGTATTTGCTCTGTTCTGTGGACTATTGGTGTATATTGTACTACATCAAAACATTATGGAGCTGGCAGGCCATTCAGCTATGCTCGCTGATCACTCTCAGGGAGCCGAGGACTCGGTGGCCGTACAAGCCAAGAGCACCAGGAGTGCTTTTTAAGACCCTGACAGAGCTTTGTGTGGAGGCAAATGAGAACACATTAAAACTAAATGGCCCGCAGGGACTCGGCTCTCCTTCCTACTGCTTTCCTGTTGTTTCACTGACCTTGCTGCTTCACTCGAAATATCACAGTTGCTTTCTATCTTCTTTCACAGACTAAAAAAGCTCATCTTTTTAAGAAGCACCTGACATCGGTCTCTTCTTGCTGAATTATATCCTCCTCTCTCAGAGCTCCCTCTTCTAATCTGCTCTCCCTGAATTAAAAAAAAGAGGCTTTTCCACCCTCGCGTTTTCTACGATTGTGTCACAGTGGAGCCTTTATTTTATTTTAAGAATTTAGTATTATTTTTACAATTATGGCTCCTCTATTTTACTGTCATCGCCTCTCCATTTACATTCAACCTCCATTACCACTTACTTTTGCAATTGTTTGATTTCATTGCTTTAATTTTTGTTGTGTGTCCAGTTTACTTTGTAAGTTTAGGTGTGTTACAGGTTTTGTGTTTCTTTTTTATTTTCAAATTATTTGTCTATATGTCATGTCTATCAAACCAGTGCTGGTATCCTCCCCTTCCTCTGTTTATATATTCTCCACACCATGCTAGTTTACCGATGCATCTTTTTTGTGTTTTTTGGAGTCAATAGCTATCAGGGTGTGGCACCTCCGGCAATGTTTTGGTTCTTTCAATAATTATACTCCATGTGGAAAAACTGGTATTTGTTCTTTGACAAGGCTTTGATGGAGAAGCTGGCTGGCATGCCATTCAGGAGAAGCTACTTGCAGTGGCAGCTGTCTGCATTTGACACGGAGAACTGCAGGGGCTTCTTATTTCCAGAGGAAGCCATCACCTGTCAAGCATCACTAATGTGTTTATTGTTACTCCAAAGACCAACTTGTTCCTATCTGGTTATTTTAGAGAGTAAAAAAACAAGTTGGTAAAAACAAGAAATGTGTTCTTTTAGGAACAACCTTTCCTTAATACTAAATCAAATTTACAGTACATTCTACTCACTCGATGTCTATTATGGGCAGATTACGAGTCACTGTGTGAGGCTCCTAATCTTGCCAACAAAATATCCACACTGAAAGAAACACAATCTTATTAGTGTCATTTTGTGGCTCTACGATGCATTTTATGTCCTTTTTAAGTCAATATGCATTCATTTATGGATTTGCATATTTCTGTGTTAGCTTTACATTGCTTTGCAGCCACTTGAGTGACTTTGTAACAAATGAAAGGTTCTGTACTGGGAGTCCCCTAATCCTTCTGAACACAGGCAAATATGAAGATGTGATGACCAAAGAGCACAGCTTCATGTTCTGTGGTAGACGTGCTCTAGTCTAAAGGTAATCCTGTCTGACTGTGTATATTAGGACTCACTCACTGGCCATCATTTTGATAGAATAGTGTCCGTGTGTCGTGTGTGTGTAAGATGAAGATAGGGCGTGCATCAAGGAGAAGCAGTTATTTAAATGAAAGCAAGGGAAATATGACAAACAAATCACATTTTCATCAACCTTGAGCTCAATCTCCCCCCAAAGTCCCTTCTTTCCTACTGTAGGTAATTGGTCGACTCTGAAGACCTGAGAGAACTGCGGCATGCGTGGTATTTGATTTATTTATTGTTGTCATTATAAAATGAATTGCACAATGAAGTTATGATATAAGATTGGAGAGTCAGTCCTGAGTTACAGCAACTTGAGCTCTTGACTTCTGTAAGTTCATAATCATGAAATTCTTAAAATAAATAAAAGCCACTGAAAATTCTGCACAGTGGTAAGATCAATTTGGAATAAATACATTAAAAATAATCTCCGTACAAATACATTTACCTGTGTTCAACCAACAAATTGATGCAGCTTTAATTGACTATCTCTCAGATTAGATGTCAAATAAACCTTGACGCACACAAAAAGTGTATTTTATCATCTGTTCAGAAGACACAATTGTGCCCTCTCGTACACCTCAGTGCGCTTTAGTCCCCGAAACAGGACGTTTTCTCATTGCCAACCATGTTATCCAGCTCCTGTGTTCTTGCAAAAATAGAATCCTGTTATTTTGACACCTGGCTAAATATCACCGCGGCTGAGTCTAATTCCAACTGTGAGCCTTGTTCCTTTACTGCTGGTGTAAATTCCCTTTGTCACTTCGTCAACATGGAAATCCTAATTTATCTGGCGCTCCAATTAGCATGAGGACTCAGGTGCTGAAGTGTCACACATGTGATTCAATATAACCATTTGCTTTGATTTCCCTTAAGCCTGGTTTCTGTTATTAACAGGAAAACAAGAGCTTCCCTCTCGCTATTGTCACATGACTGCATTTTGTATTTTCAAATTGAGCTCTGCTGCTTTCCACATATTCTTATTCGTATTCTTCAAATTATGTTGTACTTCTACATTTGTATACTGGGATCCTAATTATTGTGTAGTGTAGGTGTGTACTCTGTTGTTGCTTTGCTGTGATGGTTCTGTACTCCTACTTCTGAACTGATCTTACAAAACCTTCATTTAAATAAAATAATCACACAAATCTGCTCACATCAACTCTTCATGCTTCTTTCTTCCACTCTTTATTGGTACTCATCCAAATTTTCTCTTAAAATGATGACAAAAAAACTCCAATGACAATACAACATTAACAAGCGACAGAGCTTGACTGTAATAAATAAAAAATAATTACAGTTCTGAATACAGAGGTGAAAGTGATGTGTGGTATGTTAAAATATAAAATGGGAAGACACCCCTGAAGTTTTTAGCCAGCATAGATTAAATCATGTGTAGGAAGGTGGAACTGGATTCATTTGAGGACTATTATTTGTCTATGGGTTTACCTCATGTCACAAACCTGCAAAAGGTTTTGTCATGCAAAGACATAACATTACTATAATTTTATACTTTTCCAGAATCTTTCAATCTTCAGGTTTCCTCTCGTGTGACAACTTAAAGGTCAGCATTTCTACCTTTACATTTATATTTGTATTACCTTTTATTCTTGTGTGGAGAGGAATGCACGAGGTGTGTCATAATATTCCAGAATGTACAATAACCAATATATTTAATAATAAAATATTTATATTACGGTAAATCAATATGTATATGATAATATTGAATACATAGTTCAGATTAGATGTTAGGATTTTGGATCTTTTTCTTAATCAGTTCATAAATGTAACTGCTCTATCAGTTTATCACTCAGGTGGAGTTTCATTTCACTGCAGACTTTCTTACACTTGGCACAGTTTTTGTTCTCCAACCAGACACTCTGTGGAACAGACAAACCTGACATGACATCCAATTGGGCTTCAAGACCTCCATTATCTCGGTTCCCATAAAACCGAGGACTACAGGATTTAATGACTTTCCGCTCTGCTCTTCTCTCTGCTGCACCTGCAGTCTGTCAGCCTCCTGAAGTTTGTAGATGACACCGCCCTCATTAGTGTCATCTCTTACGGTCGGCCTACAGGTTGGGATATCGTCCATTCAGTGCTCAGTGCTGCGAACGCAGCCGAGATCGGTAATCGGTTTCAGGGAGGACTCAGCCCCTCAAGCACTTATATATAAACCAGCAATAAAGTAATTCCTGTTGTATATAAATGTGTTCTAGGAGGTACAATTGTCTTCTAATAAACTCATAAGATCCTGGCTGAGAATGTCATCACAACAATTCATTTACATTTAGTGATCACTTTGCTGTTTGCTGCTTGACCATTTCATCTCAAAGCATTTGCTACAACGGTGCTAATGTCTCCTCCCAGTCGGATATGTGTGACGTAGTCCAATTCTGTTTGGTGATGCGTTTTCTATGATAAAGTGAGGAGGAGATAATTAAATTGATAAATGAAAAAATATGAATGAATAATTTTTGAAGAGCTGCAAAAGAGGGCACTGAACAGAAAGACCCCCAAAAAGGGCCATTACAGATTCACTGGGACATGTAATTTTAGTGCTCAACAATAAAGTTTCTAGGAGTAATGCTTTAATTTTATAGTTTGTAAATAAAGATGGCCAATAGAGATGGACCTGCTGCAATGGAGTGCAGTGAAGTGTATTGTAGCGATCACGGGGGCCGGTCACTGTGTGTGTGTAAAGCACAACCCAGTCACTCCCATGATGCATTGCGCCTCACACACACACAGTGACCGGCCCCGTGATCGCTTGAGCTCGCTACAGTATCACAACCCAAACCAAGTCATTTTCCATTAGATGAAGTCACATGGATAAGGAATATTACTTTTTATCGTTGATAATGATTGTGGTTTAAATACTAAAATGGTTGCATTTCAGACTTGAGTACCGGTATATTGATGTGGATTTCTCTCATATCTAGGTCTAAAAATTATTGACTGGGTCTAACCATGTTGAGTATATTGACCTGAGTATCACCAGTTGCGATAAATAAGTAGTAAAAATTTCAAATCTTGGTATATCTGTTCATTAATTTCTGCTCTGAAGAGCTAAATCAATGTTGGAGATATTTTGAAGAACATTTGACCCAGGCGATTCTTTGAATTCATCATTGTGATAATAGCTGTGCCTTTGACACATAATCTCATAAAGAGATTCTTATCAGATCCTAATAATGCTAATTACACTACTTTTACCCGCACAATTAGGTACATCCTTGAGAGTCACTTCTAAAACTGTGATCTAATCTCAATGGCAGAATTGATATACAATAAATTCACTATAATATGCATACAATACTGTACTAGCCAGTTGCAAGACGTATACTTTCTAATAGAGCAACTTAAGCCAAAACTATACGTAGACGCAATTCACATGGTCTAGTGTTCATGAATAAATTCCATTCACACAGACAAAAAATCAGATACGGGTCTCACCAAACGATAATCGAGTTGTGAAGTAATTATAGAGCAGAATTAATGATCACGGCTGAGTTGAAGGAAAGATTTGCCGGTTCTGAAAAGATCAAAGTTCCTTAAGGGAATCTGCACCATAAAGGCTCGATACGTGCTTGATCCTTGGTCCAAACCGTCATTTGTATTTCAAGCATCTCCCCATCACTATGATGCCAGACCTTTTGAGAGCGATTCTAAAAAGAGGGTGAACTCTGAGCTCAGCTCGTCAAATCAATCTAGTCACAGTGGGGGGGGGGGGGGGGTTCATTACTGGAAGGGCTGAGAAGGGCTGAGGAGCTATATGATCAGCTCTCTTATATCACTGTGAACCTCCACTCTTTTTACCTAATTGAATTCTCCAGAAGAGATACCCCCAGCTGCAGATTTATCATATCCCAAAATTGGACGTGGCTAGTTCTGTGATGGACATGCGCAGAATCTTTAATCCTCTCCTTATGCTGTAAAATGAGCACTGTGGTTTCTGCCAGGCTTTGACTTGCCCCACTGTAGACAACCGGCCCCCAGGCATGAGTCTTTTCCTGTACCAGCAGGAGGTGCACACATCATATTTCAAATATGCTGCCTCTCATGTACAGTAAGAACATCGTTCAAAACAGATGGCATCATAATCTGTAATCAAACCTACTTAAATGCAGCTCACTGCACAATATGTCTCTTCTCAAAATCTTTCATTATCTTCACCTGTTAACTCTCTCTCTCGTGGTGACAACGTCGCATTGCCAGGATGGGTCAAGTGCAGAGTAAATGTCACATCATTGTGGAATAAATAATTTAATGTAATTGTATTGTGTATGATTGCACTCCATGTATAGCTCATTTCTGTTCAAGACTAAATTCTTTGATGGTGATTTTGTCTCTTGCTGTATCATTACCGGTTAATTTAAGTCAGATACATGCACGTAAATGTGTCCTAAAATCACATTCATCTGGTTTGAGTCTATGATTAAATGAAACACGAACCATATTTATACCAAGCGCTTGGTCTGGGCTTTGTCTGCAGAGAAAAGCGAGGTCAGTTTATGTCTTTCAGAGATTAGGTTTAATAATTTAAAATTTATAATGATCTGAAATGAATATTTCCTAGATAATGGACGGTGCTCCTAACTAAAAGCGGTCTGGGACTAAAAATTAAGCCTGCTCTTATCCTGTCCAAACCTATCCTATCCTACTCCATCCTATATCCTGTAATTCTACAATACAAAGTAGTAAAACAAGAAGTAATATCCTATTAATCTTATGATATTCTGTTATATCCTATCTCACCTTTTACTGTAATCTATCCCACTTTGTCCTGTCCTTTTCGCTCCTCACCCGTTCTCGTTTTCCTCACTTCATGGACTCTAGTACAGCATGTGGTGAAGATGGGAAGCAGGAACAAGAAAGCATGTAATTATATGTTTCTCCAGATAAAGTACACTTTATGTCTCTGGCTTAAGGCCACCCATGTTTGCATATAATATGAACATTCTGGCAGAAATCCAGTGCTATATGGTCACTTGAACATCTAATGGTTAGCAGGACAATGGACACTCAAGAGCACTAGAGGTATAACTGCTGACAGCAGCAGAACGCCTTATGGATATTATGGTTGGTTGTGGCTGTGAATGGAAAAATCATCTTGCTATATGGTTTCTTATCAGCAAGAAACTTGAGCCGAGTGAAGCCATCGTATCCATGCTCAGGAATCATTATTTTTCGTTTTGTGTTTTTTACACTATTTTCTTTAGCTATTAATGTTGTCTTTTTTCAATTTCATTCTCTGTCTACCAGATGTTAACATAAAAAGTGATGCGCAGTTGATCGCCTCGTTTATGATTCTCCTTGTTCACAGCGGAAACAGACAATCCTTGAATAGCTCAGACTATTTTTATTTGACTAAAGAGCTCCACAGCTGAGGAACGCACTCCAATGTGAGAAATACAAAGCTTCATCCAAATATTTAACCGCAGCATTGCCTCAAAGAATGCATGCAAGGAGTCGTCTGTGACAAAACAATAATTGCTACCCAAATTGTGTTGATTCCTCTCAGCTCGACAGAGCATTTTAGCATCTGTACCAGAATGTTTTATTTTAATGTCTGACAACTTTATGATATTCAGTTGCTGTAACACCCTATACAATGTTTGGTGTGGCAGGGAATCTGTTTGCAGCAAGAAAGAATAAAAACACTCTGTACACACGACACTACACTAGATTAGATTTACTTCATGCCAAGCTGGTTAGCAGCTCGAGAAGTTGGTGAAGATCACCTTCAGTTAAGTACTTCTCTAATCAGTCATGTAAATGCATCATAGTGTGTTGCATTTACTTCATTCTTGCAAATTCCCCATATGCACAAGACACACACTGTGTAGTGTGGAAGAGTGCACACATTAACAGCGAGCCAAACACCTTTCTTAATGGATATGGAAGTCTGGATTTAACTAAGGAAATAGGTAAGAGCCTTCATAGGATAAACTAAATGGTTAGTTAAAACAAATAATCTAAAATCAACAGTACAACTCATGGCTGTGTTTAATAGTGAAAGTTAAATAATTTCTACACACAGTACAGTAATGCAAAGAGAACCCAAGGGATTGGGACTCAACAGCTGTGTAACCTTAAGAAAACAACTTAGTCAGTATAATCACAGAATAGGCTTCAATATAAGATTGTACTCTGGAGTGGTGGAAAATATAACAATGCCATAATTCATTGGGATCAGATAATCATTACTAATGAAATAGAAAAATGTATTGTTCAGCATAATTTATTCCATACTATGATCAAAATGCAGTAACAAGCCACACAGTGTGTGTGTGTGTGTGTTGTTGTTTTGTAAAGATTATATGTTGTACCTTGAGTAATGGCCAGGTCCACTGAGACAAACGTTTAGTAGAAATAACTGTTTGGCTGATCAGCCCATAATCAGGGCCATCCCTCCCCAAGAGGATCAGGAAAACTCTGGCAGCTAAAACAATCAATATAAATCTCATTCGTGTTATTTTCTTTTCATCTTCTGTGTCCTTAAGTGTTTCACTATTTTCTCTCTGTCCCACTATTTGTCTATCCCCATGGATTTTTCAGTTGCAGTTGCTCGAAAAATTGGGCTGTGTCCTCAGTGCTGAATCCATTGTTTCCATGCAGGGGAATCGTTTTTAATAAAGCTATAATTTGGTCAATTTGGTCTGTCACTTTTATGTCGATATCATATTCTCCAGATCACTGTCTCTGCTGTAAATGTAATTGAGACAAATTGGCACAATTTGCTCGGTTTTCATATTTTCCCAGTGAGAGTGCAGCGGAGGAGTGAAGTGGGTCCATTTGTTTTATGATGTTCTGTCTGCCAATGTGAAATCAGAATCATGTTTTTTTAATTTTAGACTTTAGCAGACTCACTGAGCATGCATGCTCATTTTGTATCTTGTGACCGACATGGGAATGAAATTAGAGAGGAAAGTGAGTAATAAATTCCTGTCACTTTAAATGCCCTGTACAGCGCCTGCTGTAGTGTTCACTTGGAAAACACTTCATTGTCACTTCCTTTGGTAAAAATTGACAGTGACATGACGTAGAGTAGGGATGGGAATCGAAAACAGCTTCTTGTTGAGTAGCCGTTCCCAGTCTTTCATTTCCTTGGAATCGTTTGCCATTTTTGCAACTAACTGGACCGTTCCACGGAATCTGAAATGGAATCGTATGAATCTTATCAATTCTCACACCTAATGTAGAGTATAAAATATGTCAGATCCTGACCAAAAGAAGGAAGGCAGATATTTTCATAGGCTTATACATTAACAACGAGAAGCCGACATCTGTCAGTGTGTGATTACATTTGCATGAAGGAAAGGGTTTTGTGGGATACCTCACTGAGCAAAAATGGAGCAATCATACTCAACAATACTCGATTCCCACTTATACGCTTTGAATGCTAAATGTCCCTCATGATTGGTTCAGAGGCTGTCTTACTCCAGCCGACAAGTTACAGTAGACGTTCAGAGAACAGACGTTCTGATCTTCATCATCTTGACTTCCTCCGTGTCCCTTTAATTTGTCTCCCGACCCCCGTCTTTAATGCTGCTCGCATGCATTTGCACACAAAAAATGCAAAGACAAACAGTTTATCTGATTGATGTTGGGTATTTGTTTTAATCTAGAGAAGTGCCACTTCACCACTGTGTTACCCCCTCTGAAGTGTTTGCGCTATAGAGGAGTGCTTCTCTGTCTCTGTGAAAACAGGGGAGGGAGGCACATTGTAGATCAATATCCCTGGAACACACCAGGGACATTCTATTTTATTAAACATTTTCCCATTAAGGCTGCGGTGCAGGCTTTGTAGTTCCTTCCAACAAAGTTGTAAATCACAGACAGACAGCAGTATTGGAAACAATTGGTGGAATCAGAGGAGATTACTGAGAAGTACCAGATATCTGGTGGTTGTGCTACTAGGGACCTCGTGTCTCATCTTCTTGTATTATCATGCATTTGACACGATGGTTTGGTTCAGTGATACCATAGCAACAAAATCTTATTGTGTTCATCCCAGCACACATCTTCATGTTGCAGCCACAAATCAAGTAAATAACCTGTTATCCTGCATGGAAACCTTTTTATTTACAAACAGAATTTGCAACCACAAGCAATGTGGAGTAAAGTTGCGAAGTGTCTCGCTAAATATAACTTAAAATATGTTCTTAGATGACAAAGCAAAACCACTCAGAGAGTGGAAACCTTTGCCAAGTCTGTAGCATTTGGAAGGGTTTGTGGAAGAGGTTAATCTCAATTGTGGTCGCATAGTCCTAACGTTGTAAGTCATAAAATATGATGAAAACTGTCCAACATCACAATGTTAAAGATGCTCTATAAAATTCCAGGAACCAGATCCTGATTATCACCAAATTGTAATCACCACTGGGATATTGTATGGCTGACTTAATCTGGGGAAAGGTTTGTGCAAACCCTTTCATAAATCTTTGTGTTGTTCTGCTAGCAGATAAAAAAAAAATCACATAGCCTCCTTGATGGAGGCAACCACTCTTTCTTTATTTCCTTCATCCCGATTGGATCCGGAATGTGGATACTGTCGCTATCCAGATTTTCCCATTTACTTATAATAGATGCTTTATAAAGAAATATAGTAAAATATGCTTGAAATTCACTCACAATTGAATTGTGGATAAAAATCACAGTCATAAAGGGGTCCGATATGCACTATCATGCAAAATATCTTCTAGATCTGATCCAGGAAATAAATATGAAATTTTAACATTAAAACCCCATTTGTGAGGGTTGCTATGGTGATGCTATGGTTTGCTGCAGGTTGATTTCTGCCCCTGCACAGCTGAGGTGGCATTGTTGAACTGAACGAGACGCACCTGTTACACTCATCTCACCGAATCAGCGCCTGACTCTCTGGACAGTTCTCTGCCAGAATATTCTCTCTGTGTTGTCAGTGTTTCAGGATCTCCTGTTCTATGTGTTGTCTCGTATTCCCTAGTTCTATCTTTAATACCTGAGGAAACAGATCCAGTTGAAACTTTCACAACAGAACAATTATGTTTTTGGACACTTTCAATAATATCTCTCTTATTAAACTCCACAAAGGAGGTTCTGTTTTTGCTGGCTTTTACCAAGACGCTGTGGAATTAGTAGTGGACAGATGGATTTGTTGTATCTTCAAAAGCTCTGGATCTAGATGCAGAAGAATCTACCAATCCTGAAGGTGTGCTTTTTGTGAATAACTTCTAAATGAATAATGATATTAATGTGAATCCAATTGCTAAACGGTTTGTTTTTGTGGTTAGGGAATCCAAAAATACAGATAAAATAAATGTAGGGTCATTATGTTTGTTGTAAATCACAATATGAGACTGAGGGGCTCGGCGGAGGTCTGCACTCTCCCAGTGCTTTCCCAGCTGCATCTTACTTCTCATGTCCTTTTGCCACATGTTTTGGCTTTAGGGAGGAAGATTTAGCTGCATTAGGTAGAAGTTTGTATAATGATGAAATGACCTCTGGGGAAAAGCAAATGACATGGAGCAACAAAGGCAGATATGGTGGACATATCTTATTTTGCTCATTTTCTAGATTGTCATCCTGCTTAATGTTGTTGCTCTACTTGTGAACCTGACTGTGTTCATGCTACTATGGCTATTACTATGGTTCCCCATTACTGTTAATTGAAGTATTAACTTAATTTGAACATTCTTAAATTTCAATTTATCTTGTTCTCAGTCCTCAAGTTCATTATATTAATCAAAAATACAACAATCTGATAAGAGTAACCAGCAATTCACAGGACAATCAGACGCCATCATTTATCCGTAAAGTAATTGATCTTCACAGATCAGTTCTCTTCTCAAGTCATAAATACTGTCCCTCATCTTGAACACATTTTTGATACTTTGTGGTAAAAAAGAAAAATTGTGCATGATTTGCATTATGTTGTAATCTACAATGTTGTTAAACTTAAATTATGTTGCCTCTATATTTTAACTTCTCAATTAGCACTTTGATTTCTGCTAAGATTTGTTCCATGCTAACTCAGTAATTTTGTCATTGGTAAAAAATAAAATATTTCCGGAGATCTGGAATTTTTTAAAATCCTACTCATGCTTTAAATCCTGCCAACATTGTCATTTTTTGTTTTCACCTATTATGAAATGAGAAGCAGGATGTTCACTGAGGCCCAGAACATGATAACACGTCGGGTTTGAGTGTGGAGCCCAGGGCCTCGCAACACAACAGATGGCTGTTGCTGGGATCGAATCTGTTACTGTTTGGTTCCAGGGTGTTCTCCTCAAGCGCCAGACCACCCTGCCACCCAGTTCAGATTGTACTTTGTTGGAGACCATTATCTTAAGCAGATGGAACGTGGTTCTAATTTCATAGTCTTGCATGTTAGAGAAAAGGCTAATAGATCTTACTGAACAATTTGTTCTGATAGCATCATGCTCGTTTCCTCTGTGCTTCCCAGTTATTAATCAAAGTCATGTCAGGGTAAATTTATTTAGAAAGTGCTTGTCATGAAATGCTGAACAGAGAACAAATAATTTAAAGACAGACGAGAGGAGGGAAAGAAGAGAGCCCGACTTTCATTCTAATCATGTTGTCAAGAAAACGGACCTCATGTCCCCCGTCTTCCTTTGTTTGAATGTCCTTTCTTTCCTGTGGTATTAATTTTGACAAAGCGCCATTTTAAAGATTGTTGTAGTGTCTGACTCATCAGTCTTCCTGAAATATAAAATGTTAGCATCTCATTACTTTTCAAATTATGTAGATTTATATTTTCTGTAGCATTTCCATTTGTGCGTGCTGGAAAGAGCCAGGAATAACGGGATATAGATTTAATTGTCCCTGTATTATCATAGCATCTTTGTTATTCATAACAATCGTTCTTCTCACAGCAGTCTAATCCACATGCACATTCAATGTTCTGTGGACAAGCCGAGGTTCCATACAAAGGTCCTTTCTCGTTCCTCTCTACTGTTTGGGATTGTGCTCAATTATATCATAAATAATGAATAAATAAATGTTTTGCCTGGATATATTATGATTTTTTTTTTTTTGTATTATGCAATATTGGATCATTTTCATATTATGGTGTACAATAATGCTTAAATGATATACCTGTTGTCCAGACCTGTTAGTCCTTTGTCAACGATGACAGAAAGCTAATGATACAACGACTCATTCAGTGTTGGCATGGCTGCAAAACTGATGCGTACCTCGAAAACACATTAAAAAAAAGCTTGCTATTTGTTTCCATTTGTCTAACCATTGAAATATGGTTTTCATGGAAAACAAACTCTTGCATGTTTTTACGCGCGATTGTGCTTTAGCTTCTTCAGCAGGTGTTAACGTAGCAGAAGTTAGGATGCTATGGTTTATACAGCAGCTCTCAGACCAACGTTGAGTACCTACCACAGTTTATATTTAGGCTTCCGGGTTTACGTTATTTACAGAGAATTATATGATTTACGACGACGGCCTTGCTTCCAGACAATTTTTTTTCCTCCGTTTCCTTTTTCTTCAAGCCTAGCAGATTAAACTGATGCTTCCAGCAAACAATGCTCAAATACTGCATTTGGAGAAGATAATTATGGGGGAGGTCACCAGGTGGAGGTGACTGGTACAATCTGGTTGGAAGTAAATCAAACCAGCCTATATCATCAATCAATGTGTCACACAATAGAAATTAGTTTTAGTTTGGGCTGAGTTTTAATATCCCAACCTAGTTGGCAAATCCTAACTCAATTTCCAGAGCTCACAGTTGAATCCAAATTATGACTATTCTGCAAGGAAAACAAATGACCTAAATTATTTCTTGGACAAACACCAAATAATATCAATTTTAACTGGTCCCAGCCGCCAGTCTTAGTATTATTGGAAAACCAATAGCCAACAATTAAGGCTGCCTCTCCCAAAAGTGTGTGAATGTGTAAATGTGGGCAGTGCTGTGTTGTGCTTTCAGGACCGTTTAATTTATCATTTACCATTGTAATTCTTAATGCAGATGGGTTTGATCAGTGATGGTCTCATTTTGCAGACCTGTACGCTAGTCTCATCTCTACCGAAACAGATGATGCTTCCCAGAGTGCATTGCTCACATGAACATAATTTTTTAGATGCTGCATCATTATTGCACACCAGATGCACAAAAACGTGAACAAATGCTACAGGAGCACAACCATTTGATTAGACACTTATTTCTTGCTGTTGTAATGAACACAGGCTAAAAGCTCAGCATAAAACTCAGTGAAATATGGTTCAAATTGGCAAACATTCAATTAGCCGTCTGTGTCTCATAGTTTGTTGTGCTAGCGTTGATTTGAAACCTGATATTCAGGGTGAAGGTTCTTTTAGTGTTTAATCATTGTGCTGTCTTTCCTGAACAAAACTGCAGTGCCGGTCTTGTCTGCAACATCTAATTTCCCTGGCTTAATTGACACGAGTGTGGCGTTTTGTGTTTTACCCATTACTTTTCCAACCCATGAAAGCAAAGCATTTATAAATAATATTTTAAAATGTTAATGTAAATCCTGGAGCACTATTAACTTTAACCACCATATAAAAAAGTAAAGTAAAAATAAAGTCTAGTGACATTATTTAGTAGAAATAAAGTAATCCGGACTACCTATTTAGTTGATCCCTCTCGCAAACAAGACTAAGCTTCAGATGCTGCTTTATGGCATCTATCAGAGACCAGCAGAGAGCACGCTGTCAGAACTGTTCCAATAATTGCAAAATAAATGCATTTATATTTAAAAACTTTGACAAGAGACAGTTATTTTGCAGCTGGGGACTAAAAAAAATGCTTTCATCTGTCATTTCTCCTGGAACGTTTTGCCTTTTTCCTCAGATGAAGAGGCACTTCTCATTTAGCTTTGTGTTTCTCTCTGTTTACAGACACATAGAGAACTGGACAGGACTGCAGATGCTGAGAGACGTTGATATGGAGCTCTACACTGGACTGCAGAGATTGTAAGTGTTGATGCCATAATCTGGAGGGGACCTGTGGGAGACAAGTGTCTGACACTTCAGTGTCCTACTGTGTTGTAGACTGTTAATCCTTATTTTGCATCAGATTGTCAGTATAATCTCTGCTCTGCTGGATGCAGATGTATAATACTTGTCTTATTTTGACATATTACCCAATTCTGATTCAGAAATAATAATCTA
Organism: Brachionichthys hirsutus; assembly: GCF_040956055.1. Lineage (NCBI taxonomy): Eukaryota > Metazoa > Chordata > Actinopteri > Lophiiformes > Brachionichthyidae > Brachionichthys > Brachionichthys hirsutus. The sequence continues at coordinate 452,870 of NW_027180319.1, read as the reverse complement.
TTCAGGTCTGTGCAGAGCAGAAGGAATACAGGTTGGGCCTCTTATTCTAACAGAAGATGAGGTTTAAACAAGCTTTCAATTCTCATGCTGGTGTTAACAACCCCTTTGCGTCCTTAGTCACTGATCAAATAATGCTAAAAATCAGCAGGGAAAATTGAATTAGGAGTCCCTGTTGTTCTACTGTTTTTTTGTTTTTCTTTAAACCAATGCTAGACTTTTTCTCCCTTCTTTGCTACCCTCCTCCATAAAGCCCCGTCCTTTACAGTCTCTCAGCCTGACAATCCTCCCTCAGTTGCTGCCTTTTCTTCCTTTTCATTTCTCTCTTTCTCATCAGAAAATAGTATTCTCCTTTGCCCTCCGAAGTCAGAACTGGTCCCTCCTGTGATCCTCTTGATCCTTCATCAAGAAGGCCAAGTGCAATATCTCCAGCACTAAATTAGCATTTTTCTCATTACTGCCGTCTGTCTCCTGCTGTCCGTCTTGCTTGGCTGGGGATGCCGGTTCCTCCGTGGGCTTTCCCAGGGAATGTTCTTACCTTGTGTTGTGCTTGCTGCCTAGTGGCAGCATCACACAGGGTAAGAAACTCATCTGTGCTGTGCGGTAAATTTATTACCCAACTTACTTAATTCACTAAGTTTATTGTTTCACTCTACAACTCTGATTTTAATTAAAATACAACTAAAAGGAAAAATCTAGCCCAATCAGAATTGTCTGTCCTCCCCATCCTGTCTTGAACATTCGTATCCAAGTCCACCGGTTCCTACTGAAGAAAGTAGCTGGATGATTTTGTTCAACGTTCCTCAAATAGGAGTAAATACTGCACTTTAGTAAATACTTAGTTACTAAAAACTTTATTAAATTATAAAAAGACCATTCACACTCACACCTACAGACAATTTTGGAGCGATCAATTCACCTACGTCGCATGCTTTTGTTGGTCGGCGAAAAAAGCCGGAGACCCTGGAGAGAATACGCGCTGACACAGGGAGAACGGACGCACTCCTCACATAAGAGTACTAGGCGGAATCGAACCCAAGACTGTGTTTGTTTTGATGCGACAGTGGTACCCACTGCGCTACCATGCTGCTCACACAAAGATTATACAAAGACAGACACATCTAAAGGCCGTGGATCCCCACCTCCAGGCTAAGCCACTTTATTCTGAAAAAAAAAAAACATGCATGATCAGATTTTTAGAAGGTAACTTGTAAAGTAAGAATGTGTCATTGACTTCTTTGTCACCTGTGATTAACAAATTAGAATTCAGTACCAATGCTTGATTGGTTTCCTGATTATCCGACCAGCATTGCGAGCCGTTAAAACTGGTTTATCTGCAAAGAGGCGAGGAGCATGTTAACATGCCCAGGTTAGGAGAAAAAGAAAGATATTTGTTTGGAGGGCTATTCAGTTATATTTGTATTTTATCATTTCAGAACTATCATGAATTGCAACCTGAAGGCGATCCAGCCTCGTGCATTCGCTCAGAACCCACACCTACGCTACATGTGAGTAAATATTAAATCCTAAAAATGTGTATATATTTATATGCAATGCTTGTCGTATGTGATTAAAGATGAATTAGTGACTTCCAACATGGTGATGCAGTTGATGGCGACTGGCTTTGGGAAATTTGTGGCTGCGTATCTTGACTGAGACATCCATTATTTGCCATGGGTAATTGGATTCCTATCTGCCCTGGCTATTTGTGCTTCGGCAGAGCAACATTCCAAAAGAAGCAGTTAGTCTGCAATTGCCAAAAGGACAATTTTCCAGGCGTAAACACGGTTGAAGAACTTAGTCACTGTCTTTTTTACCTGAATACATTGCCATATTTGCAATTTCCGGGAAGCAGATTGGCTTCTCTTTTACTTCTATGTGTTACTGTTGTTAGACATGAATGTCTGTGCTACACTCTGTATGCATGCATGTGTGTGTGTGTGTTTGTCTTTCAGAAAAAACAAAGTATGAATGAATGAATGAATATATTTATTAGATATAATGTTAGAGTACACAGTATTTGAGAACTTAATCTTGCCCTGGTAGTGAAGCAGAAAAGTCAGTCTAATTATCAAATTTGTGTTGAGTTATGAGCTGAGTTTTGGTAATCACAGGGCACACACTTAGATGCACGTGTGGTGAATTCTTCAAGTGATGAATTTGTGATGGTAATCAAGCTAATCAACTTTTAATTAAAGTTATTTAAATCTCTTCACTTCATTTTTCGCTTTGGATTTCCATCTTCAGATGGAATTGCTAACTCAAGGCTGAAAGATTTATTGTGGCCTTCTTTCCTCTTCCTCGATTCCCTAATGAGAAAAAAAGGCCTGTGTGGTACGGATCTGTATGTATGACCTTCAGCTCACCTACCTTTATCTTGCACACAAAGTGTCAGGTAGAAATGAAGTCCACAAAGGCACCAATACTTATTTTCACCACCTCTCAGTCCAGTGTGTTACGTGTGATGTGCTTGTCCCTGCTTGTGTCAAATTAAAGGTCAGCATCTCGAACCTTCCCACCTAGATGGTAAAAAAAAGATTTTTTTGATTGCGAAATGTCACTTTCAAAAATGGGTCACCTGGCTTGCTTGCCATCTTTGTTTTAAAGTCTGATTATTTTGTTTACCTCAGCAATATTGTTTAAATTTTAAATCCACACATTCTTTTTTTAGTTACTTCGCTTGTTTCCATCCGGTTGTGTGACATTTGTGTGATAACAACTGAAGCATTGCAGCATGCGTGATAAGCTGGGTGTTGGTGAATACATTTTTTTCAAAAATCAACACGACAGACTCCCACATGTTATATGTATTGCCCCTAGAATCAAAATATAGTAGCCATGTTCAAAGTGGGGATGCCCATAAAATGTTCTGATTTTTTTTTTTTTTTTTTTACAGTTTATCTGACAATAGTGTCAGATAAATCGGGGGATTGGTTTTTAAATGTTTCAACACTCTGAATCTTTGTCAGGTAAATGAACAGCGATACCACAAATCTGGTTTCAGATTTTTGCAAGAAGTATTGTTGTGTACGGTTTCTTGGATTATCCAGATGACACCTGCAGTCTTTGTGGTCCATATGGTGCATCAATAGCCAAACAAAAATGGAGCCGTGATCTCCTAAGTGGAGATGAATGCTTAAACTTGATATAGAGTTCAGTGACATATTTGATCTTTACACTATGTTGTAGCACACATTCAAACTCAGAGAAAGCAAAAAGGGCCCAGTGTTGAACTGGGACATCTTGTTCAGTCATTGGTAGAGGAAACGGCTGAACTTCCATTTAATATAATAACGATTAACATGGTGCTTCTCTGATATGAGCAGAAAGACGAACTCTTATGTTTCCACGAAAAGTTGTCTTTTTTTTTTTTTACCTATAGCCTTACAGAAAGTACAAGCTAATTTACCTGTATCAAAGCATTCCGGAGAAATTGTAAGTATATATGAAATAAAAATTGCAACCATTTATTAAAAGGAACAGAATGGTTGTTTATTGCGGAAAGCTTCCTCCTACACTCAGGCTATATACTTTGAAAACCAGCAGTATTCATTTCCGTGATCGGCTATTTCTCCTTCATGTAATTTATTAAGTTGAATAAATGCCTTTTTATTTCAAGGCGGAGAATACCAATATTTTTTGTTACTCTGCATAAACACACTCACCCTTGAACTGACAGCGCCTTCCTTGAAATCATTTGGTTCTTGCCCGCTGAGCTCTGTATAGTCTTGTTGGTCCTGCTTTGTAAGTGTGTGCAAATCGGAGGTTGGTATTGCTTGGAATAAGGATTGTGTGGATCTGATTTCCTCTCACAGGCTGATCTACTGCTCTGATGAGGCAAAAGCCATGTTATGGGGAGGCAAAGGGTGCTTTAGGATCTCCCTCTAATGAGATTTTGTGGCATGCCACCCCCTCATTTTTTATAAAACTCACCACCCACAATGCAGTACTTGAATTCACTCCTCAGTGAGGGAAACTGTAGTAGTTGTGCTAGTTGCGTTTATTCAGTAGAGAAATAATGCTGTTGTTTAATAATACAAACTGGATAGTTGTTGTTTTTGTTTGTTTTTTGCTGGGGAAAAAAATATGTTTACAGTATAGTATGAAGATAATTTTTCATTAAAATATGAAAGAACAAAAAGGAACATATCATGGGCACAATTTAATTAATTTAATTTCAGTGTCTTTATGAAGGATAATTTCTCAGACATGGAGGTTTGAGAGCAAATAAGCAATTCACATTGAATCAGTACATTTATATATGTAAACTGAACGCAGGTTTACCTTCGGTCATCATGCTTGAATGCTTGCTTGGGTGTGCATGCAGATAGTCACTGGAAACAAAGACTGATAATAGTATGCCATGGGGAATGAAATCTCCCATGGCTGGAAGGTCTTCAGGGAGAAACAGCCTGCTGCTCAACGATCAACTATCTACTTTGAGCCGACCACTTGATCAATTACTAATTGTGAATGGAGTAGTAGTAGTAGTAGTAGTAGTAATTTTATTTCAGTCAGTATCTTAAATGAGAACAAGGAATTTAAAAAAAAAGAAAAAATCAACAACATAACAATGACTGAAAAGGTATTGGCGGAAGTGAAACACTTATTTATGCCAAACCCTTAGTGAGTCAGTCCATGCTTTAGGTCTATAGTGGTTTTAATTGTTTAGAGAACGAGGCCTCTGTGCAAGCTGGGATAGTGCAGCTTCTTTAAAAAAATGCATTTACACGAGATCACGACTGTTATTTAAGAGGCACTTGTTAATTGCATTGCAAAATGTTTAATTTTTTTAAATAAACATTAAAATGTTGAGATCCATGATGACAAGTACTCTTGGTACTCGAAAGGATACCAGGGACGGGGCCTGCTAGCGAGCGCCTGGTGACTGGGCCTTCACCCATGAGGTCCGGTTGGGCTCAGCCCAAAACGGGTTCATGGCATGGGTCTATCCTCCCATGAGTCCACCACCCACAGCAGTGAAAGGCAGGCACCATGGCGGTCCAATCCGCAGTTGTAGCAGCTTACAACAGGGACATGGCATGTTACCTCTCTGGTGGGTAAGGAGCCAAGGAGCCCAAGCTTGTGTGGGAGGTTAAGAAGTTCTGAATAGATTTAGTGTAGCCTGAGCTGTCTTGATGGGGGGCTGGACCCTCTATTTTGCTGGAGTTGCACTGGGCGAGATGTGGAAGGTGGGATGGGCTTACTCGTAACTCCCAAGCTCAAGCTCTCTGCTTATGAATTAGTTTACCCCGGTATATGTGAACGGGTTGCTCCCCTGTGCCTTATGGTTGGGGAAAGGGTTCAGTGCATATGCCATACCTGTCAACTAATGCGGTTTTTCCATATTTTTGTACAGGAAAATCTGATTTTTGAGCAGTACAGAATTAGTTACAGGGAAATCTGTAAAGCAGGAATTCTGAAAATGCCGGGGCAAAATGATAAACGAATCCGCAAAAGGAAATGTGATTGAATCTATTCGCAGTTAGCAGACAAAGCTCTCACTTTACACTTCCGAAAACAAGAACGGGATGTGAAATAAAATGCTTAAAACCTCTCATACAAAGGTATAAAATGGTAGAGTTGGTTTCTGCAGCAGCATTCCTCCCTAAACACAGTGACTCGAACTGTGTGATGGCTGATGCTGAAGCTGAATGAGGTTTGATAATAACTTTACTGTTCACCTTTCTTGTCGCTTTCAAATAACCCTGGCATGCAGAGATACAGATCCAAATATAGAAACTGTTTATCAAAGGCTGCAGGTAGGAAATGATGCAGGAGGGAGAAAGCAATTAGGAAAGAAAACACCAAGGCAGGCAAAGAGAAACCAGGCATTGTGGGTGATCTTTACAATCATAATCACAGGACTCTAGGGCAGCTTAATACTTTTTGACAGGACTGTGCTGGTCCTCAGATGATGCTGGGTGGTAGTGGGTCACAGCGAGGCAAATAATGGCTTCAGTTAATCTGAAGTACAGGACATTTAGTCTCAAGGCATGCCAACCAGCACCACTGGATCAGTACCATCTGCAACAGAGTTTTCTCCTACCGCCTCAAGTTCAAACCTCCCACTGACAGTTCATGCATCCTCACCTTGCTGCCTTTGCGTTCTTGATGTCGCATTTAGTCTCTTGAGTGTTGAACAACAAACAGGGGGGGGGGGGGGGAAATGATACAGGCAAGAGAAAATTCTCCTCAGCCGACAGAGCAGCTAAAAATAAGTTACTTTCATCTGAGTGAATGATTGGTCTTAAGCAGTTTGCAGAAGCTTGTCTGCTCTTGGATAGGATGAGTGCTTTCAAGTTGCGGTGCAGGGGTCGAACATCCAATGTCATCATGCTCCACTCTCACACTGTTAACTGTGTGCTTGTGAGCCTGACAGTAAAAGCTGAAGCAGCAGCAGCAGCAGCTCTTGTCTGATGCAACTAAATCCTGCAGGCCAATTCTTTTGTTGTGGCCAACCTCCCCTCCTCTTCATTCTGCCTTCTTCCAACCTCACACAACACTGACTCTGCAACCTGTGCACTGACAGACAGTTGGCTGGGAGAAGCCTGGCATTCAGTGTACACAGTGCAAAGCCCTTCACCACAGGCACTGCCAATCAGATGACACTGACAAGGCACCCTCAAATGTGTTTGGACAAAAGGATGAGGATTTCTGCTGCCCAGATTGGTATTTACTGTTCCACAAGGGAGGGTATCAGCACTGTGACTCCACAGCCTGGCCTGGCCTCACACTGTACATATATGCTGTTTGGTGCCATGGCAGTGCAGCAGTGGACTGATGTCCCATCGATAGAGGCAGATACAGGTGATTGGGTTCGATAATGTGAAAAAGGAAATTTCCCCCCATTTGTGTATGATAAGATGTTTGGTCAGAAAAAAGTTGTGAGTTTCCATCCTTGAGTTTCTTTCTTCAAGGTGAAAAATAAAATAATTAAAAATAGAAGGAGCAACAATATTCATATGCTGCGACTTTGCAACAAGAAGGTGTTGGGTTAAAATCAACCAACATGACCAGGATTTTTTTTTGCGTTGTGTGAGTTTCCAAAAAATGAAAGCCGAGGGGTGATGTTCCCTTAAGGCTTAAGGGAACATCAGGCTTAAGCAGTTACAATGCAGGGAACCATAGGAGTTTTTCATTATTGCTGTGGACTGGTTAGAGGAGAATGTCATCAATATGGTACAAAGTAGACACATTAATACTGTCTCTGAATGTGTTGCTGGTAATCACAGGTTCAATAACAACTGTAATATTGGTCAGAAAAGCAGAGATGTGATTACATTTTCTCCTCATCATTCAACTCCAGTTTGTGTTATGTTTCTAATATGGAATAAAACTGTCACATATGGTTTCAAAGTGTTAGTTTGTTGTTTGTTTAACCACAATTGGTAATTAATAGTCTGCATGTTATGGATTATTGCACCTCCACCTGAAATGGCTTTATTCCTGATGGCTATTGATCTTCACAGTTAGTCAGACATTTTGCAGCCTCAGATCCTAGCCATAGAGATTAAACAGCTTGATTGAATTATGATTTTCAGAAGCACGGATTCCCTTCCTCTCTCCAGATGTCTAAACAACTGAAGTGATGTTAACAATCATATCTTAAGACTCAGTGTACCCTTTGGTAATCACTAAATATCACACATGTGTATTCTGCTGCGCACACTCACATTCTGCTGTCATTATCATGGTCTACATCAAACTTTTTTATTTCATTTTCTTAATTTCTCTTTCATTATCCTTTTTTAAGTGGCATGCATCTGTCCGAGTCAGAGAATTCAATTTATTTAATCAGTGGTTGGATTAAAAAAAGAAAAAAAGACTGGGATGAATTTCTGGCAAGCTAAATTATACAATCAGTGTCATTAAACAAACTTCAGATTTTCCTCTCAGTTTTAATGTACGACTAAAACAGAAATGTCTGAAAATTCTGACTGTTGCCATACAAGCAGTAATCTACATAGTCAGCGATACAGCAGTTTCTCCCAAAGCATGGAATACTGCAAACGTGTCATATTTAATGTATTCCTTTAAACTGCGGTGGCGCATGTTGAGGGGCAGCATGGTGGCAGAGTGGCTACCGTTGTTGCCTGCCACACATGTCCTCACTGCAATGCTTCTGTGAAAGGAAATGGGGCCATGCAATTTTCTGCAACTGTTTTGATTGGTTCACCCATCCCAATTGAAATACTTCACAGCTTCTGTCAGTGCACATAATATTCTACTACAGCGGTGAGGATTTAGGACTTACACATGTATTTCTGCAGCGCACGGTGGCACAGTGGGTAGCACTGTTGCCTCACACCATGAAGATCTTTGGTTCAAATTGGGTCCTTTCGATGCAGAGTTTACATGTTTGACACATTTCTGTGTGTGTTCTCCAGCTTCCTCTCACCACCAAAAACACGCAACATAGCTGACTTGGTCACTCTAAATTGAGCGTAGGCATGACCGAGCGTGAATGAGAATATCTCAATGTGGCCCTCCGATAAACAGCCGATTGATCCAGGGTGTACCTGGCCTTCCCTGATCCAGATAAGAGGTTGACGACAAGCTGATTACTGATTGTCTTGCCTTCGAGAAAATGAATGAATAAAGTATATTTCTTGTGTAGCTGTGCCTTTTAGGACTGCATTATTCAATGGGAAGTATTTAGAGAGTGTTATTGTACACATTAGTCCCTTCAACACAGGTGTTTTTGTGGCATATTGAGGTAGGTAAGTGATTGGAGATTGTATTTAGCTAGGAAGAGACATGTGGGTCACACATATCCATGCAAATACACTAGAAGTGAAAATCATGGTTCACTTAGGTTCGGCTTAGATTAACCCAGCAGCTGTGTTTCAGAAAAACATCCAACTTCCTGGAGATAACTCAGAATCCTGACCAAGCAGATTAATAAAGACTTTCAAGTCACCTAGCATTTTTTACTTTTTAATTGGTTGTTTGGCTGAGTCCTTGCCATTGACCTTATGGCCTTCTGGGAGTCCAGTTTATGACCTGCCTTCAACGTTTCTGAATCTACATGGCCCCACGCACAGCCCTCTATCTCAAATCTGTTAATGGGAATTAAGTTCTGGCAGACCGAGCTGGGTCAAGGTGCTTTCCCGCTGTCTGCGACTTGTAGGGTTGCCCGGCTCAATGCCAGCCACGTTACCACTGCCAGTTTAACAGTACCATATGCCCCTGCTCCTCCTTCTACTCAGCCAGCCTCATCAAAACAAGGCAAGATGGCAGCCCCAGGTGTCTGTATTTGACAGCTACAGCAGAGGGAAGCAGCGAGATGCAGAAATATTGCAATGGTAGTGATCCTTGAGCCAGGCCCACAATATAACCACCTAAATATCCTCACAGCTTCCAGGCGGCATTGTAGAAATCTTCTGCCCCCTCCACCAGAACCTTATTTGGGCATTTTAACTTATCTTTGATCAGTTCAAAGGGCTGCTGCTTTTCTATTACTCTGTTTCTCTTTGTAATTTTTTAAGTATTTATTTCTGGAAGAACATCTATGGTCCGTCCGTGTTTGTATCCATCAAAATGTGATTCCTTGGATAATCTATTTATATGTGAACCACCAATAAAAATATCGTTGTGTTTTTCTTAAACGCTTTCTTTTACATTGTGCAGTGGCTGTAGAAAGCACCATTCTTCTATATGCTTCTTTCAAAGCCGCTGTATGTAAGCTCATACAGAAGCTTGATTGGTTTCTCCATATATTGAGTTAAAGTGGTGCTGGCAAGGTTGGTGTGTGGTCTTTAAATATACTAATGCAATTGTCTGAAATGCACTGAGAATGGTCTGACAGTGTGCCGTTTAATCTATTGTATGCGTTTGGATTGTGTGGATTATTGCGAGCAATCAGAAAAAAATAAGGGAAGAGAGGGCTGAAATGTTAGAATGCCGCAGGGCCATGTTGCCTCCCGTGATCAGACAGCTGGTGCAATGAGGAATGGTGGCTGAGCTGAGGAAGGCACAGTCGCACGCAGTTGCCTGGATTCTAAATGCTTGAATATAATAACAATTGTTCAAAATCAAGTGAGATGTGGAAATGTAGTTATTTGCAAAAAAAACCCAGCAGCTCATCGGTGTGTTTAGCTCTGTCTGTAGACCATGTGGCCCCATGTACAGTCATCTAGTGGCTCCACGGTGAAGCCGTTTTCTGCTTGTCTTCTTTCCACTTTCTCTCCCACGTTTCCTGTCATGTCTTCTGCTGTGTCGATCAATCAAATGATGCCCAAAAAAGCAATGCAATGAACCCAACAGACAATTGGGAGTTCAGTCTAAAGGAGCTACCGCTGACGAGAAGAACAGATGGGGACTGTGGCTTCGACTCGGTTACACACACACAATGGGCCTTGACTTGAAATTCAATGTGAAGCCGGCCACCATTGGCTGCAAAAGACACTGCAACTATAACTCCATGAGTAAGCACTCCTGCAGCCCCCCTCCCTCCGCCATCAAAGAATGATGAATCAGGAGCCAACCATCACCAGTCAGTCTTCACAGCTCCATCAACTTCAGTGTTTCATCAGCTTCAGCAGATTCATCAGCCGCCACCACCGCCATCGCCAGTGTAATCCCTCACAGTAATCACATGGTGGGGTGTTTATTTTGCCGGTTCCATCATGATGCCCCTGAAAAGCCTAAGAACCAAATACTTTCTGACAGACTAATTATCTCACATCACATGTTGTCATAAATAGTTATCCTGACTTCACTCACTTCTCTCTTTTGATCGAAATGGCTAAAGGGTTGTAGGTAATACAGTACATGATTTGGTGTCCTTGGAAATCGCGACACATTGTTCTAAGTAGAAAGCTCCACATTAGATAATGCACTACTTATTAAAACCACGAGCCACTTAAGAATTGAGACTTGTCCAAAAACATTTACATTTTCAGCGCTAATGGTAAAAAGAAAAGAAAAATCCCCTCATACATATTTTTACACTTTGAAGCTCAATCATTCAACTGTTGGAAGAAGAGAAACACGTTCATTCCTGGAGAGGGGTTGTTCTTTTGATAATGTGGATTCGGTGGAGTCTGGAAGGTTCGATTAGTTTCATATTCCTTCAGTGTTTTATTCAGTATGTGTTTTTGCTAAAATCTGAAGCAGCACTGTCTTCTTACTGATTTTTACTGACATGTTATCTTGAGAATGCTGGTGAAGCAAATGAAATTCAGTGTCGGGCTAATCAAAGAAAAAGGAAAGCTAAACCCACAAACAATCTCTGTTGATTGTTGCATATTATTGATGAATGTCATCACCACTGTTGTTTCAAACCTTTGCATTATGTGAAAAATGAGAACGCTTTAATTTAGGAGAAAGTTGAGATGCCTGAAACTTGAACACTATTTCAATAATCAGTTTTATCTGTGACATTTTCTCTTCTGTATCGCGTACATTGACCTTCATGGTGAAGTGCTGCAATATATTTGGAACACATGACAAAAAAAAAGCTCCAGAATTCAAAGGATTTTTCCAAAGATGGTAAAGCATAAGATTTCTGCAAGAATAAGAGTGTCAATGTCTTTAACACCTTTTTTTTTACTAAAGCTTATAATCTTTTTTTGGTGTGATAATTTGACTTTCTGCAGCTCTCGTCTGCACAAAAGGTGTGAGAAGTCAATGGTTTGAAGTGTGAGATAAAAAGCCTAGAATTCTGAATTTCCTCACAGGTGAAGTCATTGCTGTTGTCTCTTTTCATCTGAGGTTCCTCCATCTTTAACCTGTTTTGCTCCCCTAATTCTCAGGAGGAGCTTAAACCCCGTGTATCTGAATTGATATGATTAGCTCTGCTTTCCAAATCTTTAAACCATTACTGAATACTGGGAGCACTGAGGAACCGTCACTTAGCCAAAGTGGCTCTGATGTCTGATGCATAGCAAGGTGGATGGTGTTTGTCGCATGAGTGCAGCGTGATGAAAGGATAAAAGGATCCTGTGGGCTAAAGGAGGGAGGTGGCCCAAGCTGCAGCCCAATGAGTGGAGCCAGCTGCAGCCCAGAGCTGCAAGGAATCTCTTCAGCTGGGTGCCAAAGCCGTTTTTCATGTTCTGAATGTCACCATGCTCGTTTCTGATGGCAAGAGTGGGGTTGATTTGGACCACCAGCTAAGGTTATGTCTCTTACACAATAACAATCCACCTGAATCGGTCATTGTCATTCAGCTCAGTCTCTGCGTTACCTCAAAGAAAGCCGACTGGCGGTGAAGACGTAAAACATGACAACCGGGAATGAGCTGAGAGACGCCAAACCGCCGCTTACATTTACTGACCAGCAAGAATGAGGCCCGTTCTTTGAGAATATATTCACTCCTTGGCAGATACCATTCAACAGATGATGATGATATAGCTGCCATCCGTTCAGTAATGCGATTATTCTTTCCACTCTGCATTTCTAACACCTTTTCTGGCATCAGGCAGGCTGTGACTGAATACACATTTATTGGTACTATTTATATCTGCTCTTAAATGTGTTTAGTAGCAATTCTCAGCTTTATTGTTGTAGTTGGTCAAGCAATTACTTCCAGTTGACTGCCCCTGGAATATTATTCATTTCAAGGCAATTCTGCAATGGATTTTAGAAAACAATGTTAATAAGACATGATTCTTTCCTTTAAATAAGAGACCTGAAGTGCTGCCATGCTTGACATAATTTATAGTAGAGTATTTTCAACAGGTTCTGTTTTTTTTAAATGGTCTTTTTTGCTAACAAGCGGCCTCATAGTTTGCTCTAAGAATACGACCGTTGGATGATTTTATTAGAATGCGAAAGAAAAATTTTGACAATGAAAATGTGGACTTTGAGCTTGCTGTTCATTCTAACCACAAATTGCGTTTTAAAATATGAATGGACCACATGATTCACAGAAAATCCAAGTTAGTTGATCATATTTGGATAATAACGACCTTTTATCCTTTTTTTTGTCAATTACTCATAAAGGTATTCATGTAGTATAATAAACTGGCTGGTTATGTAATGCATTTGCAAAGGAAAAATACTTCCCATAGAGGGGATCCAAACTAATATCCATGAAGGAGTAAAAAAACAAACAAAATAAATAACTGTGATGATGAATATATTTATTAGATAGAATGTTAATCTAATCTAATTTCATGTTAGATCATACTGATAATACTAATTTGGTTTGGGGTTTAATTTATTTAAAATACCATACTGAACCTTGGTATTGATATACAGTGCAGTATATTGGATGCCCCTTTTAATATGTTTAAGTACACTATTTATTGGTAGCACAGAGACACAAACACCAGTAAAGCCATAACAGCTGGCTGATGCTTTATGCAGTCTTATAATATAACATAAGTTCAGTTTATTTCACCTAAATGTAGAAATAAACGTAAATGTGTGCTTTCATTGACAATGGCAATAAACCGACTTTACTGTCTGAAGAGTATGACAATAACAATTGATTAATTATAATTTAATGCCGTATCACAAGGTGAAGCATTGTAAAGTCTTTGGGCACCATGGAGGTGTAGAAAGCACAATATAAATGCGGTTAATTTACCATTTACAACACATGCTTTTTGTCATCTATAAATTAGAGATACAACAAAAAGCAATCGGGTCACTTTTGCCTTTCTACACCAGAACAGTCAGTCATTTTGTCATCGTCATGTCTGTCATGCATGAGTGACCTTATGTTGAGCTTCCATACATCTCCATGTTATGTCTAAGCAATTGCTGTCCAGGTGTGAGTGACAGAACAACACATTATGGAAAGATGCTGCGTACAATTTTCATTCTCCACACGCTTACCCTCATTTCCAGAAATTAGCATTGTTTATTTTTTTGTCAGTGAGGGAAGAATTGGAAAGTTGAACATCCTTAAGGACGGCATGTTTGAGCTTCCAAGGATAAACTTTCAATCATTTTTTCCATTTCTTTCTTTTAATGAAACAGGATGCAGTGGAACGTCCTCATTTCCACATGGATCAGATTAAGTCACCTGAATGTTAACATTTTACAAATTACTTTGCCGTCGCTCTCCTTCTTGCACGTGGTATTTAGTTAACAAGCTGTTTAGGCTTCCTAACACGGGAAGGGTGGATGGTGTACTGTAAGTGCTTTATTAGACAAATGTAGGCTTTTGTGTACTTGGTTGAAAAAATCCATTGAAATCCATGAGTGATAAGAATAGGAAGTGTATTTCATGATCCATCCCTTCATGTGATGTGCAGCATCTTAGTTATATAATGCCTGTCTCTCTCATGCAGTAATTGATGTTTTGTCTCCTAAGAACCAAGAGCCTTGGTTTCCACGGTAACCAATATGCACACAGTGTTCCGAGAAGCACACGGAGAGGCGAAGATGCACTTTAGTCAACAAGTGCAGGCTTCCTCTGAAATCAGTGAAACCTTATCCATTGCTTGAAAATGTTGGTATTATGGTCTGTTGGGAATGTGTTACACGAGTGTGACATTATCATGACAGCAATCACGTAGATTTATTGATATATGGATGATTGCATTTATAAAGTGGTGAAGCAAGGCTTGTATTTCAGCCTGACATACTCCGCAAAAGAAGATCATCTTTAACCTGCTTATGTGGAACATGGTGGATTATATGGAAGTAAAACATAAGCAGTGCTCCTGGAAGGTACACAACAAATGGGATGTCATTTTTGAAATATTTGACAATGATATTTACATTTTCTTCACTGGTAATCGGGTTCACTGCATTTCAGAGGAAAACTGTGTTTAATTTTATGGCACTGGAATCATTCACCCTGGATGAGACGACGGCTCATACCAAATAGCAGCTCACTGGGACACTTTATATGCTTTTTATCCTTTTTTTTAATGGAAGCACTGTTGTGTAAACAGCCTCACGAGGTTGATCGTATGGCTGTGAACTTCATGTTACATGTGACTTACCATAATAACTTTACAGTATAGGTTAGTTGCTTCAAGTTAAGGAAGCAAACTCGGCATATCTAAAATCAAAAACAGACAGTGAATTGTGTAGCACATCAAATGCAATTTCAAGATAATACATGTATTTTGTTCTAATGTTGTACAGCCCTAGTCTAGTTTTAGAGATTAATACCACATCCAATAACCCCTGGTGTGAAAGGTTGGAATATCAGGGGTTAAATTACTACTTCAAACTATTTCTTTTGAGGTTTGAAGTTCTTTTTTAGGAGTTCACCAAGTGTGTGGTTAAAAGTGTGATTCGCATCGAGATAATAAGAACTTTGATTACACAAGCCATCAATGCTCTCAGGATTTGTGTTTGTTTTCTTGCAGCTCCCAAGGCTGTTTTTTATATTGTTGGAAAAACAATTATCGTGGCAAAAACAGAAAAAAGGGCTATGCCTATGGCCCAGTAGACATTTTTAATTAACTGAAGCGATATTTAATCCACTCCTTGAGACAGAGAAATTATAAATGGGCACAGCCAAAGCCCAGTGTTGCACTCTGGTCTGGCTGTCTCCTTCAGTTACTAGTGGATTTGGATACAAGTCTGCCTGGAAAGAAGGCCTCAAATACTTTTCTGAAATCTTAAGATTATAACTAAAATGCATTCAGCTGGTTGGGCTCACAGCAAGAGATTTATGGAGTCATGATTTGGGAAAATGCGGCTAAAATTCACAGCCTGCTTGCAGTTCTTCCCCTTGACCTCCATCATGAACTTTCAAGTATCTTTTATTTCATCGTACGAGGACTGCGAAGACAAGTAATTTCAAATTGTTGTTTTTGTTCTTGATTGACGTTACTGGAAGCAAATACTATTTGAAACAGAAAAAAAAAAAAAAAAATCCTGAGCTGAATTCTACCTCATGACTCTGACCTTTAATTAGAGACATTGATGTTTCATGATATTGAAAACAAATAAATATGGAATGCAGCTATCCGTAATCCTGCTCTGTTGACCGTCTTGCGTCCTGGAAAAAAAGGATAAAGCCCAGAAGAACGGTTGAAAATGTTGTTTGACGAAAAATACTCCCCAGTGTGTTTACTGGCGTTTTAATCAACTCTAACATTTTATCGATTTCAGCGAGGCATTTCATAAAGCAGCAGGGCCAGAAAAGCCTGGCATTGTGTACCTTCAGCTGAACAAGCAACACATTTCTCTCCATGGGGGCCCTGAGCTCAGGGTAACGACCAGAAAGCTCCACTAAAACGCCCACGATCACTTGTCTTCTCACTGTTTGCCCCCCCCCCCCTAACAAATACATGCTTGTGCTATTCGGTCTGATGGTCTGCATATTTCATCTCTTTAACAAGCACAGTCAGAATGGTTTGGTTTGAATCTACCTATGGCAAGGCTGTCTGCCCAGTGGCAAATTGTCTCCGCTTGTCTCATTAGACTGGATACGATTTTTATTATATCCCTAAGTCTGTATTACATCTCCATCCCAATCTGGTAAATAATCAGAATTGTGGCTTACAGGCTTGGTTCTCCTGTGTCTTAGAATGTTGGCTCACATCTCTCTCTCTCTCTCTCTCTAATCAGCAGTGGTGAAGGATGACTGTTCACATTATTGTCTTAAATTAAAAACACCAACAACTGAAACCTGGAGTCATATTTTAAGGGTATATATCACTTACAAGCACCTTAAATATAATCATCCTAGCGAGTAAAATCTGATCCTGATTTTCATCATTCTTTTCTGGGAACTGGATTTTGTCATCGTGCTCAGTGCAGATGCTTGTTCTAACCGCACCCTGATGACCAATGATTTTGGGGTGATACTTGGGGTTAAATCAAAGCAATCACGGATGTGAGGTGTCATTCCTTTCATGCTGGTGTATAAATATTTTTTCACTCCAGCTCCTTTTTCATTTATCTAACAATACTTTGCTATCAACTAATGCAGAAATAACACAATTATGTTGTTAAGAGATTAAAAATCAGCAAAAAATGCCACCTCACAGAGACTAATTCATTGGGGCTGTTAATGCTATAGCAGGATTTGTAAAAAAGATACAAGAAAGGCATGACGAGATGAGATTTAAGCTTAATTAATCCCAGAATTGGTAAATTCAATTGTTGCAGTGGCAAAAAGGTGCAAAATAGTGCAGTTGTGCAGTACTGGTGCAAAAGAAAATTTATATATATAAAAAGTTACATTAAAGACAGGTGACTAGTATAAAAAAAAAAGAGGCTGTAGGTCATGTGCACTATATGCATGCATTGTGTGCAAAAAAAAAAGAGTCAATGTGTACTAAGTGGGCTCAGACATTTCAAATGAACACTTTCAGCCTGTGACAGCATATTTCAGGCATGGTTTAATATGCATGCCAATATACATTGAATACTCTATGACTATCTGCATTCTGTCAGGATACATGCATTAGGTTTCAGAGGATGGAGCATTGGACCAGTGGACCATGCGATGCACTGTAACATTGGTTGGGATGAGAAGCATTAAATAAGCTCTGAGCTTTATCAGGCAGATGCATGCAGGTGGGCACAGAGGCAAAAACTGGAGTCATTATTTATACCTGCACCGTTCACTGTGGATGTGACTTTTTCTACCCAACTTTGGGTCAAACTTGAATTGTCGTATGTCGAATCCACACCTGAGGTGAAGTATTAATATTATATATATTTAGCCAACACCCCAACCTTGCAAGTTTTCAAAATGATGACACATCCCTCCCCCATCTGAGATACTCAAATAAAGTAAATATAATCATAATCAGAGACCCAACATTGTCGGATTACCGAAAAACTGCTGGATGGGTCTTGATGGAAAAACAAGAACATCTGAAGAGTGGTCTTGTTCTAATTTAGATTAGATCCGGATACCTGTCTGGATCTAAAAAGTTTTCCCATTTACTTATAATGGAGGTTTTAAAAATAATGTTTTAAAATATGCATTCAATTCACTTAGTGCACATCAGACCCTTGTCTGTGATCTTTGGTATCGTGTAAAATGTCTTCTGGATCTGTTCCAGAATGAGGTCAGGAACAATTACTAAATGTTAACATTGAAAATTCCATTGTCAAAAAATCAGATGAAAATACATAATCTTCAATTCACTTTTACTTTTCATGGTTAGTGTATAAAGATACTAAGAACAATTTAGAACCATTTGGTGATAATCCGGATCACCATGTGGATGGTGTAAATCCAATCAGATTGCTTTTCTAGTTAAATGTGGAATATCTGCAGCCTGAATCACCGTAAATTGCATCAGAAAAATAAAAATAAAACATGACTGTTGTACCAGGCAAACGTTTCTTCTCGTAAATGTCAGCTTTTCAGAACTGAGGAAAACAACTTTCTTGAATGATTGACAGCCAAAATAAAACATTTAAAAGCTATGTTTTTGCAGTTTAGAGTCATCGGCGCTCTTCACAAAGGGTTGGGAGGCATTTGACGAAAAAGAAAACCTCTTCAGAAGTGAAAAAAGACGGTACTTAAGAATTTAAAATTAAAGAGGAGACAATTATTTTGAAGTCCTGCAGCAAATATTAGCAGCTTCTCATCAGCATGACAGATGATGACGAGATTACACAATGTCCAAACTGATGTTCTGATGTCACACCTCCCTCAGTGGCTGTCTGTCTCCTCTGTGCTGCTCTGAATGTCAATCTGCAGAGCTCCTCCACGCTCAGACAGTAGCTACCAGCGATGCTGCACTAATTAGTCAACCCTCTCAAGTAACCAAGCCCTCCCAATGGCATCTGAGCCAAACAGAATTATTAAAGAGGAAGAGACGGAGGAGTTCACCTCCTCTGCAGAGGAGAAAACATCCAGGTCCATCTGAGAATTCCTTCTGCCACCCTCTGGCATGGTAACCAACAATGACAAATATTTACAGCTAATCTAACACAAATCTTTTACCCCAACATAATAAAGGTTAATGTGAATTACATAATTATAATTCTTTATTCAAATGAGGAGTGTGAGTGGAGATGTATGTATGTATGGTGGAAGGTGTTCTTCATGGACATCGAAAACACAGTTTTGACTTCTACAGTACAAGGATTAATTTTGCACACTGCTAATTTTGTAATTTAATAATCATTGCTTGCCCTCTTTAAAGCAATTGGCCTTCCTCACCTCCTGTCTTTTGTCATTCAGTCCACTTTGATGGGCTATTTGCTGATTTATTTATATATTTATTAATTCATTTACGCCCCTCAATCCAATTTTATCTGACATTTCTTGCTGTGATACGAAGGATGACCTTTGAAAGCAGAACACTTCCTCCTCTCCTCTCCTCTCCTCTCTGAAGTAAATGATTTGTGTAAAAAGTAGTAACTATCATTTGTTTTCACAGATAAAGTTGTGAAATGAAATCAATATTTTATATATTTTTTACACATAGGCTAAATTTCATATTGAGCGGCACACTGAAATTAGATTTTGTATTAGATTAGAAATTATAGCTACAGTTTAAAGAAAGCACAATGGCAAATAGCTAGCCTGACTTTAATTAATATGATGCAATACCTGTTTACCAAGTTTTCTAAAAGCTTTCTAATTAACATGCTATATCATGTTTGTTTGATCTATGCATCGAAATATTTGTAGTTTTACACTCCTGTTGCTTTAAGCTTGCAGCAAATAATATCTAGCAGTAGTTTCCATTTGAGATGGAAACTCAATACCTCATAGTACTCAAATGAGCCCATTCAGTCACCATCATCCACTGAGGCCGCTCAGTTTCCTCATTATTATATTATTGCAACTTCTTCCAGGCAGTTTCACGGTAACATGTATAGTTTATGTGCAGTTAACAAAAATATTCAGAAAATTTATTTTTTCCCGATGCACTACAATCTGCTATGGGTAACTTGTTTCTATACAGTATGTTTAACCGATTTACCAGATTTCACTAAATTCCTTCAGGTGCTTTATGTTTATGGGAAAATTTGAAAAATATGATGATAAAGTTTAAAACCTAAATCCGAGCTATATGGCTTGCTGCTGTTGGATGTTTATTATCTTTGTTAAGATGTTTTTCTTATAATATATATATTAGTATACTTTATAACTTTATGCTTGTGTCAGTTCACTTTGCGTTATTCATTTTGCTGCCCTTATAGACACTAGGGTCTTTTTAATTATTTATTTTAATTATTTATTTCCATTTAAAGTCAGAATAATACACCAGTACAAAGATTGTTAATGAAACCTTCAAACCATCAAATAAAACTAACAGATGAAAACATGCTTACATTTTTCATTACACATACTGATGGATAACACGATTTCATTGTGCACTTAATGACAAATTGCTCTATTAATTCCCTTTCAGATTTGTTTTATATCCCATTCACTCTAAAGACAGATGCCTGATGGCCAAACATATTCAAAGTTCAGGTCAAATCACTTCTTCTTTTCTGGCTACTTCTTATTGAATTTCGTGGCATCCTGAGCTGGAGGAGTTTCTTAAGTCAATTGAATTATTTGACTTTAAAGCGGTTGACTTTCTTTTATTGAGTTGGGTTTTCCCTGAAGCTCCACACAGCCGGACCTGTTTCCCTTTCATTGTCAATAATACTGTGCCTTATTTTCAGCCTTGCATCACTGCAGGCCTGCATGTCTGGTTCCTCACTTGCATACTTTGTATTACTTTATTTATTTTAACCCATTTTATTTCATTTTACTGATTGTACTCTTTCAGACCCTCGGGATCCAGATCCTAATACTGTAGATGTAAGAGGATGATGTGGATTTTTAAAAAGAAAAAGAAAACATTTCAAAAGAAATACAGCAGAATGCCAGAAAGACCCACAGAAACACATGTTGATTGTTATTCTGAATACAGAAAAGCATCTTCAAAGTGAGGAAATGGTACGAAAAAAAGCACAGAATGACATCAAGGAAAAGAGGTGAACTGGTGCTTGAATTTTCCCTTTGTTTGTCTTTCCTCCACAGAAACCTGTCAAAGAATCCTCTCACCACGCTGTCATGGCAACTCTTTCAGCACCTCCAACTCTCAGAGCTGTAAGTCTTCTCACCTTATCTGATCTCTCTCGTTGGCTTTTATTTGTGTTTTACTAGAGACAATTTATCATTGCTCCCTATGCACTATCTGGCTCAATACAAATTGTTGTCACTGCCATTGTAACTCCTGTCCTTGTATTTGTCTGAGCACATGTAGAGGATTGAACCAATAAGCCGTACGGTAGCAGTATGAGTGTATAAGCCATTTGTTAACTTAATTAACCTATTAAAAAGAAATGTAATGGTCCTGAGGGAGGAGGGACTCCAACCCCATTTTCTTGTTTGTCATGAATATTTTAGTGATCATTGTGTTTATGAAATGAGCTCACTCTTTCGCCACCAGGGAGAATATTGCAATGCCGACCCACTTGTAATTTACACATAATTACGCCTGTCAGCGCTGTCCATCATTTGAACCTTGACTGGGCTCCAAACATCAAGCGCCTCCTGCACTTCCTAAATCTGACATATAGCAGGATATGATACAAGTCTATTTCAAGCAGGCCTCCTTATTCTTCTATTTTCAGAGGTATAAAGCAGGGCAGGCCCTCAGAGAGCACAGCACAATACTGATCCGGTGGAGTCCTGCTTCAGTACACAACAGAACGAAGGGAGAGCACTGCATTCGACTGAAGATATAGATTTACATTCTAGGCATAGCTTATATGATCATCCTGAGGGCAATGCCCACTTCGTGCATCCTGGATCACCATTATTACTGTGTGCACACTCTTATCCATCCTGTGTAGGAAGCAATTATCACCAGGCCCCAGACCAGTGGTAAAAAAGTGTTATTTCACTGTGGGTCCTCAGAGAGGCAGATGGGTCTCTCAGTCCCCCATTGTGCATGCTATTTGGTTGTGAATTTCATCACTAACTGGACTGTAGAAGTTCTAAATGTTTTTTGTCTCACCAGCTGTCTATTTCCCCCTTTTTTGAATCTAAGTAAGATATATATTGTCTCTAATTTCTGATGCTCAGATTTTCATCTCATTCTTCCGTGGTACAATACACTGAAGATTAATTGGTGGATAATGGGTATGGTATGATAATGGTACAACCTTGTGGTTGAGTAGAGGTTCTAATGGCATGTCCTCAGATTCAATCAGAACAGAGACTTACAAATGTGTATCCTCCAGAGCGCCGCTGTCTTATCCAAAACTGGGCACTTCTGGCTCCAAACATCCAAGATGGTGAATCTTTTTAACTACGTACACACAAAGCAGTGCCGAGCAATCACATTGCCTTACATTCCTAGACAGACTGAATAACATGCCACAAATTAAAACAACACATCTTCCTCGCTCGAATCACCATTACAGCTCACGGAGCACGATTTGCTCTGATGTGCAATCCGATTTCTTCTCAAGCAACCATATTAGATCAGTACAAATGGTGTCTTTGTTGTTCTACATGAAAAGCAGGGCCAGGGTGATGCCCCTGCTTCCAGTGAATACTGATGAGGAGAGAGGGATTCTGTCGCTTCCATTTGGCGTGTTTGGTTAAGAGGTGTCAGTTGGAGTGGCGTGGCGGCACAGACGTAGGCTGAGCCGTTATGCAAGAAGGAAGCCAAGTGGAATCAGGCCTTGCTAATGGGAAATGAGTCACTCCATCATGTGCACAGTCTGAAATGTGGACCTGAAATTATTACCTTCTTCACTGTGTCCACATCCTCACCCAAACTGCGTTAAAGCCAATCGGGCAATCACAACACATTCACCAGGTGGCGTGTCCATTCATTATTAGGATAAAACACAATGCAGTACCAATGACAAGTAGTAACCTGTCCTGCTGAACCACACTTACGTTATGTTAATAGCGAGAGATCAAATCAGCTGAAATAATTTCCGTGTTATGTGATGAAAGGAGAGCATGGCCCTTTGCCATGTTGTTGCACAGTGTTATCTCTGTCTCTAGGCAGTCTCTGTTACGCTGATCATTTCAGGTTTCAGAAAATGACAAGTACCAAGTGACCTGCATGGATAGGAAATACAGAACTATACTTTGGCAAGCAGGGGAGTCGAGCATTAAAATATATAAACATATATAAAATGGTTATTTACGATGGAAAAAAAGAGTTGATTCACACACATCAAAATGTAACCAGAAATTTAATAAAACAAAAACTGACAAAAGATAATGGCGTCATTCTAAATTCACCTTTAAACAACACAGTAACATTAAAATGGTTTGATTGGCCAAGTTTTGAATTACATTTCCTGCATTAATCGCTACTTCGCTCATAATTACATTTTTCTCATAGATTGTTAATTTATTCAGCCACTTTAACTTAAACACAGGCCACTCCAGTGGGTGCACGACACAGCTTGATCACTGGATCATTTCTCATTGACTCCATGATTAAAATCAGAAAAAAACAAAAAAAGCCAACCTGAAGGGAGGTTTAAAGCAAAGAGGAAAAATACTTCCTGTCAGTCAATGCACTTTAAGTCTGTTTTTCCTTATCAGACACTCCTTATCGAGACGAGTGAAGTGTAACTGCAAAACAATTGCTTTGTTGTGCAGGTTGGTTGCACAGATAATTCACACTCCTTGCAATATCTTAATATTGGTGACAATTACAATGCTATCAGTACAATCTGAATAATCTCAAGTCTATTGTGGCCCCTATGAAAAGGCCCCATCACATTGAAGCTTTACAATAGATGTCTGCTCTGTGCTGCATCAGGATGAGACACAGATAATTGGCTCTGTCTCTTTGTCTGCCCTTTAGCCAACGGACAGAAGCTACCGCAGTGCAAAGCGCAGCTAAGCCAATCACTAGCCTGAAAACAGCAACAGGGTAAAAGGGATGGTTAAATGCTAAATCTGCAGCTGTAGCTTCCAGGATGATATTATTGGAGATTATTTATAGGGGTGTTATTGGCAGTCACCGATACCACTGTGTGTGAGGAAGCTCATTCTGTCGTCCATAAAAAGAGGAAGGTATTCTTCGTCTATTGCAACCGAAGGGATCTGCCTGAGGCAACGTGCTTCCCGAATCCCTTTATCCTGTTAGTGGTTCTTTAATCCGGGCTTTCCTAGAAGCAGGGGCTGGCCGACGCAAAGTCAAACATTCATGCCTCTTACTCTAAAATGCATTTTTCTTTCACTATGGATGAAATATGAAAAGATCAAACCTGTAAGCTTCTGCCACTGGATTAGAATTAATTAAACATTACATTTTCACAGGCTGCATGACAGGTGCATTACTCGGTTATAACCTTCATATCATTAGGGCCCAAATGGAGTCATGACAAAGTCTTAGTGAAATAAGTGACATTTCCACTGACACCCATAAATCATCAGAGGAAAAGCGAGTACTAAAATACCCAATGTAATTTGGAGGCATTGGGTATGACCTAGACATGAAACAGGTCACCAGCTTGCAACACAGTTATGACTGGAAAATAACAACCAAAAAAAGAAACATGTGGAACTGCCTTCATGAAACTAGAAGTGTTTTCTGCACATGAATTGATCCCATGTCTTAAAGATGGAACACGTTTAGTGTCTTAATTAGAGGCATCCAAATGATGTTATCAGTCAGTGTTATTCAGGTTTTGGTCACTGTGACTGTATATATGGTAATTATATAATAATTGTAGACCAAACTGTGAATGATTTGCAAAGTTTCTGCCTTTTTGTCTAATACATTTTTATGTACATTTTTAATACATAATTCACAAATATTTTTTTGATGAAATAATCATGTTGATCAGTATGATAATCTTTCCATGGGCACACTTATTACATTTACTACTTATTGTCAGAAGCAGCATTTATATAATTGCATAACGTTACAGCTTATAAATAACAGAATAAATACAGAATAAATAATGATCATTTCATTTCAGTAGCCATAAATTATTTCATTAACCAGCAAAAATGTTGTTATTGTGCAGAACTTTAGGCATGCACAACACAGAAGAGTAAAGACTCTCATATCCCTTATAATATATTAGCAGCAGGGATTTAATTATATGAACAGTAGTAAATTAATTTATGACCAGGATTCACCCATTATTTTAACCTAACTCTACCTTCTCCCCTTTAATATTCTCTTTTACAGGGTTTCCTCGAGCAAAACAACTCTGTGATTTGGGTATCTTAAAGGTATCCAAATATATTGCCAAATCAGTTTTGATTTTTGTTTTTTTATCGACAATAGATCGACAATAGATAATGATCTAATAGTAGATACTGTAGATTTCATTGATTTTGAAAGCATGGCAAGCTAAAACCAAAATGAATATGTGTTATCAAACTGGTATATATATTCATCCTATATTCTGTGCATGAGCATAGCTTTACAGTCAAGCATTTGTGTCTACCTGATAAATGTAAGTTTATGATTCATTCTCCTTTTAAATACATTTTAGTTGCTCTCAGTGACTGATAAATGTGAGTGTCTGTATAGCAGGTGTATCTGTCCAACTCGCAATAAACGGTGGCTTCTGCAGTGAACATTTAAAAATGTTGCTGAGAAGTTGAAATGATATTGAAGTAACAGCCATCTCTTAAACACAATAAAAATTCACAGCCCACTATAAAACCATGACTTTTCTCTCATGTTATATTTGTCAATAGATATCATCACTATAGCATTCATCTTGCATATTTGGTAGGCACATAATGCACAATTTAAAAACCACCATCCTCTAAGAGAATCTGAAGGGACCCTGCTGAAATATGGTACTCGGGGAAACTACCTTATGCTCCTGCTCACTTTGTCCCTTTCCCATACCTGCAGCGTTTCCTGACCTGACTCGGGTATCTCCTTTCCTCTACATGATTGCAGTGCAGGTGGCGCTGTCGATAAGCGATAAACCAGGGGTCTGGCTCCTCTGAAAGAAAAGAAAAAGTCGTTGCTTTTTGCAAGTGGTTTGAAGAAAAAACACTCGGGTAGTTAGAAAGCCGGCAGGTATGCTGACTGGCCAAGCGACTGCAACCTTACAAGAAAGTAAGGAGGGGACAAAGCAGTGATTTATTATTATGTGCAACACACTAGTTTATCCATGACATAAGCTAAAGATAGTGTTAGAACCATGCAGCCGATACAACAACAACCAGGAGTGTGGTAAAGCAATGATGCACAGTGTGTTGCAGTAAAAGCAATTTTCTTCAGGATAAGGCTGAAATGCTGATATCGTAACAGCCCTTCCTGACAAGAAGTGCATTAAATTTATTGTAAATCCGTTTATTTTCCACATTTGTTCCCCTGAGTGATCCATCTCAAATCTTTCCACATCCACCCTCTTGAGCAATACAAACTTTAAATTTTTTAAGATTTTTAATGGAAGAGCAACAATGAATGAACTCATGATGTAGCAAACATGCTAAAAAAAAATGGTTCCAATTCATGGCTTCATCTGTTCAACTACAGCCTTTGAATAAATTGCTGTCAATCTGTAAATCAATTACCTCATTGGACAAAGTCCAATCATCTGCTTCAAGACAAGTCAATCTGCTGGTATGTGACAGCTAGATTATCTGTTTCCACACAACAACAGCAATGGCAGTACTGGCCACACTGTGTGATTGACAAGTGATCTATGGGAAGAGACTTTGGTGAAGAGTGATAATCATCAAAGATGGAGTCAGAGTCTCCTTAAATACAAGAAAAGCCATGCATCAATGTGTCCAATGGAAGTAATGACCTGTTAACTAAGCATTGTTGCTGTTGCGTCAGTCCAATGCACGTAACACTTAACATTGATTGTAGTTTTTCACGTAAATGCACAGTGACTTTATTTTTTAAAATAGCTTTCTAATTTCACTAATTTCTTTGCCAACGATTATTAATATTGTCAACTAAAACGATGGCTGCCACCATACAAGTAGCCTGTGAATTCTACTGCAGAAGATGGCAATTCTCCCCAGCTGGTGGGGGGGGGGGGGGGGGGGAATTGCCGTCTTCTGCAAAATTTTCCCTGTCTTTCCTGCAGTTGCCTTTTGACCCTGGACCATTCTGCCTTGTGGAATAGAGGCTAATGTCCCGAGGTGATAGTTCTTATTAACAATTAACATAATTAAGGAATAAAGGGGGAATGTTTGGTCCATCCCACGCCGGCGAGCTTTGTTCCCTTGTGATTTGACTTGTTCTACATTAAATAAAACAGCGAAATTCTCTTCTGCACCGACATTTGCGGAGATGACTGTCTATGAGTGAACTCCTCCATGTAGTCCACATGAAGTTAATAGTTTTTTTCTCTGACATGTTGCTGAAAATGCATTTATTTAAGAATTCTAAATGTTATGTTAGTAATATTTGATATCCAACTATTACCAGTATTAATGAGAAGTGATGGATCGGTGCATAAACAACTGTTTTTTTTTTTTTTTAAGCAACTAAAGATTTTTTTATAAAGTATAACATGCAGAGAAGAAACAGTTTAACAGCTAACCATATGTGTTTAATAGAAGCTTGGATTCAAATCTGCTGAGACTGATACCCTGAAGTCTACTTTGACCTCCGACATCCTCACATGTCAATGGTTCAGACCTTCATTGCTTTCCTCGTCTCTGTGTGAATAAATTACATTCTGACAACACAGTCACACATATGTGGAGACTGTCATGTACAATATTTAGTGTGAGCAGTCATTTAACAACATTGCTGATTTTTATTATTAAATACTGTCAATCATTGTTGTTATTGACGGTGAGAAGAATCTTGCTAATTAGAAGTCGTGTCAATAATGGTGGTTTTTGTGCTTCTAAAGATTGTTATTGCTTCCTCCCACTGCTCATAGGGGGGGAGGGGGGGGGGGGGGGGTGCAGAGCTTGGTGGAAGTGGCATACAGGCAAAAGCTTCAATAAAAATTGGAGCTTTTCTGCGACTTTATAATTGTAACCTTCCAGAAACGTTCAACTCTGCTGGTGAATTTGAATTGATTTCAAAGACTGAACTCTTTAAAGCAAAACAGTTGATTACAACTGATTAACAAAAAAACCCCTCTGGTTGTTAGCATATAGCACATAATTGAACCGTTTTCCATCAGGGGATTTATGTGGCTGCCATCCTCTGTGAGTTCCCTCCAACGACAGGAGTGACGCCACTTCTGCTATTTGTGTGTTTTGTTAAAAGAAACTGATTCCACAAAGAGGGAGAAACTATTTTCATTTATCTCCTTGTAGACGAGACGCTCACTGCAGCCACTTATCCGAAGTAGGGGTTGCAGGTGTTGCTGGAGCTTATCCCAGCTGGCTATGGGGCGAGAGGCGTGGCACACCCCAGATGAGACACCAGTTCATCGCAGGGACACATTCATACAGAGGGACCATTTGTAGTGATAAATTCACCTAACTTGCATGTTTTTGGTGATGAGAGAAAGACGGAGGACCAGGAGAGATCCGACGCAGACACAGGGAGAACATGCAAAGTCTGCACTAAAGAGCCCCAGGTGGAATTGAACCTGGGACCTTCTTGCTGTGAGGCAACAGCGTTAACCAGTGCGACACTATAACATCCAGACATTATTTTGAAACAAATTTTGCACTTTGAATAGAAGTAATAAGTTACTCTTTTCCCAAATTACACACTTTATCTCAAACATCAGAGCACTTACCACAAATTCCAGAGCTTCGTTCTTAATAGCCTGTACAATGCAAACAAGAACTGCCAGAAGCCATAGCAGCACAACTTTCCATGCGTTTGCTAAAATGTAGAAGCCAAATCAATGGAGGTGTTTGAAATTTGATAATCAACATGAATTGTTATTATATTTTTTTCTTGATTGACATTAGTTAAGCCATCCTTAAGAGAAGGTAGAGCACACAAAACAACAGTCTTACAGCAGTAAAAGCACAACACAAACCAGCAACATTCACTCACTGCTGCTACAAATGTGCTTTTCTGCCTGTGAGGATTGTTTGTCTGATAAAGATCAGAATGTACATTCATGATAACGACAAGCTCAGGACACAGACCCTGATTCTAGCAATCTCAAAAATGTAAAGTTGCCAAGAGAACTTTGTCAAAACATGTATTTTATTTCTTCTTCACATACACCCCAGACCAGCTCTCTTTGCATTCGCACCATCACCCACTCTGCAAGGCATCATGTTTAATTATGCAGCACTGCCAGTAACCTGGCTTGGCCAATGTTTTGACATGTTTTTCATGGACAGTGCAGATTTGCTGACCATGTTGTTTGTTAATTGTATCTCCAGGCATCTTGACGGCGTGGTGTTTGACTGTGGCTGTGATATCCGCTGGATCCAGCTGTGGCAGCAGAGAGGAGAGGCTGAGCTCCACACACAGCAGCTATACTGCAACAACGGAGCCTCCAAGTTACGGTTGCACAACATGCACATCAACAACTGTGGTAAGAGAAGAAGGGGGGGGGGGGGGGTACACTGCATTTTAAAAAGGAGGACATAAAAAAGCAGAAAGACGAGAGGGAGGGAAAGGACCAAAAGGATGCAAATTGGGGAGGGGGGGGGGGGGGCGGTGGAGTGAGGAGTGGAGATTTGCTGACAGAAGAAGACAGGAAAAGCAGGAGAAGAAAGAGAAGGGTTAAAGGTGAAATGGAAAGAGGAGAAGGAAGATGGGAGGAGGTGTAACAGAGATCAGAGGGTGAATCTGATGTGAGAGGCTGCGAGGTGATTCTGACAGACGCTGTAGAACTGCAGTATTATCTCCTGGTGTGACTCATCCATTGGAAAACTAATCCGTGTGTGTGTGTGTGTACTATTTTATTTTTGTACTTTGTTACATTAATGAAAAGTAATTGACTGATTCGGTGTGAAAATATGTAAACGCAGGTTGTCACAGGTGCCTGTTCGTATTAACACAACTGTGCATTGTGTGCGTGTATGTGTGTATATTTGAATGTGTGTGTTTTCAGACTTGCCAGAGATCAGTGTGAGCCACAGCAGTGTGTTGGTGATGGAGGGAGACAATGTGACAGTGAGCTGCAATGGATCCGGATTACCACTACCTGAAGTGGACTGGACTGTCAGCGGCCTCCACTCCATAAACACACACTTGGTTAGAAAAAAGCACGCTGAAGTTACCAAAGTCTCCGAATTATTCATGAAATATGTGTCTTTCTTTGTATACATTTGGTGATATTAAATACAATAAATATTTATTAGTTGTGTATGACGGCGTGCCGTCTTCGTTGATATAAAGGCAACATGATTAGAGGATTAAAGATCAATTTCTCGGTTGTGATCATGTCTGTTCTCAAATGAGTATGCCTGATGGAAAAGCTCACGTCATGCATGTGGAGACTAGATTTTATGCGTGCTCATTCATTGTTCTAGTCATTACTGCGCTGTGTTGTGCATTTTCCCATGTTTCTCACTTTTTAGTAAAAAAAAATTGTTTCAACCCAAACTGCATAAACACCATTTACTTATGAATGCAAGTACATTACATGCATTTTAAAGTATGTGACCTGAGACAACACTTGGGATTTAAACATTTTATTGTGTGGTTTGTCAGTATTGAAGTAACAAACGTTCTAAAATGATCACGTAAACCAATCATGATATCAACTTCAAATTAATAACTCGGAATCACCATAAAGACTGTAAATTGGAATGGATAGATGCATATTTGGGATTTAGAATGTGCTGCTCATCTTTCCCATATGGAATACAAGTCCTTGGCCTGGGATTAGTAGCTCTGTGCAGGATAGGTTACAATGGTGATTTACCTCTGCTCAAATTAAGCTACTTTTGTGAGACTGAGAGGCCTGGGCTGAACCCACTGTGAGCCAGCTAACCAACTAATCTGGCCCCCTGAGACAAACCCAAGGGATGGCAGAGCAGCAGGAACGGTGGAGATAAACAGCAAGAGGCAGAGAATGTTCATTCATTCGTTCATTTTCCGAACAGCTTTGTCCGGTCATACTGGAGCGTATCCCAGCAGTCAACAAGCGAGAGGCGAGGTACACCCTGGACAATATGCCAGTTCATTGCAGGGCCACACAGAGACAGACAATCATGCACACACTCACTCACACCTATGGATAATTTCGTGTAAGGAAGCCAGAGAACCTACACAAACACGGGCAAAACATGCAAATTCCTCACAGAAAGGCCGCAAGTCGGATTCGAACCTTCGACCTTCTTGCTCTGAGGCTTACAATTGCACCACCGTGCCACCCGTTGGAAGAGAACAGCAGTTTCTAAAATTACTATGTGGATATGTTTGCCATCAACTGCATGTCCTTAATGCGCACAGCGATTTTAAAGATTAAATGGACATGAGCCCCAGGCTTGATTTTATCAGAGGAGACCGATATTGTAACTCATCAGGATGAAGAAAAAGTTTAGTAACCACAACTGGCTAAAAGAAGACAACTGGGAAGCGTAAAATGATGTGAACGACTTGGACCAATAACTTTACATTTTAGCTGCAGTTCTTCCCCAAACAGTAGAAAACATTAATTCTTGTGGGCAGTCTGTTGTACTCCTCTCTTTTTTTTATTTATTTAATTAGTCAATAATGCACCTCAAATTTAATTAACTAATTGAATATTTATGCAAAAATAATATGACTATATACATAATAAAATTTCACATGAATTAATAACCCTCTTCCCACTATCTGTGTGCTTCACTCTCTTTCCCTAGTCAAATGTTTACTGGCCCAATATACACTCCATCAACCTGACTCTTGTCAACATCAGCCGAGATGACAACAACTTCCAGCTTACCTGCATTGCAGAAAATGTGGTGGGGATGACCAACTCATCTATCCAGCTCAACGTACAATGTGAGTTGAATCCTTTTTTTTCCTTTTATTATTTTTTTAGGCCTTTATTGATCCCAGCTTGCTACGAACGAGAGGCGGGGTAACACCCTTGATGAGACACCAGCTCATCACAGGGTCACACTAAAGACAAACAACCATGTCATACTCACACCTACGGGCAATTTGGTGTGACCAAGTCACCTTAGGTGCATGTTTTTGGAGGTGGGAGGAAGCCAGACAGACACGGGCCGAAGGGAATCAAACCTGGAACCTTCTTGCTCTGAGCCAACAGTAACCACCCTCAAATGAAACATGCAGCTATATTTATTATACTGCAGTGAGCACTCTGAACTAAAATACAATAGCAGTATTTACAGCATCCTGTGATCATTTCTCACTGAATTATCTTCTCTCACAACACACAGATCACAAACTCTGAGAAACGATTTGATCACATCCATTTCAAGCTTGTCTCAGTTGGGAATGAACAAAATCAAATACATTCAAATCAAACTGTGGTCTTGTTCATCACAATGCTGTCCTCTTACAGCTGACAGCCTTGTCCTTGGAGTGAGTGTTTCTATCCATCTATCCATCATCTAATTTACCCCTCACAAATGATATATTCCTGTAATACCCAGAACATGAAAAACAGCACCCAGTACCTCAGCTCTTAAATAAGTTTACCCTGTGGATTGGCCCTGCCTAGAAATAGGACAGACTATATATTCAAAGCCAATATTTATCAAAGGTGACATTTTCTCTTTGTGCAATACAACAGCAAGCTTTCTACAATCTATTGTGGCTGTTTGCAATACATCACACTACAGGACAGGGGAGATTTGTCACCAATTCAAACACTACCTACTGGAACAGAGTTTCTCAGGACCTTAGTAGAATGACGGATTGACTCTGTAACATCTCGTCTTTAGAGCTGCCACCACATGGACTGTGCATTTCTATGCATTTTTCTTTCTGTTGACACTCTCTGTTGGTGCTGCAAATTAACTTATTAATTTTTCACCACATGCTCTGAAGGTAATTACATTTCCTCCCCTCTGCAGCCTATTGTCTCTGGAAATGTCATGAAATTGCTTCAACTGCTGCTCTGATTAGGGAGTAATCTGACTGACAGTGAAATTACCAGCCATCAAGTGACATTCTCTGCATCCAAAAATTAGCTTCCTATTATAGCTGAAGTGTGATTTCCCACAATGCAAGTTCTGCAGTGCTATCGCCCTACTGCTATCAGCATTGTCAGTTACATACATATATTTTTTTAATGGTCCTGTAGCTACAATGTAGCTCTACATGTGGAGCAATACATAGACTCATATCACAAGCAATTAATGAGGGAATTAGGTCATTGTATCCCTCCAGACACCATTTTATATCTCTTTCCTGCTTGCGACAGGTTAAAATCCTAATCACAATATGGTCCAACCCAAATGGGATTGCGTGTCAATATCCACCCCGTATGACTATTGCCAGCTACAATGTGCAATCTGTAGTCTTGCAGGAACATGACATTTGAAAAGTAACAGGAGATAACTTTGCACAACTATCCTTGTGTTCAGTGTCTCGGCGTTCAAAGGTATGCATTTATCATGCTTGGCATCGACATGAGTGCCACAAGGACAATATGCTGTATCGAACTACATGATGATTTTTATTGTATTGACCAAACTGGGTTAACAGCCACATTGAAAGAAAATGTAATATCTCCTAACTGTACACCAACAAGAGAACCAAGTTTCTCTCTCTCTCTCTCTCTCACTCTCTGTCATTGGGCTTCACAACTACCACCCTCACTTCATGCTTCTTCCTCCCTCCCGCTTTCTTTCTATTCTCTTTTATGTACTGTAAATCACAGCTTTGCACACTCCCCCGTACCAACACATGCACATGCCTCAGCCTTTAGAGCAGTTGAATGACTCTATTGTCACTATTGTCTAGCAGGAACAAAATCACCATAGTCATTTATGAAATGACAGCTTTCAAACACGAATAAGTCTTAACAATGGTTTGAAATGAATCAACCATGGTTCATCACTGCATGTTATAAAGAGAATGGCAGTAGAAAACCAGTAGAACGCACACCTCCATCAAGACCTAACACTTTTCTTTAATTAATCCAATTGTGATCCACAATTAAATCAAAATCTAAGGTCACTGAATTTGTGAAAATCCGTTATTTAAATCTGGTGAATTCAAATTGTTAGTTGCTTCTGTGCCAAATTGCAGATCCATGTTTCATAGATACTATACTGACCCCAAAAATATGGCTCAAATGTGAAAAATTAGCATGAAAAAAGGGACAATTCTGAATTCAGCACTACATTTTCAGGATCCAAACTCACACTGAATTCAATAGAAATATGTTCTACAGGTTTTTTTCCACAAATCGTCTGACCAACCAAAACCTCATATATACATCTACTGTATTTCCAAGTATGTTTTTTTATATTACAATGAGTGACTCATTGCAAACACAAATCTATGGATGCATTTTTAATGAAATTCCTGTGTTGGTATAAAGGTGATGAAACTGCCTCTTCTTGGTGGATCCAGAGGTGTGTTGTTGCATGTCCGTGAAAAATAAGATATGTGCCAGTTTATGCAGAGGAGATTCCAGCAATTGGAGTACCTCTGTTTTCTTTTTTGAGCTTGTACAATGTGCAACAATTTAACACAGCCAAGGTAAAAGTAGAGTACAATCCTCATATGATGACATATAGTGTTTTGTGATAAAAAGCAGAGATCTGTTTTCCTCATGTCCCCTGTGTTGTAATATGTAGCACACTGTAGGAAACGGGCTGCCGCCATAAGACAAAAACCTGCCAAAATGTTGTGTTCCTCAGAATAAATCAGAATAGCTTTGTGTCTGCCGTTGAATTTTTTTAGGCGATTCAAACGTTTATCTCAGATTTTCACCTGCCAAATCTTTGTGGAACTTTCTCAACATTTAAAGGTCTTGATAATACTGTATATCCAAACACAACTCAGACAAACTGACAGAGGTTTCAAGAGAGAACAACTCAACTTGAGTGACCTAAAAAACATTTATTATGCTCTCTCTTGAGCATTTGTGTGCCTGAAAGGTTTTCTGTTTGGTAAACGACATGTTTATTTCGTAATTCCTTACAGTTCCTCCTGTTATCCTGAGACTGGTTGAGCCTGAGCAACGCCATGACACTTGTATTGAGTTCACGGTTCGCGGATACCCTCACCCAAAGCTACGATGGTTCCACAAGCAGAAAGAAATTCTCCAGAATGAGTACATTAGAACTGAGATGGACTTCTATCAGGATTACTTGGAGGGCTGTCTCACCTTCCAGAACCCAACGCACATCAACAATGGCAACTACACACTGGAGGCCAGCAATCCTCTGGGGACAGTCGTAAAGACAGTGTATGGTCACTTCCTCATGGCTCCGGACATTGATGATGATGGTGAGTGGGTCGTTTCTGTCTAATCGCTCTTCTCTCTGTACTTGTGATTGATGAGCAATAGAGCAGCTTGCATCACAATCATGGGTAAAATGGAATTCTGGAAATGTTATTAACTCATTTTTACTGGCTGAATATAAAACTTATTTTTCCGTATACAAATAAAGAATGAAATCACAGGAGACTAGTAGAAATACTCCCTGAATTCTTCAAGTGGTAGCATGGCCCACGTTTTTGCAATGAGCATCATGAGTGCTTGAATAAGTGATAACTTCTATAGTAAAATACCTGTTGTATTAAACACAGGTTCTGATCTGCTGCAGCCGGATGTACTACTGGGAGCTCTTAAATGTATGTAAATCCCCCTTCACAGTGTAGAGTCTGTCAATCTGATACTTGCTGGCTGGATTGCAGCCAGGGTTCATCCACAGTTCAGCCAGGTAGATTGTTTGCGGGAAGCTCATCCTAAATTCACAGGGATGGGAAATGTACCCACAAAGAATGGCAAATTTCTCCCCATGGTCAATATTCCAAGGTCAATTTATTGAAATAGCGTGACTTTCTCCGTCTTCTCTTTTGCAGACATGGTGGAAATTGGTGAGTGTTTCTATTTATGCTTAACCCTGCTATTTTTTTTTTAGTTTTGTTTTTACTTGTTTGGTATCGTTATGTTCACACACATATTTATTGATAGGGTACTATCATTATTAGCATT
Organism: Brachionichthys hirsutus; assembly: GCF_040956055.1. Lineage (NCBI taxonomy): Eukaryota > Metazoa > Chordata > Actinopteri > Lophiiformes > Brachionichthyidae > Brachionichthys > Brachionichthys hirsutus. The sequence continues at coordinate 417,056 of NW_027180319.1, read as the reverse complement.
AAGGTGTTAACCATGGAGAAATTTGCTCAATCTTTTGTAGTTCATTAGGAGCTGTCAGAATTGCTGCTCGGTTATCTGGCCAGTGAAAAATTGGAAAGTTGCCAAAAATGGCAAATGATGGTAAGATTTTGCTCAGGGACATCTCTGGTGGGTGAGAGTTGGGGAGGCATTTTTTTTAAGGATGTTGCGATCATAATCACAGGAAAAATATTTATCAGCTTTTACGGGGGGGTCGTCGACTTACGACCTCTTCGACCTCTTCAAATTTACGCCCGCACTCAACTGATCTTTTTGTCTATTTACGAGGTGTTTTTAAGATGTACCGGGAAGCAGAGCGAGCAAATCAAGTGTACAGCAGTGGTCTCAACCACGATGTCTACCAAGAGGAAATTGCCTCTTTATACTCCTCATTTACAGTATTGTGATGCAGCATAATATATTTACGGTAATTTAACATGGCGAAACTTCCGAACAAGTCGGCATGCGACAAAGACCTCTGAACCAATTGTGGTCCTAAGCCGACGACCCCCTGTATTTACATTTGAACAAAAGGTTGTATGTCCAAAATTATTCATAGCCTTTTCAATAATCAATAGAAAATCCTCGGTCGACTATTACAGAAATCAAACGCTTCCAATAATTCCTGACCATCTTTTTGCATGTCTCTGGTTTTTTTGTCCATTCGTCTTTGGCGATGAGCTCCAACTCTTTTAGGTTGAAGGGTCTTCTTACCATCAACCTGATCTTCAGCTCCCTTCTCAGATCCTCGATTCAAGTCAGGACTGGCTGGGATATTGCAGTACACTAATGTTTTTGTCTGCTCACCATTTCTCCATCATTTCTGCAATGTGTTTTGGGTCGTTGTCGTGCTGAAACCTACTCTGGTGCCTGAGGCCAAGTTTCTCTGCTGACTGCCTGATGTTGTGTTGATAATCTTGATATATTGCTCTTTTTTCACGATGTTGTTGATGCAACCGCAAAGCTTTAGGTTCCCACCACCATGTTTGTTCTCAGATCATTGTGACCAAGTCTTCTTTTTTTGTCCAGATGAGACCCACGTTCTCAGGCAGACAAGATTTAGCTTGTTTGATCCGTACCAGAGTTCGGATTACCTTTCACAACTGCCCAAGCGAAGCGGACTATCCGAGAAATCGAACTCTGGTCCGTTTAAAGCGGACCAAACAGCTCTGGTGTGAAAGCGGCCATAAACAGTGACAGTTTGCAAAGGCTGTGCTGAAAAATGTCTTCTCCTCCGCAGTGATATTTCAGATGATGAGCAATATCCTCTTTTACTGTCACCCATTTCCATAGTATATGAGGTGCCCTGCACAAAGTGTGCTTCTGTTAGTTTGTAAGCTGCCACTTGAGCAGATGGGCTTTCATGGCTTGGTCGAGTGTTTGCTAAGTGCTGCTCTCCTTAGTTACTGTTGCAACACCTGTTGATAATGGCAGCAGATTATGCTTGAAACAATGTATGTGATGTTGCAGAGAAAGGCGCAAGGCAGCAGCTTTCTCTTTATAGCACAGAACTCTTCATTTCTCGTCTGAAATGTGAGGAAAAACTTCCCCGCATCTACAACTGGTATGCTCCGTGGGCTTGGAAGTAATGCTGGATTATACGGAGGGCAGAAAGATACCTAAAGCCATGTTTCCACTACTTGACTCAACTAAACTTTGGTATGAGATATTTTTCCAGAGGTTGATTTCCGTTAGAGCATAGAACCACCTCAGTGGAGATGAGGAACATTTGCACCTCCTAAATATAATATAATTAAATTGCTTTTTGGGTGTTTAAAGTGGTGGGGATGGGATTGGGCTGTGAGGGGATAGTTGGGGGGATAGTGCAGTTTACCAACGATATGAGACAGGGATGATTCTCTCAGCTCAGTGTGTCATGCCGCATTTCATTACCGAGTCAGCTTTTTGTTTATGCTGCTTTCTGTCAGGTCATTTCAGGTTTCAGTTCCTCTATTCAATGAAAATAGTTTATTTGTAATATACATGTTAATATTAACTCTGAGTGCACAACCCTACTATTATTTAACCAGAATCCAGCTACCAATGCTTTCAGCTGGTGATTTATGCACGTTTGTGAAGCAGAGTGGATCACATACATCATGTACCCAAAGCACTGGAACAATGCTTTGGTTTGCTCACCCGCTCCTCTGTAAGTCTGTCTTCTGTGATGTGTTTTGATCCCAGGCCGCTATGACAGACTCACAGGTGATGACAAAGTAGGATGATCTCTGACCTTCACCGGAGTCTTCTATCTCCATCATCTTCCATATGAGGTCATTTATTCTAATCAGCCATGGATTAAAAAGCTGCAGCACGGCCTGGGATAGAGACGGATTGTTGACGAGGTTGTGGCGAGCCAGAGTTTTGGGTTGCCACACATACACTCACACAGTTTCTGGAAGTGAGGCGGAAGAGATGCTTGGGCGATGAGGGTGTGACATATTACAGCAGCTGTGTGTGGAGGGGGGGGGGGGGATTTCAGGTTTAAATGGAAGACTGACTGATCATTTAATTGTTAAATGGTAAATGGACTGCACTTATACGGCGCTTTTCCACCGTTTCGCGGTGCTCAAAGCGCTTTACATGAGGCCTCACATTCGCCCATTCACACACACATTCACACTCCAGTGGGCGACTGCTGCCACGCAACATGCTGCCAACCCCACTGGGATTCAGTGGGGTTCAGTGTCTAGCCCAAGGACACTTCGACATCCCAGTCAGAGCTGGGATTTGAACCACCGACTCTCTGATCACTGGGCGACCCTCTCTACCAGCTGAGCCACAGCCGGAGAGAGAAGGGCAGAGGTAGGAGAGGAGAGGGGATGAGGGCTGGGATGGAGAGATGGAGACATGGTAGTTCTGACACAGTCACACACAGTACTGTGTGTCTGAGCCAGTGGCAGCATGTCTACCATGTGGCCATTAATTTGACCACAATTACTCTCTGATGTCCTGCCTGGAGGCCTCTGACTGGCGTTTCCCTGACACCAGCTCATTTCGTTTCATGGCGTCTCCGTCCTTCTTTCCTTATATTCCCCAGATTTGTGATGTTTGCCAAAATTCATGTTTTTGCTGGCATGTACATTTCATTTTATTGGATTACAGGAAATGTTAACACATTAGTATCACTGCTACAGAATTTACATGACTTCAGCAAGGAGTTTCGAGAATTTGTCCTGCATGTTTAAATATTGAGATGTTCAATTTCAGTTGTTATGGTGAAGTTCACGTTTACCTCATTTAACATTGACACTTTAGGCTGGATGAGCTGTTTCTCCTTTGTGCTTGTTTAATTGTGTATAATGCTAAAGCAGCTTGTTTGTTATTTCAGTCTGTGTCTCTCTTTTGAATGCACGAGAGAAAGCATGCATCTTTGCGATTATTAAAATTTCACAAAGTCTTCTCTGTTGAGTCTGTTGAAAATGTCAGAAATGTAACACTTTATAATCAACCTTGTCCTTGTGACAGGTGACAGCATTTGTGTGTTCAAAGCATTGAAGATTTCTAAGTGAAAGTGTTTTATCGACTTTTTAAAATAAAATGCATTGTTCATCAACATCATAACTATTCATGCCTGTTTTGGGTTTTTATCTTGCAGTTCCTACAACACCGTCGGACAGTGAGGCAGGCCGACCAGATGAGGACACATTTGGGGTACGTTTTCTCCTTAATGATGTCAATGAAACGCCAACTCAAACATGTTGCCGTTAGACTCTACTCAGAGTTTCTGTGAGTTTCAACAGAAATTGCTTTATATTTGTCAAAGGACCCTCGCAGGGGTTTTTATTATGTGTAGACATGTAATATATATATATCAAACCCAAGTTGCTGTCAATTTTCAAAGTTGTAAATTGAGTTTTGAAGTCCTATTGATATTGAACATAGTAACCCTATCATGCTGTGTGCACAGCTGTTTTGAAATACATACCGGTAATATAGAAATTGGGGAATGATGGTGGTATATTTACTGTAGACAGGGATGACAGTGCTGCCATATTTATTTTTTAAAGACACCTATTTTGACACAAAACCTTAAGTATGCATGTATTTATTGAGATCATAACCGTGGTTGTGCTTTAAGTTAATGAAGTTTGAAAGTTTGAACTTTTCTTATTACGTACCATCTTTGGCAGGGCTTCCTGAGTCATTGTTGATGTAATTTGTGTTTTTCTTAACATTCCATTACAGGAAACATACAGGTGACACAAATGTTGCCAAATATTGCTTAGTTCTCTCAAGCATCCCCACTTAGCCCTTTGAGTTAGCGAGTATGTACAGTACCAGGACCATGAAACCAGCTCAACAAAAAGGAATGCAGTTATTTTGCATGTCAAAATATGCAGTTAAAAAACCCCAAAATGCTTCTAATTCATCATTGACGGAAGTTGTGCTGTGTGCCATTCATTCACACATCAACAGCTTTTTTGGGGCCATGGATTTTCTAAATCTTTGCTCATGTGATTTACTGTTCCAACCCTTTTATTGAATTTGAATATGGACAAAGACAAAACATAGACACTCCAGAGATTATATCAACAGTAGAACAGCAAACAATGCTGCACTGTCCTCTTTTGTTTGGCCTTATTCTGTGATGGTGATTGAAAGGAAACACCAGCAGCTGCTGCCCAGGAATGCATAGTATAGATTTTTGCACAACAGTGTGTAGCAGATCCTTTTGAAAAGGTTGGTGTAAACAGGGCCTAAACTAAGATTGGAAAATGTAAATTTTTTGGGAGGAATGGCTTGGCCAATCCTCCCAAAAACAGCCCGTTGTTCAAATATCAGAATTTGATGTCTTAGTCAGGGTCATTGAACTTTCAGAAGGTAACAAATTCAGTCAAATGAGTGGCTGTTATGGCAACAAACCAGGCTTGTGACTCTAAAATACCTTTAAACATTTTTCCCAAAATGCACTGTAGGTTGAAATCAATAAAAAAGAAAAACTGACATATTTTAATGACATGCTTTCAAACAGACAAAACTGTTGTTAACATTTATTTGCTGTTATCTTTGTGAAAACGGGAGTCACAATCTAAATGTATAAACTCTTATTTTCACAGTTATAAATCTGGAAAGGACATCAAAGTGAACACGGCTTTCTGATCACAGCCTGACTCTGACACTTTCCTCTCAGGTTTCTATTGCTGTGGGCTTGGCGGGCTTCGCTTGCGTCCTCCTTCTCGTCCTTTTTGTTCTCATCAACAAATACGGCCGCCGCTCTAAATTCGGTATGAAAGGTAAGTCTACACAAATAGTCATACAAACAGAAAGTTAGGAGAGTTACCTTGATTTTCCATAAAAAAAATAAAAATAAAAAAAATATATATCTAAAATATTTATCCAGTGAACATTATTTTCTAAACATTTGTTAAATAGAAAATATACATATGCAGCTGCAATAGAACCATGAACCATGTGTTCATGCTTACAGCCTCACTACTTTACTGGGTATCACCAATAAGACACATTTTGTCATGGACAGGTAATGGCTTGCTGTCTGCTGCATGATACATGTCTTACAAGGTCTTACATACATTTTGAGCATATACTGTGTCTGCTATGTTGAGCAATCTCAGAAGGGATTCTAAATTAATTAGTGGGCTTGGCGCTGTCGATCACTCTGAGGAATTCAATAGGATTAATTTGGCTTTTGTGCATGCTGAGCTTTCATGTTGTGTCAGCTCCAGGTTTTGCTTGTTTCTCTGCCATGTGTGAGAAGCAAAATCAGTCGTAGTTCTGATCTGTGGAACAGAAAGCACAACAAGTGGAAAGGAATGGGTGAAGGACAGACTAAGCTGCAATTCTTATTTGTTTTGCTAGCTGGTGAGTGGTATCCACTTGTGTTCCGCACATGCATCACAGAAAAAACAAACAAACAGTTTTTGAGGTGTGCATAACTCTGTTATTAGTCTCCATTGTATAACCCACATTTCTTCTGTGGTCTGACTGTCGCTGTGAGGATTAGAATGTGTCTAAGACTTAAAGAGAGGTGATGTGGTGGTGGACTCTTTCTGGACTGCTCTTATCAAAGGGCTGATTTGTCCACTGTGTGTGTGTGTGTGTGTGCACGTGTTATTGCTGCCTTCACTTATTCTGGAGAATCAGCTGGAGGGCCTGAAGAAGTCATTACCTTTGGATGGAGCCGTAATGGATTTTTGCTGCACTAAATCACTGTGGCTCTTTTGGCTGTTGGAGTTTGATCACCGACCATTTCTGGGCATCCAATAAGAACTCTGTTTTTATTATTTTTTTCCTTTTATGTGGCTTGAGTGTGTCTGTGTGCATATCTCTGTTTTGTGTGTTAAAGATATTTTCAGCTACATCCTGTCCCTGCCTTGCCTTTAAGACTATGAGTGATACACACCAGCTGACTTTATGTGGATATAATTGCACATTTATGAAAGAGACTGTTTTTCTGTGTTTGTGTGTGTGTGTGCACATGAAAGTGTGATGATAATGTCGATAACCTGTTGCTCTGATCGATATCTTGTCAGTGTAGCTTCCAGATAAACTGTCTTGCAGTCTATGCAGTGGTCTCATCTTTCACTTTGTGATTCACTCCAGTGGATTCTGAAGTGGTTTTCATATAATCTTTAGTAGTGGGGAATCAATAGTGTTTCTTTTTCTAAAGAAGATACTCAGCATGTCTGTAATATAAAGTATTATTCTCCCCTGTCTTTGTGCTCAGCTCAATAATTTCACTATTATATCATTGCACCTGAGAGCGATAGTGGTAAGTTTGAAAATCAAAATCCTTTCGAAATTTGGAATAATATTGTACCATTTCTATTTTGTAATTCGAGAGATAATATATTTCAGAATAGCAGTTTTCTTCAGGAGCTATCACCAAAATGTGATTGCTTTGGTTGCTTCCTCCCAGTTTCACTGTAATTAATGAAGCAATTAAAGTGTTTTTGGCAAAAAATATGATTTTGAGTAGCTCTGCAAACAGTTTCAGTTGTGTGCATTGTTTGTTTGTGTGTGTGTGTGTGTGTGTGCATAGGTTCGTGAGTGTTGTGTGCGTCCAGGGTTATCTGAGTGGGACTTTGGATATATTTATATTTGTGTGTATTTCATCTAAAGTGACTCTTTGTTGTACGCTTCATGTTAGGGAAGTAATGATTTATTCCTCAGCGCTCCCACAGCGACGGCATCAACACGGATAAAACTTCCTAACGAGGAAGAATGCTCATGACCTTACTCAAGCATTCTGTGTATTTCTGGAGCTCATCCATGATCAATGTGTGCAACAGCCGAATGTTTTTATATTTGGAGTAGATGATAAAGGAGCTATTTTTGGCTAAATGGGTTAAATGATTTATAGATTGTAGAAGAAAGGTTTTTCCTTAATTTTTGTTGACCATCGTTTTATCTGTGCAAAATTATGTAGCGTTACAGTATTTACTACCACCGACCCTTGAAAGGCTGGTTAGCTAAAGTAAACTCTGCAGTGGAAAAACTTGCCATATCTAAGAATGTTTTTGCAAGACCCACTTTTAGATGCTTAGTTTGTGATTTTAACTTTTTATTCCCCCTGATCGATAAACCAGTAAAACTACAGTATGTGAATGAAAACACTTCCCCAAGCAAATAACTGATTCCTAAATGCTGAGAAGTCAGGATCAGATGAAGGAAAGGTTAGCGGGTCCAGCTGCTCTCTGTCCAGTATCTGCCTGTCTAGCGCTATGGGTCAGAATTCACAGGCCGGTTCCTCTTCCAGCGATCAGTAAAGCATGTACTGAGACACTAACCAATCTAGTCTCATTACAATTTTTGACTTGGTACAGTCAATTTTCTCACTTTTAAACATGCATTTAGACACAGATTACAGAGATACCCACAAACACACTTGGGTACACTGGCACACACACACACCTACAAATACTCACACACATACCATACCCTGCGGTGACGTGCAAGCCTCTCTGATCCAGACGTGTGTGTCAGAGCAGCTTACCCTCCTCTTCGCTACATTACCTGAACCAGGCCCAGGGGTGATCAGCCCACACACACACACACACACACACACACACTCTCTCTCACACACACAGTAGCAGTAGCATTTACTGCATCACTGCTTCTCTTGGCCTCCGGTGATCAGTGAGCTATGATGCAAAGCAGTGAGACAGAAACATAGCCAGACAGACACTCTTGTGTCTTTTCAAATGTCAAACATATAAGATATAAAATCTTATTAATACCCATTCCTAAACTGTTGTTATGGAGACTGAACTCAAAACTTATTTTAGGTACTGACAACGAAAACTGTAGTGGTTAGTTAGTTTACATAGATGTTATTTAGATACTATTTTCTATTTACTAAACTAAAAAGTCAAATCAAAAATACTTAATACTTTAGTAATCCCAAGTGTAAATGTGGTATTCAGCAGTCATTCTATTTAAATTCTTCTCTACATGTCGGACACATATTATACTTTATTAACTGTATGCTTATTTCATACATTAGATATGTAATATTTAATATTTACTTTAATATTGTGCTCCAGTTCAGCCAGCTGCAATACTAAACACACAATGAATCTGACAACATCAATCTTACAGAAATCATTGCATTGGGAACCAGAGGGTCAACGGTTCAAGGTTACTTGGTGAAGACGTAATTTTGTTGTGTGTGTGTGTGTGTCCAATGATGCTAACAATGATAACAATAAAGCTTTCTTTATTCTTAAATTGTAACGGAGGGCAGAACACTGTTGACACTTCAGCTGTGGGCAGACTTTCAAATGTAGAAAACAAAATGTTTGGCTTTGCTCATTCTGTCCAGATTCTTCAAGGACATTCAGACCACTTTTGAACTATGGCATAAAAGTTTGCTCCTGTAACAGGAGACAGTTTTTAGGACGTAAAGTTCATCTTCAGTCATACGTGACCCTCTCATCATTCCATCATGTCATTATTTTGTGTTATTTTACGCTGATGCCATGAACCATGCAGTGCTGTTTTTAAACCCTAAAAGGTTTTGGATGTGCTCTGCAACCTCTCAAATTCAGCCTGAACTTGCATGTCCTTACTTGGTTCTATTTAGAGCTTGTATTGAAAATGAAAATACAATAAAAGTCTATTTACTTATTTATCTTACTTAAAAATTGCATCAGCGCCTTTCCTGAGTTTTTTTTTGACTGCACTTGGATGGATGTCGAATGTGGATTCTTTGGACTTGTTCCTGTGGACATGACTTTCCTGGTGAAAATGGCAGTTCTATTATTTATTTTATTTTATTTTTATTCAGGACATTGGCCTTTCACCATGAGAATGAGCCTGGTAATGGCTAAGTGCTCCCTGTCCTCCCCTGTGTCTTCCTACACAGGTGTTCACATCTGTGCCTCACATTTTAGAGAAACTCCCAGTAGACAACCACGCTTGCAAAATGGCCTTGTTGAGTGCACTTCAAATAGGTGTCCAGTAGACGTTTCCCATTTAAGTATTTCCTATCAATAGTTCAGATGTCCACTCCCCTTTGAGTTTAATAATAGTTCAATAAAGCATCTTTACATTTTCAGGCTCTGGCAGAGCACAAATGTAGGAGTATAGCAAGAGGCTCAGTTTTCTATCACAGGCTGTTTCGCCTGCCGCAGCAATTTAGCACCATCGCCACGGGGAGTTGTTCAGAAAATATAAGGCTTGTGCCTTTTTTACAAGCCAGAAAGTGAAAGTCATAATAATTTAGTTTCATAATACACACAAATGCAGTTTATGGTGCAATCCATTTAAGAGACAGGAATATCTCAATATTATCTCACTTGGTAGATCTTGAAAACTACCCATATATATATATATATTGCATTGTCTTGATCTTGTAAACACTAAATAATTAACACTTGTGAATCTTACATTTCAGTGCTTTTGTTACGATACCAGTCCGGATGATTTTATAGGTGCTTTTTTATTTTTTATAATTCTCAGTTTGACTTTTATTTAGCTGTCAGCACATTTTTTTATGTTTATCCTGCAGAAAAAAAGTCTTTTGTCAGCCTTTTTCTGTTGCCTATATTTCTTTTGAGGACCTCACTGTTGCATGAATTCAGATTTGCCCTTGGCTTGCAAAGGAGACATTTGCGTAATTAATGTTGTCCCTAAAGTACCATGACTGAAATTGAAACACTTTTCATACCACTGAGATGCTGCTTCACCATGTAAATCAAATGAGTGGTATCTACACAGATTGCCTTCATGGAGTATTAGTTTTTTTGTGAGAGGCCAGAGAATGTCTGTCAGCTCTGTAAGTAAGCATAAGCACATATATTTCTGCCTTGAACTTTCATTCAACCGCCCAACTATACACCGTGTTCCCTGTATCCTAGAGGACTCAGCTAATGATTATTACTCTCATATTTTCTGCCTTGAAATAAATGTACTGCATGCAGCATTGTACTGATGATTTTCTTCCAAGTTAATGAACATTAAGGGACCGAATCTCAACAGACAGCTTTCTTGGAATACAGTGAACTCAGCTTCAACAGCACGCCTATTATACACAAATGACTCTTCCCTGTTGGCCACACAGTACCAACAGGAGGCTTTTAAAAGTGCAACCCTTGATTTTCCATAAAAATAAATCAATTTTATTTTCTGATTAGTTAAAGACTGGTGGTTGGAATAAATAAATTAATAAATGAATATATGTGTAGCTCTCATCTTTTTACATGACTCCATTTGCGATTTTGTTCTTGTGGAGAGTGTTGATTTGCTAATCATGAACAGGAAAGAGCATCCTGTCAGAGGTGGGAAGATTATTTTCAGGGTCTGAGATGATATCCCGACCTAGTGTTTTTTCCCTTTTCCTGAAAACCTTCTTTATAACCAGTGGTTAATTTAGTGTGAATTTTTAACCACCAGCCCAGCAAATAGCTCACATTATGTAACAAGCAAATACAGGGTGCTGCATGCTCACTCCTGCGCAGCAGAGAGCTGTACTTCATTTAAACCGACAGAAAGTACAGGCTGCATTGAAATTAATTTATTTGCTAAATCAGCGATGATAAAATAGTTACATTTTGAAAGAGCTTCACATTGACTGTCCATTATTCATTAGCAGAATAGTAAGTAGAATTTCGTTCAGTTACAGGACAAGAGAGGACAGAACTAGAGCATGTTTTTATTTTTGCTTAATATACAATACAATCAGTGCACAAATTAAAATAAATTTTGGGACTTTTGTCTAAAGGTACCCTTTAGCTCCACTCACTCCCACTAAGTTTGCTAAGAGCTGTTATGCGAGTGCCTTATTGTGGAACTATTTTGATACAATTGAAATAACGTCAAGTTAAAAAGTCTGTGTTGTTGAAGGGCTGTGTTATAACCCTTTACAGTGTTACATATTCCGTAACACCGTAACGTAATATTTACAGTCTAATATTACACATATTTAATTTGTGAGTATCAAACTATTACCTGCTTATTACATTGGTAATAACATTGTATTACCTAATTATTACATTAAACTTTGACCCCCATTAATTACAACATTATAACAGAAGCAGTAACACAAATTCATTCCATAATTACCATTTGTGAAATACTGATGTCCGGGAGCTTTGACATAGAGCACATCGGGCGTAACCATCCCTCTGGATCTTGTCCACATGGAGCTGTCTTTCCATCAGCCACTCATTCCATGTCCCCATATGCCCATCGCCTCATGTTCCTATTAACTTCTCCCCAGTTACCATTAACACACTTCTGGGGCGGGCAGACCTCAGCATCTGCAGTATAGATAGAGAACGAGCCCCCATCCTTTGTAAGGATGGTTAGCTCAGAGAATAATTGTTGTGTAATCACAACTAGGGGACTAATTATTCATAGAGACATGCACATACACAGAACGCAACCGCACAGGGCACATTCTGCATCCCGCTGTTTGTGTGTCTCTATGCTGTTATCCTCTATTAGCATCTCTCTCTCTCTCTCTCTCTCTCTCTCTCTCTCTCTCTCTCTCCTTGTATCTTGCTTTCCTTATGTCTCCCCATCATCTTGTAAACTCTTCATGTCTTTCCACACTAATGGTGTTAGTGATCACTGAGGATAAATCAATTAAAACAAAATAAATTTGAATGAATTAAAAAGCAGGGAGCTGCAATAGCTGACACTTCTGTGGCAAGACAAATTATACTGCATGACTGGTTGAGTAAGATTTTACAGTGGCCCAGTCCCACCTCATTAACTTGTGTATTAACCCATAGAAAATCATAGTTAGCAAACAATAATGCCAAATAGATGGGATTATATGTATGTGAAAAACGCTCTGTGTTATCCGGATCCTTCTGGTGGACTTGTTTGTAATATACATCCGTTACCTAAGAGCTAAGAAGGATGTGTGGTGAATAACAACTCACCTTGCCGTCATCTTCATGCATCTTCCAATGTTTCGAGCAAGGAGCAACAGGAAAAAAAAGATTTGTAGCCTGAATTACAAAAGTCTTCAGGGGCTGTTAGGGAAATGCCAAGGCCATCTGTGCTGCTCTAAGAGGGTGTGAAATGAAGACGGAGAGTGTGTCACACTGCGATGAGAGGTCATTACTGGCTTCTCAAAGGTAGCAGATTATGTCAATTTTACAGGTCACAGTCTTTTAGGTCACAACATTTTTTATCCTTTTCGTCTCATTGACAACTTTACATTTATTAATGAGTCCAGAATTGTCTTGAGTTCAAATATGCATTAGAGGTGTGATGCAAAGCAACAGCAGCTAAAAGTTGAAGCCAGGCGAGAGCAGGTTGTGGCTTCCTATTGCTCCAACAATCGCTCTCCACTCCAGCCTGGCTGATTTTCATGTTTCGCTTTTATGTGGTTTAATGATTGAAAACACTCTGCATGCACGTCTTACGTTAGCTGGCTCACTAGCACCATTTTGATCTGATGCCAGTGATTCAGTGAAGCTCACGGTATTGACGAAATGCGTTTGTAATTTGTAGCCTTACTGGAATATTCTTAAGCAAGACAGTGAAAACTTGTTTCAGCTCATGTTGCTGCTAACCTGGCCCTCTCAGGCATGGGAAAAATTGATTTTGCTGCGGGGAGCCATTCATGTATAGTTTGACCGAGTCAGGCCTGCATAAAAATAGCTCTGTGGGATCATTCGGTGGGGGAGACATATTTAAGGCTCTACTGTGAATAGCTTGATCAATGCATTTAAATGCTTCAGATGGTAAAACACATGGCCGTGAAAAACACTCAAATATATATTTTCTGTCTTGTGTAATGCATAATGCAGCATTGGCATTGCAAGGCTGACTCTTCGTTTGTGTTTACAGTAATTAAAAAATACCATATGTCCACCTGAAGCCCAATTTCAATAAGCTTCGATATTTTCTTAATGCTGCACCAAAATCTTCTTTAACTCTTCTTCTTTTCTTCAAAAATGAAAAAGAAAACCAAAAAAATGGGTTCTTGACTCCTTTTAACTTAATTCTACATGCAGCAATTCTCATTAAAATAAAGTTAACAATAGTAAAACTGAAACTGTGATGTCTCTGATAGATGAACAGTGAAGTCTTTTCAGCAGTCATTTTGTTTTACACACACAAAAAAAGTAGATTAAATAAATAAATACAATTCACAGTGTAATATAAGTATTTTCTTCTTTTGCGAGCATTCTGAATATTCAATATGTGCTCTAATATTGTATTGACGCTGTAATGTTGTGTTTCAGCTGCATGGCAAAGTGTCATATTTCTGTATTTGGGTATCGTGGTATCCAACTGGCAGGGAGATAAACTTCATGTAGCCCAAGGGAGGGTGGTGATGATGAGCTAACCTAACATGCTGCAGTGCAACGGAGGCTGCAAAACACACCATGTTATTTACACTTATAGAGGAGACAGAAAGAGGAGGTGATGTGAAACTGGAAAGGAGAGGAGGAACAATGGAAGAAAAAAAAGAAAATTAAGAAGGAAGTGTAAAGGGAGTTTCAACAAGCTGGCTCAGCTGCGTTTCAGCTAATGGGTGTATAGTATTGGTTACTCTGATGACTTTCCTCTGTGCCCGTTGGGCCAAACATTTTGCTGTAGGTTTTCCAGAATTAGCGGAGAGTCTTTAACATAACTCTATCCAGTCCTGTAAGGTTAGTTGGTCACATCTTGAACAACTTTTTTATGCATACTGTAGTAACATACACATTAAATCAACCTGATGCCTTAAGATACATAATTTTAATTTCATCAGGCTGTACAAGAGATAAACTGTGACCTTCCAGTCATATCCATGCTGTGTATAATGGCACATCATGTCTACAGACTGCACCATATGCACAGCCCTAGAGATGGGTTGTGGTGCATAGTTATCCCTGTGTGTGTGTGTGCGTGTTTGCCTTTGTCCTGTCAAGAGTAAAACAGAGTTGAAGCCTATTTCCACTGAGAGGAGCGCAGCAATATCTTTGGACCATTGCTGCAGGTAAGATAAGATCCATGCTTCTGCAGAACACAATCTGATCCAACCACTGTGCCAGAGGAAGAAAACCAATTTCCTTTAGACTGCGGAAAAAGAAAAATGCTAAACTAGAAACTAGAAACGCAAAACATTTTTGTATCAATGTTTCATCCTTTGCAGAACTATCAGAATTGGTAGGACAGAATGAAGCAGAAAATATGTAGTTTGATTTTGGGGTGGAGTAATCGGATAATAAGAACTGGTATGTCTTTAAACAGCGCTTTTGTCCATCCCTTGCATTATTTCACCAGGTCTTCTTTGCCTTCTCGCAACATGACATTTGGTGGGCAAATTGTCTGGCCTTTAGCTGGCCTAGCTCGTACTGACAAGACAGACAAAGCAGTCTCTCGGATAACTGTTCAATCCTCAATTATGTGACTACCTTGAAGTGAGTGTTCCCAGCTCTGAGTCAATCGTACATGTGCTGAAAGATAAGCGGTGGGCTCACAGCACAGCTCTAACTGCTGTTGATTTGACACTGGACTTTGTCACGGTATCACTCTGGGTAAGGAGACGAATTGGGTACGGAGTCGGCATGAGATGATCAAACAAAATCATTGTGCCTTACAAACAAATAGCTATGTGCTAAGCCAAATGTCTGGATGGTGAGTGTCCAATCTTAAAAGCCATCAGCCCACAATATTTAACCCCTTTAGGTCAAACTCAGCATTACTTTATGGTCTGAAGCAATGCACATGGGTCTATACAGTAGTAACTATATGTGGGCCTGTACAGAGAATGTAGGCGTAGATTCCAATCACATGAGAAATGTAAGGACTGCTCAGAAGGCTACAAACACATCACATATATCATTTGTAACAATTGTAAAAGTAATTTACAAACTCAAGTGCTGCAATTGAGCAAATGGTGCCAATTAAGTACAGATGCTAATGTGGACAGAAACGGGGAAAACGCAAAACCCAACCCACATTACTGTGAGTAGGATATGGCTAGGAAGATGTCTTCTGATTGTCTGTCCTCCAGGGAGGAAATGGTAGGCGATGCACATTTTTGGAAAGGGCTTTTCAACCTTGTTGCAGAATAACAATATAAGCACATGTTTTTGAAAGAAAAACATCTAGATTTTCAGCTGAAATGAAAAAGGACTATTCACCAGAAAGGGCATCTCTGTCACAGCTTGCTATGATAATGTACAGTATGTCGTTGCACATTATTGGCCTTGTACATGATCACTGGTTGAAAGTCTTGCATATAAACAGAAAGTTATCAGCTGAAATGATTAATAACGTATGGCACAGAGTATCCGACTCAGCCCAGTGAGATGATTTGTGGTGCAAAACTTCTTATTTTATTTAAATCATCAACTAATTTATAATTGCAGCCTCCAGGCTCCCTCTTTTAATGATTTAAGTACAGTCTGGAAATGGAAAACAGGAACAGTTTTGCTTTAAGGTTCCAAGTTTGACCATTTGATACATTTTCACTTTCCATTAGCAGGTTATAAACTGAAATAAATTACTGTTGTAGTATTTTGACTTTGTGACAGCACATTACTCTCTTTTGGCTTCTTTTTTTGGCTTCATTGTCATAATCTCCGTATTGTACTCCTGTGCAGTTGAGACACGCATATTAATGGTGGTTATGGTTATGTCAATCCCCTCGTGTTTTCCAGGACAGGGACACTAGGGGATCATGGTCCATGCAATTAGAGCAGATTGCAGGAACCAAATATGTCAAACAGTTGGGAAGACTATAAAAAAAAATATTGTCCACAATGGTCCTCACCACAGCTGGGAAGCATTTGCTAATGCTTAGGGGTAACTTTTGAGCAGCGACAAAGTGTTGCTGCGTTTCCTTTTCTCTATTGCGTTTATCTCAGGTTGTGTTTCTCCTGCGACGGGATCAGATAAATCAGCTTTGCTGGGTGTTTGAGTCTCAGTATTTAGCTGTCATGCCTGAGTGTGCATGATGGTGCATGGAGTGAACAAATGTATCTCTAATAAGGAGTCCTCTTGATTAAATTGTGTTGGAGTTGAATCTAATATTTCGAGCACTAGAGTGACTCCCCTCCCCACGGAGTCATTACCCATTACTGTGGTAATACTACTGAGAAGTGTGAGCAGAGAAACATTTGAGCGAGTTTGGGCTACACAGACCAAGCAATGCAATGGATGTGAAACAAAGCCTAACTCCACACCCAGTGCTGTTCTGTCAATGTCAGCACATTTGTAGAGCAACATGCTGCAAGCCATGTCGTGTAAAATCTGAATTGGATGATATCCACTTAATTTGGCAGTTAGCAATATTAACCCCGAAAAGAAGAAGGGCTTAAAGTCAGGGTCTTGCATTTTGTCAGTGGGCTAATATATTTTTGGGTGGTCTAGATTTAATTAAACGTATGTGTTTTGGTGGTAGCAGGCTCAGACATAGAGCCTGAAGTTTAGAGAGGCAGGTACATAATGAGTTTTGGATGTACGGTAGAACCTTATGCATTCACACAATTAGCTACTAAACACACAGGCTTTTAGTCTCTGGGAACAATTGACATGACTTTTTTCACTCTGAGTGATCCTAACATGTGTTTTATTATTTTAACTGCTCTGTTTTGATTCCTCTCCTCTCCTGATTAAAACAAGAACTGTATTCCCATTCTGTCAGTCACATCAGTGCCTTCGTGGCCTCCATCGATGTAAACAGAAGCAAGAAGCAGTGCTTGGTGTTTCCTCCAGTGTGAAAACCTCTGTTTGGTGTCTTTTTGGTACCAGGTGCTGGGATAGTAATTGTGATATCTGTGATCAAACAAAATGACCAGATATGCCAATAGCTTAGCTTGGCTAGAGATCTTGGAGATGCAGTTATCTTAGTTTTTTGGTTGATTAGGATTGCCATGACATTTTCTGCTTAAATGGTAATAATCCTCAAGAATAATAATCCTCAAGAATATTTTGTGTCTTCAAATGCAATTGTAATCTTACTCAAGGAGGGAATGAGAAACACAGAAAATTGATCCGCTACGCTTTTCATGGGAAGCTTGCTTTCCTAATTTTCCAATTATTAAATAACAAAGAAAATCAAACAAAAAAGAAAGGCATGTGTCTGTGTGTGTGAACACTGAAAAATAATTATGCATTAAGAGCTCTTCCAGGTGAGCAGTAAGATGACCATACTGGCAGTTGGAGTCGGCGCTTTCTTGCTTATGTAACATGAATGCAGCCGAGGCAGTGATGGCTCGATGCTGGCTATGCACACAGAATACAGAACGGGTGAAATGAAGAGCCTGGCTGGCCCCTTTTTCTTCTTTAAAGCTGTGAAAGTGGATAAGCCTCTGGTGTTATTCACAGGCTCCTTCTGACATCTTTCTGTTGATGTTTTTTAAATGATGTTCAGATCGGTGTGGAAATCTTCCCATTGCGAATGCCCAGTAGGACACAAAACAGCTGCGCTCTGAAAGGGAAACAGGGGAAAGTAAAGATATTTTTCTTCTTCTTAAAGGACAGCTGAAGAGCGAAACCTAAACGTTTTATGTAAAAGAAGGGATTTTGTTTGAAATGTATTTTGTGTAATGAGATGATTTGGCTCTTTGAAATAGATTTACCTGCAGATAGAAAATAAAAATGTCTCATTTGGGGTGTCCCTCATGGAGCAAACTGTTCTTAGTCTACACTGGGCCTTTCTCATTTCACAAAAACACATCAGCTCTGTATTATTTTAGATTTCTTTGTCAATCAAGCATTCTATTTCAAAGCTCCTGCTGGGAGATTGCTCCATCTGCTAGGACCTGGGGAGATGGACTGCTAATATTGTAGCCCTCCTTTCATACCCCTCACATACACTGCCATTGACCCTATTGCCCATCATGCTGGGAATTTCTGCAGAATTTGGTTTGCCTCTGTGTGGTCGTTGTTGGGCAGTCATTTCACAACACTGAAAAGCTGTTTTCTCAGTGTGATGAGCCTCATTTGACAGTCCCCTGCCCCCCGCCTGTCCACCCCCTGCCTCAGCATCTAAGCCCATTTACAGCCATCTTCTTCACTTTATTACTATTTGCTGATGGCAGCACTTTGAAGGATTTCCTGGGGAGGAGGGTAAGGGGTGGTACGGGGCTAGTGGAAGTTTAATTGGCTGCATTAGTTAGTTTGCTTCTTTCCCCCTCCCCTTCCCAACCCACCCCCATCTTTATTCTTCATATTGTCTTTTTTTTTTTACTGTGAATTATCCCAGTTCATCCTACCACCTGCTTCCAAAATGAGATTCTTGTTTGATGTGCACAGAAATCAGGCAATGAAATACCTACAAGTGCCAGTCCACAGTGTTTATACTGGCTTGGACGTCTTCTCACGGACTACAGGGAAAGTTATATTTAGCAGCATTGTCTCCTTGCAGATGGAACTGATTGACAGCCCACTGTGGGTAATGATGTGTACTGTTTCACAGGGTGTCGCTCACAGCAGTCACCCTCTGAGAATGTTTGATGTTTGCTTTGTTTGAAATGCCTATATTTGTTTGTATTTTCAGCCTGACATATCCTGCAGTATGTTTAGGCTGCATAAAACCTAAATGTGGAGAAAGGCGAATCATTCAAATGATTAAAATGACATGAAATGAAAAAAAGTTGTTCACCCCTCCCAGAACTATTTCATTATTTTTGAAAACATACTACTTGAAATGCATAGAAGAAATTAACATTGACAATCTTTGTGTGTAGATATGTGATACATGTCTATTAAATGTTTTGGATGTTACTAATTTGTCCTCTGGATGCTATTAAAAAAAACAGACTATCAAATGTAAAAATGGCATTTAATTTAAAGCAGTCGTATCATACATATATATTATATATAAAACCCAGTTGCATTCAGGACAACACTTAAGGTCATTCTCTAAGCAGCACACATATAATGATTAAATGATTCTATACATTCCTTATGGTGCTATACGTATTCCTTGGTAAAGACCCAATTAATGCCATCTAAATTATCAGCATTAAATGAGACAGGATTCACCGATTCAGAGCATAAACCTTGAACAAGGCTGCTCAGTATATCCTTTACTTGCATCTTTGCACCTGAAAGCAACAATCCATTGATAGTTTGGCCCTCATAATATGAATCATTGATTAAGAAACTACAACTACACACAACTAGAATGTAGATTATATACATTAAATCATGTTCCCTGCACTCCACCAAGTCTTCATTTTTCTGAACATATAACAAAATTCAAGTTCAAGCAGGCTATCTCTGGCTACACGACATACAGGGAGTCTGGCAAAACTATATCAAATACTATATAAAGCCTGTATGCACCTAAGTAAAGAGTATTCACTGAGTATGTGGAACAACATTTGATATATTTACAGTAGATATGTGATGGATGAGAACTGAGATGCAACAAGAGCAGATTGTTTGATGACACTTGAGTTACCATCAATCGTCTGATATATTTGTCTATACACTCAGAACTAACAGTCAGTTATACTTGTTGTTGTTACTAGAGTAAAATAAAAAATAACAGCGAGGGTATAAATACATCATGTGATTATGAAAGTGAAGATGAATGCTACAGCTGCTGTCGTAGATCACTTTGCAGCAGCCTCCATTCCTGATGCTCTGTCACCGATCTCGGATAGGAGCACTGAAGTATTTCTAAGGATTACAATCTTACTTGAAATTTATATAGCCAAGTTTTGTGTGTAAATCAACAGTATTATCAAAAGATCGCTTTCAGCATAAGACTTGCACCAAAGTACAGAAAAGATTGTTAATACTCAATTGAATTTAATTACTCCAATTCATTCTAAGCCCACATAGAGCGCTCTCCTATTTGTCAACGAGCTGCTCTGATTAAAAATGTATCAGCTATGCGCTGGTGTATTCTAACCATGTCATTGTCTTGAGCACATCAGCAATATAATGGTTTACTGCTTGTCGTTTGGGGTAGTAGTCATTTTGCTGGTTGAATGGCTAGTAGTTAGTCTGCTGCTATCATTCTGACTAAATCACCTTCGGAACTATCAGATCGTTACGATGGAATGTATTGCCATTAATTTGTAACCTATATTTATGGTGTTCAAAATAGAAACTCTGTTGACTTTTGGTAATCCCTGGTCACCATCACCAATAGAGTGATAGTTGTGTTTTTGTGTGTGATGTGTGTACTACTGTACTGAACATCTTGCGCATGGAACACTTCAGAGGTTACATGTGTATGCATGTCTGTCATTTGTGTTTACACTGTGTAGTTCTATAACTGTGTTGGCCATGATTCCCTCGCAAAAGAGGCTCTTAATCTCAATTGAATATTTACTGGTAAAATAAATGAATGTGTTCCTGATACCCATATGTATCCTGTTAACCTTAATAATCCTCTGACTAATGCCTCACTTCAGACCTGATGCTCTCATTTGTGGTTTTGATTGAAATCTTTATTCAGTTATTGGATAGACTGCCAATACATTTATTACAGATGCATGGTAAAATGTTTTCTTCTTTATTTTTTTCCTCTAACATCGTCATCAAATCAAAATTTACAATTGCACCTTTACTTGGCAGCTTTAGTTCAGGCTTAAATGCCTTGAGTCTTCTTGTGATTAGACCTGTATTGATGCTTTACTTGTACACTTACATAAGCTTAGACATAATAGTTCTATCTTTGGAAGGCTTTGTGTTGTTGATAGCGTCCTTCTGTTTGAGGATTGTACATATCGTCGATGTACTCTGCTCGTACTGGCATGCTAAATCACTTACAGACACCACGATCACGTTGATTGATCATTTCATGCTTTATCTCCATCGGCATCATGAGTCTTTTCTTGTCACTGCCATCCTTACCACTCCCTTTCTATCGACCTATCACTTCTAAAGAATACTCAGATACAGTCAAAATCACGTCAATAATGGAAACACAACGAGTACGTAAGGTGGTGCATACCTAAACTGAACGAGTGAAGCGCGCTCGGCCGTTTAGCGGCAGCATCTGGAAGTTGCTCGTGTCTCAAAGGAAAATATTGCTTGCAGGTTTGCTCGTGTCTTGGAACACTCGCGTGTCGAGGTATAATTGTCTAAGTATCTAGACTCTCCAGTGAGTTTGAACTAGAGCAGCCTCTGGGATGTGTTTGACCTTCTTGATTTACCTGGGTGTCTGAGAAACATCTTTACACTTTACCTCAACTTAGATTTGTGTAGAAATCAAATCTTGCCAGCATGACAGTAATCAATTACGCACTTAACCAGTATTAGACAAGTGTTGGGGTCCAGTAGAATCGTGGGACACATGAGCATGTAGTTTCAACGGCGGCTGTGATATGCACAACCTCCGATCCTTTTAGTGAGATTATAGTGAGTTTCTTTTGTGGTTAAATGCACGTAAAGGTGCAGTTTAATATTATAATGCCATGAGAGTAAATATAGCCATTGAGTGTGTGGATGCTGCTTTGCATATGTTTGCACTGCATGCGCAAGCGTTCACTGTTGGCATTGCTTCTGAGTATATGGTGCAAACTACTCTCCCTGACAATGCCCCCAACACGTTTTACCTTTTGCCTTTTCTGATTGCATTGCTGTAAAAGAAAAATGAAACCTAAATAGATTGGAGGCTTGTGTGGCTCCGACGATATTCTCAAATCACTGTGTGTTTTGTTTTCAATATGTGTTTGTGCCCATAACGCGTAATGAAATGCAGGTACCTAGTTTTGTTAAAGATCCTTACTCTGTTGAAGTCATAAATCAAGGAACAGGGTTCAGACTGCTCTACTGTTCCATGATGTCATTTCCCATATCTTTTCAGACTCGTATAAAATTGCGTTGTCTGTCCTTAGGGAGTTGACAGGGTAATGTGTGTGTGTTGTTAAAGATATAAAGGCCCACAGGCCACTGTGGGAACAGAGTCAGAATAGCAATTTCAAGTTTGTTTATTATCATTCTGGGCATCACGACCAAAGATATACAGCAACATAAATTGTCATTGGTTTTACACTGTCATTGCAGATGATGTGTAGCATGGTGTAAATGATTGATTTTAGATGACAAGTTGCCACAGATCCAGTGACTGCACATTTCAATTGCACCTTTAATTCTGTCTTGACTCAGCCGTCCTTCCCCTCAGTATTTCGTATTGTTTATACGATCACAAAGAGAAGCCACATTGTGGCGTGCTGGGCAACTGTAAATTGTTGATAGGCTACAATGCAGAGGACCATAAACAAGAACCATCTGAGTGCTCAATAGTCACAGCTGATCACAATCAGCTTTGAAGAAAACAGCACACACTGCAGAGGCATATCACTCTGCAGGCTGATTTTTGAATACAGTGAGAAATGGGGTTTTGTCTGGGTTTTGCCAACAAAACCTCCCACTCAAAGATATTTTGTGTGGGAGGTTGGGTGAGCAGGTTAGGCCATTAGACAGAGGAGATATGTGAAAGTCTTCTTCAGAACAAAGTGGGGAGTTCTCATCTCGCTTTAACTGTAAAACACAAGGCTTCTTCAGAGCTAGCTAGTAGCACCAACATCTTAATCTTTATTCTGCATCACATTTTCTTGAGAATAGATTGTGTGGAGTTGTTGTGTTCTGAAGACGGACCCGTACCAAGAAGTCCATCCATCCATTTTCTTCCATGTGTCCGGGACAAGTTGCAGTAGCTGCAGTCTAATCAGTGTTTTCCAGATCTCCCTCTCCCTTGTAACACTTTCCAGCTCCTTCTGGGTAATTTGGAGGTATCCCCTGGGTAGATAAGATATGTAATCTCTTCATTGAGGTCTGGGTCTACCCTGCAAAGCCGCCAAAGGGAGTTGGCCTATGAAGAATGCTGAACTAATTTGCTTCAACCCTCTCCTTTCATACTCAGGTGCTGCATAATAAAGTTCATGTTTTAAATTACAGAAATGCATTGGTGAAATGAACTGTTTGACAGCTACTGCACTAAACAGCAAAATGCCATATTTGAAAGATTTATTAAATTAGCTTACAGCTCTACGAAATTTGGTTAATATTTCTGTCTTGCAGTCCTTCACAACCAAGATGTCTGGCATTATTTCAGTTTTTCTTATGGCTTTAATTTGTTGTAAATCCTTTAGAGCTAGAAGCATGGCTTTGCCTCACCAAGCTGTCCTTCCTGTGTTCTTTTGCTCATTCTACATGTCCTGCAGTTAATTCCAATCCTAATTAACTACCTTTGAAAGGAATCTGTGCAATAATTACCACAAGGAGGTGGAACGGAAGCAATCACACTTCACAATTTATTCTGCACTATAGGGAAAACCCTACAGTCACCCATCATATTGTTTTCATGTTTTTTGTTTTAATCCTGAGAATCACCTTCACCCCTTTCTTTCGAAAAAATAATAAAAAAAATCACACCCCTGCTGGATTTTAGCTCATTGTGGTTTATTTGCACAAATAATTATGATAATCAAAACACTGTTAACAAGGAATGAAAAATGGAATAAATAAGTTCCGCAGGAGAGACCAGAAACACCTACACGCTGTGGTAATAAATACTGTAGCTCCTGCACAAGAAAGCATAAACCAAAATGAATTGCATCTAATGACACTAATAATGTGCATAAATAAGGGAACACGGTTAAATTGATTGAGAGCACTTATAAACAGACTGGCTCACGGTGGACATGACATATCAGATTCAGGTGAAGGATGAAGATATTACTAGTGATGTTCCACATTTATATTACTTTAAAAGGATAAACAGTCTGATATTTTTTTCGAAGTTCCTTCTTGTGTTTGTGGTAAATGCATTTACCACAAACACAGAGGGCCATCGGTTGTTTGATAGATATTCAGAAGGAAAGATAAATGATTCTACAATATTAATACATATACACATTATCACAAAAGTAAGTAAATAAATAAATAAAGAAACAGTGGTAAATTATTTCAAAATTTAGAAGTACAAGAGCTTTCTTTCTAAGTATTAAAAAAAAAAAGTTTCTATTTATAGGAAGTGTATAGCTCCAGTTCAGCAACGGCATGTGTGGATGACTGAGAATCTGATTTGAAAGACTTGCTGTGAAAGAATGTATTATGGAAAACAGAAACTGACTGACTGACGCTTTGATTATCCCTACAAGGTGAAAAGCGCATAAGATAAAAGACAACTTGCCTCTTTTTTGATTAGTATTATAATCCGTCACTGGAGCCTGGTCCACTGATAGACCTGCTGGCCCAATATCTTAATGAACCAGTCCATTTACAAACCCAGGGGGAGACAGAAATGCTGCCTCTGCTCCTGTTAGTGAATGAGATTGACTTCTTTAAGTTCAGAAACATGATCCATATATCACATTTGATCAATTGATTTTGCTAAATTAGCTAATGCACCTGCAAACTACACCTCACATCAAACATCTGCTGCACTAAGGTTACACCCTGCGAGGGGAATTGCATAAATCCAAGTGGAGTGACGGATCTCCAAAAAACAATCAGGGGAATTCAGCTCGAGTGAGGTATTTCCCACCTCTCCGTCAGAAATACACTTCCAATGGAAAAGTGAGAAATACATCACCCATACAAATGTTTGCAGGAGAAATGTTTGGTTAGGAGCAAAGACGGTTGTGAGCAATGAGTTTTTAATCAAATTTCCTCCTTCAATACCTTTCTGTAAGAAAAAGCTGATCTCGCTGCTGTCTATCCTTCTATACATCTGATTAATAAGTTTAGTCCAGTCATGGCTTGTTCTTTGATGACTAATTACATTCTTATGTGTGAGGATGTACCTGTGTGCGAGGATGAGGAACAGTCGAGTAATGACAAATGTGTGTGTGACTA
Source organism: Brachionichthys hirsutus (assembly GCF_040956055.1). Lineage (NCBI taxonomy): Eukaryota > Metazoa > Chordata > Actinopteri > Lophiiformes > Brachionichthyidae > Brachionichthys > Brachionichthys hirsutus. Next base: position 391,853 of record NW_027180319.1, on the reverse strand, counting down.
TTTCGGTCATAGCCATTTATCAGATGGGGGACCTTCAAATAGGATCGAGTCAAATTATGTTCTTTGCTCTATTTAATGTCATTTTGAGGATCCTCAAGAAGTATTTTGGTTACCTCTTACCTAGATGACTTTTGCGCCATATCTACAGTCTCAAATGTTGATGTTTGCCGCTGTGCCCAGGAAGTTTTGATTATAGTGTGTGCAGGTGATTGACAGGCAAGTGTAGGACTTTGTAGTTCTTACAGAATTATTAAACCATTAAAACATGACAGAGGGTACAGAATCTGAGTACGGAATCTGGTAAACATAAACACTGTTGAGGCTGACGGAGGATGTGTTGCGGGAGACGGACCCAACTGGAGATTATCAGGGAGGAAACAGGACAACTTCGGGTATTTATTAAAGACATGGTTTTCAGGGAGGCAGACGAGCAAGTAGGCAGACCTGTACTGTAACAAGCTCAGGCAATAGCAACAAATCCAATGAAGTGGTTGTGTCGCTTGTAATGGGTTATATAGATATGCCAAGGGCTGGTTTGGTAACAACACAAACAGTACACACTTTGGAAAGATTGACTGTTATTGTGATAATAACATATATTAGTCTTATCATCTAAATACTGAAATCAAATAAATATAAATATTTTATGTATGTAAATATGTTTTATTTCATACGGAAGTTGCCTGTGCTTGCCATGAAAGCGATAGAAGTGGAGCTGTCCGAGTCGTCCACTTGGCAGAATGGCGCGGTTCGTGTACAAAGACTTTGATTTAAAGCCCAGCACCTTTTGCTGCATTCCACTCTCAGCCTGTCCATCTAAAATTATTGAATGAAGAGAACCCCTCAAAAGAACAGAAATATACTTGATTTTGATGAATGCAGACTCTGATATGAGTGTAAGAATATCTGTCGAGAAAGATTATCTAAGTGTGCGTGTTTGTGTAAATGTATTAATAATGTCCAGACATTTTTAAAGACATATCAAGTGGCGGACAGCTTGAACTGGGTGACAAATTAACAATGACACTTAACCAACAGTATTAAAAGTCTGAGAAAACTTAATTTACTATTAAATAATGGAACATTCTTCTCACTCTTTCCAGGTCCAGTGGCTGTGATCAGTGGTGAGGAAGACTCAGCCAGCCCTCTTCATCATGTTAACCACGGTATTATTACCCCCTGTACCCTGGACGCAGGGCCTGATGCCGTTGTCATAGGGATGACTCGTATTCCTGTTGTGGAAAATCCTCAGTACTTCAGGCATGGACACAACTGCAACAAGCCAGCCACGCGTGAGTCACACTAAACTATCATCTGTCACCGTTATGCTGGTGTGACCCGCATCACTACTGGTGACCATTGTTACACTCTTTCACCTTATTTTTTGAACTTTTGAACAGTTGTTCAAGCAAGAGGCTTCGCAAATCTTTGAGTAACTCTTTAGGAAACACTCTGGATGCTGCTCTGTAATGAAGAGTTCAGCATCTGGTCAGAAAGCCTAACCATCAAACAAACCTCTTTACGAGATCATTCCGACTGTTGCATCTCTATTGTAATCTGCTTTGTCTTTACAATGAGAAGCCCGGGACCCTCGGGGCAATAGTTGTATTTAGTGCAATCTACAGAGTCGGTGTGATCATATGGCGAAAGCATCTGGTTTGCACAGTTCCAGGCGCTTCATATAGGATCTGTTTAGAGGAAGCAGCCTTCTGTATTACAGCTACTGGTGTCAAGAGCCCCCCCCCCAAGAGTGAACTCCCTTATTCTCCCTCGGGACACATATTCTAGGTTGGGAGAGAGATGAGACCATTTGAAGGTCGAATTACTCACAATTATATAATGAGCAGAAAACAATTGAGCTGGCAGCCTAGCTAGCAGTGCTACCAGTCAACCCAATCAGATTTAGAAAAGGAGCCCCACCTGTGTGAAAAGCAGCACAGTGGCCATTTGCTCTCAAAATGGCCACTGGTCACGCTAACGTAAGCTGACTTCTGCGTCAGCGCCAATGAGAGGGAAAGAAATTACATTTAGAGGTGATAAATAAATAAATGGGCGGTCTCATGTATTATGAATTACATGAATTGTTAATGACCAGCTGGTGACTGATTTATAACATCTCATACCCTGCGCAGGAGCTCTGATTGCTAGCTAATGAATAAATGACAGTGGGCGCAAATGAAACTTTCTCCCGGTTACTGCACACCTGGAAATGAAAGTCAGGCCATGGATGTGCATGATGGTGGCTTTTATGGGTTCTTCCTCTCTAGGAGTTGCATCCTTTATATTTAATCCTATGTGCTTCTATAAAAAGGAACTGCAGGAAATGAATGAACCCTGAATTCATCATGAGGTCCTAATAGGAACAGCTTTCTAGCATCGGCTGGAAAACAAATTGGCTCACTGCATATGAATGTATTCTCTGCCCTAAAGATGCAAACACAGGGAAAGGATTAGCGGTGCAGCCATGTGTAAATGCACACGTGTGGGTGTATCCTTGTTCGTTTAGACGAGGTACTTTCTTCCATCACCTCCATGGTTTGACATGTCTTCAGTCTGGGGTCCCTTGCGTTCCCGTTATTCTGCAGGCCTCAGTCAGCATGTTTGTTCTACAGATTTACGTGTCCAACAAGGTGCTTCACTCTGCTCAGACACATTATGGCTGCTTTATTGATGCTTGGCCAATAATCCATTAATTACATTAATTTACTTGAAAGCTTCTTGTTCAGGAGAAAAGCTTGGTGCAAGGTCTTTCTCACACACACATACACACACACACTGTCATAGTTAGGCCCGTCAGGGGTTCATGTGGGTGATTTAGAGCATCCCTCTGTGTACTTCAAACTCAGCTCCAACTAGAATAGGAAAATAGCAGGATAGACAGTTGTAAAAGGATAAATAGTTTGTCGCTGCTCTCTGACTTCTGTTAACAGTTATATGAGATGGGAAATCACCTGCTGCAGAGCTTACACCAGTGATTCCAGTGCGCCTCGTCAGATGTATTATTCATGAATGGTTGATATTCAAGTCAATTCAGGGAAATTATATACATATTGTACAATGAGTTTAAATGTTCCAGAGGAAACACACACTATACTGGCCGTCAGGAAAACAGTTTGGAAGAGAAAAAAAGCATCTGCTGTCGATCTCTGCAGGAAAAAACCCTGAACAAATATCATAAATATTAACATCTGAAATTGCCCTCTACTTGAACCTGAGCACAGGCAGTTGTAGAGTGTTCAGAAAAATGGAGGGCATCAGGAGAAAAGTGTTGGCATAGTTAGCGTTCTGTTAGGGATTATGATTGGTTCATCTTCCAGATGAAATGGTGGCCTCGACTTTCACTGCGGTAAACACGCGAGCTGTGACTGATTAGAACTTTAGTTGAGATCAGCTTTTATTTTCTCCACGCCAAGCTGAAAAAAGGCCAATCCTGGGGAAATGTAGCCGCATTAGGGAGATAAGGGTAGAAAAGGCAAAGGACAATTCTTTAGCCTAATGACAGATCTATATCTAACCGCATCCTCTGTCTCCCAGCAAGTGGCTTTGTTTTATCACTCAGCTTGCTATTTTAATTACGGATTTGTCACATCCCTGCGGCTAAATTTTCACAATAGCTTTTGATGTTGGAATATAATGTGTAGCCTTTCATTATGTACGTGTTATTAGGAATATCACATCTGGGTGCCGCTCGGACAAACTCCCACTCTGGCCCATCTCCATTTGGTGTAACAGAGACTTACCTACCGCAATTACGCTCAAGGTGATGTTTTTGTAGATTAAAATGTTTCCAGCAGAGACAAAAAAAGTGATTAATTTGGCTGCTTGAAAGCTCAACAAATGAATCCAAATGTAGCGCAGATTGATTGAAGGTCAGTTTCGTGTTGCACGACTATGATTCCATGAAGTCTAAAACAGAAAAGCCACACAAACTAGCCAGTTGTGAATTCAAACACCATACCTGGTAAGATAGGTAAGCTTCAGCTCATTTCCGAAAGGAGGATGCTCCAAATATGCTAGTTGATGCCATGTGCTGTCTTATCAAACTACATCCCCATAGACAGAAAACCCATCTAAATGAGCAGAATATTCCATCAAGCAAACCCCTAAAATAGAGTGAAGATAAATAAAAGCTCTAACTTCCTGCGGAGATTAATTTGGTTTATGAATAATTTGCAAATTTGAGAGAAGGCGAAATTCTAAGACATTTCTTAATATGTAAACTAACACCTGTAACCATGTAATTGTGTCATTTCATGACAAATATGGGGTAAAAGGCATGTAATGTGTAAAAAACAAACATGAAATTAACACTGGAACAAAGAGCTGCCCATGAACTCGGATGTTAAACAACACATTCTCATTTATGTGGTCACTACTCTGAGAATCAATAGTTAATTCCCATCACTGAGGACACAGCCGCAGGGTAGTTGTGCAGTAAATAAAACAAACATTGAATATTAATATTTTGTTTAAGCAAACGTACACACTTGCATTTGATTCTGTTTCAGTAGAGATACAAATCTCAGGGGGAGCAGATGGCACATATTACCATGTTGCTTTGATAGAAGGGCAGCACGCTGGTGCAGTGGGTGGAGCTGTTACCTCACAGCAAGACGTTTCCAGGTTTGATTCCTATCTGTGCAGAGATTGTATGTTCTCCCTGTGTCCATGCGGGTTCTGTTCAGGTTCTCCGGTTTCCTCCCACCACCAAAACCATGCATCTTATGTGAATTGGTCACTCTAAATTTTCCGTGAGTGTGAGCGTGGGTGGTTCTTTCTCTTTTGTGTGGACCTGTAATGAGCTGGCGTCTCATCCGGGGTGTACCCGCCTCTAACCCGTAGTCAGGTTAGGAGGAGATTCATGCGAGTCAGCTGCTAATGCCGTTCATGTCACAGCAGCTCAGCCACAGAGCCCCTGTGCTCCAGTGATTCTAATGGCACAGAGAGGTTTGCAAGCTATTAGCTCCTGCATGACTACCTCTCACCTCAGCACTAACTTCCTCGAGTGTCCTTTTATACTGACCAGCTGAACAATGCATTCAGTATTTATATGTCTCTATGCTAACCAGACATTAACATTTACTAGATGTCTTGATGTTATTGTGTTATCGTCTATGAGCCACCATCTTGTTTTGTTCTTAGAAATCTGCCACCCAAAATTGTAATTCCAGTCGAGTAACAGTGTGTTCAAATTGACCCATGAGGACCACGAGTTGAAAATTTGGAAGGATGCCCTCATTGATTTTGATTGAGCTCCTGCATCTTAATGTTAAAGCATACATGCTGCAAAAGACATGTCGTCAATGACCAGGAGCCATGCATCAATCCACCCACCACACACACGCACTCAAGGCAGCTGTCAAACAGAAACGTGCTCTCACACACATCTGTGAGGTACACACACGCATGAATGCACAGTTAGCAGGTAGCTGGACTAAAACACGCCCTCACACAAACAGCAATACACACAGCTTAAACTGGTGACAGTTGCACACACACACACACATACAGAGCAAACCCAAAAACTCAAAATATCTACGCTTCCCCGGGCAGCCTGACCTGACTATCTCAGTAAATGTTGGTGCAGCGTTGTCTATCAACCTTCAGGGAGAATGTTTGCTGCCGTTGAGGCCTCAGGTGAGCCAGGACAAATGAATGAAGCTGAGTGCCGGGATGGAGATTTAATCTCAGGGCTTTCCGGCGTGCCACTCGGGGTAAATAGGCCTGCAGGATGCTGCCTGAGTCTGCCTGCAGAGAAAGCTGAAGGTTAACGTACATTTTCCTCACCACTGTCTGTAGGGATGCTCCATAACAACTCCCCATCAGTGGGGAGGAAGAAGGTGGCCACCAAGTATTTAGCTCCTATAAACAACCCCGGATTGAATATTTACACACAGACACAAAAAGAAAAGAAAACGGGCCCAAGTTGTACAAATAGAACATTAAACTGTTTTTGATGTTGCAGCTTTATTAATGGGGACTTTGATATTCTCTGGAGAACTCATTTTATTGCATTAATTTGCTGCAGCTTTGCAGACAAAGTTTAAATATTCTACATTTCTGTCCCAGTTGATCGCAAAATAAATCTGACATTGTTTCACCAATTTACCCTGATATTATGATAATATACTGTTTATATTTCAGTATTATGAATGTGATGTATTTGTAAAAATAATTAAGTTCTTTACACCTATTTTAAAGTGGAGATGTCTTATACTAAGGAATTTAATCAAATCTTTGCAGCTCTTGATGAGTACTGCTGCCACATATACTGCTACTTCTACTACTACGTGGAATCATGTCGAAAAAATATTTGCAGCTCTCGGGAGTTGTATGAAATTCAATACATGTCATCTGGCTCTGAAGAACATAATAGCAATGCAGACACCAAGATAAGGAATGCATGGAAGAGAATAGGAACAACTGTTCTATTTTAACTGCCCTTCTTTGGTCCAACAGTGTTATTGGCATGCCAGACTAAACCAACACACTGATTGGATTGGATTGGATTATTCCTTCCAATAAATTGCTGACTAAATAATTATCAACTCAATTAAAGAAACAATAAGGGTTGCGGATTCTTAAAACTCTAATTTTAAATCATACTGTTTGGGTTTTATAAAGAGTTTTTATCGACACTCAACGACACTTTACATTGCGCATTATTCATGCGCAATGTAAAGTATGTTGCCCAATGGCACAACAACCTCTCAATCATAGGAGGACCCGCTCAAACACCACTTCAAGCCACTCAGGTCCTCACTGAGCTGCGCGCAAACCACGGCATGTATGCATGCAGCAGATCAGCACCTTGGAGAGCTCCTCAGACCTGACACTATGTTTGTGCAATATAATGCACCATGGTTTGTAGATCAGTTCTGGACTGGTACATTTGTAGGTTACGTGCTATCATTATCCTGCATTACGTGCAACAAAACAAATCTGCAATTTTGCATTATGAAACACAGACAATTAAAAATGGAAATGTGTCTTGGAAACATTGGGAGACAATGGCAGATTAATTATAGAGAAATTCATTTCATTATAAAAATTATTAAGTGAAATTAAGAATTGCTGCATCTCATTTTAGACAAAGATACGAGTAATGATCTTTAGATAAAACTGATTAAAACATATGCGAATTTGCACATTTGAGATAAGAAATCCATCTATGAAATTTCACTCCACATTACTGCGAAGGAGAAGATAAGTCAATTAAAAATGACGATAACGATCAGACACTAACTTCTGGGGGAAAGTTAGACAAATATATTATACTACATTCATCATGTGGTTTAAAGAGTTTGTCGGCCGTTATCTACTGATCTATTGATATATGACCTCCTTCACATTTTCCCATTTTTGATATTTCACCTACAAGAGACTTTAGGGAATCCGAATGATGGGTGAAATAATAGAATGAGATTCAATAGCTAGGTCTCCAGCCTTAATAGGTGATAGAAAGGCCAACACTGAGTCTCAAGTGAATGTAATGATGTGCGAGTGCACTGAAAAGGCTTTAAGTAAAAGATTAGGACAAAGATCATTCATATTTTGCAAAGAGAATGTAACAGTGAAAGGATTAAGTGGGGAGAAGTCAAAGCGCTTCACAACTGAAAATCACTCTTCTGTTATCAGTTGAAAATGTGTCTGACAGCACATCCTAATTTGCATTAAATAACGTATGTGTGTCGTATTTATTATGTCTGAGGGCAAATCATTTACAAGTTGTATAGATTGATCTCGGGTGGTAAGGGCTGTGCAGGCAGTGCAGAGGGAAAGGCTCAAATACAATTACTGTGACCCGAGGAGAGAGGAAAGCATACCGGTAAGCTAATCAGAACTTAGATAAGCTATGCATGAATTAAAGTGTCTGTTTGGTAAACCTCTCCCTGGTTGTCCATTTGTTTTGGACAACAATATTGTCAGTTGCTATTTATTGCTGTTCTTTACTTCACTCTGAAATCAATAATCTGCTGTTTTTAAAAGAGCAGAGAATTTCAAATAAAAATTCTGTTACTTTTTTCATCAATAATGTACATTTGGCAAACAAACACCTAACTCTTAATTAGCCTAAGGGTTTGTCAGCAAAAAAAATGCACTTACCTCCTTCATTTGACGGAAAACAAAAAACAAATCATGTCTTGAGATGTACGTTGAAGACTGACCAGGGTTTCAGGACATCCTTTTTACATTCGCAGATGATATCTGTTACAGGAACATCTATGTGCACAATCACCAATTGTTATTTGAAAGGAGTAAATATCACACAGATGTATAAAGGATGGATAAATATATTTTCTGTTTACATGTCTAGTGGGGACACATTAGATTTGGTGAGATATTTAACATAAATATTAATGGAAAGCCTGAAGATATACTGCAGAAATAATGCATCATGTCCCAGCAGCATCACAGATGATAAATCAGGAGCTAGCACTGTACATGGCAGCACATAATTAAACACTGCAGAGGCAGAACTTTGAATTAGTGATGTCACTACCAATTATGTCCTGTTGTACACCATTGCTGTGAATTGTTAAATAATTGAAGGTTTTGGACAAATTAAAAGAAAATGGATTCAGGGCCATAAAAGTATACCTAATGGCTTTTTAAATCATTGTATTTCTCATTGTGCACTGTTTATTGCTTGAAGATATTTGGCAATTATTGCAACCATTACATTTTTGCTTTATTATGTTTCACTTTCATTGCTGAAGTGTGAAGTATTTAATTGTTAATGCATTTACTGCAATTGCTACTTTTCATTACATTTGTTTTTTGCAAACATTTCAACATGCTGGGTAATTTCCTTTATGCTTTAAAAACATGTTTCAAAGCAGGAAGGCTCGATCTTCTGACCTTGTGCATTTGGAGATTTTTACTCGTGCTGGAACACCCGCAAATGTTACTGTTCACCCTTTTTTAGCATGTAAATGTCATGACGTTATGACATTGGTGTTGCATAACAAGATCACACTGGAGTGCCCTGATGTGCAAATCACAAGTATGTATTGTGGGTTGTCGTGTTTTCATATTATGAACAGTTGCTGTTCACTCTGTTGATTTATTTTCCTTACAAAATGACCATTTTAAAATGTTGTAGTTGTGTCAAAATGCCCTCTTGTTTATTTCAATGCCAGTAAAACCAATTAATCCACTTAAAAGATTTGCAGCTCGGCAGTGCCAATGTCAAGTGGCTGTTTATTTGCACTTTGTGCAAATCTTGCACAAGATTTAAGCCACTCGAACATCTAACAGATCATTTTAAATGTCTTTCACATCATTCAGTACACAGTTTTCAGTCCTGTTAATGAGTTGAAAAATACTCATTGCCTCTTTTCTGCCTTTTCTTTGTTTGTTTAGTTGTCCAGCATATAAAGCGGAGGGACATCATCCTGAAAAGAGAGCTGGGTGAAGGAGCATTTGGGAAAGTTTTTCTGGCAGAGTGTTATAATCTGAGCCCAACAAAGGACAAGATGCTGGTGGCTGTCAAGGTATCCCTTTACTGTGTGGTCCTGTATGTGTTTTAAACAGTACTAAATGAATAATTTGGCCTTGATTTGGTAAAACTGCTATTCCTTTATTTGAGTAATTTGGATTTATTGAATTATTATATCTGTGCAACAAGGCTGAAAATAGAAAAATCTATCTGGTTCTGTCTGTCTGAATTCATCAAAATCATCATGCCAGCCGCTAAATTTATTTTGTAATTTATCCAATTGTACAAAGAGAACAGCATTTTTATGACTAGTGTATTTATTGAGTTTCTTCAGTTCAAAAGTACCCATTTATTCAAAATCTTGTGCACGCAAGATTTTAAACAGTAAAAAACACAATATGTGTCTACTTGTACTGATGTGGGAACTACTGCTATGTGCCGCTACAGTTCATACCAGGCTGTTCTGGTCCTTTTGACTACTTATACCATCATCTGACCTAATCTTTCAGTTGCCTTTAATCCTGAACCTGGGAGATACATTTCATATTGCCATCACATGATGAAGCTTTCTCTTCAAATTTCAAGTGATTTCTTCTCTTAAACTTTTTCTGGTGATCCCATCAATCATACAAGAAATTGGCATTATATCCATATTGTGTATAATTTAAACCACTGCCACCTTACGGGTAATTTGCAATTTCATGGGAAGGCAGTGGCTGATCAGTTGTTCTGTTCCAATCTATACACCCAACCTACTACCCACGCATCATACAATTACTGACTTGAACCAAAAATACAAGAAAAAGAAAATCATCAGTGTGATGAAAACTACCGGTACCTAAAATCACACAGCCCAGGGTTTTAGCCCAAGCAGCGTCTGCTCACATCCTCCTAACAGGGAGCTATCAAGTCATCTATAGTTATATGCATGCATCCAGTTATCGTTTCCCAGTGGACAGTAATTATGGACAGTAAATTTAACTCTACTTCTGTCCCATAACACAAAATGATCATTACAATTAGAAAGTGTCCAAAAGCGCAAAATGTTCCTCACTATGGAATATGGAGTACATAAACCACTTAGTGTCATGTCATGAGTAGCGACTGGAATGATGAGAGCAGCTGACACATGTTAGTTACAGTCAAATGCCTCATGAGTACATCAGAATGAAAGTGTCACCAATCTTTTTGTCTAATTCCCAAATAGTAGCTGGATTGAGCAATTTTTCTACATTTCTTAAGGTTTTCTTCTGAAGGATATGAGAGGAACACAGGATTTATTTTTTCTTTAGGCTTCTAAATTAAGTTGTCACAGGTTTCAGTTGTGTGATAAACATGGGTAAACAAATACAAATAAATAACGCTGTTATGATCACAATTTTGATTAAAAACAATGAATGCATGTTGATTTTGTTAGATGAGGGCCCCTACACTGACGATGCATCAACCATCTGAATATGAAACAGCAGTCTGTTCAATATGGGGCTGCAGACTCAGCAAACCTATACCCAAGAAAAACAGCCTGACCTTGACATCTTGAGAAGTTAGAGCTAAGATGATAACAATGGAGTCTATGTCTGTCTCTTTTTTTCCTGTGAGTAAGAAAGATGGTTAGAGAATGTTCAAATAATAAGAGTCCTCTACAGTGTGTTTTACCTCTTATACACAATTCAGTGTACTCTACAGTGTATTTTTGTTGAAACATTCTTGTTCATGAGGAAGCAGAGAGATACTACGTATACAACTAAAGGACAATGAGTGAAAATATATTGCAACACTTTCCCTTAATTCATTGCAGTTGAGCATTTGAAGGGACAAGAACTGTTTCCATTAGATTGCAGCTGTATTTAATGGATACAATTTAGCAGCTATTTTAATTATCCTGCTTCACATCTCAATCACCATCTAGCACACAACAAATATGTTTCCATCCCATGTGCAGGAATGCTAGTGATGATCTGGGAAAGCAATAGTGAAAGCTAAATACTTCAAGATGGACAACTTTCCTTTATTCTTTTCTTACGTATGAAGTGGAAAGTCTGTACCCCCCGTAGTAGCAAGGGCTTCAAGAGACATTACAAATAAATGTTGTATTTCATGTGTGCTCACATTCAAAAATGTTAAACTCACAACCATCAACCACTGATCACTTACCATTACCATTCATTTATTTTTGTACTAAACCTTCACTGTTCTACAAGGTACACTTGTACTTCCTATACCTCACTATCTTAGTGATGACTTGCCACCGTGTACATGAATATTAAGAGGATGCAATATGGAGTAACATGCATACATATTCATACATGAAAAAAGACAACAGTGGTGAACAGACAACATGTAAAGCATTAGTGTTGGATTTAAAGAAATCTGATCTGAGTTTGGTTCAGACTCATTGTTATATTGACGACTGAGTGGATGCAATAACCAAACATCAAACTTCTATGTCCACTCAACCTTGTCCAGGCTTTGCTATGGCTGATTTCTACACAGAAAAAAGATGGACAAATAAGCAAATTAAAACATGAACTAGATGCTATAACAAACAGGGGTTTAAAAGAAGCTGAGACTGTAGTGCTTCGATCCGTCTTGCCCCAGACATGAAGACGAATCACCTGTTAGTGCAGAATCAGACAAAACCTGGTGGAGTGAATCATGAGCTCTGGCAGGATAGCGCCAAGTTGTTTTCAACTTCCATCTTCGGACTGCGTGTTTTGTAGCAAAATCTGTTCTTGAGAGATTTCTTGCCTCCACAGAAAGAGACTTTTCTCTTATTTATTTTCCGTTTCAGACACTAAAAGATCCAAACCTGTCTGCAAGAAAGGATTTCCAGAGAGAGGCAGAGCTACTGACCAATCTGCAGCACGACCACATTGTTAAATTCTATGGGGTGTGTGTAGATGGGGACCCCCTCATCATGGTGTTTGAATACATGAAGCATGGAGACCTCAACAAATTCCTCAGGTCGGTTCTTTACCAACAGTTAATTATATTAAATGCATTATTCAAGCAAACAAGAACCTCATCACATTGCCTATTTGTGTATTCCTATACTCATGCTCACTTTAGTCCTTGGTGCTGGTGTACAATTATAATTTAATTCCAAAGAAATAGAATATTAGTGATTTTGTGCTTTATTTCCATAATGTCAACCTGAGAAAATATCTGGAAGGATGACATGTTACTAATTAGTGAGTGTATGAAGAGAAATGAAATGAAAAGAAATGTTGGGAATAATGAAATTATTTCACAAACGGTGCAAGACATGCCTGATCAGTCCTGCTGGTCAGATTTAACAACTGAGAGACGATGATAATCTGTTGTATTTCATATGAAGGTTCACTTCAACCTACAGATAATCAAGGGCAGCCTCCACCCAGCCATTAGATGGCTGTGAAGTAAAATAGAAGTAGATGTAGAAGTAGAAGTAGAAGATGCACACATTTAAAACAGAGCTTGTTGAGTTGCTCTATAATTGAGCTGTTTAGAGGAAGACTTATTTCTGCAAGACGAGAATGCAGAACAAAAACCTCCACACATTTATATTCACAGCTAATATGACAGCCACAGATTTAATCTAATAGCTTGTCTTTGCAATTAAAGCCACTTGTAGGTTACAGTTATTTTTTTGTGTTTCTGAGAGTTTACTGAGTGAAAAGAGCACATCTACTGCAACAATAGCATTAATTATAAGCTTTAGTTTACTAATCAAGTGGACATTGAGGATACTGTCTGACATACAGAAAATACACTAAGGGTTTGTGTATCCAGTTGTTTATAAATATGTTAAAAGTGCAAATGATACAAATATCTTCTCACAAAAAAGTTAGTTTGATAGAAAAGCAATTAGACCTTGAATAATTGAGTGCACTCAATTGTGTTTTTTTTTACTGGATCTGTCCACAAGTGCAGATTTCATGAGCTCCCTCGTGTTAGATCAGCCATCGAGGCGGTTGAGCACCCTTAGGGAAGACTGACCAGAACAATTATATATTAATTAGACTGCTGAGGACTGTGTGCTGGTATGGTAAAGCCTCTTAAATTGAAAGCCGATAAGTGATGCATTTTGCTGTGGCTTGTGTCTTCATTTATTATACAACCCTATGCTATGAATCATGTATTACTCTTCTCGACCTCTTTGGATTTAAGGACAATTTTTCGAAAATTGTACGGCATCTGGTCACAGTGACCACTTCAAAAATAGGAAGCACTCAAACAGCATAAACAACATTTCTTAATGCAATATATGGCTACACTTCATTCTCCCTGTTGGACACCTTCCTCTGCTAAACTGGATTGTTATTTGGGCCCTAACCCCACTAAAAGATTAGCAAACAAAAAAAAAAAAGAAAATTGGGAAAACATTGTCAGATGAAACAAATGACTAGAGAACGCTGCCATCTATATCATTTCATTATATTGTTGCCATTTTTTTTTTATTACCCAGAGCTCACGGTCCAGATGCTATGATCCTGGTGGATGGCCAGCCGCTGCAGTCTAATGGAGAGCTGGGTCTATCCCAGATGCTGCACATCGCCACCCAAATTGCCTCTGGCATGGTTTACCTGGCCTCCCAGCACTTTGTACACAGAGATTTGGCAACCCGCAACTGTCTGGTGGGTAATGGCCTGCTGGTCAAGATCGGAGATTTCGGCATGTCCAGGGACATCTACAGCAGTGACTACTACAGGGTAAGGCTTCACCTGGACCTTCCGGCTATCCTCATGTGCATCCCATTGTCGCCTTGCCTAATTGGCAAAATACTAAGTCTCGTTCCTTTAAATTAGCAGTTGGAAATCGCTATGTTAGTTCCTGTGCTGTTTAATGAAAGACATTTATGATGCGGATATTAGTTTATTCCACCGCACACAAAAAATAAAAGTAAAAATTTAGCTTTAGTTGTTTAAAATAGTTTGTTTACAACTGGGTTCAAAACAAGCTTAGATAAATACCCCCGGGCTGCTTCTAAAGCAGCATTTTAAATCTGTGAAGACGGCTGATCTCGCCTGGGCTTTTTATATATTTCTTTTATATGTTTTGATTTGCATCTTTTGGAAGGAGTCAACACCTCTCCCTCCCCAGTGCAGCTCCCTACATAGTCACATGAGGATGGAGAGGTTTAGCAGTATGGCAAGGAGATGAGCTTTCTGAGCCTCTAGCTTAATGCTTCGAGGCTTGTTTATATTGCTTCCAATTCATGTCCTTTGCACTGTTTAACGTGATTAGCAACTCTGAATGGGGCAAACCAGGCAGCAATTGCTGCTGCTGAAGAATTTGGCATTTTGCTGAATAAATAAGTGGATATCATGGCTTGGTGGCTGCTACAGATCTGGATCCCTCTCAGAGCCGGGTCTGGTAAAATGACTTTCGTTGTGCCGGCTTCTGTTTTCCAAGCGTGACAGCTGGGCCAGTTTGGACTTTACGGGGGGGGAAGCCAACATTTATGAAATACTTGCCTGCTAGGTGAGCAGCTCTGCATACATTAAACAATTGAGGAAGCACATTTGAATGAGATGTTGTTTCTGTTTGGTACATGGTTCCACTATTTGCACCATCTGTGTGGTGTGTATATTATTCAAATCTGTATATTCAATTTGGGTTACTGCTGCTTGGTGCAAGCTTTGAATATGATTGTGGGTTGGTGTAAAAAATCTTACTGTTTTGGCATTCAGTCAATCACCAGAACACCGTCAGTTTAAAATGAGCAAATTTTAGTACAAACAAAATCAGTAGTGCATAATTCTGATCCCTGATCAGTTTAGTGAAATGATGCTGAATACAGATGAGAGAAACAACATAATCCATAACAACAGAAGCACTTTCACAGTTCACATAAAATTACTTTCAATGTTAAAATGAATTTTCTTTGCGCTTGGGAAATTGCAGAATATCAAAGCACTTTCTTATCTTCTGTGACATAATATCATCAGTCACCCTTTAGATCAAGCTGAGACACACACAAAATCCATGAACAAAGGATTTTGTATTGGTTTTGTTTTCATTTTTGACATTTAAGGTTTTTGCCCACTGCTTTAGCCTTAGTGTCTTAAATTGCAGGTTGTTTTCTTTTTCTGATCCGATATGATTTTAAATCTATTATAGAAGGAAAACGAGCACTAATGTTTGGAAAATATGACAATAGTACTGCAGAATTTTTACATACTATTGCAGACAATCTCCTTTAACTATTATGCATTGCTGTACTTTCTCAAATGCATCATGTCGCAGAGACGTGATAAGAATTTTAAATTATGTAGAATGTAGAAACTATTATTTAATTTGGTGAAATTTGAAATATTTTATTTTACAGAGATATATTTAGGTTGTTTTGAATATTTAGGCATTAATCTCTCATTACTGATTGATACAAATATTATCAGTATATCAGTAGACAAGTGTATTTGTCATAACAGTATAAATAGTTAAAATTGAGACAACAACATATAGTCAGAAACAATCCCACACATATATATTATATTTATGTATCATTGCTAATCCCACCTAGATATCCATATACTCGAATGTATATAATTACTGAACAAGGACTACTACTACATAGTTCAGTTCAGTTTATTTGCCATTTGCAGTATAAACCACATTGGAAAAGTGTGCAAAAAAGCTCAACATGCATTTACAGGACAAGACAGACAAAACATACTTACTGATAAAATAATACAATAAAAACAACACAATGAATAGGATGCTAATGACAACCAGTATGACTGTGGGTGGACTGGGCAGCATTCCTTTGGAGGAATAAAGGACCAAACTGTTTGTTTCCTTGTTGTAGCCTGAATAACAGTTTGTCTAATTGTCTTTGAAGAACAGGTCACAGTTGATTTGGCAGGCAGATACCGCCCAGCTTAAAGATTAAATGGTTCTACTGATTGTTCTTGTCTGAACAATTATAAGCCTATTATGTAGGTGCTGTGAGTTAACGGTTCAAGACAGACAGAGAGTAGCTGTACCAGATGTAAGACCTAACAGGGAAACAAGGGGCTGTATGAGTTGGCTTTTTTGCTGTAGTCGGATTAGGCTCCCATACATGAGCAGAAGATGTAGTTTAGCCTAAAGGGAATGGTGTGGGATAAAAAATAAAAAAAAATCCCTCATTGACTTAACATGAATCCTTAATTACATTTCCCAGGCAATGTTCATAAATGATAAGCCAGAGAGAGAGTAGTTGTGGAGACGGTACAAACTGAGATCAGGAAGATGCAGGCTGATCATGATGTCTATGGGGGCGGGGGGGCACATAAAGAGCGGCAGCTGGTGACTTTATGTGCATCCTCACTTCGCCGCCGCGTGCGATGCTATTTATCAAATGTGTATATGTTCTGCAAAGGTCTTTGGCAAATTTATTAAGCAAGTCTTATGTAGTTGAATAATTTATTGAATGATTTAGTGAGTGAGCACACACACACAAACTGCAAGTATAGGGAGTGTGAACGGTTCGAGCAAATCTCTGTTGGTTCTGGAAACATGAGGAATTGTGTGTTTAAAAAGAATTGACCGGTGTCAATTCAGGATGGTGGATATATTTATTTGTGTGTGGCATCCTTTGTATGAAGCTGCTGTTTGCAGCGTTGTGATATCACCACTGGCCGCCGACACAGAGGAATATTGACAGACCCGGAGATAAGGTGCTCCTCACCGTATTGGACGCTTTGCCTGTGTTGAGTGAGTATAAATGGAAGCGTCCTGCCAAGCAGACAATCCTCCCATCATTCACTCGTCATATTGACGCTTGCTGCCCTCTGGGACGTGAGAGACACGTTACAGCAGAAAAGAGCAACTTCAGAAAGAGATGAATATTGTCCTAGTTCACGTACATCTGTCATATCCTGCCGCACTAAAGATACGTTTGTGTTTTCATTTGGACAACCTGCTTAGATCGACGGTAGTACTGGTAACTCCATGAAGGTGTTTTATACTGCTACTTCAAAATGCATGGTGCAATGTTTCAGTGAATTAAGCACTGAATTATGCATGCAATGTGTTAACATCATCTAGAGGAGCGATTAAGGAGTAGGCAGGAGAGGCAGGGTACTGACAGTTTTCATGCACCGCATGTCTTCTTTAATACAGGAGGATAGAGTAACTAGTATATGCATTGTATTAAACTTAATGGCAATGTACAGCTATTGATGCAATTGTATTTGTAAGAATTAATAGATTCTGACAGGAGTCCAAGAAATCTGCTCCTCAAGTTTATTTGTGTGAAATTCAGTTCCCGTTGGCATGAGAAAAAGTTGTGCTCTAGTTTCCTGTAATCTGAAGGCTGCAGGTAGACTGCAATTTTAGATGCTGGTTCTTCTGGACAAGGAGAGAAATGGCTTCAAAAGACCCTATTACAGTCGAATTATGAACACTGACATCTCAGTTCCTGTCAGGAGATAAGATGCAGAGGCTTCCAGCTTTTACTTTTATACTTTGTACTTTTTTGACGGCAAATATAAGAGGTTCTTTGGACTTTCCTCCAGAGTATTGCTTGCAGGTTAAGGTTTTGTTTTCATTTTGCTAGTGAAGAGATTTATAGTTAATTTCAAACGACATCTTTGCCACATTGTCTGAGCGCAAACATGAATGGTGTTCCAGAAAACTAAAATGTTACTTAATAGAAGGCAACAACAAATACAATGTTGCCCTTAATAATTGAAAATGATTGATTAGGGAATAATTGGCCAGCTGCAGCTCGAGTAGTGTCCCTGGTCCCCCCTGTGTGTACATGTCAAAGCATAAGGATGCTTCCTGGGCATGGTAATAGCTTCCCACTGGCCCCAAGGGATGGGTCACATGCAGAGAGAGAGTTTCCCCTTGAGTGATTAATATAGGATCAAATAAAAAAGTAATGTCTTTATAAAGCCAGAATCCTCATCAAATTATTTTCAATCAAATGAATATCAAACACTGTAGCGAGGTTTTGGTGTAATGACTCATTTTCAAGGCGTTAGTGTTGATTGGTTCTCCACCAGTAAGCCTCTGCATTTCTTAAATGTTTTTGATCAAATAAAAATAGTCACTTGGTCTTTGCTGTTTTATGGATCAAATACACAATCCTCAGCTCCATTATTTAACAAGCACAAGCTCGTCGAAGCCTTTGGCAGTTTAGTGCTAATGAGTAGGCAGCCCATATTTATCATCACTGCGTGAATATTTAGGTGAATTTGTTACTCCAAATTGTCCGTAGAGTATGAGTGTGTACGCGAGTGGTTGTCTGTCTCTGTGTGGCCCGTGATGCGCTGGCGACTCATTCAGGGTGCACCCCGCCTCTCACCCATAGCAGGCTGGGATAGGCTCCAGGAACTCCCGTGACTAGCAAAGCGGAAAAGCAGAAGAAAATGCATGAATGGATGAGGTACCCTGTTCCCCCTCTTTTCTTGGGATTTATGTTTTTTTCTTAGTTGTTTATGTCTCACATAATTTAAGAGATGCCACTGTTGACCACAGAAGAGATCTGGCCCAAGAAATAAAGTATCCTGCATTATTTAGAGTTTGTTCATGTTTATGTAAGACCTGATGCTTTCCTGTTGCAATTTAGATGAGAAGACTGATTCCACCCGAGCACTTGCTAAGACCTGAAAGTAGAGTCTGGAGACCTGAAATGATCATTAGCTAATTGTTTTAATATCATAATTGAACCCAATGCTATTAAGCTGCATTCACACTGGGTTATTTCTTTCTGCTCAACTGTGCAACCCCAATTATACACACATTGTATTCAAGATATTTGAAAGTAGTCAAGTTGAGCGTAAGTTGTTGCTTTGTGGAGCGTGTATACACAACCACATTCTGCTCTGATCTAGAACTGCCTACCAGCAAGAGCAGTAACTTGCTTTCTTATACTTCTTGGTTGAAAATGTGGTTTTATCTTCACTCCTGTTTCTCAACCTGTCAGCAGCAGTGAGCTGTGATGTAATGGACTGTAATCGCCTGCTGACCAGAGGCAAAGTGTCCATGAACATACAGAGAATAGATGAGAAAAGGAATAGACTCTTGGGAAATAACTACTGTCGGAGTGAGTTCAGTCAGTGACTGAACTGAACAAAGATATGCACGCACGCACGCACGCACACACACACCCGTGTCACTTGCTTGTGGTAGCATACAATGAGGGGCTCTGGTTGTATATGGTGAATATGTCCATTTGTCTGGGACAAATCTTCTAGGACAGATGGAGTGGCACCATTATTATCTAACGTAAACTCTGGCTTTAGCTGTATATTGTGTTTTGTACCGGTGACCAAGGAAAACATCAAACCAGAAAAAAACTATTAGAAATGTATTGTGTTATTTTTGTCTTGCTATTTATTTTACCCCAAATGTGAGTCATGTAGCAGCTCTCCAGTGCACACTGCTACAGAGGATACGTGTGTGAACAGCATCACAAGGCTGCAATAATCATTTCATAGACGGTGTGCTGAAAGACACTTCAGCAGCGACACAAAGAAATTACCTGTCTACATATTGCATTGCACAAGTTAGTCTATAGAGATAAACACTGAAAATGCAAATGTAAAATTGCATGATAAAAAATAGTGCAGTGGGTGTTTGTGTTTTTGTGTGTGTGTGTTTTTTCTTTAATCTCTTCAGAAGCTTTAACCACCCAGCAGCCAGAATGGACACCACTTTATCTCCACTTGGCAGCAGCGCAGCAGGTAGACACCTAATGGGCATCACAGCCTCTAAATGTGAACTTGTGTTCACTGCTGTATCAGGTGGGAGACCACAGATAGCAGCGCAGAGAGAGGGAGAGACTGTATAGATGCTTATCAGGGCCCTTTAAGATGTCTGGGGCCTCCCATGACTCCCCGCATGGCATAGAGTGCCCTCCGAAGACCCCAACTGGGCTAGTAATCTATCCCCCTGCTATGCTTCTATGCTCTCTATGCCATTAATCCAATCACTCCCCTGCCACAGTGGGACAGGCAGAGCACTAATCCAGTTTAGACAGCAACAACAACAAAAAGCTCCAGACTCATTCCTCACTCCCCACAAAATGTTGCCAGCTTCTCGATGTGACATTGAGTGAGAAAGATGAGGGTAATTACAGGGGCAATTATTTCATTTTTATTATGTGTTCTGGATTTTTTTCCCTTTTCCCCTATGTTCCAAGCTAATTGCCATGGTGTTGTCTCAAAAACCCAAGGAGATGGAATACAATCATTTGGGAAGCAGAGTCAGCCAATTTTAATGGCCCTCGCCACAGCAGTAGCGGTTTAATCATTAGCATGCATCTGATGAGGTTTAGCCTTGCATGCAATGGCCTAGGTGGACCTCAGATAACTCATTTAGACTAACAGGATCTTAATTAATTTTGTTTAATCTTTCTAAAACTCCACAGGGGCACAGATTGGTATACAACCCCTTGTAGATGCCTTCACCTCACTCTTAGCCCGGAGGTTAAATAAATGGGGTGACTAGTAGGTGCATCAATATTATAAAATGCGGTATACAAAACTGAAATGAGGCATGTCTAATGAGAGCAGGTAGAGTGAAAGGTGGCCTTCATTTGGCCATGTGGTTGCAGTTGAAGCCTAAGTATGAAAATGCATGAAAATGAAATGACTCAATATATAGAGAAGTACCACCTTATTTATAACAACTCTAAAATGTATGTTCACCTTAAATGCTATTTTCTTTGTGGTACTATGAATACATTGATTGTCTTCCAGGGGTTAGTGAATAATCTTTGTGGAGTCTGGGATATAGCCAGACAGTGAGTTAAAGAGTGAAGAACATGTCTGTCTTTGACATTCTGCTAATACCTCGGATGCCCATGGGCAAGATAAACAGAAGCAGACTTGTGACTGGAGGATCTGGGAAAAATGACAAAAAGCCTTTTGCGTCTCACTTAAAAGCCAGACACGGTTGAGCAGAGCACATAACCCCCTGGTGAGATTAGTAGAAGACGGTGGTTGCGCTGGGCAGCTCTAAGGTGTAAATATGTATAAATGTAAGATGAGAAAGGAACTGAAAAATAAGTCTGTGCAATGCAAAAAGTTTTCAAACTTTTGGAAACAATGTGTCAATATAAAAACGTAAAAGCAAAAAAGTTTTATTTGTATGATAACAAAGGAAACAGATATTTTCAAGAAGAAGGAACAGTTTGTCTGACAATGACATTGATGTATTTGCTTAGATAGACCAAACAAAATGTGCATGATAAAGAAATGGAAGTGAAATTCTGCCCTTCATTTGTTTTGCTGAGACGCATCTAAGACCAGGAAGGAGTTGGACATTCTCCAGGTTAATGGGGTGTGATTTTGAATCAGTCAGCATATAGTTACTATTGAGGGCAACCTGCCCTAATGGTCTTGTTGATCTTCAGGCCATGTGTGCAGCGATTGCGCAGCATTAACCATATATCAGTTATCTACTTCCTGAAAAAACTCCAAGCAAAGTGGTTCAAGGTCCGAAACGTAGGCACACTGTGATTCTAATATCTCGAGGACACACATACTCTAATGTTCTTGTGAGATGGTGTACATTCTTGTAGTACGTTTGATTTATGGAAGTGATTTATGCCATCCTGATTTATCATTTATGGCACACGTCAAGGAAGACTCGAGTTATCTGAGCATCATAACAACATGTACTATAGAAGTTATTTAATGCACCTCTTTTGAGACAGATCACACCTTACATTAAATCATTGTCCTCGGGAGCCTGTTGCATCACCTGCTCCTTAAGTGGACCGGTCATCATTAAAGGATAACATTTCCTTCACAAAATGTCCTTGAATGAGTTGCTTTACGGACACCACATTAAGGGTATATGGCTGAAAAGCGGAGGCTACTGGCAGCCTGTGATAAGGAAGGAACTCTGGCAATGGTGCATGATATTGATTATGAATTGAACATTTCATTTTATTCTTTCAGTAGTTTTTTAAAACTACTCAACTACTACTGATGTTTTAAGAGTATGTTACATGTTTTTACCAGAATAAAAACAGTTTGTTCAGGATTGTATCATCCTAGTAATGGAGTATGCTTGAGACATCTCACAGAACATTTGATGATTTGTGATAGCACAATCCAATATGTCCCAGTCTTTGTGAACTAGTCTATTATTCTCGTACAATCCGTGAAAAAAGACATTTCTCATGCATTCACAAGCTTACATATTTGAGGAATTGTGCAATCTGATTCTATAAATCACCACTTTGAAAATAGCTATTTGTTATCCAGAACTTTGAGAGGATTGATGCTTCAAGGCTGGATGTAGGCCATTTGCAACCCATTCAGGACCAGGAGGTTATCGATGAAGGACAAATAAAGACAAACAAACATGAGGCCTCATACTCAGCAGCTAAATTTGATGAAGAGTGCATGGTAAAGAACACTATGAATAAATAAAGGAACATTTTGCCATAGACTAATCTCATGTTTCTTTACATTCAGAAGATTCATCACCACCATCAAGGTGACATTGTGTTTTACTTTCAAAGGGAAAATGTGACGAGCATGCTACAGAATCAGGAGATAATTAATAGGGCGGGACTGAGTTGTTTTTTGTTTTTTATCATACCAAAGAGAGCTCACAACTGAGGACACACAGATGTTGGAGCTGGTGAATGGAGTTTAGTGAAGAGCTTATTGTGGCTGAATTCATCTACCGGTAATTGTTTTGTACAGAGGAAGCATGTGAGGATAATTGTAATTAAGGATGTTCTCATAATGATTTCAGTATTGCATACATATTACTGTGTATTAATTTTGTTTCGGCCTTAAGACCAAAGTTAATTCAATGTCATGAATGCATGCATGACAGCCAAGGATCCAGTACATTGTAAGATCATGTAGAGATAAAAACAGAGCAGCCTTATTTAGAATCTAACTGATGCAAACAAGTGACTGTGATTTGCAGGTGAACCCCGCCTCTCACCGGGTGTAATGGCTCCTGTATCCAGTGGTCGCAGGAAATTGACAGATGTATTCTGTACGCACACGATTGTTGTTAAACATATGATTGTTCTGGTCAGTGGATTAGACTTTTTTACCAAATATATTTGAGGATTGAATCTGGCTGGCTGATATGACCGCAAATCACGAACACAATTATTTCAATTGTTTCCTTCAAAAAACTTCAAAAAGCTCTGTCCAAAATGTGACAAAAAGATGGAAAATACATCTCCCACAAATGTGCATATATAGTGGCTGCACACTGGGGCTGTACTTTAAATTCCAGACAACTTTGCCTGCATATTTTTGAACATGGACTAATGATGGTTGGGCAGGTCAGAGTCACAAGACTGAGCATTGCAAAGTGTGATTTGAGTCGTGAGCTTCACAATAATCATTGTAATTAATGCTTCAATGGCATCCTGATGAAACTTGCAGCTCGTTCTTGTGTTAGTCTTGTCCAGCTCATCATCACAATGATTAAAACACAGCCACTGACATGAATGTGAAATAGATTTTAATACAATGCCTACTAATGGAAGCTGTGAGCAAGGATGATTAATGGATGATTGCTTAATTGATTAATAGCTTGTCTCACAGGATTTATAGGCAGGGAGACTTCAAACATCAAATATTGTGCAGCTGATCCCTCCACTGCCTCTTCCTTACTTTACTTCATGGAAACCCAGCTATCCTTACGAAGAGGAAATGCATTTAAATCACATTTACATTAGAAACCATATTAACTTTGTAATCAAATCCACTCAGCAGTGTTTACCAACTTTTTTGTATTTTCTTTAAAACCAATTGCATTTTTGCCATTTCCTTTAGAATAAAGATCTGTTTTTTCATGTCTTCCTTCAGGTTGGAGGACATACCATGCTCCCTATTCGCTGGATGCCCCCAGAGAGTATAATGTACAGGAAATTCTCCACGGAAAGTGATGTCTGGAGCTTTGGCGTCATCTTATGGGAGATCTTTACCTATGGAAAGCAGCCTTGGTTTCAACTGGGTAACAATGAGGTAAAAAAAAAAAAAAAGCACTTTAAAAGAACCTCCACCAAATTGTGGGTAATTTAATTTACCTCTCTGGTTTATGTAATCGGAAATGCTGAAATCTTATTGTTCATTGTTTGCACATGGTAAGGAGGATATTTTTGTTGAACACATTTTTAAAAAGGCCCTGTGATAGACTGGTAACTTGTCCAGCAGAAGCTGGGTACACCCTGGTCAGGTCACCCGAGTCAGCTGGTCACCGGATCCAGACAAGTGGATGAAGACGAGACAATTACTTTCTTTAAGAAAATGAATGAAAAAAAAGAAAGGAAAAAAAAAACAGCAAATATGAAATCATAGCTCTGCCTCTACCCTAAAGTGAAACCATGAGCATTCTAATAGCAGATCAAGACTGTCATTTTGACTCTTAATCTACCACCTCATTATCATATCTGTTCTCTTCCTCAGGCATTTATTCTGAGACTCATCGAGGTGATAAATTTATGTGGTGCTGTATTACATAATACCCATGATGTGTGTTTTTTTATCGGAAGCTCTGTCTTGAGTCGATCAAATTCCTTTTGTAAAGTGAAAGAATAACCTGATCAGATTAAATAGGAGCCATCAAATTAGGATTTCCTCATTTTAATGTATCTTGTTGATAAAGGTTTTTGAAGGACTCCACATAAAACACTGCATGATCTGTAAGTATTTGAATGTTTTATGTCGTATTTATTCAAAACTGCCAAACATTGTGCAGGTGCACAAGCGATCCCAGAGGAAACTGAGCAGCAGTACACAAATGTGTTTAATCAAAATTACTAACCCTCTCAAAGATGCCAAACAGAGCATCAGGGGACATTTGGGGTAAATGCGTATTAAGCTCAAGACGCTTGATGGAATGGGGGCTTAGCATTGCTTTGGATGAGACTATAGCTGTCAGAGGGATGGACTCTGTCTGTCTCTATTCAGCATTGCCCCTCCTGCTTTCTTGGTAGCAGCTGATCCTCATCCTGCCTGCTACACCTCCCTGCAGCTGAAACTCCCGCTGCTAATGAATTGCGTGTTAGGTTGGAGGACTGGTGCTACATTTGTCACAAACCCTCTAATCAGTGTTGGAACGATAGCGCTCGGTTGACTAATTTTTATTGAATACAAGCAACCACTTTGATTTTTATTGCGCCTTCACTTAGTTTGAATCCAAGTAATATACTCTGAAATCAGGAATCACAGGGAATTTTCACCCAATAATTATTTTTTCTTTCATCAGGATCACATGTACAGATATCTCACAATATGTCGCCCTTGTGTTGGTGATGTTAATTCTCTTTGGACAGGAAAAATGTTTCTCCCTGGTTCCTTGGGCCTCCCTCACTGTCCACATCTCACTGGGAGAATCACTGGTTTTAAATTTCTGCTTGAAATGTTTTGGTCATTTTTCCTTGATAAATAATGTACTTCAATCTAGTAAAGCTACAAGATTACTGATGGGAAAAACATATATACACTACCGTTCAAAAGTTTGGGATCAGTTGTGGAGTTTTTATTTGCTGCACACCACCATAGCCAGCATTATAGCTGGAAAATCCTGATTACTGTCAGCATCTCTGAAATTGTCTTGTGTTTGGCTGGGCACTGTTGCCATGACCACTGCAGCCTATACACAATTGTTTGTCTGCAATCATTCTGATCTGGGAAATTATGCAAAGAGGTTCCAATGTATGATTTATGCAGGAGATGATGCTCCAGCAGCTCGGTCTCAGGACACTCTGCCCGCTAGACTTTTCATCCTGTTGTACATGAGAAAATAATGAGAGAGAGAGAGAAAAAACTGTGTTAATTGGGTATACATATGCAACAGGAAGGATAATAGAACAGGATCTCCCTGTTTTTGTTATAATATTTTGCTTGAATCCAGTAGTTTACTGTTGTTTATAGTAATAAATGTCAGTAGAATCATGTTTAAACAGAGATGAGGTTTTACATTTATTCTCTTAAGAGAAAAAAAAGGGCTTCGGATAGTATTAAATAATCAGATGCAAAGCATCTGTGCTGTTTTGCTGTATTTTGCAAAGCATGAAATTATGTGACACTGTAAGGCGTCTTACATACTTTTCTTTTCAGCTGCCTGGGCATTTTTTAATTTCCTTTAACACTGAAAAGCATAAGAAGAGAACAAACACTGAACTGTATCAGTACCTATGTTTGAAGTTTAAAATAATTGCATGTCGAGGGAATGCTAAGGGGAAGAAATACATAACGTAAACGTAAACAGTAAAGAGTCTTCTGGCTAATCCGCTCACAAGTCCAACAAAGAAACACATTCAGCACAAAGGCACGCACACACACAAATATTAGGGATTATTAAAGTTTGTGGTTTGGTACAAAACAATAAAAAATCTTGTTTCCCTTTAATATTGGACAAAATTAAGACTGAATACATATTGTTTACTTCTTTCATCTCAGTTCCATTGGCTCAAAGCTCAAAGGGACAGTCTGCTCAATGTTGGCAGTTTCTCATTAGTAACACAGCAAAGCAATCAGTCAGTGAAAATCGTCTGTCTCACTCCACTGCCCTCTTTCCTCTGCAGGTTATTGAGTGCATAACCCAGGGCCGGGTTCTAGAGAGGCCACGGATTTGTCCTAAAGAAGTCTATGACATCATGCTTGGCTGTTGGCAGCGGGAACCGCAGCAGCGACTGAACATTAAGGACATTCAGAAGGTCCTCTTCGCCATGGGAAAAGCCACTCCGGTCTACCTGGACATCCTGGGCTAGCAGCAACCCCGTTCCTCTCCAGGCAGACGGATCAAGACAGACAGAATAACCCACAAGAATCCAGGAATAACCAAACCAACCTGCTCAACTGTCGAAAAACACCTACAACAATATTTGGAAAGGACTTAAGTGCCTGCAACACTTTTGGATATAGTGGATTAAACATATTCAAAAAATGCACTTTTACATTTTGTTTACTTGTGTATGAGATGTACAGGTTTGAAGAAGAATACCTTTTTTCCCCTTGAAAAACTGCAAAAACAAAAAAAAACCTAAAACAAGAATGGAGATGAAATGGGAAGTAAAGCGGACTGACATCTTGAAAATGGAGACTTAATGATGGTAGCCTTACTTGCACTGTAATTGACTGGCGCTGAGGTTTCACTGGGAACTCTTCTGTGGATTTACACTGGATGGTCGAAAAGAGCGAGCACTCTGTAGAGGACCTACTCAATCAGACAACTGACAAATATATTTTAACTTAAAAAACAATGTACATATTGTAAAATTATATGTGTCAAAATTATGTTATGTTAACTTATTTTTTTCTGGTGTTATTTTAGTTCCTTATCTGACTGTGATATGGGTGGCTAAAGTATAAAGCTTTGCTATTTGTTGTCATCCTAAACTTGAGGAGATTTCTGGAATGACTTGCGCCAGTGCTGGGACGTTGTCTAATATTGTGAAAGTGAATGACAGTGAATCTGGTATACAAAGTCTGCTGACGCTGAATGAAAGAGATGCTAAAGAATGGGTGACAACTCGGAGCCATCGACACAAGCCAGAGTGGTGAAACTGGATTCACTTTCCAGTTTCTTTGCTTTTTATGGCAGTATTAATGAATTTCTAAGTAATATCTAACACCACACTTTAAAACATATACTCACTCTATGAGAAAGTGATCTGTCATTTTCAGGCTTTTTGAAACTGCTTTTCCACTCTCAAGAAAACATTTTTGTAACTAAAAGCATAAATAATTTGATAGTTGCAGGCGTGTGATTGCACACAGCCTAAGAAAATTTCTAATTCAAATAAATAGTCAGACATTTTGAGGAATACACTTACTGTGATGGTGTTTTGCTGCATCGCTTGGAATTGAGATTGAAAACTTTTTTAAATAGCTGGCCTGCTTTTGTCCAGATCCTCTAGAATTCACAAATTAACATGTTTAAACATCATTACAAATCATACTGAGATTTAAACATTCAAAATTCCCGCCATGGAACAAAGCCTTACTTGACTGCAAGTGGTGAGTTTCACAAGTTTGGCCAGATTTTATTTTACACATATTTTTCACATGTATATGCTGCATGTATTAAAGCAATGCAGGACGGAGCTGCAGGTTGCATGTTGTTTTCGCATCTGCAAGGTGCATCTCTTTCCTCATTGCATGTACATTCATGGGAGAATTAGTCGTATGACACTCGGAAGAGTGCATGCCTCCACCAAGGTCATACACATGCACAATCTAGTTTTGTGGTAATCTGTAATTCTTAAATTATTTTTTCCAGTAGAGCCCCTAAAAGCTACGGACTGGCTTTTAATGACAATAATGTGTCCTCAGCCAAGAGAAATAAAACCTGCCATGGTGGTTTCTTCCCGTGCACTTCGTTTATAACATCAAAAGCATTTTATAATTCTTTTTTTTAACAAATGTACATGACACGCAGTCACTGTTTTCTTCCTTGCACTCTTGGCCTTTGCATGTTTAACAAAGTAGAGATTTTACATCTGTCTCTTGCTTTGACGAAAGCCTCCTCTGTCACATTAAGAGGAGATAATGAGGCAGGTGGACACTTGTGTTAATTTATGGACAGTATATCAAAAGTAGTAATAATCATTCCAGTGGATCCGCTAATTGTGTGGTATTGTGTGTTCTATATTTTTGATGATTGCAGAATATTTCATCAGATGGAAAACACAATGGAGATTATGTTCCAAAATTTGACAGGAAACACTTTCCCCCCCTGCCCAAAAGCAGCAAAAACTAAATAAAAAAATAAAGCCAAACAATATTACTTTCAGAGAATGAAGTGATCAGTTTATAAATTGAAATCATTTTGACAGAGGAACCTGAACATTTCTCCCAGACCGAATGATAAACCTCAGGCAACAATATAATTTTGTGTAGTGTAAGGATACAGAGTCTTTGGATTGGGACTCTCGGGATCTCCACTTTCCTGTCTCAATGAGAATATTTGCAGTATGGAAGTGGTATCTCCGTCTTGGGACTGTGCAAATAATTAATGAGCATTCCCTTATTTCAAATATTTTACATTACAGGCAGATTGAAAATCAACAAAAGCGTTGCGTTCATGTGGTGAAGATAAACGCTTGAAAGAGATGATGACACAGACCGTGAGCATTTGCAGGGTATTGTAATCCTTTCATGGTGAGTTGAATATTGTTTAAAAAAATATTTTTTTTATTTTCTTGGATGAACTAACTGAAGAACTTTTGAAGCAAAGTAGACATATTACCATGTACACATGTTGCAGAATATAAAAATGTGGTATAACAACTACAGTATATACAATACTGGTAGTCCATGATAGATCTTTGTATTAATGTGACTCTTAAGAAAATGTCTTCAATCAATCAGATCTTCTTTTCCATTTTGTCCTGTCTTATAAAGATGTGTAAATTTGACAAAATCTTGTTGTCATCTAAATCTCTCTACTCCTGAAATGATTACAAGCACGTTTTGTCTCTCAGGTCAGAGATTGGGTCTCATCACAAGCTACAGATTTACTGTCTTTCTACTTCAGTCGCACCGCTTTTCATAATACTCAAAAATGTATCTCACTATTTGAGTATAACAAAAAAACTGATTTGTTTGTCTGTGGCACAACAATATATGTCTGCACATCTTTGTGTTTTCTTTCATTGTTTATTGTAGTTGGTCAAGTAAAACATAGCCATAATACTAAAATCAGCACATGATGAATATGGCCTGTACAGCTTCAGCCTTTAAATTATCTGGGCTGTTATGTCTGCATAACGGGAACTCATGCAATGACTTTTCATAAGCCACGCTGAACAAAATGTGAACAGATTTAGGATATATATTTCCCCAAAGAGTAGCAGATGAGATGAAGTACACGGTCATAAAAGTACTCTCATGTTGATTATTTTAATAAGTATTTTACATGAATTAGTTCACTCTGTAAGATGCTGAACTTTAATACTAATTAATGAGAAGGTAGTAAAGAATGGGGCACTTTAAAATATATATTTTAAAATGCAATAGGATCATTAAAGATATAGGTAAATATCTTGCACAAATGGGTTGGGGCAATGTTTGTACATATATTCAGTGCATGAAACAGGTGGGTATTCCCCAGTGCCAGTATTTTTAGTTTCTGTGTACATGAGAACTCTTACTAATTTGAAAGTACCCTGCCCTGAACACGCAAACAAGTGCATAAATCAATCTGCAAGCCAGTCACTTTCACAAGAACAGAATATATTTCAAGAGGCCAAAAAATAATATGAATTCAGGAATCTTCAGCAACAATTACACATTTCTTTCTAAATAAACGCTGAACTTTAGTGACTACTTTCAGTGCAAATGTCCATGAAGCTGCAGCACCAGCATCCAGGGGCAATTCTAGAATCAGACCTTTCAGCATACAGAGACTTGGAAAAGTCTTTTTACCATATGATAATTTAGTTTACTACAGGAATGCGTCTAATGAATTCTTGCCCCTAAGGACATAAGTGTATAGTTTGTAATTACAACGGATCAGAAGGATCAATTTAAATTATCAATATTAATTCATGTTAGTTTGTAAAATGGGAGTGAATGTGGCAAAGAATCAATCATATAATGGCCAGGATTGTCCAGACACAGTTTGAGGCTCTAAACAACATGATGACTGTGCATCATACCATCAAGCAGTGACAGATGCTGCCAAATGGAGTAACCCGTCCAATGTGTGCATTGAGACAAGGAGCAAACTGTTAACCATCTGAGGCCATCAACAAACATTTAGTGGCAGGGACAATAGAAATAATGCACGAGTCACATTTTTTGAATGCATTTCCTGGTCTATGTGTCATAATGGCAGCAAATGAGCCTTTACCTTTTCTTAAAAAATCAAATAAAAAATCAAATCAATATTTTGCAAAGTCATATTTTCGCTAAAGGTCTGATGTAGAATAACGAACAGCAAGATGTGTGGAATGATTTATGGCGCATAACCGACTGCAGCAGCCTGCACCGGTTTAGGTGTGTGAATTCCGCCGGGAGACACACCCCGAAAACAGAATACCTCGGAGAGAAGGTTGAAAGGTCGAAACACCAAATTAGAGTAGGAAGTTGGAAAAGTAAAAATGCTGAAGCAGAGAAGAGAGGAATGAAGAGTGCATGGTTGTTTTGATGAAAATGAGATTGAAACTTTCTGTCCACCGTTCTACTCAAGGGAAGAGACATTGATTGTTCTGACCATGTTTCACAGCTCTAAGACTACCCACCAGGACAGAGCAGCCATCAGAGAACAAGTTATAATGATCAACATTCCCCTCAAGGTGATTCCTGTTTTCATGTCTGGATACAAACATTTATGAATCAAGTGAAATAATAATCAGAAATGAGTCATAATCAAGGGCTGGAAGCCCAGTAAGATTACTTTTTTGAAGTAATTTTCAAACTCAATCTACTGCAACATATAATAAATGCCATGCTCCTATCTTTAATGGCTTTCGGGAAAACCTATTCAGTTTGCCATTTGTGAATACAGTTCTTTGGCAGCCATTTTCAAACTCATTCTGCTGCCGTGCATATTAAAGCGCTTCATAAAATTTAACTTGCCTATCTCTAAAGTAAAACTTATTCATTCTGAAGTAAGACACACACTTACCCAGACACAGGCAGATGGAAAGAACCCATTCCTATACTCCTTACCCCCATGGCAAACAATAAAAAGCATACTTGTTTGTGTTATTGTTTGCATGCTGCAAGACACTTTACCCAGATAAGCATGTGCTGTGAGAATTTGGTTCATACTGAAATGCGATTTGAATATGTGGCAGCAGAATTTGAACCAGAACACTCTTTCATTCTATTACTCAAATGTATATTTATCATTTGCAAAACAGCAACCGAGTAATTTCATATTGAATAACATCATCTTGACACAACATGCACATAATTAAGATCAAATAAATATTAGCATATTCCTGGTGTGTTGATCTTCAATTTAATCCAGAGATGATGCATCACTGAAAAGTAACTTCACAGACTGACATTGCACGTAAACAAACGGTGAAGGTGGTGATGGTTTATCATTGCTGTGTGCATCATCGGCATTTACCCACATATTAGCTCTAAATGGTCCCATTAAGAAGGGAAGAAGGAGACACAGGCAGCGCCAAGACATTTGAGGTCACTAAGTACTGTGTCATGTTGCTGATACCTTAAGTGTTTATTGATCTACATCTGTATTGTTTGTGAGTGTGTGTGTGTGTGTGTGTGTGTGTCAATAGTTGTGGGTTGGTCTGTAGTGTCTCATGTGTCCATCCTTGCGGTCTATCTACAGTTTTGCAGCATCATCTTGAGAAATGCACACAGAGAGGATAAAATGTGATTTCACATATTCAAACTATATGTCTTTTAGAATTACACAATTGCCAGAAAGTGTAACTGTAGCCACACTGGAACAGTACATATAGTATATCCATGGTAATGCCTGTTTAAAATGTTCAGTACAAGACTAGCTAATCTCAAGGAAGATAATTGCGCCAAAACTCCAAATCATACAAGAGAAAAAACAAACAAAGAAACAAAGCATAATGTATTCATGTATTCGCGGTTTAATCAATCAGTCAACAGCATCGTTGTTTTTCATTCACGATCCTCCACCTCTTCGCCTAGTTTCTGGATAAGTTGGTCCTACAGGTACTTTCATAAATAAAACCCATAAATATCGAAATTATGAGAACTGCAGTTCCAAAGTTTCACACATGGTTTTGCCAAAGATAAAAGACACAGCAAAACGATGATTGTTTCTATGTCACCTTTAAAATTTAATAAAAAATAAATAAATAGAAAAGCACTCAGAGAGCGGATACCTCCGCTAAGAAGCTCATTCCCCTCATCTCTCCATCTATATGGTGATGTGGATCATCATCAAAAGGTTTTAAATTGTTCTTGGTATCTTTATACACCAACCATGAAGTGAATTGGAGTTTGTTTATTTTTAATCCGCAAATGGGGTTTTAATAAAAAAAAATATTTTTTCCTAACATCATTCTGGATCCGATCCAGATGAAATTTGGTGGTGAGATAGAGGCGCCCACCCTACACGACTGTCAAATTCCATTAACATCGGTCAATAATCAACCGAGATATTGAGGAATAGATTTTGAAGCTCCATTGACTGCAATGTTACCGAAATTTCCTGGTAACATTCCCAACATTTCCTGAAAAATTAATCATTCAACATTCTGAGTTATGTTGCTAACAGGCAGTCAGACAGAAAAACCAACACTGGCGATTACATAACCACCGAGGCATATCTGTAAACTCCAGCAATGTGCCATTTTTGTGAAAAAGGTGCAAACAAAAAGAAAAGCTACACTGAGGCTAATCCAAGACCTCATTGTTTTCTTACCTGCAAATGTGCATGCACCGACCTTGAATACCAAAGTGTTTACTGTTGTTGAAACAGAAATGGTTCCTTCCATGATAAGTTGGAAAATCATAATCTTCTGTTCTGCTTCAAAGCACTCTGCAGAGCTCTTTCACTGTAAAAAGTGTTTTTGTTGAGTACCTGAACCCAGGGCTGTCTTTCCACCTCCTCGGGAGAATGCCTTTGACTAATCTGCAAGGCTTTCTTATCAACTTTGATTGAATAGAGCCTTCAGTCCCCTTAGGACCGGCTAACCTTTATCTTTCTGATTTTCTATTTCTGCTTCTCTTTCCTTTCTCTCTACAATGTGTTTGTAGCAAAAGGAGACCTGTTAACTGTTTACACTATCCAATATGCATATTGTTTCCCTGTGGGCATACGATTGAAACATGAAAGCCTCTGAACAAAATGGAAAAATTCCACCCCATTAACCATGCAGCCAATCAGTGCTCAGTGACCCAGATAACAAGTGCTATATTGATGATGACAGCAATAAAGATGTATTTTTAACACATGCCTTCCCTCTAATTAGGCTGATCTGCAGAGAAAATTAATGCATTTTGACAAATTGTGAAGGAAGTGGTGTGCTAGAATGATTTGACATGAGCGTGGTGGTGGTGTGGCAGGGGCAGGGGTGGGGTGGGGGGGGGGGGTGCACTTAAGATAGCCATGACAGCCATCGCAAGCATGCAGTTATTGCGGTTATTGTGTCCGAGCAAATGTGACTTTCTATCAGTGGGAAACCTGAGTATGAGAGGATGCACACAACCATCCTATTCTGGTAGCAGTGGACAGAAATGTAGCTCCTGGTCAACAGCCCTCAGTCACCGCCTGTAATTGTTGTAACATTTGAAAAGCTCATTTCACACATATGTTGATAAATCATTGCAGAATTGAAGTGAGACTACTTTAGCCAATTGAGTACTCCTCCAGTGATATCCAAAATATTTTTAAATATTGGTTGTTTTTTTAATGTGCAGTCTTCCCTGATCTTTTGTTGTCACTCCTGTTTCATCAGTGGAAAGTATTTTGAACATGCTAGTGAGCAGGAAATGTAGTGATTTAACATGTTGAGATTTTTCAGATTCAGAGAAATAACGTCAAAAAGTGTGTAGGAACACATTTTTTCTAGACATATGTTGATGTTGTGATATGGGTAAAGGTTAAGAGAAATCTATTCTGATGACACATGGGTTGCTTAATAGTCTGATTTTTCATTAAATATTTTTGTTTGCATTGCTTTGTAAAAGAAATTGCTAGAAATAGTAACATAAATGTGATTTTTCATTCATTGCATTGCCTTAAAGCAATAACGTACAACTATCTAACAATTCTACATTTGATGTATTATATTATATGTTGTACAGTAATTGTGACAGCTGATTTGAGTTCTGAAACAACGAAGGCAGAGGCAGACGCAGGGTGGAAGCTTTAGAGTGCTCACTGTAGAAAGTTAAACAGAAAGCGCAGGGGTACATGTAAAGAGGAAAGAGATGGGTAGAAACAATCCAGCACACAAAGGAGAAACTCTGGTGGCTGATACTGGCAGCCATGCAAACCCAAAGAGAACCGAATCATCTGGCACAGAGCAGGCTATGTAAAGGTGATTGATTGAGATTGTAACCAGGTGTGCTTTGTCTGCCGAATCTCAGGAGGAGGGATGAAAACCAGCCACGCCTCCTGCCACACCCTGCAGGGAGAGTAAACTAGAACGGGGAGAAGAAAAGAGAGAGAGAGAGAAACCAACACAAAGCAAGACCACAACAGCAATGTTGGTTCCTTTGGGATATCACAGCTATTTAAATGTTAGTAACTGTGCGAAAGAAGTTTTAAGTCAACATTTTCTGTGATTTGATTGGGCTGTAGTGACTGCTGGAGTCAACGGGACCATGCGACCCTTCTGTTTCACAATAAATAAATAAATGTGCTTGCTCCTTGAGTAATGTACTGTTATATCTTTACTGGATCTTTTCCTTTAGGAAATGGTTCAATGTCGATAATCCGAATAATGTTCAAGAAATGAAGCCCATTTTTATGGCATTCATTCAGGAAGCATCCATCCATCCATCCATCATTTTCTTATAGATGAGATGATCTTCATTTTCTGCATTGCAGGTCACGGGTCTGCTGAAGCCTATCCCAGCTTGCTATGGGCGAAAGGCAGGGTACACCTCGGACTTGTGGCCAGCTCATCACTGGGCCAGACAGAGACAGATAATCACACACACACACTCACCAAAGTTTAGTGTTTTTGGAGGTAGGAAGGAACATTACCATCGTGCAGCAAAATTAATATAATTAAGACAAATCTAAAATATCAGCCCAAAACTGGAAAACTCCTATTTTATATTATTTTAATGTTTCTTGATTTTACTTAACACTGTATAAACATGGGATGATTGATCAGTTATGTAACATGTGTTAGCTACTCCAAATAGATCATTTGTGAAATATAACAGTGTACATTGTTAAATGCACAGTTTTTTAATGTTTTAAATAAATGTACAACTTATTTAAAACAATAAGTTGTCCTGTCATAATTTTCTATATATATTTTCAGTGAGAAATTAAAGAATAAACCACAGGTAATGTTCCTGTTTTCCAAATATAATTAATTCAGTATGTTAAAAAGAAATTTATTTTCACATGCTTTTGAGAATATAAATGAGGATGAAAGTGCAGCTAAACTAAATAAGAAGAAATCAAGCATGCAAGAAGTTCAGCAGCAAAAGTGCCCGGAGGAACAGTTATGCATGGTAGCACTGAAATTCCAACCTACACTTCCTGGAGGGTGGAATCAGTTCCCACATTAAGTGTTCACAGTGGAGGAGAACACGGGGACGCCACACCACAGCAATCTGCTGCACACTCAGCAGGTGTTGACATCTAGATTAACCTTGGACTGCTGTGAGTCCAATTCCTCTGGAAGGCAAGGTCCTATTGAAATGCACATAGACAGTTTGTATCCAATCCCTGGCTTTACTGCTCCCAGGTACTGCCCCTCATTTGTTGGCATGTCAGTCACAGGGTCACCAGAGGACTGCTGCAGGGGTGCTGGAAACTTGGAGGGGGCTTGGGACTTTTCACCAACAATGACTAAGCCTCTTCTAATTTATTCTACTTTGACTGGTCTTGTAGGAGGCTGACAAGTCCCTAAATGGAGAAGCTTGTTAAGGCAATGTAAGTATGCAGTATCTACAATGTATCTAATACATGTTAGGGTAAGGATCCTTTTTTGAATGTTTCAGAATCTCACGTTAGACAACCTCACCATGTGGTTCTCTTGCTTTGTACATTTTTTGCTTATGCCTCTGTATTGACTGATCTGCCAAAGAACTCAAAGAAACACGATGAGTGCAACTTCTCAGTCACAAGGAGGCTACACCCTAACTGTAATTGTATGCCCAATTTTCTTTAAATGTCAAAAAATGTCATAAAATTAAAAGCATGTTGTATTTAATAAGCCTTGAATGCGTAAGACAAGAAGCTTGTCGGGTCATTTTTTTCATAGAGTTATACACAATCACACTGCAAGTTTAAGGTCACCCAGGAAGCCCTGTGCCATTTAAAAAGGGTGGTTTGTTCATACCGTGGTGCATAATCTGACAAAAAATAAAATAAAATCTCAAGCTACTTCTTCTGCACAGTAACTGTATGTTAGGCACTGTTGCCCTGTCCATACTACACATTCAGTTTACTGTTAAGGTCACCAAATTTCAAGTTGGCATATTCACTTCTTGGCAGGTGGAGGCGGAGGTGCAGGAGTTGTCCATTTATCAGACGGTTGGTGCACATGTCAACGTGCCCTTGGGCAAGATACTGAGCCCAGTGGCTGTTCTATGGGAGTGTGAGTGATTATGTGAAGAGTAACCCAACATAATAAGCAGGACTGATATTCAGATTCTGATCATTTTCATTCAAATGCTGCCTCTACATCAACATTTCATCAGTGTTTTTGTGCAAATTTGAAAATCTGTTGAAATTTAAAACTAAGCGAATGTCATGAAAAGCTCATGCAAAAGGCTCTGAACTGTGGTGAATGTAGGGAAACCTTGACGCTGCTCATAAAACAGCGAGTCAGCCTGGTCAGTGGGATGTTTCCTCCCCTATAGGAGCTTTTCTGTGCCTGCAGTTCCACTCGAGTGATGATGGTAAAGAGGAGAGGGTAACTCAGGTTAGAAAATTGAGAGGCATTCAAAACAGACCGAGGACTAAATGATCAAACAGTAAAGACAAATGTTTAAAGATGAGGGTAAAAGACAGCACACTCCAACACCAAATAATTTAGACTGCCGAAAAGAAAGATTAAGACCAAGAGCAGCTGCACTCAAGCTGATGCTTCATGAGTGACATCCTGCAGTTCATTTATGTTGTTCATATTGTGCACAAATAAAACATGCATGGTGACTGGCAACTCAACGTGCCCTAATCTGACAGATGATTTTAAATTTTATGACAAATGTTCTATTCTCTTTATTTAGGCCCTCTAATACATGGACCTGCAGCAGACCAGGAAGTTTGGAGTCTAATGACATGGACCTTGACAGTCGGTGCAACTTTACTGCTGCGTGGAAGTATAGGCCTACAACCGATAAAGGTATCTTGATCTGGCATTAAAGCTGTATGATGGCGTGATTAAGCCCCAATTACCTCAAGAGCTGTGAATAACGATGATGTCTGATGACTATACTTCTCTTTCTTCATCTTCTCTGGAGCAGAGTACCACTGCCAGTCTGCCTTCGTAAAAATATTTTCAAGATTTATCATCCATTAATTGTTGAGTTTCTTATAAATCATTTCAAAGTCATTTAAGATATGCTGTCGAGTGTGTGTGTGTCTATTAGTGCATTTTGTTTTGTCTGTGCATTTGTATTTTATACACTACAAACTGCATGTTGTACAGATTTGTTTGAGGACTCTTAGATGAGATTGTGACATATTGTGAATCCTTCAACAGCAAAACAACAGGAGTGAATCAAAGTCAGCTGCCCTCCTCTCCCTCTTAATCTTTCATGCTCTCTCGCTCTCTCTCTCACACACACATATAATATATATATATATATATATATATATGAAGTTATTTCATCCTCAAGTGAATATCCATCTTTCTTCAATGGCCAAAGTTAGCCAAATAAGAAAACAAGAAAAACAGCCTGATAAGAACTCAGGTGGCACGAAATAGTATTTTTTTTTCACTTTTAGATTGAATTATGTATCAAGGCACAATCAACACTCACTGGCCAATATGATATTAGACCCCATTAGCATTGTCGAAGTCGAGCTATTTCCGCAGATCTTTATGTTCAAACACAGGAACCACATTGAGTAAGAGGGTGGAATTCCACTGTGGGCCTCAAGTGTTCTTTCTCCTTGTCTGTATGATCTGTGTCCTGGTCTGCCCTCCTTGGGCAACTTAAGACAAGAATTCAAAGCCTTTAGATTTCCTTTTATCAGCAACAGCAACAGATCATGTTTATTTCTCTGAAATGTGTAATGCTCCAGCTGTCACCTGGATGAGCTGATTTGTATTCATCACCGCTGCACATATTAAGTATAAAATCTTTAGTGTTCACTTCATATTACAATTCCAAGCATTGTAAA
The DNA here is from genome assembly GCF_040956055.1 of Brachionichthys hirsutus. Taxonomy (NCBI): domain Eukaryota; kingdom Metazoa; phylum Chordata; class Actinopteri; order Lophiiformes; family Brachionichthyidae; genus Brachionichthys; species Brachionichthys hirsutus. The sequence continues at coordinate 352,501 of NW_027180319.1, read as the reverse complement.
AAAAAAAGAATAGTCGATTTTTTGATTTTTTTTTTTATTCCTCTGTGTCTGTCTGTCTGTCTCTGACATTTTGTCAGTGTGCAAATCTGCAGTACTCTGCAACTCTTTCTCCGGCAACCACTTGATATGCCAAAGTGCGAGTCGTGTCATGAATAAACATGCTGAGGGACGCCCGCTGGTTCCAGATGAGATAGACAGTTTACATGTGTTTGAACAGAAGAGTCTGCAGATTGAGGAGTGACAGGGTCATGAAACCCAAATGAAATGCCAAGCTGCAGTCACAAAGACTTGTTTGCTATTTGATTGTCAAACAGGTGGCAAGGTGGCACATTGGGTAGAGCTGTTGCCTCACACCAAGAAGGTTCCGGGTTTGATTCCTTTCTGTGTGGATTTTGTATGCTCTCCCCGTGTCTGTGTGGGTTCTCTCCGGGTTCTCTGGTTTTATTCCACCTCCTGAAACATGCAGCTTAGGTGAAATGGGTCTACATCAAATTGTTGGTAGGTGTGAGTGTGCCTGATTGTTTGACTTATGTGCGGTCCTGCGATGAGCTGGTGTCTCATCTGGGGTGTACCCAAACTCCCGGAAACATGAAGACAGAGCTAGGCTCCAGCAGAGCACGGGAAAAAAGAATGAATGAATGAATGTCTAGCAATGGTTAACATGTCTCTTCAGACAACATAGTTGTGAGAAATTGTTTTTGACACCTAAAGGCAACATTTAGCCAACACAGTAGGAAGTATCTACAGAGTTTTCAGGATCTAAACTGCATATATCCTTGGCCTCTATTGATCCGGGTTCTACCACACCAGGCAGGACCCCAGGAGCAGGCTGTGTAACGAAGCCCCTGAGACAGTGCAGCACATCACAGCAGGGTGTAAGATGCAGGCAGGCAAGGCATGCATGGAACAACATAACCAGGTAGCGGGTATAGTGTACAGGAACATCTGTACCCCAAAGTCAAGATCAAGGACACCTCCAAAGGTATTCGAGAACAATCGAGCCAAGATCCTGTGGGACTTCCAGATCCAGACGGATAAACTAGTGATGACCAACCAGCCTGACATAGTGGTGGTGAATAAACATAGAAAGCAGCGGGAGTGATAGATGTAGCAATCCCAAGCGATGGCAACATCAGGAAGAAAGAACACAAAAAGCTTGAGCAATATCAAGGGCTGAAGGAAGAGCTGGAGAAAATGTGGGGAGTGAAGGCAACAGGGGTGCAAGTAGTGATCGAGGCACTAGGGGCAGTAATCCCCCAAGCTGGGTGAATGGCTCCAGCAGATTCTAGGAACAACGTCCGACATCTCCGTGCAGAAGAGCGCAGTCCTAGGGCCAGCTAAGATCCTGCACAGAACCCTCAAGCTCATCGTCATCGGTTGTTAAATGAGCAGGAAAGAGTGCTGAATGACAGCTCCTTAATGCTGTAATGGCTGACAAAGCTGGAAGGAGACGTTATCAGTATGGGTGAAATGGTCTCTCCTGGTTGATTTTCGAGTCATACAGTCTGCTTGTCTGACTGGAAAGCAGACTGTGTCATGGGCAAATCAGAAGAGGCCTATAAGGAATTGACCAGTAATAGATCTGCCCGGAAAACAAGTTACCAATGACCTGCTGTGTGTATGGGGGAACGCGGGTTGTTTTCACATACAATGACATGTATGTACAGATGCGTAGATGTGCATATTCAATCAAAGGTTTGATGTCTAAAAGAGAAACAAAATGCTGAAACCTGTGGCTGAAATGCTTTGGATTTATGCTGTTTGCCTCAATTTAATTCAGATGTGGACATTCATACACATGGAAATCTGCTCCCACAGGAAGTGACATTCAGTAATTTAGAGTAGAATGCAAACAGTATTCTAATCAGTAGGGAGTCAGCTATCTAAAAATCTGAAAATGTTTTTCTTACAAAAGTGAGTTGCTGTTCCCTTTCCTCCCCCTGATTGGCTGGGTTGGTAAATGCCAATGAAATTATTCTAATGAAAATGTGTTACAACATTTTGGGCATTGACATTCTTATGCAGCTTTAGGTATGTGACATTGCATCAAAAGTTTGTCCCTGCATTCAGTGAGATCGGACGCATACATAGGATTATGACATTTGCACTCTTAGAGACAAACACACACACACACACACAAAATAAATGCAGAAGACCAACTCAGTCCTAGCTGAGATGAGATATCATTCTGTGGTATTCAATGTTCAAATTATTTTTTGTTTCTACAATATCCACACATATTTTCTGAAAAGACAACATGAATTGTAGCTGAAGTCTCTTTTGTGATTAAAACGCCAGTTTCATTTGCAAAACAAGTCACACTACGTCCCTGACCTCTGCACCAGTATTTCCTGCCTTGCTGCATTTAAAAGGGACGGGACTGGACATAAATTCTTAGGTAGAATATAATTCAGTCTGAATATAATTGGGGTGTTTTTCATTCTTGTCTCAGTGACACCTGTGAAATATGCAGGACTGACAGACAGTACAATATGAAAAAAGAAAGCGACATGATTTTAACCACAACAGGAAGGGAGTACAGGCAAGTCCAATCCATAATTATACATCACAGTGAATGCGAAACAGTTTCCTTACTGTTTAGGGCAGGGGTCGGGAACCTTTTTGGCTGGGAGAGCCATTAACACCAAATATTTTTCAATGTAATTCCATGAGAGCCATAAAATATGTTTAAAACTAAATACAAGTAAATGTGTGCATTTTATGTTACACATTTAAAGTACAATAAGTCTCTGAATTCTTTTTAGTAACATTGTTATGCTGTTTCTAACCAATGCTGGATATTTATTACCATTAATGTAACTTCTGGTGCTGCGTGGTTTTGCTGATGGCTTCGTGACTACAAAGTGAAAAGTACGATTCTCCTCGTCTTTATTTCTTTCAGCCATCTTCTCAAACGGGTTTCTAAAATTAGCGAGCCGACAACGCGATTAAAATGAGGGAAGTTTACTTCCTGATCTCACAACAGGCCGTTGGACGGACCCTTTTGCACGTGCTCACATCGACCGCTATTTTCGACAGCAAAATACAGAAACCCCACTTGAACAGTGTCTCTGCCTCACCTGCGTTGCCTAGGCGATAGATAGATAGACACAACGACATGTATGTTTGCCACTTTCCCACTGATTACTGGTTTGACACTGTTTTTGAACACAGATCAACCCGCTATCAATAGCCGTTTGTCCCTTTCCCAGTGAGCAGAACGCCATATAAGCCGGACTTCCTCTGATCGCTGCCTCGTAGCGAACCGGCTTTCTTTTTCATTATATTGATTCAGTATGAACTTAATGAGGCCAAATTTAATGAATGTTTTTAGCTATGGAATGAAGTTATATGGGACCTGTGACATAATTTTTACATTGTTCCCTTAACTTAATATGAAATAACTGAAGAAACACACGTTGGGGTGAAGTACGTATTAATTTGATTTAGTCACTTGATTATGTAATTTCTTTGCATTCTCTTAACATAATGAAAAAAAAATAGCGTTAGATAGAAACTGTACATTAAATAGTACAGTCAATAAAAATATTAAAAGTTGTGCTTTACAAATTTTGCACGTGGCAACTTGTAAAGAGATGAGAAATAAGAGTTTTTTTCAATTTGTGGAAACAACTCTAAGACCTCCTTTTATAAAAATATGATTTGCATGAATCTGTGCAAAAGGCTTCTTAAAATGTTTTGTTTGTTCCATGAAAATTTACTTTCAAGAGTCCACCTGGACTCCTTTGAAACCTTCCGTTGAGAGTCTACTGCTGATTTCAAATTATACTGAAGCTTCTTGAGAAACCCTCAATTAGCTCTTGAGTTTCAGTCCAGTGCCTGCCATACCCCCCAGAGAACAGCAGTTTAAAGTCTAAGGAATAGAACCGCTTTGCACACATCTTAACTCATGTCTCCAAAGAAACTACTGGGATAACGTATTTGGAATATGCATTTTACGCATAGCTTTACATGTATTGGTTGTAGTTTGAGGGTTTCATAGGAAGTGACTTGGGTTCCATTTCTAGTTGATGCAAACTTGATGAATTCTTGGTCTTCAACAAAGTTTGGTCCAACGCAGACATTTCTCACAGTTGGTTTAGGAAAGGGAATAAGGCGTATACCCCCTCCCAGTCATTCAGAATAGCGGTGGTTTCTGTTACACAAGCCGTGACGACAACGTTTCACCACATTCACCAATCAAAGCGGCAGCATGTTTGTTTGTCTGAGGCAGTGTTTTAATACAAAAATGACACAATTGACCTACTAAGTCATGTGGGCGTGTTTTACAGAAAGGCCAATTGTGGTCATGTGACCATGCCTTTGATGTGATGTGGTCATGTGACCATGGCTTTGATGTGATGGTGGTCATGTGACCCTGGATTTGATGTGATGTCTTTGATCTATTGAGTCTCTGAAGTGTTCAAAGCCAGGCCAGTACATATATTAGAGGTAAGGTGAGAACAAGCAACAGTTTACTGTTTCAGAAGACTATCAGTGGAAAGCAACAGAGTGTCAAGAGCATGACTTGTGTCCAGCGTGTCCAGTGTGTCCGGTCACCATCAATGACTGACATGTCCCCTGTGGACCAGGACATCATTCTGGAGTCATTTAAGACACCTGTAACTCCTTTTGAACAGGATACAGAAGAGGGTCCTACCCTGAGCAGCACCTTCTCTGCAGCCATCCAGGCCATCAAAAACATTCTGGACGAAATGGCAAGCCACGTCTGTGAGGCCAGCACGGAGGAATTGCCAGCAGAGGAGATGAGGCGCATAAAATCAATCCCCTCCTTCAACACAGAGGTGATAGCTAAACAGATTGTAGCTATCATAGCAGAGGGGCAAGACCTGGAACCAGAAGGCAAAAATGCCATTTGGGAGAATGTGATGTCAAATCTCAAGACCGTTTTTGTTCATATATTCATGAAGGAGTCAATCCTTAAAATTGTAAACAAAATGAAGAAAGAGTTTGCATCTACGTCATTGCCCCAAATGCATAGTCCACTGTCTTCATTACTTGAAGGGGTGGAATATGTGGCAGAGGGCATAATCCATAAAGGAAAAGACGTGACCGGGGGCGCCAAAGAGGTCTGCTTCTACACTAAAGTAGCAGAAGAATTGAGTGATCCTAACTCAAACGTCGTGAAGCAGCTGGCTAGTCTGGTGTACCACCGTCTGCCTCATGATGGAACAAGGCCGGACATCAGGCAGGAAATCACCGGTGAAGTGGACATATTCACCAAGATGATGGGGAACGCTCTCAATGTGCAGGTTCAGCAAGGACAAAAGGAAAAGGACCTTGTGAGCCTTGCAGTACAAGACATAAAGAGAGTAGTGGTTGTCCCCCCAGCTCTACCAGAGGCCTCCACCATCATGAAAGGGGAGACTTTGGCACCTGAAAAAGAGAAAGATTTCACCAGCGATGAGCAGGTAGTCTGCAATGAAGCCGACAAGGCAGGCGATGAACAACCTACAGCGCCTCAGGAAGTCTGCAATGAAGCCGACAAGGACGCAGGTGATGAACAACCTACAGCGTCTCAGGATTTGATATACCTGTGTCGGAGGCTTGCGTTAGCGATTGTTGGACAGATTTTCCTGGGCGACTTCTCACAGGTAGAAAATCTGTTGGACATCATCAAAGTGCTAACAAATACCCTTGTCATAAAAATCCAAGGGTCGAAAACTACCTTGAAGCTGAAAGGTTGCCGAGTCCAAAAGATTGCCAAAGCTGTCCAGAAGGTGTTGCTCAAACAGATGGGCAACGGGACAGTACAAGAACAACTATTGGACAACAAGACATCCATTTATGAAATGGTTGCTGAGATTGTGACGAGACGTCTGGAGAAGAAGCCCAACATATTTGTTCGGATCTTCAGATCTCTATGCGTGTGTCACGGATTAAAGAGTGATCAGTCAGAGCGACGGTCATCAAGGGCGTCCCCGGTAGCTCAGTTTTAAGTTCCCAAAACGGAGCTACCGGGACCCGAGCCGAACCTCATAGCAGAGGTTTGGCTATGACACATGGCGTCATAGCCGAACCTCGGATTCAGGTTTCCGTCCTGGTCGTGGAACTGTGGACCAGCTCTACACCCTCGGCAGGGTCTTTGAGGGTGCATGGGAGTTTGCCCAACCAGTCCACTTTTTTTGTGGATTTGGAGAAAGCATTCGACCGTGTCCCTCGGGAGTCCTGTGGGGGGAGCTCTCCGGGAGTATGGGGTGTAAAAGAGTGCACCTTTTACACCCCATAATGCACCCCAGAGTGCACCCTCCAGGTCGGGGAGGAGATCCTACCCCAAGTGGAGGAGTTCAAGTACCTTGGGATCTTGTTCACGAGTGAGGGAAGGATGGAGCGGGAGATCGACAGACATGGATCGGTGCAGCGTCTGCAGTGATGCGGACTCTGCACAGATCTGTCATGGGAAGAGAGAGCTGAGCCAAAAGGCAAAGCTCTCGATTTACCGGTCGATCTTCGTTCTCCTACCCTCACCTATGGTCACGAGCTTTGGGCAGTGACCGAAAGAACAAGATCGCGGGTACCAGCGGCTGAAATGAGCTTCCTCCGTAGGGTGGCTGGGCTCTCCCTTAGAGATAGGGTGAGAAGCTCAGTCATCCGGGAGGAGCTCGGAGTAGAGCCGCTGCTCCTCCGCGTTGAGAGGAGCCAAATGAGGTGGCTCCAGGCAACCTATTCAGGTTGCCTCCCGGACGCCTCCCTGGTGAGGTGTTCAGGGAACGTCCCACCGGTAGAAGACCACGGGGGAAGACCCAGGACACGCTGGAGAGACTATGTCTCTCGCCTGGCCTGGGAACCATCTCTCGCCGACCTGCCATTCTCTCTCTCTCTTTCTGTCTCGCTCTCTCTCTCTCTCAACCCAGCCGGTCAGACAGATGGCCGTCCACCATGAGCCTAGGTTCTGTCCAAGGTTTCTGCCTGTTAAAGGGAAGTTTTTCCTTGCCTCCGTTGCCAGAGTGCTTGCTCTTGTGGGTCAAGTTGGGTTCTGTGTTTGGGTGGTGTGCACTCATAGTTCATTCTAGTTTCATGTATGTTATTTAATTGTTGCATTTTTTTCCAATAAATATAGTTAAGTGAACCATAAAGCAATGTTTGTTACTGACCCACCCTTGATGATATAGGTAACATCACTGATTCAATGTTATAAAATATTTCTAACGAATTTTCCAACAATTCCTGCAAGCTGATCGATGTAACAAAAATCATCTGAAATCCATTGATCATATGAAGCCTCATAATCAATCATGTATTTAAATGCATTGCCTACTTTGTATTGCCACTACTAAATAACAATAATAATAATTGAGATTTCTTTTTCTTTTTTCACATTAGTCTGTGCCGCTGCAATCCTTAATCACAGAGCTCTGATGATGCAAATGATGATTGCTGGCCTGCTTTCATAAATCATTCATGCCACATACATTTCTAGTCAGACGGGTAACATTTTACAGAAGCACTTGACGTTTATTTATGCGGCCCACTCCAATATACTGATCAATGAATGGATCCATCAATTTAATACATGACCCGTTTCACTAAGAGACTACATTCCACATAGATAAAGATCTATTAGCTGATATATATCAATAATTAATAGATATTTAGTGTTTTCATGGGACATTTTGCCTTTGACATCTCGATGAGAAGCCTCATATTATTTGCAAAGTGAATGTTCTTATACAGGCCATGGAGCATTGTTCGTGTCGTGAGACTGTTCTAAAATACCTGAGATGCAGCAGCCACTAGCATGACAGGGATCCCATTTACTGAGTGCGGAACATGAATACAGAGAGGTGTAAGTTCTGTTATAATTGGGTGGCTTTGATCCATGAACCCTGCAGGGAAGCTGCTTGTGATCCATTCCTGTGGAAAGCTCCTCTGTGGGCCTCACTACCAATTCAGTCGCCGAGTGGTTCTCATCGTTTTCCTGAACCAGAGCACTAACGCTTGGCAGTTCAGTCTGATGTAAGGATTTCACTGATATTTGAACTATGTTTTGAACTAGAGTACCACTGCTGATTTTTTACCAGTATGTTTCCTTAGACTATTAGATAGAAAGTTCTTGCATTAAACTAGAACATTTCATTTCCCATTATGTTTCTTCTTGCAGCTGTTTTCATTTATATTTTTCCCACATCTTCACTGTTTGGTCTTGGGAGTGACTAAGAAACTGTTTGCTAATTACTAAAAAACTTTATAAATACCAATACAGTTTTTTCATTCCACTGCTGTTACTGACAAAATTAACACTGGGTGTCTGATCAAAATAAGCAGCGTGCCTGTCAGTTCCACAGAACCTTTCTGCTGGCTCGACAACAGGGTCACCGGAAATCTATCATCTTTCAGATATTGAATTGTAATACGAACAAAAAGATGTGAATGTGACATATCGTAGAACATAAGATAGAATAACTAAAATGTGTATGTACAAATAAATGTGCAACAAGAAGATCAGCTATGGGCAGCTGTCATGAACATAGAACACGAACAACATGCTCATGAATGTTTCGTTTTGACAGAATGGTTTATTAAAGCTGTTGAGTGTTTAAAAATCCTTGCGTTAACCCCTGTGAAACACAAGTCACATGACCTGAAGGGTACGCCACCCAGAAACGATAAGCAGCCCGTGACCATGGTTTGGCTTCATTATAGATTTATGCTAAATAAAATGTTTAATTTTAATTAGCTGAAACTTAATATGTTTGCCTATTATGGTCTTCCAAACATAAATGTAACTGTTGTGAAATAGTTATCAATATAAAAATAAATAAATAATGAAAACAAAAAAATAGTAGCCGCAAAGTAAGGTCTTAAACTTTTAAAGTCACCGACTAACAAATAACTGAAGTCAAAATTAATTCTAGTTGTGCTGCTTCTCCGGAGTAAATTATAAAGCATATTAGGATGCAAACAAACTGTCACATATCTGCTCTGATTCTGACCATAGAATCTACCCGTTGGTGGATATCCTATTTAGTGCAAGTCCAGTGGAAGATGTAACTTCTTGCTGTGTGCACTTGTTTGTTCTTTGGACTTAGTCCTGCAAACGAAACTTTGCAGGATAAAGTCCAAAGAACAAACAAGTGCCATTCACAGGCAAATTGTTTATTTTTTGACCTTTGTACATTCAGTCCGTCCTTTGTTGAATTTGTGAGTCGAGCTTTGTCCTCAGAGGGAAGGCAAGGAGGACGTTATGAAAGATTCATAGAGGCACATTGGGTGTGAGGAGAGGAAGAGGGAGATCTGCACCAGCGAGAGTTAATTAGGATCTCCCGTATCCAGGCAATCACTCTGCGCTTGACATTTCATCTCACTTTTTCCTGAACAAATCTCCCTTCAACTTGATGACACAGGCAGGGAGAAGCAAAGAAAGTGCTTGACCTTGGTAAGGTGTTGTGATGCATTGGTAGTTTCAGCCCACATCAGCCTGCCTGCCCATGATAACGTTCAACATGAAACAGTGGAACAATTCCACAGCTCTCCAAGGAAGCTGTCTCTCACTGCCTCCGTCATTTCACCTGGAAGGAAGACCCCTTTCTTTTGTAGTCGCTGTGCAAATCCATCATTTTGTTAAAGAAGCATACCTTTGCATATTCCACGCAGGCCCATTTCAGAGAGCCCAGGGTCTTCCTGCTGTAAAACTGAAATGGTGCAACAGAAAAACGTATTCATATACAAATCAGCGGAGAGGGTAAAGAGTGCAGCAATACAATAAAAGAACAAAACAGGCCAGCAACACTATTTTCTATTATTGCGGCAGTATAAATAGGAAACATAATTATAGCTCGAGTAAATTGAAAATCTACAGTGTTCAATATGAAATAGACAGATCTGATTATTAATCCCGAAAAAGGGAAAATCTCGAGAGTTAGAGTGTTTGTGAGGAGGTAAAATGTGTTTATTGTCCCCATCTCCTCCTCGTCTGTCATTTGAAATTGGAGAAAGCAGACTGTATTATTGGACACTAGTCCCAGTCCCAACCAATCTGGCTCCATGATAGATATCTTTATGCACAGTCTATAGCTGGCAATCTCTTGCCAAGGGTTGTTCTGAAAGCGGACAAAGAGGATATACATAACCTGCTCACGAAGAAAGGGAAACTCATTCCTTTGAAATTACCCCAGCTCAAAGCAACAGCATGTCTCAGCCCTCAGAAGCGTTTTGGCTGGACTGACATTTCCTCACCTCTCACAGATTTCATCATGATTGGAACAAGAAAAAGGAGAGACGAGTGGATATGTTTGTGACAAAACACGACCTCATGGAGAAATGCTACTCAGTGCTGATCCTGCAACACTCAGACTTCACCGTCACAGCTGCAGATGCTTGTCAGACTGGATCACCAAATGCTAATATGCTCTCTGTGGTTCATTGAAAGAATATCTAAACTGTGCAGTAAATACTGAAATTAAATTTATATTAATACATTAAATATGTGTTTTGTCTAATTGCACCTATGTAGAATAATAAAGGTAAAATCCTTTGTTTTAGAGAATCAGACTTCAGGTTATTTTGATCACAACCTGATAATTGTAGGAGTATTACTGTGAGAAGATCACATGACTAAAGATCTGAAGGGTCATCCAATCCAAAAGGGTTGTCAGCAGCTCTTGGCCAAGGTTGACCACATTATGGATTCTCTAATTAAAAACCTTTGAATGGGTGAAGGTTGTCCGTGTCCTGATAGGTGACTGTGAGATGAATGTCTCATCAAGAAGCACACAGAGTCACACACTCCCAACCTGACCACCCGCTTGGGGCAACTGCTGCCAGCAGGAATAGTAGTGAGGGAAATGAGTGCCGCTGACCCTGCCATACTTAATTCATAAATCTGCTGCTATGAATGATTATGACTGTGTTTATCCACAGTTTTACAAAGACATTATTACATAAACAGTAATGATATTAACAAGGGTTTCTTTCATTAATACACTGTATTCTGCATTTGTACAATATATACAGGCAGATTTTTCTCGTTTAACATATATTTAAACGACAGCAGGAAAAAGGGTACCATTTGTTGACAGAGTTCACAATTTTAACCTTTGACATTACACATTACTGTTCTGTATACTCAAAGCTGGGCTGTGTTGACTGTGTTACATTTCAGTTAGTGCAATACGAATTTCTGTAACTCTGTCTTGGAAACGTGGATCAATATAGATCTTTACAATGTCTATCCATCAATCCACTTTCTTGTAGACGTCTGCAGCCGCTTTATCTGCCTTGTGGGTTACGGGTGTTGCTGGAGCTCACCCCAGCTGACCAAGGGCGAGAGGCTGAGTACATCCCGGTACTTCATAGGGAAAGTCTAACATTAGAGGAAAAATTAGATAGTGATAACTAAAGATCTGTTTTATGCAAACTGAAGGTACTGTAACTTTCATATTTAGCATACAGATAGGAGTGTTTCATATAAGTCTTGGTAAAACAATGTATGTGCCACATTGTGTCACTGTTCTCTTAAATACATTGGTCTTAATATTAAAGCTAAAACAGCAGCACCAATGTGGTTAAAGCTGATTTGTTCTGTGTTGCTTCATAGAGCAGGAAATGTTTTAAGCCAAAGCCTAACTTATTTTTTGTCCACATTCTGTACCCATTGAGTACTACCACATCACTCAGTACAAGGGTTTTAAAGTCACTGAAACCAGGTGTGCAGTACAGATCCTGTGGAAGCTCCCCTGAGACCTGTACTCAGCTGATTGAGCTTGTTGATTCAGGGTCACACACACATGTCTGTGGCTGGCAGGAATGCACAGAAATATGCTAAATGATGGGGAAAGTTTGTCAGTCAGAAGATCCTATTTGGCCAGAGTAATATAGACTTTAAATGTTTTAAAGTCATATCCGAGAGTCCATGGCTCATCCGTCAAGTTAAAAATAAATTGGTCTCTGCATGACTGAGATATTAATGTTGGTCAGCCTAACTGAGGGGTTTAGCGAGAAAGTGGAATTTGCTTCATCTCTACATCAAGAACAAAAGGGATATAAGTTCATAACACATTCCACTATTGCCAGGTACTGAGGCTTGTGGACGAAGGGGGAAGTTCCAGAAAAAGTTAATGAAAAAAAGAAAAGAAAATTGAACTACTGAGAAAGGATTTCTTCTGCTCAGATAAGATCATATTAGAATGAGTAGAAGAAGAAGATAAGGGGATATGACTCATTGTGTGGAGGGGAGCGAGGTTGATGTGAGTTTATACATCCAAGAAAAGATCTGATGTCTTCAACCTGGAGGTGACAAGTCGTTTAAGGTCAATTCAATTTCAGCAGTGACAAAAGAAGGAAAATAATATGATTTTGAAAACCCAAGTTCAATTTAAAGTAATGATCATTCCCCCATAACACAATTAAAATGAATGTTGTACTAAATCCTTCAATTAAAGATCCCCTTCTCTTTGATACCACTTTCTCACAATTTACTTCATCCCTATAATTAGCTGCTCTTTCATCACCACACAATGGATTCTTTTCAACCATGAAGCTCTGAATCTTGATAAGACATCAAACGCTTGTCCGGAGACATTTCAAACAATCTCAGTCTTGAATGGGACAAATTATTGTTATCAGCTTGGCTGCAATTAATAAGGATGCCATTTGTAACGAAATGGACTCAAAGAAAAAGAACTGAGACATTATAACTAGCTAATTGTTTGAGATAATGCTGGGCTAATGCATTAGTTTTTATGTATTTCCCTGCGGCGTTTGTCTATCATCAGCCATTTATGTAATGTTATGGCAGATTGCCCTCGAGCAAGACACTCCCCTTGTCTGCTCGCTGTAAGCTCCCGTATTGGAGCTTACTTTCCCTCTGCTGATATAAATCACACTGAATTTCGGTGAAGTGTCTGATGTCTTAGCTGCTTGCTATATTTTGTCAGTCCCACTCTTCTTTCCCACATTCTCACTTTTTTAGTGTATCCACAGTCTTTTAAAGAAAGAACATATCACCCTTTTGATTTGTCTAAATATTATTTATATTGTGACCTCCGATCCATAACCTTAGAATGTATTATTAATATCAACTGAGACCAGTTCTCCCTTAGATTGAATGGATATTAGCTTTGGATGCATATCTAGTCACAGTCTGGCTCTGGTAAGGGCTTCCCATACCTCACTGCTCCCTGTTTACCTGTATGGTGAAAAATGCCAAAGCAAAATCACATGCTACCATTCTATTCTAATGTCATTGGTCAAACCTTTAAGAATAAGTCCTAATTAAAATGGTTTCACACATCCTAAAGCAAAACCCCAGCTACTTCCTGAAATCATAATTCATTTTTTTATTTCCATTTGAAAGGTGACTGTAGAACCAAATGCAGAAGTTACAACACGCATGTTGAAGCCCAGAGATCATGTATCTGTAGAACAGAGATTTTGATCTACTGAATCCTGTGGTGACATAATTCAGTGTGTCCGGTCCGCTATCAAACCCACCAATGTGCTGTCTGAACCAGTTATCACTTTTTAATCAAGTAAATTACTTTACAGTAATAAACAAGTTGGGTGTGAACAAACAACCAGCGGCAATTATTGATAAAAGCTACAACGCGTCTGTAATCTGCCCATACGTGTGGTTAGATTAACTAAATTATGACCATTTCACATTTTTGCTATGGCTTTAACTCTACTTCCTGGCGACTGTAATGCTGTATTTCTTGTAGCTTTCTTTTTGTGTTCATGTGGTTGATTGATATTCATTTACTGCTCTGGTGTGCATACAGGCTGCAGAAACAAATTTCCCCAGAGATTGAGAATGAATGAAATGACTTGGGTGATCCCATTCCTTTTCCTCAAGTACCAATATTTTTGGTTTGAATTCTTATTTCAGAGTAACAACAGATGGATTGATTGTTGGAGTTTGGTGCAAAATCCAGTTTTTCATCTGCATGGATTGAAATAACTTGTGTTGCTACTTTTGCTGCTGCACATGCACAGATCAAAATTCCAGTTTGCTGAAAACTTTCTTTTATAAAGAAATATCTGCAAAAGAACATTCCCATCAGAATCATTCGTCTTTTGCCTTTAGTGCTTATTTGCAAATGTTAGCAAGATTATTATAAATACCGTATTTTCCGGATTATAAATCGCGGTTTTTTTCATAGTTTGGTCGGGGGTGCGACTTATAAATCGGAGCGACTTATATATGCTTTTTTTACAAAATCTGTGAGCGCAGAGACAGTAGCCTACACATTTCTATAACAGGTGTTACAGGGAACTCTGTGACCCGTCAGAATCTGTCGCGGTTTCTGGAGGTTCAGAGTTATCTGTCACACCTGTTATCTAAAAACACAAATTAGAAGGGCTGATTGAAAATGGCGCCGAAAAGAAAGTCATATTCCGCGGCTTACAAGCTTCAGATAGTGAAATATGGAGCCGAAAACGGCAATCGAGCAGCAGAAAGAAAGTTTGGAGTGAGCGAAAAACTTGTAAGGGACTGGCGAAAAGCGGAGGCTACGCTTACTGAAATGAAGAAAACAAAGAAAGCTAATCGCGGGCGACAAGCTAGGTGGCCGCAGTTGGAGGAACGAGTTCACGCATGGGTACTTGAACAACGTGCTGCTGGGAGAGGTTTGTCAACGGTGCAGTTGCGTCTCCACGCCCAAGTGGTTGCCAGGGCGGTGAATATAAACGGCTTTGCGGGAGGACCTTCTTGGTGTTACCGCTTCATGCAGCGCAAACGCCTCTCTATCAGAGCTAGGACGACACTGTCCCAAAAACTGCCAGCGGACTTCCAAGCCAAGGTTGACAGTTTCCGCGCGTTCATTGAAAAGCATGTAAGTGATCACAACGTGACACCGGATCATATTATTAACATGGACGAGGTCCCCCTCACTTTTGACATCCCCATGGGCCGAAGTGTTGCAGAGAAAGGGCAAAAAAGTGTGAATATCGTTACAACTGGTCATGAGAGATCACACTTCACAGTGGTGCTGGCATGTTGTGGAGACGGATCAAAACTGCCACCGATGGTCATTTTCAAACGAAAAACCATGCCAAAAATCCAATCCTCCTCAGTTGAAGTCGCCGTGAACGCGAAAGGGTGGATTGATCAAGAAATGATGAACATGTGGCTCACAAAGTGCTACAATAAGCGACCGGATGGCTTCTTTAGAGCACGCAAAGCTCTGCTTGTGATGGATAGCATGAGAGCGCACATCACACCACAGTTAAAAAATAAATTAAAAGTTCTCAACTCCATACCTGCCATCATCCCTGGAGGCTTAACCAAAATACTCCAGCCACTTGATATCTCCGTGAATAGGAGCTTTAAGTCAGTTTTGCGTAACCTGTGGGAGCAGTGGATGACGGATGGAGAGCACAGCTTCACGGCAACCGGGAGAATGCGCCATGCAACTTTCCTGGAAGTCATTGAATGGATCGACAAAGCATGGGCTTCAGTGACAACCGCAACCATCCTGTCGGGATTCAGAAAGGCTGGAATAATTGGAACTGCAACTGACGACGAGTCTGATGTAAGCGACGTAGAAGAGGAAGCGGCGTCTTGTCTACCTGCCGAGTTGGGGGAGTTGTTCAAAAGTGACACCGAGGATGAAGATTTCCTTGGATTTCGTGATTCGGAATAAAACCTGATATTTTGGTAAACGTGTTAGCATGTTCTTTGTGCTATATGTTGTTTGGTGTTGGATTTTATCAAATAAATTTTCCCCAAAAATGCGACTTATCCTCCAGTGCGACCTATATATGGTTTTTTCTTCTTAATTATGCATTTTTTGGCTGGTGCGACCTACAATCCGGAGCGACGTATAATCCAAAAAATACGGTATGTACGTAGATGTAAGCAATGCATTGTGAAAACATCAGCATCAGGCTCAAGGAAAGACTGTGCCCAAATTAGGACCCTGTTTCATCAGCGTAGACCTTTGGTCTTGTTTCAGGCTATTTTTGTGTATTCATGCACACAGTGTGTGACTGTTGCCAGAAATCTTACACACACACCTTATATTGATTACCATATTGTGCAAAGGGTGGGTAGTTAATATTCTGCGCTTACAAAGCTGGAGGGAAGTATTAAATACACCATGCAGTGTATAGGGCCAGTGACTCATGGCAATCTGTAATTCCATTTAAATGTTGAAACTGTAACCCCGTGAACAATTTCCTTCCTCATTTAATCATTTTGAAATGATAAATGTTACATATAATTGTAAAATGTATGGTTTATGTCTGTGAATTAAAAAAATAGTTTGCCAGAAATTATTGAAACTTACCAGAATATTCCATCATGTGGTCCCGATCAAAAAACCCAATCGTAACCATGTCGTTGTTTTTACGGTGTTACTATGGTAATGGCCGAAGTTCCCCATGTTAGTCTATGACGAACGACACGATATTATCCCTTTATATATAAAAAGACATATTACCGTGGAAACGTCACAAATTTTGCCACATACAATCTGACCCGCATGCCGGTCGGAAAAGTAAATCGTAACCATGTTGTTATATTTACCGTGTTGCCATAGCAATGGCATAGCATAGCATTCTCCATGTTAATCAAATGAGTGCCACACAAAAAATCTCCAATGTTCTGAAAATGACATATTAGCATGGAAACGTCCCAAATTTGCCACATACATTCTCACACACATGCCTGTTGAAAAGGCAATGACACCCAGGCTGCATTTTTTTATGCTGTTGCCATGGCGATGGACACCGCATGGGGAGGGGTCCGACGCCAACTTTGTCGGACAGCCCCGAAATTCGGTACAGACATGCGTCATGTCAGGGTAAAAAAAAAAATATTATTATGGCCATGCCCCCAGACACACAGGAAGGCGGCCATATTGGATTGAAACTTAAAGAATCCTGATGGCAGATGGCCATATAATCCAAATAACAATTTGACTAAACTGTGAGCTACTAATGCAGCTCAAATCTAAACACTTGTGAAGCACTCAGGACAAAAGCGGCGTGCGTCAGCGGGTCAGCTCATCGGCCTGTCGGCCGGCGAGGGCCTACGATGCCGCTTGCGGCTTTAATTTGTTTTTGTTTTTAAGTGTTTTTACTTTTCTTTACATTGAAAAGTGTCCTTGACCAATGTATTATCATCACCATCATCAGCATCATCCAAAGTCCACACATTACACTGGGCAGTGAGTACCATAAGTGCCATAATTTTATTGTTATCTCTCCTACAGTTTCTCTGGATATGAATATCAAATTGTTGATGATAATTTAGCACTATGCCATGCCCTAATGATAATTGATGTTTATTATCATTGAATACAATGTGCTTAGTGTGCTTGAAATTAAATTGGGAGCCATGCATTTTCTTTCATGCTACAGGGCAAACACTACGAGTAATTAGATGTGCTCCTCAGATAAAAATGTAGAATTTCTTCCGTTGCAGATTAAGGTCCCCCTGGCTGATGGAGAGTCTTATTAAGAAAATATGGTCTGATTTGTTGTTTCATTTTGCTGCTATACAGTTCTAAGAATACAAGAAACAAAACACACAAAAAAATAAAAACGCTGAGAGCAGCTTCAAGACAGAATGAGAGGTTGTCAGAGCTTTCTAAACAATCACACTTTCCTGTGTGTGACTGTCAGTTCAATCACTGGAACATTAGATTTCACATCCCTCACCTAATTTTCCATAAATTTAGATAAAACAAAAGTATTCAAAATTGAGGAACACCATCGCTGGATTGCTGCAGAGAAGACTCTTTCAGTTTGTTTTTCCTGCTGGAACTGCCTTATAAAAATATCACATTAAATCTTTTTGTGGATGATGTTGCTGTGTATATACCCTCTGTTTTTATTTTACGGCATTTGTTAATGGTTATTGCTCTTTATCTGGCGAGTGCAAAAAAAAATAATTAAATTACATAAAGGAGATGCATTCATGCAGCTCATCGACTTGGTTTCAATCCACTAAATATACTTCATCAAACTCTCTATGCAGCAGATGCTTGAACTAACATAGAAGTTGTATTATTACTATCGTGGTGTGACTTCTTTTTTTCCTATTATAGTACCTCCATCAACTGAGATCATTAGGATTCCGTCTTAAAAATGAATCTTGTCTGATGACATTGTGAAGTGCAAGACCTGATTTTGTGAGACTAGTCTCTTCTATTAGAGTCTTTCTACCTCACCCTGCAGAGCATTAGCATGCTCCACTGCTGGCATCTCTCTTGTTGACCACATATGACCTCATCATTTCTCAAATCCCAGGTGAACCGGCGTCGCTGACAAACTCCATGGACTGTCAAGCTAAATATCTTATTGCTCCTGATAGATAAGCTTGCATGACAAGCAACAAACTCCAAACCAGAATAAAATACAGAAAGAGCATGTGTCTGATTGTGGAGGTCAGACTGCCTTACATCATCGACAGCGTAGCTCTTATTGCAGCAACAGAAATCCACGGCCTGGCCACTTTCTGTTTGCTTGAATGGATTGTTCATCATTGTATTCATGATGATGTTGACATGGACAGCCTGCAGTTTGCACTATTTGTTTGTTCATAGCCTTGCTGTAGATTGCCCTTCACATCTGTAATGTGTTTTTTTGGTGGGGTTTGGGAAAGGGCTATGAACTGGGTTACGGGCAAAACAAACAAACACAAAGATAATGCAAACATCCATCCACTCAAACACTAGATGAATAGAGTGCAAATGTAGCTTAACACATTCACATGCAGTCATGCATGTCTTTTATTTATTCGAGGGCTGCTGTGGCTCAAGACATGGAGGAGTCATCTATTGTGGTTCGACCCTCGACGCCAAAGTATTCTTGAGCAAGATGCAAAATAATCCGTTCTTTCATCTATTATGTTCTCCCAGTTCAAACAGCCAGCATAAAGATTCATGTGAATGGATGTCGTGCTGAAAATGTACTGTGCTCTCTCATTTTACCTCAGTTATCTCGGTCTGCAGTGAACACAACATTTGCTGCAGTGGAGTGGAGTTTGGGTAGAGCTCAGTGACTGGAGGGATAGTTAATTATCGTGGTGTTTGCTGTTGAACTGATTGCTCTCCACATCGCAGCGTACTGGATCTGGACAGGGCTGACCAGGAAGAGCCCAACAGAAACAGTCAAGACTCAAGGACTTTTGGAATGTGCCCTTTTTATCTTTCATTTGGGCTTTATACCTTTTTTTCAAAATAAATACTGTAACAAGGTGTACCTCTGCAAATTTATTTTAACCATTTTGCATATGATGGCTGAAAGGATGTCTGAATTTATTTTTGAACAATTTAATTTAATTATTTTGTGGATATGTTGGTACATTGTCAAAAACATTCTGTTGAAAAGAGCCCTTGTATTTTTTGTCCTTGTTGTTTTAATGCTCTTCGTGTAGGCGTACTGTGAAAGCCCAAGACAGTGTAGTAGAGCCCTGCTCTGATTATAGGCACTACACTTTGAGCAGATTCCTATTTAGAAAACTCCAAAGCCTGACAAAGATCGCAGAGATCTAAATGTTGCACAAATAACCTCCTGGGAGCCCCCGCTGCATTGTGCACATACATATTTTATCTTCTCTTGTGTGGATGTGAGTCTACTTGCCTTTATTCCACACAGATGCTGAAACCCATACAATCTAAGTGGATGACTGAAATTCAAATATGTTGCGATCAAAGTAATTGCTGTGTTGATTGTTTTTATTAAAAAAGACAAGACATTTTTGACCAATTAAAGTAATTGATTAATCTGCTATTGCTTTAGATACATTTAGCCTTTGTGTACTCCTTCAGAGATGAGCGATCAGCACTTTTGCTGTTGGATACTACTTATAATGTAAACAGAGCTAAGTTCATCCAAACAGGGTCTATAAATAGATAATATAATTTAAACTTTGAAAACATGTCTGTAAATGTACTGACGGAAGTGTGAGGATGTATTGTTTTATTCTCTATGTGTAGGCAGAGGTTAATTTTTATTTACTAGGTTTTCCGTAATCCAAACTATATTTCTGTATTCTACAATTACACACACCTCCACTGGTGTGTGTTTGTCTTCATCCGACCTGACTATCTATAGCCACCTTTGTGCAGAAACACACCGGTTTGGGTCTGTCACTTAGAAATAACTGGTTGCATAAACAAGAGCATTAGTCATCACTGGTTGATAGCAGGACACACCAAAAATAGCTGCAGACGGAAGGGATATTAACGGCATTTGTTTTGCAGCAGTAAACAATGTGTGGCTCAATAAGCCCAGCCACCATCAGAATCAGAATATTTTTATTGATTAACTTTTTTTTTTATTAAGATTTATTGATTTTACAGAGTAAGAACGAGATATTTAGTTTTCCGAGCGAGTTTTTGAGCTCAGCAAAAGTATGATGAAGCAGCCCTGCTTCACGCATGCCTAGTACAGTTCGTGGAGGCTTTTTTCTTATTTTTGCATAAACAGCATGCTTTTGCCAGAAGAACAACAAAAACATAACATTGTGGTTTTGTTTATTCTGCACACCATTGAGATTATGAATGCTCCATTCTTGATCTGCATCACCAGTGTGATCTTATTCTCTAATGTTGATTTTGAAAAGTTACACCAACTTCCACCTTGACACACACACCACATCAACGTTTTTTGCGTATATATGTTTAGTAGGGATTGTTTTGAAAACAACAGCCCAACAATTAAAAAATGCTAAGAAAACAACTTTTACATTTTCAGCAAAAAAAGAGAAACATTTATTAATATACTGCTATTATAGCCAAGTTTTCGATTTATAACTGATATCTGGGATATAATTTGACAAACAGCTGAAATTTGGACATCATGGATGTGACTGCTTTCTCTGCTTCTTCATAATGACGATGGTGGAAATGCAGCCTGGATACATCACTCGTTCTGGAGTCTGTGGCGCTCATCAGTTGTATTGTGGCAGGACGTTACAGCTCAGCATAAGAAGACTCACATTTGTAGAATGTGTCCCAAATATTCAGCCTCTGAACAAGGACACAGCTTAAACGCAGGTTAATTTGAGCTGTGGTGTCAAGAGGAGAGAAAACTCAGACTCAACTTGAGAGAATGAATAACTAATAAAGCAAAGAAAATAAGATATGTTTGCTGTGCATTATATGTGAGTCCACAGTATACTAATGCATAGACTACATTTATGACTTAGAATATAGAATTTATGCAGGGGACTGTAAAATATTGTTTCAAGTGATGTGATGTCAGGTACAAAGACTGTAATGTTTTGTGTGTGATCTCCATTACTCTGTGAGTCATAAAGGATATTGGTGGCCAGAAAGGTCCACAGACGAAGTATCTAATTTTAAACCTAAAAGGTTTTCAATTTTTCATTGACATTGATGCACATATTACAGAAGCATGGGTTTTAAAGCTGAAGGTTTCATCTGTGTAATGAGTGAAGCAGAGCGCTCCCTGGAAATAGGAACAGAGGCACATGCTCTTGGTTTATTCAGCTTTCATAAGAAATTAATGAGGACTCAAAATTGTTTTTGTTTGTGTGTTTATTTGCTTGTTCAGCCTTACCTCATCAAAGTTGTTAGCCAGTGACTTCTGGAGGATTCTGATTTTAATTCACGCAACTTGAATTCTTGTTAAAAGTAACATGAATTCACTTTGATACTTCCACAACAATCACACACTGTTAATTGTTGGTGAGCTCAGAGACCCAGCCTCGCATTGCAGACCCTCCTCACTCCCAGCAGTTTGATTGGTAATAACAGTGATGCTCCGGTGAGAAGAGAGACTCTGAATGAGGGACTAATTAAGAAATGAAGTCATGTGTGAACATGGCCATGCTCGTAGCATCCAGATTAATTCACCGCTACCTGGATGCCCCCCCCCCCCCTGCCCGCAAGATGACGCATTGTAGCTAAAAGGATTGTGCTATTTACAGCACAAATAGACATAAAAGTAATACGTCCTTGAAGGATGCACCCACAATGTTTTATGGAGAACATAGATTATTTATTTTTTCAAACAGATATGCTATTTCGTCTTTGGGCAGGTACACACAACTTTAAAGGGCAGCATTTTGTGCCTGTCTTTCTTTTCTTTTAAGAAGTGTTTAACTTGGTGAACTATTGGATGTGCTAATCAGATTATGCTGCATCATGATTCTGTAAATGATGAGTAGAAAGAGGCAGTTTCCTCTTGGTAGACATCGTGGGTGAGATTGCAGAAACTACTGTACAATCGATTCGGTTGCTCGCTTTCCAGCATGTCGTAAAGACACGTCGTAAAGTCCGGTCCTAAAGTCTCATAGGTCGTACGTCGACGGCTCCTTGTATAGTATTCTATTAGACTCATTAGATTCATATTAGACTGAATAGATCAGACTGTATCTGCAATGTTTAATGAACATGATGGAGCCACATATGTTTGGCACATACAATATGTTTGATCTACTATTACTAACCAATTTATAGCAGTTTAAATGTCAAGGGTTACTATACTATTACACTAAAAACACAAATGACATGTAGTCCTTAATATGCCGTAATTCATCCCTTCTACTCAATAGATACCATATCTTAATATGGACACGTTAAATATTTTATTTGTTTAGTATGTTTAGTAGCAAAAGCCAACTCTACTTTAAGTACACAATGCACTCTGGGCGGATGAGGTGCATACCCGGAAATTGTAAACGTTCCTCTGCTGCTCATGAATGACCCCCCCCACCACATCACTAATGGTTCCTTGTCCGGTGACGCTCCCGCGATGGCTCATTCCCTTTATGCAGTCTCTACTACTTCTGCCGGCTGAGAAGTGGAACAACACAGACACCCCTTTATCCTTATTTAATATAGAATGGAGTGCAGTGAAGGTGCCACAGTCCCACCTTTAACAGGCTGTATAAAAGGGGCTTAAATTGAACTGTCCCACCCCTCTAATTATAGTGATGGAGGATGATTATGGATAATAAGTATGAGTATTGAAAAGAACAGGATTGATTGTGTGAAAAATACAAGACTAAAGCGGTTTCATTTAGAGGAGAAAAGGACATCCCATATTTAGTAAAGAAATGCCTATTCTAGGTTATGATGGAAGATGAGAGCTCTGCTGCCCGAGGAGAATTTTAAAGATCAAACATCTGCCAGACAGACACTTGACTATGAATGATGAGATTCATAATAACAGAGACTTAATATCGGTGAGCAGGTTCATTGTTTTGCTTAAGGACACTCAGACATATCGCAGCTGAAAGACTCCTGTGGGACATGAACTTTTGACCTTTTCAGGATTCTTCTTATGACAGATAACCACGTGCTGTGTTCATTCATAGATGTATGACCCTGAAAGTTCATTTTTGTAATTTAGTAGCTTTCTAAGGTGTTTCCATACATATTATTTTCTCCTAACCAGCAGTTATCTCACCTATAATTGTAGCCAAGATTGATAAACTAAATTACTGATAATACCGTAATGCATTTTATTTGTTTATTTATGGAGAATCAAGTGGACTTTTAGGCTGAGCTCAGTAATCACTCAAAGATGGAAGCACAAATGTATTATCTTTAAAAAATGACAACAAATTTAACATTAATTTGCACACACACATGCATTAATTTTCATTTCAAAATTTAGTTGGGGAAAATAGGCATCAGCCTTTCTTGCTGGAGATGTTGATGGGGTGAGAATGCCCCGAGAAACTTTCATCACTATATTCATAACAGCTGCATGCTCTTCTGCATAGTGAAGCGCAGGCCAGTCTGATAAATAATGCAGTGATATATATGAGGCAGAGTCTTGGTTGTCTTCTTTCATTGGAGTGACTGGTCCTTTTCTTTTCTATCACAGAAGGAGCTCCATCCGCGGTGACAGACACAGCATTTTTCAGGGTGATTCATTTCTGGATTTTGGTATGGTGAGCTCTTCCCTTCTACTGTGTGATGTTAAGTAATGTAATGACTAAGAGACCTCACATAAATCTATCCTCTCGTCATGGTAAAATCTGATATTCATCGACTGGTAAAGCTATGCTAGGTGCTACTTTTTGTGGCTGTTGTAACTGTAAGATGTATTTAATTATGTCAACGGTTTCAGACATACTCTCCATACACTCCATTCTCAATGTATAAAGGGCTTTTTATGTTTCACTAAAATCAGACATTTATTTTTATTTTGTGATAACCACAACATCCTCAATACGTTTTATACTCCTAATGATGTCTCACAGCCCTGTAGACCTCATTGCAGAGCATGTTATTAGCTACTTTCCTGTTCCATCATCCCAAAAGACTGTCAACTTTCCCACTTCTTTTGGTTTGCCGATTTGATGTTCAGTTGTACATTAATATACATAATTATTCTTGTTAGTAGATAAAGTTTTTGCCATTTTTTTGGCATTCATCCATCCATACATACATTCAGATTATTCCATATCACACCAAATGCATTTAGTATTTTTTTTAAACTGCTCTGGTGCTTTTCCTACATCATTATGTCCGATGTAACAACCCACTTTCAACACAAGGATTATTATTTCATCTATTTATCAGTAAGGCGCTGCAACATAATCGACTGGGCTTTTTCCATTGTATTTTCAGAGTTTTAGGAGGTGTTTGATCCATTGGTCTCCAGGTGTTCAGTATATCATTACAAAGCCAGTCAGCAATGAGTGCTCCAACAGACCTCAGCCGTATGGTTTAGCAGGGCTTCTCTCTGTTTGGCTGTTTCATGAGGCAGAAAATGTGTCCACAATGTAACTGTTTTATGATGCATTTCAAGTTTGGCAATGATATGAGAGTCATCGTATTGGGTGGTTGTAAAATCGATGTGCCAGGCCAGACTGGAGCCAGAGCTGATGTTTAGCTGCTCTCTTTGGCCCTTTGAGATCGATAGAATAAAAGATTGTTCATCTAGCAATGCTTTGGTTCACCTACTTAATGTGACTTTAAGTGCAATAAGGAGTCACACTTTCACTGCATGAGGAAATCAAACCCTGTCACCTTTCCTGACATATGGAAGCTGCTATAGATCTATTACTGAAGAGGTTCATACACACACAAAGGATCAATACTACTTGTTCACAGGAAGACACAGCATCATTTGTGTGACCTCTGCGATCAACTCTGAGTTTGATTGGCGAATTTTCATGCTGGTCAATTGTTAATTTGTTCATTCATGCCTTCAGACAGATTAATGGAGATATTGATGTATCTGCCGGTGATTCTTTGAGTTATTAAATGACTGCTTGAGATTTACACTCACACACATCTGTGCAGCATTGAAATTATCCTCCAAACTGCAGCGAGTACCGTGAGCATGTTTGGATTTGAAATCACGCACTGAACGATTGCTTGCACTGAATGCTTCGCTGAACAGAGTGGTCCGGTGAGGAGGCTGAGTCTAAAGCTAAGCTGCAATTGAATATCAACTGGAATGATGTTTCCACGCCAGACCTCTGAAGGACGATCTGACCTTGAGATGCTGCTGCTGATAGACAGGCAACACGAAGAGCTGCCTGGCTAATTAGATTAAAAACATGGATCCCAAGGGATGGAGATGTGACAAGCACATTGATTCACTACATCTCCTCAATTTCCATATTTCCTCCTCTCACCACATTTCTCATTTCATCCTTCTCACCGTGCTGTACATGTCAGCTTACCGTCATTCTTTTATTTATTTCTTTGTGACAGCTCATTTCGTAAACTTTAATAATATTGAAGAAATTATGTGAATTATGACATAACGGTAACCAGTGGAACTGACAGATTATTTTTTTGTTTTTTATAAAAATAATTCGATGAATAATGATGGATACATAGGCCATCCCTCATTGGGTGTCATTTCGACTTGTGCGAAGCACGAATGCATCTGGTAAATTGCCAATCTCATTGTCAGTAGAATAGTGATGCATCTTGACCCTTTCAAATGTCATTTCTGAATGTCTCCTCTATCTTTAAGGCCAAGATGTTGTTGAATGGATATTAATTATCAAATTATAATGCTGACATGGGCTTCTTGCCCTTACACTGCTACAGTAAAGATATGCTCAACATTCATTTCCTAGACCAGACTGGAGCCAGAGCTGATGTTTGGCTGCTGTCTTTCATTTCAGTGCACTGTCATAGCTTTTGCATTCGTTTTCAACAGCAGGTATTGATTCATGTTTATTTTAGCATTGTCAATCACATTTAAAAAAAATAAGGTTACAAACAATAACATACTGTGATTACTATGATTAATTATGATTGTAAAAGAATGATATTTATTTGTACTTGTTGTAAGTAAAACAAATTTACAACAAATATACATATAGGAAGGATTTTATTTTTTATCTATAGCATTACTTCTATCATTTATGATTTTTCTTCACATTTATAGTAAATAGCAGACTTCGCAGATAACCTAAAAAAAACTTGATTCTGTCGCAGTTCTAGCATCAAGATGTGCTTTTGCCCAGACATGATACTTCAGACGTCTTTATTGCAGTATATGCACTCAAGTGTAATATTTCAACTTCCTTCTGGAAGCCATTCAAAGTCAGCATGGGAGTCTCCTCAAGCAGTATAATTACTTGTGTTCACAGCTCGTGGCAGCAATGCTCACCGCTGAAGATCTGTGCTGAAATTACAAAAGGAACTTGGTATCAAACTGTTTGTTTGGTGTAAAACAAATATCAGTGTTTTAAGGTTTCTAGATTGCGCTAAGAGCATACATGTTATTATTTTACATTTAGCAGCTTCAATACTGGACCCAGAATGATACTTTCAGGTTTCATTATGGCCTCCATGATGAAGGAAAGTAAAAATAGCACAAATAATTAAATGTCACCGGTATTATCCATGTAGTAGTTGGCACAAGACACGCACATTCCATAACTAAATCCCACAAAGCCCAAACCATAAAGTTTAGCCTCCATTCAGAGTAGAGCACTGCAAATGGCAGATGCATTAATTTGAGAGTTGAGGCAGAGATAAGAGCTAAAAAGAATTTAAATGCATAATGATCACATCCCCTCCCTGATACTGCTGTCTAATTAAGACATATCCTGTTAACAAGGCTTCAGGCCCAGCACTGTTTGGAGGGACAGATTAAAAGGACACATTGTAAATGCCTGACAGTTAATCACTATAATCCTATGCATCGATTTCAGACCAAAGAGAAATGTCAATGAGCAACTGAACAGGCACATGCTTGCTTTTGCGACTATACGAATGAGCTTGATGAATCTATTGAGGATCCTTTTATGTATTCCATTTATTCCAAGTATTTTGCTGAAGGAGTAACCATGTAGGCAGTCGCTTAAAGAATATAAGGAATATAATCCTGATTAGACAAGTGCATTCAGTGTGTGTGCTTATTGTATTGAGATGAATGCAATCATCTCATCTTAGAGCATGCAGCGTTCCTATGCATACAGAAGGGAGGGGAGTGGGAGATATTCATCTGTCTGATTAAGAACTTCAGTCAATGTCTTCTTTAATTATAACAAAGCCAACAGTTCCATTGCACGCCCTCCTCTCTGTCTGTCTTACTTGATTGTGATATTGGAACAAAGCTGGGGCTTCTTCTCATCTGTAGACCAGTGAGAAGGTTTACCCCCACGCTAGAACACAATCAGCATTCACACGAAGGCAAGGAATGGAGACGTCCAGCCGAAGCATGTGTCTATGGCAACCTGATGATAATTTGTTTTCCTTCTGATAATTGGACTCAGTTCTCTAGTGGAGGAACCGCTGCTCTACTTGAAATTGATTTACTTGGCATCAAGGCTGAAGTCGACCAGCAGCCAGTCGACTGGGAAACCAGTCAGTCAGTGTCAGTTCAACCATTCAGTAAGACAGCAAGTAGGGGAGCATTATCTGTCAGACCATGAAGGTATTTCGTTTTTAAAAAATTGCCAGCTGTTCAGAAAATAAACAAGGTAGTCAGTCAGTTGGACAGCGTTCCAGTCAGGTGGTCGGGCCGACTGCCCGACATCTGCATGCCGGCCAGTCCGTCAGACAGAGGGTGATTTATGAAAGTCAGGCAGGCATCTCCTTGTCTTTTGTGAAAGTGTCCATTCTGAAACCGGTACAGTCTAGACTGATGCTGTGTGGCTCCGTGAAGGCTCTGACTGATGAGATAAGTGTAACAAATGATGCAGTTCTAATCCAACGAGTTACTGCTTGTCATTAATGACTGACATTTGACAACAGCCATAATATCATCCAGTAGTGTGATGAAGACAATAGTGACAATTTACTTCATGTTTACAACCAGCAGGGGGCAATTATGAAATTTATGTTAAATCAAAACTGGGACAGTGGAGATTTGAGGAGTGAGTTTATGATTGGAAGATCAAAGGTTTGCTTGAGGAATACCGGATGGGATAATCTGACGTCAATTCCCAGCATCAAAATTTCCCAGGCGCAAAATCTTTCAAGTTCCAATTCCAATCTGATTCATGCATACACCTCTGTTTACAACCACTGGTCGTGTGTGTGTGTGACTGGTGTTACACAGTAAATATCTTATAATCTTTTGAGGAAGCAAAAAGAGAGATGGTGGTTTGTCTTATTTTAGGAATCTGCAAAAGCATTTAACCCTAAACCGGTCAAGCACAAGATTATTTAAGAGTGAAACTGCTGCAGGATGGCAAACGCTACATTTAATAGCATAAATGAAATAAATTTCTTCTACCGTCAGGACACCTGCTCTGATTTGCTAAAATATTGTCAAATATTATTTTTGAGAAATGTTACATCACTGCAGCTCTGTGGGCGAGTCAGACAGCAAATACAGGTGATTTTATAGTTTAGCTGACATTTCAATCCATTTGTTTTTCTCAAATACAAAATATACATAGATTATCAGTGATTATTTGATATTTTTAGGCCGTATCATTTCATTTTTTTCTCTATTAATTCCCAGGAGGGAAAGAGCATACACTCAGACCGCCAACGTAAATGATTGTTAATATAAACACAAAGCAGCCCAGTATCATAATCACACTGCATGTAAGTTGAAAATAGGTGTCGCCGTCAAATGTCTGCTTTTAGCTTTGGTTTTGAATGTAATCCAGTAATTTGTCTCTTGGTTGAGTGGAGAGACATATTCAGACCATAAACAGAAGTCCAGTTGCTTCTGATTCAACCTCAGAGGGATTACGTGACCTGAATGAAGGAGAATCCACACAAGCATATTCCTTCTATTATGTATAATCTACTTACCGGTAATTGGTTTTGATGAAATTTGTAGATTGGTTGGCAATGGACTAAGGAAGAACCTGATAAATGTTGGAATGGTTCTCACAAAAAGTATGTAAATTCATACATGTTTTGCAGTGAAATTTTTGATTAGCTTTTACTTTAATTATCAGGAATTTTTGGCCTCCTACTGAGTGCCATTAAAGCCGGTCCTTTAGCTAAGTAAAATCCATGGTTCTGTCAGATGCTGTTCTCAAACTAAAGCAGGCTGCTGTTCAATAATAAAGAGGTGGCACTGAGTTATGTGAAATATGTTTTTGAAATTTTGTTTGTGCATCTGGTTTGGCAGTGTGAATTGGCTCTCATATCAGGCCCATTGATGCGAGGACTGCAAAGCCCTCACTCCACAAATAACATTCCAACTAATTTGGAATGAACCAAGTGACTAGAAATGCTATCAATCATCAATTAATTAAGACGTAGCAAGCTATGTTTATCACTTTCATTAGCAATCATTTTTATGGAACATCATTGTATGGTATGTTTCTCTCTGCAAATGTAACAGATCCCATTACATTTAGAGAGCGATCCGGATACCGGCCTCGGCAGTCTGCATATTAAAACTAAATAAATTGTAAATTGTTCCACATAAATTAATGTAAGGCAGCTTCAGTTCAGTTTTCTTAACACCATGGTTAAACAGAATCAAGATACTGATTTAGCAGATATGATCCAATGATAAACCAATATACGACTACATTCTTTAGAAAGTTGAGAAATAGTCAAAACATATCACTGGTCAAAAGTTAATTTACTGGCAATCCAACAAATCCTCATTTGCGCAACCTGTTCCAAGGCGGGGACTGGTGTGCCTTTATTCCGCCCCATTGCTCTGTATAATGAAGGCTTAATGGGGGGGCTTGTGCTGTTCCGCCTCTGTGATGGCAGTGGAGGTAGTAGCAATGTTGAATCCGACATATTTATAAAGGCGGATAGGAAGGATGGGTCTATGATGTTTTGATCAGTATTATGTGCACACAAATGGAAAACGTCAAGCAGGTCCCAGTCTCCACACCTGGGAGACAGCACAATGTCATATAGGTCCTTTCCCTCCAAGCAGATAATGACAGCAACTGTCAATCCATAGAGTGAAGGTAAGGGATTATGATTGGTCAGCTGAAAGTGCTGAATTATTAACATCAGATATGTAACGAAGAAGGACTTTGGTCGATTGGTGGCTGTTGTTTAAGCATTTCAGTCACAAACGTGGGGGGGGGGCAGGCCAATTAACTGACTGATGGTGACATCTGGTGTTGCTTTCATCATCATTTCAACTGGTAATAATATGGGTCAGACATAGTGATGGAATTACTTGGATGATTTAGTTGCTACAGAGCAGAGCATTTCTTCACTGGTTCTGTCACTACTCAGTCTTTGATGAGTGCTATGTTATGTCATGTTACATTAACTTATGCATTATGCAGATACGCAAACTATGTTGAGCCATTTGAATCAGATATGTTGAAGGAAGGATGTTTGTCTTGTAGTTACATTATGTAGGATGCACAATTGTAAATTACAATAATTGTATGCCCACAATAATTCTGTTACACTTCTGACCATGCTCTTTTTTTATTAGAATGCATGATTTCATTATCAGAAGTGTAGATTAGTTCAGAATAAAGGTTAAAAAAATAGTATAGTAATAGATAGTAATAATAAAACAAGCTTGTCAATGTAGAGGAAATATCAGATCGCTTTGGCGTAGGAGGGAGAGTGGCTATCCATAGGATGGTGGGTGGTCTGATCCTGCACCCTGCGGATCCCACATGGTGAAGGGTCCTTGTAAGATACAGCACTCCAATTTGCTGCCAATGGCTGTTCCACTGATGTTTGAATGCTGATGTGAATGGATATTGCTCCTGATGAGCATAATCAGCCCGGCATGGTAGCCTCTGCCACCTCTGGATGAATGTGTGCATGAATGGGTTAGTGCTGGCTTGTGTTTTGCAGCACTCATAGTGGTCAGTCACTCTAGAAGGGAGTTTAATAAGTACAGTCCATTTGCCACCGTGGTGCAAAGTTAATACAGTATGATATGATTTTCCATCATCAACACAGAAGCTCTCTCAGAAACAAGGGGTACATATAATGTGTTATAGAATCCAACCCTAAACCTTTACGAATTTGACACGTGTGATTCTTTGGATATATTGGAATGCTGCACTAACGTGTCATTTCAGATTTACAGTATATGCAGCCATCATTTTCCCTTCTAACACTTTTACTGTATTTGACCCTTTGTTGAATCTGGATTGATTTTGTTGCTTTATTTGTTCTTATTAAATGTGGATTTAAATGTGACTAGCAAAAATACATCAGTTATTGGTGATGATATTGCAGAAAAGGGACTGTGTATAAAACATTGAGGGCTAGAATTCAATACTTACTCACCTCTGTATATCCATTTAGTGAGCAGAGTATTCATTATAATCTCAGAAAAAGACCATTTATCTTTGGATGGCTGCAGTGGATCCTGTTTAATGGATGCAAGCTTGCTTACCTTGAAGTCATGAAGCAACTCATCTGTAAAGGCACTGACGTGTCAATTCTGCCTGCAGCAAAGTGTCCATATTCAATAGGTGCAGACATACAGCAGAGGCATTTTCATGTGTCAGTAATGACAGCTTTGATGAGCATATATGGCAGTTGCAGACATAATGCCATTTCCAGTTCTTTTTTTGTTTTTGTTCTTTTTTAGTAATATCTATATTTCAAGTACGGCTTACAGTTCATAAAAAATAAATATCAAAGTATTTAAAACATTTCATAAGATAAGTAAAAAATAGAGTCAATGAAAAGTTAGTTCATTTATGCAATTAATAGTTAGATTCTTTTTTGCATGAATTAGGTGGCTTTTATAAAGACCTCCAGCTCATCTTCCACTCGATGATGCGCCACAGATTATCTATAGGCCAGGGTAACACCACGGTCGGCAAACCAGTTCCCAGTAGGTTTGGGGGATGGAAGGTGGGCTGGAGCCTATCCCAGCTGACATTGGGTGGAATGCAGGGTATTGCACCACCACATGAAAGACCTATAACCACTGACACTCACATTCATGCCTTTTAACAATTTCAACTTACAAATTCACGTACGGGACATTGCATGATTTTGGTGGTGGGGGAAGCTGTAGAACCATCCAAAAAAGTGCTTTC
Source organism: Brachionichthys hirsutus (assembly GCF_040956055.1). NCBI lineage: Eukaryota > Metazoa > Chordata > Actinopteri > Lophiiformes > Brachionichthyidae > Brachionichthys > Brachionichthys hirsutus. The sequence continues at coordinate 320,175 of NW_027180319.1, read as the reverse complement.
ACATTGGAAACAAGCTGAATCCTAATTTAGTAGGTATGAATGCACCATAAGATTCAGCTTTGACACATTATTCATTGTTTGGTTCAAACACAGATTGATTGATATGATTCTTTCAGGTACATAATGTGAAATCAATCTTCTATATGTTGATTGTATGAACATGTAATATGCAAAATGTAAAATGTGTATGCAGAGAAACAAAATCTGTACAGCAATTAAAATCTGAAAACATTTTCAAATAGTAGTTTTGAGTCAGACTCAGTTCACTTGGTATTGTGACACAAAATAACAGCAATTTGAACAACGATTGGAAACCACCACAGCTGTAGAGTGCAAAAGATGAAAATGCAGGAGGAAAGGAAAATCGTCTCTTTCAATCTCTGTTTGTGGCAAACTGAACATTTCCCAACACTTCCAGGTGCAGTTTGAGCAGATGACTCTTATCCGTATGCGCTGGGAGGGGAGGAGTTCATCTACAACCTCAGGGACGGTAGTTTGCACAGGTCTGGTTTCATCTCAGCTCATTTTAATTGACTATATGAGCAAGGGTAAAAAATGGATTTCATACTGCTGTGATTGTATACATTTATGGCTTAGTAAACATGGATGGAGTCTACGAAAGCAGGTGCAGTTAATCCAGCCCAAATACATCTTGAGACTTTTTGTGTTAAGCTCATGTTCTTATCCAAGGAGAATTCCAGAGAGTGTACACTAAAATAATGCTCCATTTCTTACAACCAAGAAGGAAGGAGCCCTTAGAGAGGGGTGTAAGGAGCTTTTAAGAACGTTACAAGTCATATAATGAAATTAAATTGTTTTATATCCAGTGTGAAGCTGAGTAACTTGAGTTTCCCTGAAGGACAAACAGTGTTATTAGGTACAGAGCATTCTGAGTGAGTAATAATGGATTACATAACTTTTATTTAAATTGGATTGTTTGTGTGCAGATTTTTATAGTGAGGCAAATTACTAATTCAATTTCTTGGAATTTTCCATCATCCCATTAGCGAGAAAGTCTTTGTTCATCCTCTTACATTTGGCAGTCCCTATTTTAAGCCCTACATGGCATGTATCCTTCATTTAAAATTAGGTTTTGATGAATATTGTATGAAAAGGAACCGTGCAAAGAGACTGACCTTCACAGTTACTCTGCTGCAGTGTTTGAAGTATTGTCAAGTCGTGTCTGCATATAAAGGCACTCAGACTAACAGCAGTAGAGAGAAAAGGACTGCAAAATATTACCTAGCATTATCTTGATTTGAAAAGGCTGGCCGTGAGGATCAACAGGCACGAGCTCAATCACCCGGATGGTGGTATTTGAAATGTCACCATAAATGCCCTTTCTCCTTGTTCTGTATTGGTGAGCTGTCTAAACTTGAACATTACGGCTCCGTAGCTGTGATGAAGGTTAATCTGTCCGTGTCTGATATCACAGTGTAATGTCTGTTTTTGGATTAAAATAACAAACCAGAATAAACCCAAGTCACACACACACACACACACACACTACACAGTGAGACGATAATGGTGACTATCTCGTATCTTGATGTTTGATCACTATCCTTTCTTGAGAAAAGTCACCTGTTCAATAAAGGTTTTTCATAAAAACAACTTTCTTTTATGTATTTAATTTAATATGATGTTTAGTTTTTCCCTTTAACAAACTGATGGTCTACCGCACTGCCAGCCGCCTGAAGAGTTTTGAGTAAATAACTACTGACTTTTTAATCAAAGACGCTGCGACTTATCCACCTGAATACTCATGCCTGAAACATCTGCGTAACCAGCTGTTCCTTCGCTAATCCAATCCATCCTTAATGCTCTCTGAGAACATCTGGCAGTGCCCCGGCTCTTTGATTCATCTCACCTGGCAGAACCTTGCTGTTTGGCCTTTACCTTGCTTGGTAAGCATTTTAAAAACACGATCTGAAAAATGTCAACATTCCACACCAGAGTCTGTTGACCCTGACCCTGCATGTCTAAATCAAATTTGTGTACACAATTACCTTTCAAAAGAGCATATGAGCCATATTTGGAATGTCTTAAAGAATAGCTTTTTACTTATTGGCAACCTTTGTCAATGAAGTATGAGTAATATATTTACAGTTACAATTCCAGTATGTCCTTGCCACTGTTATAATTTCTAAACTGGTGATGATACAGAACCTAATAATAACATGTTGTGTGTTCCAATAAAGTATCTGTGTGTTATTCAAATCGGTTTCAAGGCCATTATCTGATGATATTAAGCCGTAAACTAAACCAATAATTATAGACAAATATCAAATAGAGTGAGATTTTTGTCTGAAAGGTCTGCAGAGAACGCTACACAATGTTTACCCGCGTCCTGTTCGAAACCTGGGCTGCTGATTGTCTGTTGAGGTGGCTGGCCAAACTGCATCTTTATGAGGTACTGTGCCAACTTTCTGCAATTTCACCCTCAAGCTGTCAAGCCCAAGAATAACCTGGCACTGTTGTGGGTGGGTGAAACATTTGTCTTGGTAAATTTAGATGCAGTGACATGGAGATCAGCGATATACATGCTGCATGCTGTCTCTCAGAGTAGCCGCTCAGTATTTAAAGATACTTGTCCCAAAAGCTTCACATCTCAGTCTGAAGACATCCCTGGTGGCGTGTCTTTCAAACATCTTTCTTTAAGCATCTCCTCCGCTCTCACCTCATTCATGATTCACTGTTAAATGCCCTCCCCAAACTTGAAAAGCACTCGGATAACGCAAACCTCCGCTAAGCAATTTATTCCACTCGTAATTGGATTTACACCATCCACATGGTGATCTGGATCATCATCAAAATGTTATAAATTGTTCTTGGCATCTTTATACACCAACCAGGAAAAGAGAAAGTGAATCGGGGTTGATGTGTATTTTTAACTGATTTTTTAATCCATGAATGTAGTTTTCATCATTAATATTTCATATTTTTTTCCAGACCTCATTCTGGATCAAACCCAGAAGACATTTTGTACGATAGTGCATATTGGACCCCTTTATGACTGTGATTTTTGGTGAGTGAAATGAATACGTATTTTACAAGATATGATTTTTTCTTTTTTTTTTAAGTAAATGGGAAAATCAGGATTTTGTTTTTTTCATTTTGTTTTGTTTTTATCCAAATGGGTGAATTACTCTCAAAATTTGAGATCTAAATTAGACCAAGACCCATTTTAAGATTTCTTTTTTTTTCATCAAGATCCATCCAGCAGTTTTTCCGTACTTGGATACCGTGCTCTATTCTAGGTTGTGTGGAAGATGAGTTTGTTGTTTCACCCAGACCTTATGGCTCAATCGCCGCTGTATTCGTTTTACCGGTTGGGTAGCAGGCTCTTAAGTAACAGTGCTGGCTAATACACACAACAAGGCGTCTGATTGCTCCCTTGTGGAGATATAACCGGGTACCCTGTGATAAATATTGATTGTTAGCTCTCTGCTTTGGAGAGATTCTGAGAAGATCACAATGTGGGAAGAATTAATCAATAATGTGAGTGGCCTGATTACCCCTAGGGGGCTTATGCAATTATTGTACAGTGTCACATTTTTAATTCAATAAGCCACATGGTCATTGCTTTCCCCTGCACACTTTCTGTGCCAGAGCTTCTTCTTGTAAGAATCCATTTTATAACTCCAAATTTAAACAACGCGCTGCCATCGCCAAACAAAAATTTACATTACAAAGCAAAACACATGTAAAACCCACGACCAAATAGAGCTGTAACTTCAAACTTAAACTTCAATACTGACATTCACCTTCACTTCCACAGAACACTTGTTCAAATGGAGATTTCCTGCAGGATAAAGATGTTTCACAAAAGTGACAGTAACTATGCTTTGGTCTCTGCATCTAAATGGGAGCGAGCTCCTTTGGGATCAGGTAGAACAAGATGCTCACAGCATGAACTTGCTGCCAAAAAATCTCCTGCAACTGTGTCATATGACTGAGCCAAAATGGAGCAGCTTGCTGAATTCATGTCTTCAACATTTTATATAGTGTCTATATTCGGTATATGCATACATTCACTGTGACAATATGTTTGCCATGCATCAGGTACTGTTTTGCATGCCATCTAAACAACTCAGACGTGCTTTACAGAAACAAAGAGACGTATACACAGCAGCGGAAAAGTGAAAAGGCAGTGAAGGAAATCTAAACACAAAGACAATGCTTCAGCTTGTTTTGTTTTTTTGTCATGCTCAGTGAACAGCACTCACATAATTTGCTTTTGCCTAATTATGTAGCACACGCAACAATGGTAGCGTGCTGTCGTACGGGACTGTAATGGTCTGTCACCTTATATGCTGAGAGCCTGGTGTAGATCTGATTAACTGTGACACTTCCTTTGGTAGATAACCTTCAAGCAGGGAGGGGTAAGCTTTCAAACTATTTTAGAATGATCACTCATAACTATTTCTGATCATTTATGAATCAGAGCTTTATTACCTAATCTGTGTTCCAAGAAGTAATACTCATTTATTCATCTTGGCTATACATTCGAAGATGCCGTCCCTTCCTTCTTTAATACCTGGAAGAATCCTTTTCTTTCAGTGCAATCCAATTTCGTTCTCAGTTATGTTTTGTCTTTTCACTGGTCCTTCTATAGCAGCCCTAAAATGTAACAATTCAATGACTGCTTCAGAAACAATCTCTCAATAACCTTGTTTGACAACATTTTAGATCCATTTCAGGGCTACCATTTGAATTTTAAATGGAGGAAAAGAGTATTTTGTTCTCAGTTGTGTTCTTTCATAAATAAAAAAATATTTTGGACGGTTTCTGTGCTCACCACAGCACCGAAAGTACTCATTTTTAATCTTAGGTTACAGTCGAAAGCTCAGCTTCAATCAATCATTTAGAGGGCTGGATTAACATCAGGGACTCAACATTAGAATGATGCTGCCCCTATCTCAATGAAAGTGCCATGCAAGAAAAGAAAACAGGTGTAACAGCAACCCAAAGTGAGAGGACATGACAAACAATCAGGACTATACTTGTGCATGCATAGATCAAAACGTGATACCAGAATGGAACACAGGGTGCAACAATAAAATCAATCTAACCTAAGGCTGTATATGCTATCAGGGGCTATTTGAAACCACAGGCCATGGTCAATCTTTCATCTCTTTTTAGAAAAAAAAACATCTAATGGTGAAAAAACCTCAGCAAAAGCTACCTGCTGCGGCATCTCAAAGATGGACCTGAATGGCTGCTGTATCACACTGGGATTAAGAGATCACTGGTGATCTGTCATTGGAGGCAGAGTTTCTTCAGAGCAGCATCTCTTTTCTTCTATATGCAACTGCAACTGTCTTTTTGTGTCCATTTTGCCGGAAACAATCCAACTCAACAACAAGGAAACAGTCACACCTGAGTACAAGCGTTTTTTAAATAGACGACTTCAGACCTTTAAGCAGGTGGTCTTTACTGTAGGGATGTTTGAAAGATGGGGAATCATGGCAGTAGTGCTTGGACGAGCACAGGAACAATTAGTTGCAGAAGAGGAGAGTGAGAAGTGTCTATGCTTGTGAATATGCATGCCCGGGTTCTCCTGGTTATAGGGACTTAATAGAAAATCCAAGCTCAAGAAGGAGGACTGCACACAAAGATTAAACTGTGCTAAACCACCAAACCTGCAGCTCTTGAATTTCACATCTTGTGGGTCTCGAGGCAGTCTCATCCCGCCATGTTCTCCTGGTCTTCCAGGCAGATCTGAATCCATGTACCAGGGTCTCTGAAGTGATACATGAAGGCCTCGCCAATCTCCTCTCCAATAGACTGGAACAAGGCCAGTACAGCTCTGCATCGCTTCTCTTTATCTGGACCGACCGCAGACAAGGACCACAGTGACAAAAACGATTCTTGATATGGGTCAGCCTTGCAGCCGTAGATCCGCAGGCCGACACAGAGGATGACTAAACGTTCTTCTCAGCCTTGCAGGCAGCAGCAGGTGGTGATTGTACACACTGGCAGGAAGACGCAACATCAACAACTTTAATATTTGAACAAAATTGTAAGTAAACTAAAGTGATTGCAGTAAAATTCATTTAATGTTATAATATATTCCAAACGGAAGTTTCCAATTCCATCTTTTGGACATTACTCAGTGTCAAACTAAAATTCCAAGAACAGGCATGGATAGATTACAAAAAGATTAACCTGGACAAGGTGCCCGCTTACAATTGATGCATTTTACAATACAAAGTTTTCCTGTTTAAATACGTTTTATTTAGTGACTGTGGGCAGACCTAGTTTATTTGGGCAAATAACACAGGTGTATAATTACATAATGTTATGTATTATAATTTCAATTTTAATCCTATATAATCTTTCATGACCTTGACAATGAGAGAATACATGTTTATCCTTGTCCTGTTACTTGATTTATGGTTTATGCTTTGTTATCTAGGTTTGTGTCCTTATTTGTCAAGCTTATGTGATATATTTCCTAAAAAAATGTTTTGCTTTAATTGCTGACTCTTTTCTCACTGCCCATTTGTTATTGTAAATGTCCCTGGCTGTAAATGTCCCTGTTCCTTACTCTATCATTTTTCCCATCTATCTTCCGCACCACTGTCTCTGTCCCCATTTATCTCCTTATTTTTCGCTATAATAATCTAACTCTAATCTCTCTTTCACACCATCTATCTCCCAATATTTCCCTTTTTCTCACCTCAACTGGTCAACGCAGAAGACTTGTCTCGTTATTCTATAACAATTTCCAAATATGTATCAGCAAAAATCACAGATGGTACGAAGGGTGAAATTCAGAAAGAACTTTCAAAACCAGGAGTTGCAGTTTTTGTGAATACTGATTTCCCCTTCTCTCCCTCCATCACATGTTGGATATAATCTGTCTATTTGCAGGATAGGCTACCATCTGCCCCGCTTTGTCATTCATTGGGCATCATCATAGCAGTCAGGAAAGAGGGATACCTCACATCGCCCAGCCATATGTATTCATCAGAAGGAGAGAGTATGTACTTGATATTCAGAAACCAGCCACACTGTCAACATACAAGGTCTAATTTTAGGACTCTTTGTAAGACTCTGATTTTCTTCCACTTTCTTTCCAGCTCATCGCTTCTTTGTCATCTCTTTGAATACATTTGCTCTGTCACTAATTTGTAGGAGAGTGAAACGGACTGTGGTTCCCTCTTTGACCTGAATCCAGCATGTCTAATTATGCTGTCTACCTATTTTTAGGTCACACACAGCACCACACTTAAGTGTGGGATTTCTGCTATGGGTTGGAAAAAACAAAAACAAAAACAAGGACTGGCATAGACTACTCCATATTAGGGGTCATAAAAATCATAAGATTTATTTCAATATGACAGAAACATCCTGCATGACATGCTTTACAAAGTGTGTACATCTTTGGCTTTGAATTATGTGGTCAATTTCATATCTGAATTATTAAATATCTGTTTGAGGACTGGAGATATTAGTAATAAAGTAATGACCACATAGACAGTTCCCGATATTGTTCCAGTTGCATAGCAAGTTGAATGAGAGTAATACTGAGGTTACAGAGCTACCCGGACCTTTAAGTTGTTACAGAGCTTGTGAAAGTCAGAACCAGATCCTGCTTCCTTTAATCATGTGTGTCTAATTTAGCACAGATATGCAGGAGGTGTGGATGATTCTAAAAGTCTTCAAATGATATGGCATGGTAATAAGTGCTGTGAGCAAGGTGAACTAGCTTCCACATTTTACGTAGGCTAGCTAACCTGACTAGCTCAGTGTGAATGCTGATGCGCGATGGGGCCTCCCGAGAGTTAAATGCATTATGGGATACTTTAAATCAGTTTAGGTGTCAATGCAAAGGTGGGACACTGTGTGGTGTTGTGACCCTTTACTAAGCAGATCGCAGAACATAGATGAATGGATCCTAAGTAGAATCGCTCTTGATATGTCAAAGAACGCATCTTTTTCTTTGGAAAAATGGAAAAATATCGGCTATTGTTCGGGCTATTATGAGAATATATTATAATTTCCATCCATTTTCTTGTAACCTCAATTGTCTCGACAGTCACTTTATCCGCCTTGCGGGTCTCAGGTGTTGCTGGAGCCTATTACAGCTCACTACAGCCAAGTGGCAGGGTACACCCTAGCTGGATGCGTCGTCAGAGCATCGCAGGGCCACACAGAGACAAACAACCACTCAAGCACACCTACAGACAATTTGGAATGATCGATTCACATGAGCTTCACCCCACCTGAGAGGTGGGAGAAAACAGGAACACCCGGAGAGAGCCCAGACAGACACGGGGATAGCAAACTCCACACAGATTGGAATCGAACCCATACAGTACCTTCTTGCTGTGAGTCAACAGCTCTACTCACGCCACCACCTTGCTGCCATATTCCAATTTAGGTAAGGGAAATTCAACTTAAAGTTTGACTGGTAGACTAACACTTGATAAAGCTTGAATGACAGCTGAAATGCTTTGGAGCAATACATTTAACCCCTCCCTAATTTAGCATGGGCATTTTGACCAACAGAGAAAGACTCTATGTACAGGATAACTGTCCGCATAAACACATGGAGCGTGTTTATCAGTAATAGGAACAGATTAAAATAAGGGTTTTATTCTAGTGATACAACTAATTTAATTTCATATAAAAAAGTTGTCAAGCTACTCCAATCAAAAGGTAAGTAAACTGAGTTTGGATTGGGTTAATCCTCGTATTCATCCCTGTTGCAAAATGTATTCCAGTCGAACTCCCCTGACACTGAGGTCTTGCTTAACAGGAGCTGAGACAGAAAGCCCAAGGCATTGATAATGAAGGACTGCTAAATGTTTTTTTGTCAGATAGGGCATCAGCCTTGGATTTAAGCAGACAGGTTTTCAGCTCAATACAAGGGATGGTCCTGTGGGGAAAAGTGTGTGTCTTGCTCAACATCTTCACAGCCAATTCTGATCCAGCGACGCTGATAGTCAGATGTAGGACTGAATCCAGAATGATGTACCCACACATGCATGCACGCACGCACACACACACAGGCACATGTCTCAACCGGTGACGTGCTCTGAGGATCATGGCTGGTGAGGCACTGACTTCATCACAATGAGATTCACAAATGTATGAGCCCTACAGAGGAGCGTATTCACCATTTGAATGGCAGCAGTTAACAGGTTATATTAAAAATCTAATATCATCATTTTTATACTTACAAACCGTAGCACACAAAAAAGCACATTTAATTAAAAAAAAAAGTTATTAAGGTATTACCTTTAGTAGATGACATACAAGTAGCAACAAAGGCCGTATATAGAGGAGGTTAAACTGGATGAATAAAGCCAGATGTTTTACCCCATAGACAGCTGTTTATGCCTGGTCTGAAGGGACCATTCTATTAAATTACTTTAAAATTATCTTTTTCTACTTCAGTCGGTGTAATGGGAAAAGAAAAGCCTGCCTGTGATTCTCACTCTCTCTGTGTGTATATATATTGTTTCTTAAGAGAGAGAATTTAGTTTGTTATGACTTGTGCCTTAAGCCGTGGGCCTTCTCACGATTTTATTATGCTCGCATAATGACAATAAAGTATCTTGAATCTTGAATCTTGAATCTTGAAACAAATGTTTCAATCAAATTACAAAAATGAATAAAGTTAACCCGCCATTCAGCATCACAGCATTCAAAATGCTGACAAAAATGTGTTTCGGCCTCACAGACTTCATCAAACTGGTTTCATACGTGTCTTTACCACGTCTTTAACGAGTCAACGAGGCGAGAAGCTGCAGCAGCCTCAGACAAAGCCTTGCAACTCAGCACTGAGAAGAAGAAAAACGCACAACAGAAACATGCTCCTCTTTCCCCACTGGCCTGCATAGAATCACAGTCTGACTCTCTTCTCAGTGTCTGTTTTGAAGGTTTTGTTACTGTGACCCTTCCAACCATCCATTTACCCTTTGAAAGCACGAAAGGCTTTATCTTGTTTTCTCTGCAATTTTCACCTTTTGTCACAACTGCAATCGTCCTTTGTATTGGACAAGAATTTCTCCATATTTCTGCTCCTGGAACAACAACACCACTTGGCCAAATAGGAGCAAGTCAAAAGGTCCTTTATTCCAGGTGATTGCTTATTTTTTCTATGGTCCAAAAACAAGCAAAGATCACTTAGTCAACATAGGTGAACCTACTGCCTTAAATGGGATAGTCCTCTTCTTTATAGACCCAATTGTCCCTACTGCAGCTTCAAGGAGAATGCATGCCACTTTTGGATGTTTTTCATTTCCTCTGTGCGGCCACAATGCATTGCCACTTACCTTGCCTTTTCTAAAACAGCAGTGTGTCCTGTGTGTTTATTATAGTCAACAACAAAGGTTAAAGTATGCAGCATTGCACATTTTTGTGCCTGTGAAAGTATGATCCATTGGGGAGAAAGCATTGTAAAACTATTATAAATGAAAAGAGGCCCTCGATAGAAGTCCCTAAACACCGCGTCTGCTCTCCTACTATCTGTAATCATGGAAAAATGGTGCAAAGCATCCAAACAAAATACACTTGGTGACATGAACATCTAATTTCACCTTTCCAAGATAAATATTAGCTGTGTCATTTAGAGGAGAAGGAAGCAGGGTGTGAAATTTGTCCTACTGCATGGCATTAGTGTGTATTTATTTTTCCTGAAGAGAAAACGGAACATTTTCAAACAAGAGGCTGCTATTTTTCAGTTCAATGTCATGCTGTATGTGCATATTCTGCACACTCATTATTTACAAGAGGTGTCATTTGCTCTTTGTTACAAGATTTCTGATTGTCTTCCTTTTCATAAATGTTCCTTTTTCTGTTTTGTCACTAAATTGTGCTGCTGGTATTTATAACACTGTCATAATGATTTATCATGCATTCTAATCCTCGGTTAAGGATTTGAAGGCTCATTAGAGTAATTAGGGCAGCTCCACAGGGTCTGAAAAGCCAGATGGAATGCTTTATTTTATCATTGGGCCAATGAGTGCAATGTCATATAAAAACACACATTGTGCATCCTTTACTGTTGAAATTGTTTTTGCATTAGGCCTATAATGTGTGCTCTATATTTCCTTGTCAAATGTTCGATTAATGTTGTTTACTACTTGAACAATACTATGGTGAGTAAAAATGCCCATGTGTAGGACAGACCAAAAAAAAATATTATTATATTGATTCACAGATTCATTCATGAGTTCACGCTCATTATTTCTCTAGTAGAAGGTTCTGCCTCCAGAAATAGCAACATATTCACATACTGACAAATGTTCTACAGCTTTGTGTGTGTGACCAAACCAACTGCGAACCATATAAATGGAAGCACTGCACTGTTTTTCAGTCCAGTTGGTTAATTCAAGCCCTTGATAAACTGCTTTTTGCAGCGGAGAATAGAAATCCATTAAAGATTGAGTATGATTACAGTTGAAGGAGCACAGTGTTTGATTGCTGATTGGCTGTAATTATGTGATTGAGCTGTGGGAGACTGGCTTTAAAGGTGACTACCAGGCCAGTCTGCTGTCCTAGCAGGAACAGTCCAAGCTGCAGATGTATAACAGATGTTGGCGGACAGGCAAGGCCTGTCCACCAACAGGATGGATGGTGTCGATATCCATCAATGTGACAGGTTTGGATCCAAGGAATGGATCCAAATGATTCAATAATGTTTAATCCCTCTTAGTTTTCTACCATTTTTCTGTCAAAGCCAACACCATGGTTCACAGTGACCTGCTGAGTGTTTGCTCTGCCACCCCGCATTGCAGATAATTACTCTTCTTCCATGATCCTGATAAATGTCTGGACGACTCATAAATCTGGAGGAATGTCCAAAACTGAATTAATGGACTTTGTTGATCATTTCTTGCATTAGACCAGAGTTGGTTTAGACTGCCTGTTTCATCATCTGATCAATTGTGGTATTAAAATTGATTTTATTTTTTGGTCTGCTACACAGTTCACCTTTGTCACTATGACTGCAGTAGATTGCTTTTAATAATATCACTGTCACTTTGCCATTACTTCCTGTCACCAGGAGAAAAGGAGAATAAGCCAGGCTCAGTAGACAGGATGACGCAGCTTTGAAGGGTGCACAGATTTTTACTGTGTTTTCGAGCAGTTGGTTTTACAGCATAGAGATTTACACCAGCATTTTAAGGAATTGAAATGGAACCATAATCGTAAATTACGATATTTTACTAGCGTGAAATGATTATGTAGTTAAATCAAACAGCATTATGTGCATTCTTTCACAGCCCCTACCTCTAATACACAGCTGCGCTGTCTGGAGGTAATTTAGGGATACAGCAAATTACAAATTGACCATTAATGGCCAGTAATAATAAAAAGCTTTGTTGTCTCATGATGAACTGTATTTGGACCCTTTCATTGACATTGTGTCATATACGTCAAATACCTCATACCAGACCACAGCTTGGAAATGCATGCATCTCTGGGCGGTTCATTACTCCAAATCTTTTGTGTATTGGCTCAGTTGTGGCATTGTTTTTGATTTTCCGCAGAGAATGATGGCTTCTTTTTATTGCTAGACAACAACATTGCTCATGTTGACAGGACTCCATATTCACCTCAGTGCTCAGGGGGGGCTTGGCATGGCCATTTTTTCCAGAGCTCATTTAAAGGTCACAATCTCCACTCACACAAAAGCTTTTTTCCAGTTGTTTTGTGCAACTACATTCAAATGCACTACACTATATTTGGACCCCCCCTCCCTCAGAGGACGGTTGCATGTTATTTTGTGTCACTGTCGTAAAGATGACTTTGAATAACCGTGGAAAAAATCCAACCGGAAAAAAGCAACAAGAAATCACGCTAGAGAAGCCATGATTAAAAAACCAGCCGCATCCCTACAAGATACTACCATATACCCTGCAGCCACACAAACCACCACATCAAATGCCTCACAGCTAAATCGAACCACCCCTCTCCTATATCCCTATGAATCCCAGCCCACTCTGCAAAAATGAAAAATGAAGAATATTATCACTTCACACACAGCTGAAAGCAAAAAGAATATTAATAGAATTCAATTGCAGAGGAGATTGCACACAGAGATCCTGTTGTGTGCAGTTAATAAGAAGCAGTCTATGTCCAGAAGGCCAGCTGTACAGCGGTTTTAGGATGGGGAATGCAAAAGAGAAAGTGTAATAGAGACAGACTATCACAGTTTGGACATTGAGCTGACAACATTGTTCAGGGTGACACACAATGAAAAAGGAGCAGGACAAAGGCTGAGTGAGAGAGAGTGATGGAGAGATGACAGGATAGCGAAGGTTAAAAACAACTTTAATTTAAGAGAGAAAATGAGAGAAAGAGAAAAACCTCAACAGAACAAATTTCCATCAGACAAACTGGTGAACTGGGAGGGTAGATAAAGTAACACGGGGGTTACTTAAGCTGCTGGCAGTAAATACAACAGGGATGGATGGACATTTGTTCATGCATATTTTCATCATGAATGGTAAGGTCTGCTGTCTCACACATGTCCAATGTTCAGTGTTCTTACACCTGTAAATTGTCCTTTGCAAATATAAACCATTTAGCAGTAGCTGCCACAAAGTTAAACCGTGCGTTCAAGTTCTACTCACCCACAGAGGTATATTTAACACTTGTCTTTGTAAACCTGCTACTTCCCAAAATTTGTCTTCTTCAATCTGTTTTGAAACCATAACAGACTAACATGAAATGCCGTTAGATTTAGCAGCTTTATGTTCATTCGTAGTTTCGTACACAGCCTCCACCTCGATTAAACATCTGTGCTGCCTGGAGGTGTTTTTGGAGCCACAGCATAATTTCACATCGTGTCAAATTATATTTATCATTTCTCAGAATGATTGTCCCTCGTTTAGTATAAGTGTGCATTTCACTCGTTGAGTTGAGTCATGCCCTGGAGCCCCTCCCCACTGCTGTTCCTTTGATTATACCAAGTTTCCAATGACAAACATCTATATGTTTTTATTACTTAGGGGTGAAAAAAGTTTACAGATATTTGTCAAATTCAGTCAGTGTGATATTGTGTTGTACTGTGCAGTCTGTGAGGTAACAATATTTCTTTCACAAATTACTTTAATATCACTCAATAAATTGCTAATAAATTACCATAACCAACAAAAAAAAACGTGCTGATTCAGTGTCTCCAGTTCACCTATACTGCAAATGTTTGGTTGTTGGAGTACGCTGGAGAACCTGGAGAAAACCCATGCGGACACAAGGAGAACAAGAAAACTCCAGACAGGATTTGAACCCAGGACCTCTTACTGTGAAGAAACAGTCCTACACAGTTTGCCAGTACATGTTACATGATATAAGATTTTGAGGTTGTAAACTTTTATTGAACACAAATAAAATATCTACATCTACAAGTCCTCGTCTTAAAGGACAGTCTGTGTCAATATATATTATTCAAGAATCTTGATTATTCTTCTATCTCTTGACTTCCAAAGTTGAAGCATCATTCTACCAGGCTGCCTTGGATTTCACTGTTGCTCTTTTCTTTTTTTCAGTGATTCAGTGGTAATTTCATTTCAGCGATGGATCATCCTTTGGAGATTTTTCAAAATGGGATACAGTTTTTTTGTCATTGGTTCCAGAAATGGGAGGTACTAAGGCAGAGAGCATCTTCTTGTATTATTATTTCTTCCCAAATTAAGGGACAACACTCTGTCCAAGTTCCAACGACACATGGTCCTGTTTGACGTGGTGAATCATTTTTGTAATACGTTATGTCATCTTCTCTTCTAATGTGACGACATTTGGTAGAGACCCTTGTTGTTTGTAACCAAAAGTCATCCTGTCAGTCCCTAATTGATCGCTTATTTGATGTACTTGATGTATCTGGATGATGAGAGCCTGACTGTGTCTCGTCATGACCGCAACATAATTTCCCACAAGTAGCAGCAAAGGTGTCTGTTTGCTGCAGTGCTCTGCTTGCATTTGTGATGTTTGCATTGTCCTCATATTAGCAATGCAATCAGCCTTGCATTCTTACTAAATAGTGACTATCAAACATGGAAAAGCATCCAAGTAGAGGTTTACCAGAAACAATGGTGAAAAGACTCTCATCCAATGCATATACTCATAAACAAAACCACTACATGTTTAAAATAGATTATATATTTAATTATCAGAGGCATGTACTGACAATACCGTGTTATAATGACAAAGTTAGTAGAGGTTGGAAAGCGTTAACATTTTGTTAACTTGACTTGATACAGATGTCATCGGAAAAATTCAACTGCAGTCAGTGGTTCTATGGTTAGAAACACAATTTCCAGCAACGAAAGTAACACTCATTTATAATGTATTTATGTATGAAAACAAATATGGTGAAACCAGTGGTGTTTGTGATATCATTCCTAGTAAATACAAAGAAGCAAATGCAGAGCGAGCGATAGCTCATCCGTGCATGAGGAGTGACACTTTTTCAGGTATTTACATATATAATCTCAATTCACATTATTTTTCTTCCTTATTTACAAACACGTTTGACATGCTTTGCTTGAATTGTTGATACACTGTCTCCAGCATTTCTGGTGGTATTGCTCTGTTTCAGCAGATCCCGCATCTGCACCCTGTTGCTTTACAGAGCCCTGTTTTCCTGTTTGTTCCAAATGCATTAATATTGAATATCTTGTATAACCGCCTTGCAACGAAATCAAAGGAATGTCTTCTCTGTCACCCCAGCAGCGCTCATGTCATGAAGTAGATCAAATGAAAGGCTTTCATGACAAGCAAATTACAGACAGACATACAGACAAAGATTCTTCAAATGACAATATAATTGAACACGGTGCTTGTCTAAATAACACCGCTGCTTTTTGTTCGAAATTCAAACATTATACATAATGACAGGAATTTTGAATGCAGTTGAATCAGCCGACCCAATCACCCTAGTCCCTGTGAGTCAGACATGCAGTCTAAAAATGCAATATATTATTTTAGCATTAGTTTGCCCTGTGAGATTCCCCAATCGAATGTCAAGTTGACTTCAGTAAACCAAGCTAATAAAGAAGAATGGGGGGTGCTGCCATGCTGATGAGATAATCACGACATAGACAGATCTGGGAAACAGCTTGCAGAACACTCAACAACGTAGAGGGCAAAATGACCAACAAACACAAGGTTGTCTGCCAGTTTTGCAAAAATCAACATCCTTACTCTAAATCTAAGATAGTCAGTGTGTAAATGTTTATTCACTTTGAAGGTTGGATGCTAAGACTTCTAGCCCACAGCATTCAGAGTAACCTCTCATCCTTCTTACTGCCTTTTTATATATGGTATAAAATTACTACTTTATATTGGTATATTTATCTGGTTATTAAAGGTGAAAACTGAAATAATAATACTTTCATATAATATAATATAATCATGACAGAATCATGAACCTAAGACAAAAAGAATTTGCTGACAAAAGAAAATAATTCAGTGTAAGTAAGTAAGAAAGAAAATGTATTTGAATTAGCTTTATTTGTTAAATCATTATATTAGGAAAGGTAGATATATGCTTATTTTTCATTATTAATTAAGAAAGTTTAATTATTATAATAATAAAAAATATGATCTCTTTGAGAATAATGTTTATTTGTTTGCCCTCCCTCTCAGGGAATCTCAGAACCACACCCAACAATTAGCTTCATGTTCCACAAAGGCTCCCGACTCACTGTTAATGTTCTGCTTGTTGAATTATGTGAAACGAGATTGCCATCGGCACCTGGTAAATAGCATGGCAGCTAACATATTGATGGGACAGATGAACAAATCAGAAGTGTGCTTGATTCTTATTTCATATATTGAGAGCTGATTGGTGATGGCTTCTCTCAGCGTGGCTCCAGCATCATCATGTCACTTGAGGCAGGTGGTGTTTGGGATTGAATCAGCCAACAGTGCTGCGGTCTAACTGGTCAACATGAATTGTCTGTATAAATTGACTTTATAAACATTTCCCTTGAATAGTAATTGTAAGAATTATTTGAAAAAAATGCAAGATTCAATGCGCTTTCAGCTCTGCCGGGTGCGTGGCAGATGAGAGCAGTGATTGATTTCCCTTTCTACTGGAAGGAAAGTAATGAAATATGTGATTTCTTAAAAATGCTTCCATAATAGGGGATGCTTCCTTTTTCTCCATTTCCCAGGTGTCGGTAAGTGGTTTTCTGCCCTGGGGGAGCTATCCATGACTCTCATTAGAGACACGGATGTGACCCTGTCTTAAGCACATCATCTGAAACCATGCTTTACTTACAGGACTCACTGATTGCAAGCAAAATCGCTAAGCCTCTGACAGTCATCCGGGCTGATGAATAATACAGCGGTCTCGGGACATCCACCGACTCCACCAGCATGCTACTAATTCCCTCTGTATCAGAGCGCCAGTCGATATGCTCTATGCCAATAGTTTGCTGGTCAGCGACAAATCGGTTTTCATCACTTAAACAACCTGCTGCTGAGAGCAGTCAAAGAAAACATGAAGATTACAACACCATGATAACAGACTACACTGGACACAGCAAACTTCAGCTCACAAAGATGTGGCACAACCACGTTTTCCATTAGACGGGGGTGCAACTACCGCCGGTGACAGGTCGATGATAGCGATTGTATAAGCGATCGATTCCCACAGATTGTGAGCAGGCTAACAGTAGCCCACCAGTTAACAAGATAAGAGACTGTACACAGGCCCAGCTTGCTATTTTCTTTTTGGTCCGCCCTTGAGTGTGGAAAATATGTTCTTTTAACTGCACACTCATGGCTTCCTCTGAACTCACCTCAGGTTAAAAGTGCAGGGATTATTAAAAAAAATGTAATAGGAGATAAATAATTCAATAGTATGGATGGGGAGCATGGGGCAATTGATTGAAAGAATGCCCCACTGATGGAGAATGGGCCTGCTGCTAAGATAAAATAAAAATGTAGCCATGAATATCTCGTCAGTCCCAGCCACGGGATTTAATTTTCATCTATGAGCATTTCTGCTTCAGCTTGAGAAATGTATCATTTATATTCCCATACCAGGTGTAAACGCTGGTGTGCACAACAGAGTGTGTGCGTGTCTGTGTGTGATTGCGTGTTAAATTTGATGTGCAATGTGACTGGGGGGGGGGGGGGGGGGGGGTCTGCTGGAGCGAGAGAATGCATGAAGGCATAACTAACCACACCAAGCCCTGAGCAACTATTCAGGGCTCCAATACAGTTGTTAATCGGTTAAATGACTCATCAGTAACAGGATGAACAGAAAAACAAAACAAATATTTAAGCAACAGTTGGCGTCTAGTCATGGAGAAAAAAAACAACCACAAAGCTGACAAGTAGATTAACACTCTCCCAGTGGCCGTTTAGCTCCACAGAGCAACACAACCCTATTAATCACAGCTTTTGATTGATGACCGCTCCATAGCAGGCATCTCATATTGTATAGCGCACACACACACACACGTATCACATCACTCCAGCCACAGTGCAAGTTCCATCATTGCCTCGGCTCAGCTATCATGTCTTTCTGCAAAACAATACGGCTTTTGCACGCAGTGCAGCAGAGACACATGTAGGGCCCCAGACAGTGTGTCGTTGTCAGCTTGTTACTCATAAATACACTGTGTGTAGCTCTGTAGAGAACAATCTCTTCAGCCACACAGTGACATTAAGACAACAACACACAAATACTCCCACAAGGCTGTACATGAAAGCATTTGCATCGACCCAACAACACTGTTGTAATACCTTTGAAAGCTTTAGAGCGCTACAGGGAGGCGCAAGTGCTCAGTGTAGGTTTGAGATAATGACCTTGTTTCAGTTGTGATTTCAAACAATTTTACTGCAATGTTTGCGGGGTTATTCCCATTTTGGACTACACAGACAGCGCATGAACATATTTATTGCAACACCTGGAAAACATTAGGTTGTCTCCAACTGTTATTGTGGCAACTATAACATATTAATGGAAGCTGGAAGCAGTAGGTTACAGTCCCAACTAAACAGCTATAGACCAGAGAGGAGGTTCACCTCTGAGGTGAGTTTGGAGGAAGATAATTTATAAAAACACAACTTTTTTATTTTTTATTTACAAAAAGAAGATTCCACAACAAGTGATGCCCTAAGTGGTGACTCCCATGAGAGAAGCTCCCCGGGAGCTGGGCTAATAAGATTAGCTCATTCATTCTAAATTAAATCTTGAGGGAATAAATGTCCAATCAAATTGAAACCACTGAGTGTGTTTCTCCCAACACAAGCAACAAAGAAGAGTCCCCCTGAAGCACGACTCCAGTTGGACCACCTTTTCTGCAGGTCAGAACTGTCTTATCTTGTCCTGGGAATGTTCTTGCTACACTTCTGTTCTATTTAACCGCTTAGAACACACTCCTGTCTTATCAGGCAAGAACAGGGTAGGGTCCCACATCTCCAGGTGTAAACCAGTATCAGCTGACTATCTTGACATCGGCACTGTGCAACCAGCTACCTCATCATAGATAGAATTTATCGCCAAGGAAATTCTGTAAAAGAGTAGACAACCGTTCCCATACCGGGAGTCGAACCCAGGCCGCCTGGGTGAGAACCAGGAATCCTAACCACTAGACCATATGGGACCACGTGAGCCCACCTGAACCAGGTGGTCGTTGTCAATAAGTTGTCCTCGATTGATCTTACCTGGAAAAAATAAAGGATCAATAAAGTATTGCCTCCATTGACTTTACCAGCTGTGTGGATTTAAAATAATCCCCTATCAGCAAACAACTGAGAGTGACGACTCAGAAAGATGAGCCCAAAAAGAAGCTGCGGTTCAGGTGAGGGGATCGAACCCAGAACCATCCGAACCATCCGTTTCCCGCGGGCGCCTCCTTTGAAGCGCCCTTCCTCTCTCCGGTCGTCAGCACTCACCGGCGCCGAAGACGGCTCGGCGGATAAAGACAATGTTCAGTGTGCAGGAACGGGGGATCTTAGACCTCACCTTAATGTTGTATCGCTGTTGCTCACCTTAATGTCGTAGTGCTTACCTTACTGTTGTATTGCTTATCTTAATATTGCAGTTTTTTTTTATTTGTTGTAGCGCTTTTTAATTTGTTGTAATGCTTCTATTTGTTGTAGTGGTCTGTACTTCACGGCCACCATACAAAGGACCTTCAAAGTCAAAATAAACGAACCAGGCAGGTTTTGGGGTTACATTATTGGATCTAAATGCATTATATATAACTCGTGGCGTGAATGGCATCATTAATATTCTGTCGAGATTCACAAGTAAGAGCAGCAGTTAAACCTCATCAGCCATGTCTGACCGATGATTTCACGCTTCCGTGTTGAGGTCCAAAAACAAAATGAAAAGCTGCCAACTCACTAAAATCTCCATGGTCGGCAGTTTTTCTTCAAAAGCATGCAAAGTCATATTCATTGTCTAGTAAATTGCCGCTCGTTTCCTTAATAGTGAAATTACATTGAGCTGATTTTATTAACGGAGGTATGAATATCTTATAAAAGTTTCTGTGCATCATTAGAATGGTGTTCAATTTGGTCTGCTACCATACAAACATGTTTTTGACTTAGGTATTAGGAACCATACATCTTCCTGTATTCTGCATGAAAAACACCGATAGTCTTTCCAGTCACAGATCCATACATTTAATCAGCAGCCATTCTGTCTATGTGGGATAAAGTAAGGTTACAAAAATAGCCATTAAATGTGTTTTGCCCACTTGAGCCCAGCTAAACAACCTGTAATACTGACGGATTATGTACAGTGGACAAACCTAGTTTGTTGGCTAACAGCTGTGTATTTACATTCAGCAGTTATGAAGCAAACGTAGCCTTCAATTCTTGTCTGGCTACCTGGTGAACACAATATTCTCTCTCTTTTAGCACTATTTTGGTCTCCACTAAGTCTGGAAAAAAAAATTAAGCTACATTTTATATTATGCTCTGAAACCATGGTCTAACCTTACTGTCAGATCTGTGGCAGAAGGCAGGGACCATAAACGGGAGGTTACTAGAGCGTCACTATGGATTTGTGCCCAATGTGGCTAATGTCAGAGTTTGAAGACACAAAACTAAGAATATAAAAACAAATCATCCCCATGGAGTTGAAGACTTCATTCAATTTCCCTTATTTGTCTCTGTTTTTCCCGCAGATTGTTCGTTTCCATGTCATCCACTTCTTCCTCTGTGGCACCAACCACCAGCGTGTCTTCCTTCACCACATCTATAAGCCTCCTTTTTGGGCTCCTCCTCTCTTGCCTTGCAGCTCAATCCACTTCATGCTGTTTCCCTCAATCTCCATCCTCATGATTCCCAATGCTAATCGCAGCATTTTCAGCTCCGCCACCTCCAGCTGGACAGTTCATCCCCAGTTTATGAAATGAAATTGCAATCTTCACAAAACACTATCTGAATCAAGTGATTCTTTTTTTCCGGACAACAGACTAGTGCATTTATTTATGGGTCTAAAATTCACCAAGTATCACATTGAACAGCATTACTCTATAAGCTTTATCTATTTGTGGAGAATGAAATTCAGAAAACCACTGACATGCCACTGATATGCTTCTCTGACCATATGACGTCCCTGCCGCCTCATCGCCACAAGATTTCCCAGTCTTGCACATCTACGGCCACCAACTGCTGAGTTTCTGAGCATAAGGTTAGGGCAATGCCTCAGAGGCTACAGACATAAACATCTGGGAAATTGTCCTAGCTGTTCTGTGCATAATTTACATCAGGAACGATGAGAGGACAGACGATGAAGTCATGAAGATAAAAAAGTCTAGCAGCACTCACGCAGTCTCTCACACACACACCACAGTCTCATAGTGAACAGTGCTTCTCAGAATCAGCTCGAGTACCCTGATCCTCATAATTCTTGCTTTTTTTCAGAATCAGTGGCTACGATGCTCCTTCCCTTGAGTGCTCAAGGGAAACCAGGTTTGATATGATAATTCTGCAGCTCAAGCCCATATGCCTGACCTCTCTCTGGGGAGAGGAATGCAGCTGGCTCTTCTCACTATTAATCAGCCTGATGGGGGAGGTGGAATTAGGATGGGGAGGAAGGTGCTTCGACTGGATGCTGGCCAACATATTACAAACACGCAACCACATTCTGTATGTGTGAAATCAGCTGGTTCAGCATTCTCCTGCACTGCTTCCTCACCTTCTTCCCTTCTCGCTACATCCTTTGTTCCTTCTCCCCGTGTTTCCTCATTTTCTTACTCTGTTCATCCATCCTCATCCCCTTTCTTATTCCATTTAAAGCCTGTGACATCCATCACCCATTCACCAAGATGCACTCAGCACAGAGAGCTGTGGTGAGGCCCCAGCAGGGCAAATTTACTAGGGACAAAATATGAAGATATCAGGAGCCTCTAGTGTCTCCATCAATCATGCTGTTCAGGTGAATCCAGGTGAAACCTCTGATCCCTGATTGATTTTCTTGTTAAATCCACTTTGGTCATGAAAGAGAGATAGAGATGAAGGAGACCAGACAGAGTAAAGAGAGCGATGTAAACCTTGAGAAAACTGAAATATGGATTGTGCAGCGATGACTCACACAGAGGCATGAGGCTATAAAAGCTAATTCAGTTAATGTGAGGGGGGTGAAATATATATATATAAACATTATAAACAACAGCAGCTCATGATTTTGTCATGTGAGTGATGGTAGGAAGGAAGACCTTCATCCTCCACCGCCTGATCACTACACCCGAGTCTGGCTCCAAGTCCACCAGAGCAAGATGGGAATGGACAAAACAATGCACTCAGTGAGAGCACCCAACATTGTCCTTTAATATACATTATAGTTGCATCATAGCATGTTTGTATTTTTCTTTGACAAAACCTTCTTAAACAATGAGACATGTAATCTGTGCATCATCCAGATTTGTCTGGCAGTCACAGGTGCTGTGGCAGAATGTTCATGAAATACCCGCATAGCACCCAGCCTGCTGTTACGTGACTTGTGTATCCTCACAGCAGGCTTCAATAGCAATGTCAACATCACTTCAGCACCTCGGGGAGTGAGTGCATCCCACAAGTCTGAATTTCTAAGCATTTTATTTTGCTTTGCTTTGGAAGTTCAACAACACTCAAAACTAGTCTGAGAGAAACACACACACAAAAGAAAACATTTTAAACTACAAAAATGTTGTACAAAAAAGTACAAGTTGACATTTTAGATGTACATCCTCTGTTTTACGTAGACAATTAGTGGTACACCCACTTCCCTCTCCCCGGCCGCTTCTTCCAGCTCTTCCACGTTCCCCAGGCCAGCTGAGAGACATCGTCTCTCCAGCATGTCCCGTGTCTTCCCCCGTGGTGTCCTCCTGGTGGGACGTGCCCAGAACACCTCCCCAGGGAGGCGCCCCCCCCGGACACCTCATCTAGACGCCCAATCATCCGATCTAAGGGAGAGTCCAGCCAGCCTACGGAGGAAGCTCATGTCAGCCGCTCGTACACGGGACCTTGTTCTTTCGGTCACTACCCAAAGCTCATGACCACAGGTGAGGGTAGAAACGGAGATCGACCGGTAAAGAGAGCCTCGCCTTTTGGCTCAGCTTCCTCGACACCATGGCGGTGAAGAGAGCGCAGACACGCACATCTTGTTCACATTCCCCCTGCTTGACGTCAAGCCTAGAGGGATTTCTTCCAGACGCATTTCAGGAGGTGATTACAGACCTATGAGTGAGTTTTTCATAATATGGGACCTTTAATATCTGAAAAGGTCATGTTATTTATGTTGTTTCCAGTTTATTTTAGTTTCCTTCCCCCCCACTGGTTTAAGAAGTCACCAACTGAATACTGATTAAATGCGTGTTTAAACTAGTCTCACATTCTCTGTTCGTATTTGTCACAACCAGTTTGATGCCTGATTTTCTGTGTACAGGCAGCTCTCCAGAGGCCACCCATGAGCTATAGCTGTAAAGCAGCTGCACAGCTTCCATATGGCTGACAGAGAGACGCAGAACAACGGGGATAGCCTATTAATGCAGAGTACAAGAAGCTTGGTTTCAAACTGATGGGAATTTAATGGAAAATTGCATTTGAAGTCCCTTGCTGCATTTTCAGTTTTGTTTAATTCAGCTCCCCCACAGCCACACGAGGCCACTGGCTCAATGCTTTGGTCTCCGCTTCGGTCTTTATCTGAAAGCGTCAAAGCGTCAAAATGGATTTAGCCGACTCTCCGGTTCACATTGTTCAGACAGACAGGAGACAGAGGGACAGTACGTTTGGATGTGTGCCACAGGCTTTTAGAAACACTCCCCTGTGTTTTACTATTGGAAATATTTGCTTTGGGAAGGTGGTTTCAAACAGGAGGACAGAGTGGCAGCCTCCGGCTACAGGATGCTGACAAACAGATGGTCCTGTGTGATTTGTGTCTTGGCTGCTGGTGTGGATATACCATATATTTAATGGAATATGATAGGAGAGGAGGAGGCGGTCCAAACAGAGCAACACATTTATTTTTGTACTTCAGGTTTTACATTACATCCAAAGTTTGATTAAAGCTGAAAATGTACGATTCTCACTCTTGCACCTCCCCAGTACTTACTGAAATGTTTTTAGGCAGAAAGCAAATCAACTTCTTAAGGGTTATACGCACATAATGGATTGATTGATTGATTGTGTTTTTGGATCATTTAAATTTTTCCCAAACATATTAGGGATGTGCATTGATTTTTGAATATTCAAATATACATTAATTATTTTAAAAGTATTTGCATTTCTTCTCCTTCTTTCCACTTGTCCCGGGGGGATCGCCACAGAAAATCAACCTGCAGGTGTGGAGGCCCTCTGCTGCATGTGTTCCTCTTTCGCCTCAAATTCTCCCACAACTTCCGTCTTCTCTTCAGATGTCCTATCCAAAACAATAATGACCAAAAGTATCATTAAAAAGAAGAAATGCAGAACTTGTGCTGCCATGGCTGTGTTTGCTCTCGCTACAGATATTAAGAACCCGTACAATGCCCTCATGCATATTTGAAATCACCTTCATGAATGTCGTCTGCTAAAGAAGGTGGCAGGTAGCTGTGAAGCCAACCTAAAGAGGCACATTCCCTCTTTAGGATTCCTCTGGATTCCTCTCATGGAATGAGACATGAAATATTAACCTTGTTTTTGGTCCTAATTGGCTGGAGCTTCTGAGAAGGTGAAAGGGTGAGGTTGAGAAAGTGCTTTGAACACTGCAAGAGAGAAAATAGAAGGTGGCATTGCTCATCAGCTCAGAGGGCGCGATAAAGGTTGAACACTGCTCTGTGACTATGAGAGGTCACAATGAATTAATTGTATTTTCTACTCAAGTTTCCACTCTTCATTCCACAGTACTACAGTACTTCAGTATTGTTAGGCTGCTGTACCTACTGTGTCTGAGCAGAGGCTTACTAACTAATTTGTGAACACAAGAACATTATGAATAAGTGATATCTGAATTTTACTCACTAGAATCTGATCAGCTGATCTGTAGTCTAAAAGGTTTGCCTTTTCTCTTTTTTACTCTGCGACTGTGTTTTGGATTAGATCCTGTTTCATTGATAATCAATGAAAAGCATATCCATCTTTTTCCTTTAGGACCTTCTGGTTTGAACATTTATTCAGAAGTCAAACACTTTGCAAGTATGACTGTACCTGTCGCTCTTCAGCTATTACTTTATTTCTGAATGCACACGCACACACACACACACACACACACCTATACGCACCTATGTGTACTACAAGGACCGTCAAACCCAAACCTGTTTTTTCTGTATTAGATGGGCACCCCATTTCACTCGTGCTAGAAAGAAGTGGACAACATCAAAAAATGTATTTATTTATTTTATTTATTTGGCTCATTAATTTACCATTATATTCCTTCTCCCACATCAAGTTTAAATCGTATGCCACTCTCCTTTATAGTTACTTATTTATTATTAATTTTGCCAAGTCTTTACAAATCTCCTTTTCTTCTTAATTTTATTTGTTCTGTTCTTTTTGCAACAGCCTTCAGCCTCGTCTTTCTCTGTCTACCCGAGGATTTTCTTCACTTTGACTCTCCCAACGTTTTCTGTCATTTAGAAAGAAAGAAAAACAAGATAATGAAGCTATGACTAAAAGTTTATCTTTAAATATCCAAGCACGCTTTTGACAGCACAAAGACAAAGGACCTCTGCCTGACAGCAAGCAGTCTGACTTTAAGAAACATTTTCGTTGAGGTGGAGATAAGAATTTCATGGGTAAATATGGGATCAAAGCCTCACCTTTAATTGAATCCTTCCTCCTCCAGGCAAAAAAAACCCCTCACCATCGCAGTCGCAATTATTTATTGTCCTTCATTGTGAATTATTACAGGGGAGGAAGAAGGCAGCCATTAATTAGACAGGGATGTAAGATGTCACAATGCCAGCCATTTGTCTTGCAAGTAATTACTTAGAGGAAAGCTTTTTCTTTGATATGTGGCTGAAAGCCACAGTTTTCTCCGTGATTTGTACAGGAATGAAGATAAATGGAGGGCACCAATCAAAAACACACAAGCCCAAGGCCATGCTTTGTTTAGATACACTGACCACTGGCTTATCACCAAAGGAAACTCACAATAACCAGGCACCAAAACATCATTGGGTGTAATGTATTATTGTTCAGTCCCTCCAGAAAATGGGGCTGGTATTTTTAGATAAACTTGTGGGAAACTACAGCAGTAGATCAAATTTGCAGATAATATGAACACATTTGCAAGTTTGTGCAGGATGTACAGGGATCGGTCTAATGAGACGGACTGACTGATTCATGCTTTTGCAAAAAGATGTTTCTCCAAATAGACACATTTTGAATCTCTGTGTATGAAGCTCTAGCTGAAGATGGCGTAGGGATAATTCTGTAAAGACAGAAAGCTGTAGTTGTTCTCATTCTGTATTCCGATGATCTAAACATGTGTGAGTGTGTGTGTGTCATTTTGATGAAAACCACAAACTCGTTATAGAAAAGTGGCACACTGCCAGCGTGTTATCTGTATTTTTACAGCCATTTTTGGTAGTTTGAAACTGTAACAAACAAATGTAATTAAAAATAGAATTATGTTAAATCCAGTAAATAGGATGAGAAATAATCACGATTAATGGAAACTTTGTAATACTAGTGATTGGTCATAAATTTGGTGGAACTGAAACAAATGCATGATAGCTTGGTTATGATGATTTTTTAATAGCATTTCAATCTCATCCAAATGCTTGTGCCAGCAGCTCTGCTTGTCTTTGTCTGATGTCTTAATGTCTCTGCTTGTGTTTCACTGGAAGCACGACCTAACGTTTGGACTAATATCCAGATCACCTCTGGCAGAAGGTGAGACAGGCTGACTCAAACTCCTGAATAGGAGCAGCTTGGTCCATTTCCCTGCAGGCCAGTCAACACCTTTTCTTGAAAGCTTAATAATGATGATAAATGGGACAGCTTTGTTATTTTTGGGTCCATCTTCTCACACTGAAGGCCTCAGTTTAATACATATTGTCAACAAGAAACTCTGATCTGTGAAGACCCATCTTATATTCATTTGCTGACTTTGGTTCCTTCTGGTTATGGGGGAGTTTTGAATTTCATAGAAACTTTCAAAAATAAAACCTTTCAACTATAGGTCTAGAAATAACTACTACCAACTACTTTCAACTTGTCCCGTAAGGGCCACAGTAAATCAACCTTCTCCACTTCACCCTGTCCTTTGCATCGTCCTCCCTCACTGCGTCCATGTATCTTCTATATGTATCTAGTAAATAAGAGCTATTTGTGCAAGAGAGATTGCAGCTCTAGATTTCCTGATTATATTAATAACATCTGACATTATATGTATCTTATTCATTTAGTTCAGTAATGTGATCTTATTGCTCCATTATTTTATATGCATTTACCTGCATATTCAATGAAATATATATATACCGGGTAAATTAAATATTTTCTGATTCTTCTTCCTGAATACTGCTATTTTTAACTGTGATAGTGCAACATCTGCAGAAGTACAAAAGGTCCTTATCACTTCACTGGGATGCAAATGTCCAATGGGAATAAAATACCAGCAAAATAATACATACACCAAGGGTTATTAAATTTACATGATTAACGGTATATCAAAATGTAGAGGAGATGCCGTACACAACAGTGTTCAGTAATAGTTTTATATCAAATGTGTTTAATTTCTAAATACATAAACAACTATACTGCTCAAATACTGATTTGACTTTATATACCGTACTGTCTTGTGCTTACATGAATAGATGTAAATCTCTCTGTCTGCCTGGAAATGCCTTTCCGGCGATGATTAAGCTTGGGCTTTACGACAGTGCAGGGAAGTTTCAACTATGCTAATACATTCAAAAGCTGGATTTGGTATTGCTTTCTCGCACAGATAAAATGAGTGGTACACAGTAAGGCTGAGAAACGGCGCAGAGTCGGCTGTATTGTGTGATATTTGAGCTAGCTGGCAGTATGTGCTCCATTCTTCCACAGCATGAGTTCTTCTTTTAAAGAAAAATATTTACTGTATATACTTACTGCTCCTTGTGTCCCTCACAGTATGTCTATACAAGGTTATTTCTCTCACTGTCTTGCTTTTTCCGTGTGGTTGCAGTATAGCTATCAAGTCAGAAATGTTCCTGCTAGTGATGCACACCAGTGTGCAGCGTCTGACAGGCGCAGACAGCATGAAAAGAGAAGCTGCTCAAATAAATACATATGCAATGAGGGAGAAGGGGACTGCCAAATGGCTTACCGATTTGTGTTTGTCAAAGGCTGAGCTGGGGTTGTACTGACACGGATCTGTAATGGGTCTGCTTCTTCAATCAGTTCTAGTCGTCCATACACAATATCATACTCATCTACACAGACTCTTGTACATGTCAATAATATCAAAATGGCCAGTGCAGCCAAGGTTGGAAAATGATTCCCAACGTTCTTATTTCTCACAGCTCTTAAGTTCTCTTTCATAATTATTCAGACCCTTTTAACTTTAGAGATGGTCATAACAGACTTAACAACTCAGTTCACCACTAGGCTTTTTGTTATCCTTGTGATTTAAGGTCCCATATTATACCCTTTTTCAACAAGTTAACGCAGTTCCAAGACACTTATATGAAATATCTGTGACAGTCTTTGGTCAAAATAACAAACAGATGCTGCAGGACAGTGTCCGCCAATACTGTCTCAAACAGCTCTGTCAGAAACGCCTCTGAAAATGAATGACCCTCTGTGGTTTCCGCTCATCCTGCAGCAGCTGGCAAGTTACAACATGCAGTTACCCACAGCTAACCAGCCTCATGACCAGACAGAACAAATAACATTAAAATACTCACATTTGCCACCTCATCCCCCCTCCTGTCACAGACAGTTGCTAGTGCGCCTTCTTTGAGATAAAGTTTCTTAACTAGTCCAGCGTCATATTGGCCGAGGACCTTATTAAAGCAGTTAGGCTCGGAGTATCGCGCACACTAAAACATTTAGGTAAATTTTTGCCGGAAAACAATGCCACCAAAAATAAACTTTATCGACTGACTCAGTTCATCTGTCCTCTGAAGCTGGTAGCAGGGTGGCTGGGCACACTCTTGGGGTCAGGGTGGGGAGCTCAGTCACCAGTGAGGAACTCGGAGTAGAGCCGCTGCTCCTCCACATTGAGAGGAGTCAGCTGAGGTGGCTGGGGCATCCTGGACGTCTGGCCTCGAGGAAGACCTAGGACACGCTGGACAGACTATGAAGAGCTGGAGGACGTGTCTTGGGAGAGGGAAGTCTGGAAATCCCTGCTGAGACTGTTGCCTCTGCGACCCGACGCCGGATAGGCATTTGAAGATGGATGGATACTAATCTATTTATGATTTCAGTGACATTCATAATTCATTTCATTCTAATTTAATGACATGTTTTGCAGTCTTTATCACCATTTTCTTTTTCTCGTATCGAAAAATGGATAATTGTTTTCAGCCACTTAACTTCAATTTATTGAAGATTTCTAAACATTAAAATCCCAGTAAATTAAATAATTTGTCTCCTTTCATTGTTTGTCTTGAAATAGAATTACATACATCATAACATAGGCCATTAATACCAGCCAAGGTGAGAATTATTGCATTTTCTTGCTTGTATGTGATTCAACATTTCAGGGTTGCACTGCTTATTTGTAACATCAATTTTAATGAATCAAGAATTATCTCGGCTACTTTATGACCTCTATGTGCTAAACAACGCCCGTAAGGTGATGTTAGCCTTTTCAAATATTGAATTACAGTATAGGTACATACTGAATATTGAACAACACTAAGAATTAATGTTGCTTCTGCAGCAGCTGCATCCTCCACATTATTGGAAATTTTGAATTTCACATTGAAGCGAATTTGACCTTTTATTAAACCAGGATTTGATATCATCTCATGTGATGCTTTCGAGTATCATCTGACACGGTTTTAATAGTCTTATCATCTACCTGTATTTCCACCTTTAACACATGCAGAATGTGCACATTGTGATGTATAAGACTGTATTACAATATTACAATAGACATGCATTGAGGAATGATGGAGTAGGGAATGGACAATAGAAGTTCCTGATGGTCCCAGGTGGTCTTCATGCCTGCAACAAGACTTGTTTTGTATCAAGATCCTCACAAATTCTCTCAAAGCCTATTTTTGTTAATTGTCAATATTCACAACAGATGAAACGTTTGTCATAAACATTGACACATTTAAATGAGCTGACAGTGGAGTTGCCAGTACCACGGTAATAGTTGACAGAAGAACCAAGAGTCACAAAATCAGGAAGCAGCTTACCTTGTACTGTATATGCTCTACAAAGACTTCCCTCCTAATCCGCCCACAGAGTCTGCATAACTATTACATTGCGTGCTAGCTCATTGTTCTTGGAGCGGATGGTAATTGCAGAGTAAATAGTGAAAAACACCATATGTTTAATTCTTGATCATCTGTGAGATACATTTCACACTTTTGCACTGCAGCACAGTCCATCAGTAGAGATTTAAAACGGCATGGTTTACAAACAGCTAACAGCTTCCGTGGAGATTGAATCAGCTCCCTGAGGACTGAATGAAAGAAAAAACATGCGTTCACCAACTTCATATTACATACAAGAATGTCTTGTACTTTCTTCTTTTCTTTCTGCTTGCAAGACAATGTTATCAAAAAAAAACCAACAGCATTTGCTGCTACGGGTATCACTGCCCCCTTGCTCTCTCTCTCTCTCTCTCTCTCTCTCTCTCTCTCTCCATCTTTCCATGATCTACCTCGTCTATTCTGGAAGACACAGGAAGACCGCAGCTTCACTACAAAGCCTTGTGATGATGCTCACTGACGAGATCTCATGCTCGTGCTCTCATCACGTAAAAAAAGACCCTGTCAACCCACATATGCAACCACATGCACTCCTGGTGATGTGTACATATGCTTTACACGACCTCTGTTGCCCACAGCGTTGTCAGGCCATCCATCTTGTACAGGAGCACAAAGTGTACAGTAGAGGGAGCATGGCAGGAACTGTGGGACTGAACCGTCTTCGCTCATTTCCCCTCAGCCTGCCGGTGAATCTATGGATGCTGGTGAGCCTTCCTCTATGCATGTCTTATTCCTGAATGTATCTCTTCCCTTCATGCCAATGTGTCATTGCAAGTCAATGAATTATAGGAGCGACCTCTTCAAGCAACCATAGCACTTATAACAGCAGAGGTCTTCATCAGGTAGGCAAACAGCATCTTCCCTCCTTAGCTGCCCCAGGCTACGGTGCGTACACATACTGTAAATCTTACTAATACACTCAAAGACAAAGGGCAAAAGAATTTCATTTAGAATTAGCTTGCAAATACAAGGCAAGTTATTTTTTGTCTTTCTTTGTTTCTCCTTCTTCCTCACCATGCAGCACCTTGCATATTAAAATGAATAAGAAACCATGATTTTCATTATGGTGGTCAATAACTCAAAAAATAAATATGTTTGATGATGATGAGCAGAGACCCAGCCTGTACATCGCACGGTACAATATTGCAACTTCCATTCAAATGTAGATGTGGCAGGCCAAAATGATTGGCTCTTTAATTAATTGCATTATCATCAGCAAACACAGTGATTTTCTCCCAGCAGTGAAAGCTCCTGAGAGAAAGCAGATATTATTATGCAGCTGAAGCCGCTCCACTCACAGGAGGGAAACAGACACACAGTCACAGTGACCCCTACTGACTAACAGTGCACCGACACCCTGAGAGAGTATTACCTCTGCCACTTTATCCAGCGTTAAGAAGGCAAGGGGGGGGGGGGGGGGGGGCCACAGCCACGGGACATTGAAAGAACAGCATCCCACCAGAATATGAAAGGGATTTTTTTTTTTTGCCAAATGTTTGGTAGTCCGTGTAGTGCTCATGCATACTCAATTTCAGGGTCGCATTTGTCAGAAAACAGCTTTACATGATAGTGTGACGTCAATGTGCAGCATTGAAATGGAAAATATTCAGCCTCCCATGTCAGACATTCGTAGCTGGCAGGGAATGGTTCACAAACAGAGTGCATCTACATATGGGCTCAGGTTCCGAAATGCACAGGATGTTTTAGACAAACCTTGGTGAGTTAATATTGTCATAAAATATAAGTTAATTGAAAAAATAAATGTCTTACGGCTGTGATTTTAAGGGAAAATTAACTGCTAGCATGAATTAAACTATAAATTCATTAGGTAATTCCGATTCACATGGATTTCACTGTTTAGCCTTTGTCTCTGACTGTCCCTCTGAAACAGTCCGGCCTGACACAGACTTACATGCAAGTAATGCAATTTGTTGGACAACAGCAGCAGCAGAGCCGACATATGGTCAAACTGGCCGTAGCATATGTCCCCAGTACTCATGTTTAAGTATGTCTCCACAAACATGACAGACGAAGCCCCATATCCCCGGGCAAAGAGTCTGCTCCTTGCATCTTTCAAATAAATCCCGAGAGTAAAGATCATTAACAGCCATCAGAGTGGGCGTACAGCAGAGCAGAAAGCCTAGAAACATTACGCTTATGTGACTTCACAGCTAAAAGGAAACATGGGATGAAAGTCATGAACACGATTGTGCTTGTTATATATTTCTCACTGGGATCGCTGGTGTAAGTGCAGGGCTATTTAATTCTGATGACAACATTCCCTGTGATCTAAATATAAAGTTGGCTTGTGGAGATTATAGTTTTGAAATCTCCAGGATATGTTGATCTTTGGAGATGAAGAGCAAGTTCTGGAAAATGTCCACTCATGAAGGATGGGCTCATATCACCCATCTGTTCTTCACTCTTGACTGAGAGCAGTTCTGACAGAACCCAGGACCTTCTTGCTGTGAGGCAACAGCGCTAATCACTGCGCCATAGTGCTGCCCATTCAAATTATTGATCCATTTAAATTTTGGTGCGCTATGAAATGTTATAAAATTAACTAAATACCTCTTGCATCTACATAAAAGTATTTCATTCAAAAGGAAATAGTCCATCGTGGGTTTGGCTTTAAACTCATTCTTGAGGGTATATGGAGACAATATAATGTGACATTAATGGATAGAAACTAACTACAGCTATCTTTAGTGAATTTGTCACTCTACATTAACTGTAGGTGTGAATGTGTACGTCAGAGGGTGTTTGTCTATGTGTAGCCTTTCAATGAGCTCACAACTTGTCCAGCGTTCCCCCCGTGTCTCGCCCGATGTCAGCTGGTACAGGCTCCAGCATAACCCGCGACCCGTGATACAGATTAGCATCTGAAGATGATACAATTACGGATTGCCTCGTCTTCAAGAGGATGTATGTATTTGAGAGGGAACAGAATTGTGATACAATTAATGTGATCTGAATTATGTTGAAGCAGAAATAGAATAGAGACTATCAGACGTAACCCTTGCGTAAGAATTAAATTGCAGAATTTTGCTTTTAATTCCAGCAGTGACAGATGAGGTATGAGGTACAAAAGCAAGAAGCACATTTCAATGTAAGAATGAAAACAATGTGTGGCCTCATCTGTCAAACTTATAATTATGTAGGGGAAATTGGAGTCATAAGAACAAGGTCAACATTTAATTCCTCTGTTTTATGCTCTCTTTATAAAAGTTTTATTCAATGGCCAATTCAGTTCTGTCTCCCTTGTAACATTGTAGACATTAGATTTAGCCCTCTCTGAGTGCTTTTCTAGTTTTCTACATTTAAATATCTTTTAACAAGGTGCATGTTTTCCACATGACAGCAACACGTAACTAACTTCCTACCTCATATAACTGAAAGGCTTCTTGCTGGTTTTCATTTTCTGTGGGATTACTTGCTTAATCAACTGCAACTGATCAGCTGTTCTGATTGTATTTGCTTCATGCACATTTTGAATTTGACTCATTCTCATGTAACAGGTTTAGCCCAACAGCATGTAGTTCAGCAAAAGTGTCTCCAAAGTTAAAATCACTGATTAATGCACATCCATAAAATCATGCAATCAACGCAGTACGAAATGTTTGAAACGCGGCGAATGATTGTGAATGCGGCGATGTATCCAAACTTTAGACCAGTAGGCCTACTGAATAAATACAACAGTCTAGACCCATTTTTTCAAAATCAGGGCAATTCAAGAGCTATGTGCCCTCATGTTAATCCTGTTATCAGAAATAAAAGAAATGCCGGAAACAAACTGGAATGAGGCCCAAAGTAAGGACGGATTTTTCTATTTCTATGCACACTGTGCTGCACAATGGTCCATTAAACCGGAATTGTTTCCGTACTCCAGTACTTGCTCCTTCAAAATGAACAAAGCTACCAGGACCTGACACGTTCTTATTTCTGGCTGAAAGAGGAGCGCTGCATCCCCTCCCTGTTCGTTCCAGTCAGCAAGTTTTCATGGATGCAATCCAATGTCCCTGCAGTCTACAGGGTACCAGAAGGTCTCTGCAGTAATCTGTTGCCATTCCCTATACAATGCAGCCATTGAATTCACCCGGTGACAAAACAAAGATTTTTCTCAGTGTAATTAAGAAGTGATTCGTTCTTAGGAAAACACCAGCAAAGGCCCCCATGGGGATT
This sequence comes from Brachionichthys hirsutus, assembly GCF_040956055.1. Lineage (NCBI taxonomy): Eukaryota > Metazoa > Chordata > Actinopteri > Lophiiformes > Brachionichthyidae > Brachionichthys > Brachionichthys hirsutus. Next base: position 285,166 of record NW_027180319.1, on the reverse strand, counting down.
CAAATGAAATGTAACTGAGGTTTAATGGGTCTCGGTGGTGGTAATAACAAGCAGCAATGAATATTCATATTTTTTTTAAGGACCAATAGGGCTCTGAATGTGTTTGAAATCTTTTGCTGCTGTGTAACATACCAAAGGCTGAAAAACATGCCTCTGCCAGCAGCAGTGTGACATGCAGAGGAGAACCAAAAACACAAGCGTCAAAGTTTGACCAGACTGCGCAAAACAGAGACACAGATAAGCTGCTGCAGTGTCCCGGCTCTGAGATCTATTTTTGAACTAAGTGTAATTATTCGGTGCGAGCCAGCTGGTCACCATGCTGCTTTTTTTGTTATGCCCCTGCTTCATACCGAGACATTTGCATACTGCTAAATTGGTAGAACCCCTGTACTGTCGCGTGCAGCCAAAGTGCAGCCATCATTATGTGCCTTGCTCAGGCACCAAGAAGATTGTTAAAAAGGCAGAGATTAAGAAACCATTTCCACAACAACTGTTCCACTAAAAGAGTTTTGTTTTGTTGCAATTCCTTTTGCACAACGGCGTTTTGAAGGCCTGAAACCAAAAACATCACTGAACCTCTTTGAGACAGCCTATTACAGTTTCAACCTTATGCACACAGGCGGATGGCATCCTATTGCTGAAACAACAGAGGGGCATCAGACTGCCTGGTATTGTTTAATACTCATCAAATGCAGATTTACTGAACAGCTATTGAGATGTCATTATGTGATGTCATGGAAACACAGAATCTTTGAAAAGTAAAGTCAAAATTTTAGAAAAGTCAAGTCAAGAGTTTTCCGCAACAGCGTTGTGTAAATGGAGCCGCAGCTTTACATGGGATTCATGCCAGCCACAAATCTCCTCTATTCTGCAGCTCTGGGTTGCGACTATATGATAATTTAGGACCAGGATCACCTGAATATTAAACTGTGCTAGAGGAATTGAAGGAGTTTCAAAGGTGGGCTTTTAAAAATATATTAATTCTGCATCCCCGCCACCTCCTGCCAGGCAGCAGCCCCTTCAATAGACTGAACTCAATTACACTCTGTCTCCGACCACATCCCCCAACAATGAGCACAGGGGAGCAAGTTCATGTCCGCATGTGCCCACAATGGATGTGGCTTCAAGGAACATCCAAGGAAGAGCAAAACTGTGAGGTAAGTGTTGTTGCATACAAATTATTTTCTATGCAATAACCCCAAAGAGACAGTGAGAATGAAAAAGGAGGACTTTGATAACAAGCCTTTGTTTTTCCCCCCATAATATAAGTTACTGCAGTCAAAACTCCAGGCTAATCACCACCAGTTGGTTAAATCAAACACTGCATGCATGATAATTACCAAGACAATAACTTGCACCCATGGAAAGTCTCCTCGTCAAGTAAGAAGCAGGCTTCAAAGAGAATCCATTAGCAGATGAAATGGCACTAATTTTAGGACACAAGTCCATTAAAAGCCATTTTCTTTAAAGAGTAAAAGAGAAAGCTCATGGGGATATGTAGTCCAGTTCTACTCCTATCAGCCAGTGTGGAAAAACAAGAGCATTGGGCCACTGGGACATTCCTGCAAGCATTATCAGCTCTGCTTAACTATTCTAAACTGACATCAATTGGTGTGCAGGCTCAATCCCAGCGGAGCTTGTTAGCCCCATTTAATGCTAAAATGAGCCAACGTCTAAGTCCTGCCCTGGTACTGGGAACAGTGAGTGCTGGCTACTGCTGTTGCATTAGGTGGTAAATGTAAAAAGATATAACACTAATTACTGAAGGGACACAGGTTTTGGGAGGCTGACTCGTGCATTCGTCAGAGCAAGGGGTCACTTCATCTTGGCACTCACACAAAGTAGTTTGTACATACTATATCTATATCTATATCTACTGTGTACAAATATTTCATTAAATGCTAAAAGGAAGAAAGGAGGTTATGATACTTAAACAGAACGTCTCACCCAAAACATGCAAAAAAGATGTAAAAGTTAAAATGCATGAATTGACCAAATGACTGTTTGGCAACACGAGGTTGCTTTGCAATGCTAAAACTGAGACGTTGTAAATGTTGATGAACAGCACCCACTCTGGCAACAAGGGGCTAGGGCAGATTGAAATTACATTTCCCATGATTCACTTTTACCACTCAGGTAATTGTTGTATCCAAAATCACATACTGTACTTCCATTTACCGGTACTCACATGCAAAATACAGTATATGAGTATACCTGTGTAGTGTGTGTAGTCTCAAATCAGATACCACTTTAGTGTCCTTATGTCATAAATTATGTGTGCAACTTTTAACCACAAATATTAAGTCACATTCAAAAAAATATATATCTGCTTACCGGTACTTTTTCATTCGAACAAAATAAATGGTTCAATGTGCTCCATGTTCCATTCAAAATATAAGGGAACAACTGCTTTCACAGCCCAGGGGAAGAAGCTGTTTCTGAGACTTGCAGTGCTGCTTCTTATTGTCCTGAACCTGTTTGTTGCCCGGGTGGGTGGGGTCTGTGGCGATGCGTCTGGCCCTCCTCTGGACTCTGGAGGTGTAAACAGAGTCCAAATCAGGCAGACGGTGACCCACAATCCCCTGAGCTGTCCTCACCACCCGGGATAGGTCCTTCCTGTCCTGTGCCGTGCAGCTGCCGTACCACACGGTCGCACTGAGACACAGGATGCTCTCTATCGTGGCCCGGTAAAAGTTGTCAAGCAGCACAGAGGAGAGTCCAGCCCGCTTCAGCTTCCTGAGGAAGAAGAGCCGTTGCTGGGCCTTCTTCACCAGGTGTCTGGTGTTGAGTGTCCAGGAGAGGTCAGAGGAGATGTGGATGCCCAGGAATTTAATGTTCTCTACACGCTCCACTGCTTCCCCTCGTATGCACAGGGGGGCGTGTTCAGTCTTCCTGGACCTCCTGTAGTCCACTATGACCTCCTTGGTCTTGCTGGTGTTCAGAACAAGGCTGTTCCTCGAGCACCATCAGGTGCACTATTGCTACTGTGCACAGTACATCTGTGACTCCATTCTAACAAACTTCCTTGAACTTGGAACCGCCTGCATTTATTCATGGTGTAGTATCGTAGGCTGCCATCAAGAGAAAACGGTTCATCAGTAATATTTATCTGTTTCTTGGTAGTTTTAAAGACCCTTATTTCTACATGGCTTTTACAGTGTCGAGGTAAAAGCTCTCACTAACAAGGAAGACAAAGTCGGATGGTTGAGAATGTAATGAAGATCAAAAGATGACAGCTTATTATGTGCTTCGTGAGGCTGGCTGGCATTTATTCTATTCTACCAATCTGATTGGCATAAATGTCTCCAGGGGTGGAAACCTGTGCCCCTTGGTCAGCTTTAGTTTGAGGTATTAAATGCTTCCAACCAGATGCTGCTTTTAAAGGTTTGATTAGACAGTCTATAAAAGAAAACAAGACATGTGTATGAAGAAGATAATGACCATTAAAGATTAAGACCATCAAGAACCTTAGAAAAGAAGAACTACTGTGAAAATGTATGGCTTGTTTCTTTTAAAGAAAAGTTATCTCAAGGCATTTTCCAGATAGTACAGAGAAAGAACTGCTGTTATAGAACCCAACTCTCACATGAACACAGCGCTTTGGCAAAGGAGGTGAAAAAAAACTTCCTTTTAACAGGCAGAAACCTTGAGCAGAACCCAAAAGTCATAGTGGGTGGCCATCTGCCTTGACTGCTTTGATTCAAGGTTGCTTCTTCTTAGTGTCTTAGTGAATTTATGATGATGATGATGATGATTATTATTATTATTATTACTACTACCAATAATAATAATATATTTATCATTGACTTTTATGATTTCTTCTGATTTCTATGTGTAACTCAAATGAACTGAAAAGGAAGCGTCCTGAATTTATGAACCTATACCAGAGAATAGCTTTGTGTTTAGTTTAGTTCTGATTTACTGAAAATCAGAATGTTAATCAGTGTTTTATATTCAGCTGTATATAAATGTCAACAGTGTTTTCAGAAGTCCAGCATCATATTAGATTCATCTTTTTTCCCCCTCGGCATGCTACTAATACAGAATAGAAATACACGTCTAACGCTGAAGGTGTAGTCACAACAGCAAAGGTTTAATTTCCTGGATTCTGCCTCCCTGCCTCACCTCCATGGGTTTCACCAATCATGCTGATCACATCAGGCAGCACTGAGGTCATCAATATCTTTAGATGCGACAGGCTGAGTGTTACCGTAGCAACAGGCTACATGACTAGCAAACAGGAGATCCGAGAAAATCAGAGCTTGTGCACGTCTTTGTGTTTGCACACTTTTTTTTATGTTTATGTGAGTGGCAGTGACACATTCTGTTTATATTTTCGCTTGGAGCACTTAAGGCGAACGTCTTCTAAATGTCTGTGGGGGTGTTTTGCCCCCCCCCCCCCCCCGAGTATGGTGCAGCGCTCTAGTTCACCATCTTAGAAATCCAACTGCTGAATAATGACGAGCTTTCTCTTTTTTTCTTTTTAAGTAGAGTGACATCAGATATGTTGACATAAAGGAGATTACTTTAAGTTCTGAGGAGGATATAAATAACTATACGTAATCCACATTAAACCGCAGAGCCACCAGGGAAGAAGAGCTGCATTTTAATCCAAAAGGCTCATGGGTCGCTCTTAAACCATGTATGAGCAAAAGAAAAGCAGCCAAATTAAGGGACACACTATTATGTATAATATAAGTCTGTCCATCACATTCTGTCCTGCAGCAACTCTGTGATTTAATGGCATGTAATATTTTAGAGGCGGCAGACAACAGGCATTTACAGGAGATTATAGCCAAGCAGCATTTGTCTTGTGCAAACAGGACTTCACAAAGGGATTCATAATAAAGCGCTCATTAGCAGTGGCTTATTTTTCTACCTTATTTGCCATTTCCATAATTTGTAAAATAAAAACAGCAGCTCATGCTTTCAGACTGCCCTGATAACATCACATACAGTATTTCCATTTAAATTACTGGCTTCTGTTTGCTCTTTCACAATTTGTTGATGTTTACTTGTGATAAAAATTCGGAACATTCGCGGCTCGTAGGGAAAGAAGAAACTTCAATGTACAATTTCCAGCGAAATTTGAGTTACACATTATTCTATGAGAAGGTTGCTTCTTTAAACAAATCTAAAGAAGCGAGATCAATTCAGGATCTGCTATGGTGGTCTGTGGTTTGTGATTGATGTCTACATGAATACATTTGTATGTGCTTTGTTTTTCTGACCCATAACTGTGGCCTTAAATTAAACTGTAAAAACATACAGCCTTGTTATTTGCTCACTCTCATTATTGAAGAAATGCTTTGTATTGAAAAGGTACCAGGAGCTTTTCAGATTGTGTTCTGCTTCCTTTCTGTTTATTAAATGACTCGTAACGCATTAAGATCATTTAAGATGAAAAATAAATATTTTGAAGGTAAAGTGTTTCTCAGATAGCATATCCTTAAGGCCAGTAATAGTGAGTGGCTAAAATGTCATTCTGCTGGACTTCAATAATGACGATGAGAAGAAATGCATTACTTATCTGCCTTTACTTCTGGAAGAATCGTTTTTAAGAGTCTGCAGCCATTTGATATCCATCAAACGATTCACATAATGCTTTGAGATAACACTAACATCAGCATGGTAACATGCTCACAAAGGAAATGTTGCTGATTTAGCAGGCAGCGTGATTCCCATGCTCACCGTTAAGCATACCAACACCTGCTGATTAGCACTAAACACAAAGTACAGCTGAGGACGACGGGGAACTGGAGGTGAGGGGGGGGGGGGGGGGATGGGGGTGACGTGCTTTGCAAACATTTTGAAGAAAATCATCCAAAAATGTGCCACCATAAAGCAAAGATGCCAACCGCAGGGTGGTTCTGCATGACACAGACGGCGGGTCACTCAATCCAAGTGATTGCATTCTGGACGCTGGACAACTGAGCCAGACATCATGCAGTCCACCCAGGAGTGTTTGAGATGGTCTGAACCCTTCTGCTGCCCCTGAGCCACGGCTAAATAAAGTCAATCACTCAATGGTACAGCGGCTTTAGTTACATCAGTGGCCAGTGCAGGTGACTTTAATTATTAACACACAGTAACTGTAGTCTAGTGTGTGAAACACATTTCAGAGTGTGGTGGTGGCTTCCTGGACACACTGCGAGATTTCCAGACACCGGAATAGTGCGTGTGTGTATTTGTGCATTAAGGCAGGGTCACTGAGGAGTAATAGGATTGCTCTGCCCCGCTCCCTCTCTCGACACCCTGGCACAGACAGGTCTCCTAAATCATCCTCACATCTCTGAGCAAGATGGAGGACCTGGCATCACATCTCCCCGCCCCCCATCCTTGCTGCCGCCGTGAGCGCTCGACTCGATGTGGTACAGATACTGCTCACAGCCATGTTTTCCCTCAAACCTCCTGGAGGACTGGAATAATATCTACTCAGCATTCTGTAAATATCCACTGGGAGAATGTACCTCAGTTCATTGCGGCTGTGCTTGGGTTGCTTTATATGGGCTTGTCTGCTGATCCTTAACTCCTGCTCTTTGTTCTTGAACTGTTCTTCTCCTGTGTCCTAAAAAGGAAGGCATGTGCATGCAGAAGGAGCCTGTTTAGCGCCTGTTGTTATTTATATGTTATCTACACTCTTCCTCCTGTTCATGGTCATGAAGAGAATGCTGCCTTTTACTCATGTAGGTTTGGCCAAAGTAGTGCTACTATTTTTGTATTGTTCAGAGACACTCATAAAAGATTGAATTCCATAATGCCGTGAATGACAGACTCAGAATGTCAGGAAAACAGTGCAGTGCAGCCCCAAACAGGAGCTGGTGTAGAACAGTGGCAGCCCAGAGCCCCTTCTGGAAACCATGAAAATAAAGACAATCAGAAAAGTCATTTGCTTTGGCCACAGATGAATCAAGTTCTTGGGACACAAAGAGGATCCACGAACAGCATTGACTTGCCTTTGGGTGCAATAATAAATCTTTATTGTCATCATTCCCACCCTGTGCATGATGTATTTCCTCTCCATTCCACCTGTTTTAATGCCTTTAAGCTTGTTGTGCATTTACGGCAACAAATGTTCATAGATTTCTGAGGCAGCAGGCAGTTCTGCACATTGGCGCAACACCAAATGGCAGACACATCAAGTTAGCGTGAGGATTTTGCAGATAAAGAAGTGGAAATTTGCCTCAGGGGCCCAAACAAAAAACAAATCTACAAAAGTAAATAGTCAATCAGAGAGATGGACTCCATCTGAATGAAGAAGGAGCTTCATGTTCCTCAAATATGCAAACTGCTTGTTACACCATACAATATCAATTAGAAATGTCCGTGCATTTTAAAGCAGATTTAAAAGCAGGAATTTTTCAGTAAGCGGTTTTATATTAGGCAGCATGTTGGCGGAGTGGTGGGCGTAGTTGCCTAACAGCAAGAAGGTTGCAGGTGCAAATCCAACTTGGGGCCTTTCTGTGAGGAGTGCGTATGTTCTTCCCATGTCTGTGTGGGTTCTTCTCCGGCTTCCTCCCACCACGAAAAACATGCAAATTAGGTGAATTGGTTACATTAAATTCTCCGCAGGTGTGTGAATAATTGTCTGTCTGTGTGGCCCTGCGATGAACTGGCAGCTTGTCCAGGGTGCCTCTCGCCCATTGGCTGCTGGGATAGGCTCTGGCACTACCCGCGACCCAGTTACGGATAAAGCGGTTGGAAAATCAATCAATGAAAATCAATCTACAAATTGCAATATTTGTACTAAACTAAGGCATGCGAGTCCTGCTTCCCTGCTGATTTCATGTTGGATACAAACTGATGCCCTTATAAACATGCTATACTTGTCCTGTCCAAAAATAGTAGGAGTAATGTAGTAATGATCACAATCTTGGCTGCTTAGGAAAATTATGTCAACATTATGAAGCAATTGTTGCAGCGAAGATCAACATCTCAAAGAAAACGTAACAATCTTGATTAAAATTGAAGCATTGAATCATTTTTATTGGAGTTAAAAAAAAAAATTCAAATTTTCAGAGTGATATTTGTGGTCATAGGAGGAAAGTATACCTACATGCAGTATAGTACATTTGCATATACTAATGTATATGATTGACCTGAAATATCACTGACAGTAATTGAAATCATTTTGAGACTGCAAATGAACAGCAACACAATTGTTTTACTGTCTTTTTATAGTTATTCTAGTTTTTCACGAGTGTGCATGGATAAAAATGTTCCAGTCCTGTAAATGTTTCTTCGAGTCACATGCAAATACACTGGGAGCAGTAAAGCTGATTTGATGAGCAGAAAAAGCTACAGAGTGCACCTCAAAGACAAACCCTCACTTTGGCCTGGAGACTGCAGCTATTGGAAGGTGGATTGCAGCGTATCTGCCTCAGGGCTCAGCTCAAAGCTGCTTCACAGCTATCAATTTGACAGACTTTGTTGATCATGATATGACAATAATTAGTTTGGCCCTGTTGGATTTATCTTATCTTTGGCATATAATTAATCAGTATGACTGCAATAATTGCAACTGTTAGTCATTCTTTTAAGCTCAACACACTTATTTACAAGCCACTTTTTTTCTTCTAAGGCATAATTGGATTGTTTTATTTGTAATAATTGCATTGTGAAGATAATATTTTCTATCTCCCCGTCTGTCCGCCTCCCTCCTCTTTTTGTAAGAACGATCCATCCCTTACTATCCTCATCACCCAGAGGCAAAGCACTTTCTGCCGTACGTTGCCAACAAACTTGCTGCTGCACAACTTTGATTTGGTGGGAATAATCTAAAAAGAGAAGGATAGCTTCTGCAGTGGTAAGCTCCAGTAAACTAAATTTAATGCATGAAGTTATTCACTTTTGCTTTTGGTCTTATCAGATAATGTCTCTGGGGGTCGTTAAAAAAAAAAAGGCTGCAGAAAGATTCTGAAGTTTAATTTATGAGCGAGTGCTATGGGGAAATGACGAAATATGTGATGGTGATGAACCATGATGTACAGTACAAGATTATAAAGTTAAGGATTTGGTGATAAATTCTCATAGTTGATTTTTCTAGAGGTAAAACACTGCAGGGTTGAGCAAGCAGGAAGCTGTCTGCAGCAATGGGAGAGTAAAGGAGCTGGTTCCCTGGAAGCACCGCTGCGAGCCTGCACGGCTGCCAATCCATCAAGCTGTCACCTGCCCCTTTAGTGGCGCGGCTTTAACAGCAGTACCACTAGAAACAGGAAATCAAACCACTTACAGAATTTCAGGGTAGCAGCTGAACTGAAACAGAGCAACTGGATTAATGAAAATAAGTGTTTACTGCAATAAAGGAGAAAAGCACATCTCATTTCTGAAACAAGCAAGAGAAGACAATTCAGATCCAAATATTTCTCGTCCATTTTAGAGATTAATGATCAGTTTTTACTTTGAAGTCAAGTCACAAGCATTTAATTTTGTGTTGATTCAAGGCTGGGCAACAATGAAATGAAGAGTTGCAACTGACAATAGTGATAGATGATGTGTCTGATTATGTTCTCCAGCAGTCCTTATTATTGCTCAAAAATGTGAAAAGGTTATTGGAGTGCAAATCACTACATTCCATATTTTGCTTGACAAAAGAACGCAAACCCCAGATATGATCAGATTACGCTCACATTAGACTAATAAAAGCGGGGAATGAAAATTCTGCAATTTTCTCTTTTAATACAGTACAGTATCTACAAATACGGTAATATATAATGTCTTTAATAAATGTATTTCACATCAGAAAAACGAAACCCTCTCCCGAAGATAGACACATTTCACAGGAAATGGAGTTTACATCCAAGTAAACATGGAGCATATACCTCCTTAAAGGCCCTGCATTCATATCTGTTTAAAAGATATTACATTTAGAAACAAATTTCTAAAAAGTATCTTAATGTTTATTCTTAAAACATGTGTGGTGTCTGTATAATTCAACAATTGTTTTCTTGCCCTAATGAGGGTTAATCATCACACTTATAGGATTAGAACAAATCAAAGATCTGGTGAGCCTCATTTTATTGTACAACATGATGTACAATAAAATGTGTTTTACCCATGTAGAATGTTTTTTATGATAGATGTTATTCAATATTTTTGAGGCAATAGACGGAGCGATAAATAACGATATATTTCTTCTTCTCGTAATCAATCTCAGCTAAAAAAAACAAGTCAATAGATAATTTGGGGTTGGAGCATGTAATTACACTTGTCAGTGAATGAGGTGATAGTTATTGAAGCATGCAAGGTCATTCATTTTCAGAAATTTGTAATAAAAGAAATAACAAATCAAAACCCTCAACATTTCAATTATGATTTTATTATGAGAGAAATATGACTTTACATCGCCCCAAGGGTGAGAATAGAACATAAATAAAACATTCTTACAAAATGTTGCAATAAATCACAAACGGAAACTTTTTACATTTGATTTGTTTTATACATGAATCATATTTACATATTTTTCTTTGCCCTTTTTTTTTTTACATTGTTGGGAATGAAACAATTCTGTACCACTTTCATGGTACAAGTGTTTCAAAGCAGAGGTGTACAGCCCTCCTGTTTCTCCTGAGAAGATGCTGGGTTCTACTCTAGTGCACTTTATCATTAAGATTTAAGGCTACGCAGGGTCCCCCTGATAGAGACATCCGTCTCATCACCAGGACCATCATCGCTGGGACGAAGTTCATTTTCTCGACGCATCTGCTGATTGTCCCTTGCAGAGGGAGGTTTGTGGTTCTGCCCAGTTGCTCCTTCCAGTCGTTAGAATGTCTTTTCTCATTTTAAAGCTGCTGTCTGGTTTCACTGAATAACCAATTACAATCTGACAACGTATTTGTTGCTGCAGTCAATTACAAATGTCATGGGGAAAATAGAGCGCGAAAGACTGCGCTTATCACTGAACGGCAATGACCTGCTGAGAAAAATGACAATTTGTCACAGCAAGAAGGACGTATTAAAAAGAAATTAAAGAGTAGTTTAATCATTTCTGCTCTTCAGTTGTTTTTGTTAGAGAGGGAACAATTTTAATCAATAGGTGCAGTGCTCCCTAGTGGCCAAAGCCCACCTGAAGGGAGAGGAGAAAACAAAGCCCATTTCTCTGGTTTTTAACAGGATTACACTCGAACCATAAACAAAAAGACATGAAGCTACTAATTGGCTAGCCCTGTAAGCCTCTTAGAAGACACACTATAATAAACCAGCCCGGACATGAAATCAAATCCTCAACAGAGACAGCAGGTTAACAAACAAGCACTTCAAGACAAAGAGGCAGCTAGAAAGCAGGTCCTTGGAGCCGCTTTGTCATTCACCCAACACATTTTCCCTTCCTACCTGTCCAGCAGGTAGTTGCGGCCCTTGATCTGGGCTCGGTGGTGGAGTTAAAACACATGCTTAAAAATCAAGATGGTTCACGCCACCTCGCAAACATTAAAAGCCGCAAAGCCCTTTGTTGATCTGAAACCCGAGCAGGGGGACACTGCAGCATTGTTAACGTTCTTTAGTACATTTTCTCTCTTTGGATCATTGTTGCTTTTCATTCGAATCAGTGCCCTTGATTTACACACACACAAAAACACAAGGATCTCATTGATTGATATCTTACACTGATAACTAAAAAATTGCATCAACATGTCAGGACCAAAGTGCTGAACAACACCGAGTGTTGGTTAATTTGAAATGATCAGAGACTCAGGCGGTACCCGCTGAGCAGGTTCAGTCATCAAAGGTCCAAAAAGGGACACACAACATCATTTGCTGCTTTTTGATAAATGCCCTTTCTCAGTTTTCTCCGACCAGCTGCTTTTCCCGTAAATTTCCCAAAGCCATCAGCTGTGTGGAACTATTAAGAAGAGGAGGGTAGAAACAGGAAGCTCAACTCTGACAGAAACCGTATGCTACATGAAAGGTTACATGCAATAAAAAAAATAAAAAAAACTGAAGGAAAGCCACGCTTTTTGTCACTTAGATGAAAGATGAATATTAAATAAGATGAAGTGAGGATCAAATTAATAACCATCCAAGGCTCTACGAAACAATGAAATACAAGACTGAGACATTTGATGCATATCCCAATGCGGAGTCTGGTGTAGCAGACAAACAGCTGAAGAGTTTCACTCCAAAATGGAGACATCATTGCTTCAGAAGCATTAAACACCAGCCAGGGAACATGATTAATGGCATTAGGTAATTATAGAGGATTACTGGAGGCGTCGATCCCATTTCGCTTGTAATCCTGAGGCAAAATCCGTGAACAAAGTGAGTAGTCAGTAGTGGAATGTTACTTTCAATGTGGATCTGAACATTCTATCATCAAACAACGGACAGATTTTCCTCTGTGGTTTCAGTTTCATTTAACCAATAAGGTAGGATGATTAGGAGCTTCCAGTGCCGCATGGAGATTGTTGACATTCAGCATCTGTTTCCAAGTGGTATGTAATGGTTCTGTTACAGGGTGCTGATTGGACCCAGTAATAACCATGGAAACAAAACGGAAGCTGAGCATCTGACATGCTGGACAGGGCTTGTAACACAATCTGCTCTCACACGACTTCAATTTGACAAGTAAGCAGATTCTTCAACTTGAATACTTGAATTTGCTGTAATTTAACCACAACATCTTGAAAAGAGTTTCTGGCAAACTAAAAATGTGCTATTTCACTTTGCACTCCGCGGGGGTATACGTACTCACACCATCAACATATTTAACTTACCAGAAACTAAGACCCGTGGTTTAATTTAAAAATAAAAATATATTTTTTGTCTTTCTCTTGCATTTAATAGTTGACAGCACGACATGATGTGCAGAAATGACTGAAAGTCTTTTCAAGGTGATTTTCAAGGTGCCAGAGAGCCTGCTAGTTAGCTGCAGCCTTACTCGTGAAGATGAATGTTATTACTACTTGGCAGCAACACTCTCCTTTGGATGTTAGAACAGCTGTGATGGGTTGCTGATGATGACGGAGGAGGAGGAGGAGAGTCATTTTACTCAACAGAAGAAGATCTGCCCATCCACAGGAGGTTCTGGGAGGTGCTCGGGGTCTGGGGGAGGAGAAGAGAGGAGTAAGTGTCACCATCACAAGGGTTAAGAGGATTATGTCTCATCTCTGAGGACGGTTAGTGCGCTGCATCACCCCCCCACCCACCCACTGCCCGAGTCATCTCAGGCCCATTCCAGAACTGACGCTCAGGAAGCAGCTGTGTGCGTTAGCTCGCTGCTCATCAGCCATCATTTCTTACACACAGAGGGATTTTACTTTCAAGAGTATCGACTCCTTTAATTCCTACTGTTGCTTAAGTAAGGTGTGCGTATCGTGTTCAGTGTGCTGCTGTTCCAGAAAGGCAAGGCGACTCATTCAAACATTTTCCAAATGCCTTCTCAGCTGAACCTGAGACGTCTCCAACGTGAAAGGCGTCAAAACTCTTCCTAAAGTCCATCCATCCATTCCCTTATGCTTGTTTCCGCTTTGCAGGTCACGGTGGGGTACAGCAGTCCCGGACATGGATGTACATAGATTAGTGCTCAATCCACATATGAACCACGCTAATTGTCTCTGAAATCTGCTTCAGTGTCGTCTTTGGATTAATACAGAAATGATGTCTGCAAATATTCTAATTCAAATGCAATTCAGATATTTAATTCATAATACTAGAGCTACCAATTATCTTTCTTAAAAAGACAGATGTATTTAACTACCACTTTAATATCTCATCTCGTCGTCTTTCTGGCCAGCTGAGAGATGTAATCCCTCCACTTTAATACATGTACATCAAATTTAGTTCCTGATCTGCCCTACCCAGCATGCACTGCAGCTTGAAGTGAGAGTAGCGAGTACATTTTCCTGTTTGGTCCATTGCTGGCTTCCTTCCATACATCAACCTTTCATGTTTCTTCTGTCTGATAACGTCAGGTGTCTTATCTTGAAAATCAAAAACGCTTGAGTCCAACCTGTTCACTCAATGAATGATTCAACCAAACTGACTCTTGTCCCTTCTCTCCTGTTCTCTCTTCCTTACCTTCCGTCTGAGCACTCCCTCCTTTGCCCTTCTTCTTCTTCTTTTTCTTCTCCTTGTCTGTTTTGCTCTTGTTCTTGGCTAGCTGCAGCAGGCTTTTCGAGATCTGGTTGTTGGCTTCAGTGCCCTTGAGGTTGGGATTGGAGGATGAGGTAAAGGGATTGAGGATTCTCCCTTTGGGCTTGGGAAGCTGGAGCTGCAGGCTTTGGAAGGAGGAGGAGAGTTCCAGTGGATCCAGCTCCAGAGACCTGGAACTGCCGGGGACATGGGATTCATCCGATGTTGTAGAAGGAGTCCGCTGGAAGCAAGGGATAGAAGAAAGATGTGAAGTCATTACCTGTATCTCTTAAGCAAATATATATGAAAGGTGATGTTTTTTTTACCAACACTGTAATAAATAGAAGATGAGCAAGGTTGTTTCCAGAAAAAACGGCTTAAATTGTGGAAAATGTATATGAATCTATGTAGAGGTTATGGAATAGAAGCCAGGGAATGTAACTCTGCTTTTTGAATGCAGTGCAGCACTGTCTGCTGGTTAACATATTTCAAAAAGCTTTTATAGAGCAACCAGGTTCAGGTTCAATAAACACGCTGTTGAAGTGCCCTTGGGGGGAAACAACAACTCATTGAAAGATGCCCTGCAGGGGCAACAGCTCATGGCATCGTCATTGTTATCATTATCATCATTTGTAAAGTGTCCCTGCTCACCTCGGCCACGCGGACCTCCCCCATCTTGTTGAACTGCCGCTGCACGGCCTCCCTGTCCCTGTCCAGCTTCCTCTGGGCATCTCTCAGCCTCTCCAAGTCTCTCTGGTACTCGTCCTTCTTATGCTGCAGCTCCTTCTTCTCCTCCTCCAGGTCCTTGTGCTGCTTCAACACATCCTCCACCTGCAGTGGGTTGGAGGTCCAAGAATGGATTTATTGAAATGTTGGCCATATAAATATCTGCCTCTATCTATAGAGTGGTTTCTAACAGCGGAAAAAGTATTTTATAAAATTTTATATTTATTTATGGTTTCAAGAAAAGACTGGGATCGTTGTGGAAAGCTCTCCAACACCTGAATGGACCACTCCTCAGGTAAAGAGGTTCATTGGTAGCCGGTGATGGTATCAGGATGGAGTGTGAAATGGAAAGAATACAGTTCCAATCAGAGAGCGCTTTCATTTCATGCTTGGAACACCTTATTCTGCACTGATCTGTTGGACTATAATGACGGGGAGACAGTTTGTTCCACCTCTGTGAAGCCTGCGGAGGCATTAACAACACTGACGGGGGTCAGGAGCGTGACATGCAATACTCTTGTAACCGGCTCACGCGTGCATCCTTCCCTGGGGGTATTAAATGTGCAGCAGCAACAGGAAGTCTTACTTGAATAGGAAACAGAGGCGACCTCTAACTGGGGACAACGTGACATATGTCAATATGTGTTTATGCTCAGGGTTGCGTTACCCGTCGTGCCAACAATGTGATGTTGTGACACTTTGGGTTGATCCTTTCTGAACAAACCAAAACGGGCCACAAAGAAGGGAACTCATTTTGTCAGTGTTGAATGCTGTCTGTCTGAAAAAGGCTTCAGCCATTCAGAGGCATTGATGAGGAAAGATTCACCCTTTAATGAAAACCCTTGCTTTTCAATGCACAAGTGCAAGATCATCAGAAGATGATCGTTCCAGGTGGAAGTTTAAAAGCATCTGTGATGGTGTGAGGGGGGGGTGTTGGTGCCCCTAGTATAGGCATCACAACTATAGAGGAACCATCAATGTTGAAAGGCACATATTGATTTTGGAACGACAAATACAAACAAGTTAAGCAAGACAATGAAGTCACATTGTAGCGTCTCGCTACAGTCTGGGTCCTCAAAAGATGCAGTGGATTATGAAGAGCTCCAGTAATGAGCTCTAATTACAAGCATCAAATTCAGAATGAGCGCATATATTAATAAAACAATAACAAATATTGTGCATCTGGTCTTTGCAACTGCATTGAATTACATGTAGATAACAAATCTTATCTTTAGGAATTTTGGATTGTATAAGGTGCTATTATCCAAGATAGGAAATGAGTACAGATGTGTGTTGGGGCCCCTTCAAGGTCACATTAATGCAAATGTCTCCTTCTATTAAAGAAATACACGTCGGTACTCTCTCTTCTTTAACACAAGCTTCTAACTGTCTCTGAAGAGGAATTGTTGTCCTAGTTGTTGCAAATTGCAGGAAAAAACTTTCTGACTTATCTCTCATCAGAGAGAGCTGGTCTCACGAGCTGCATTTAAAGCTCATGACTGGAATGCAGACACATCTGGTTGGAAATGTGGGATTTCACACAGGTAGTTAGTAAAATATTTACCTATTTATTACTCATGGATAAGAAGGCCCAGTTACCTGTACGTGCACCAGCCCCTCCCTTTCAGTCAGTTGCTGCTCCCTCAGCTCCCACTCTCTCTCCCGTCTCCTCCTCTCCTCAGCATGAGCTGCCTGCTGTCTCTGCAGGGATGCCAGCTCCTGCCGCTGCTTCTCCAGGCTGCGCTGCTTCTCCTGTTCGATCAGTGTGCTTGGCCGCGAGGACGCCCGCGATAACGACGTGCAGGAGGAGGAGCGCTCACTCAGGGCCTGCCGCTGGTCCTCTATGAAACTATCCTGCTGAACCACCACAGCCTGTCAGACACAAGCACAGCAGCAGGACGGATAGTCCGGGTCAGTTACATATGCAAGCGCTACACCTGAAAACATCTTCAATTACGATTTATTTATCCTCTTTGTTTGACATTAAGTGATGCTTTCAGGCTTGTATGTTACCTGCAGAGTGCTGAGCAGGAGGTGCAGGTTGGACACACTGTGGAGTACCTGCTGTTAAAGAAAAGCTGGGTCACCGAGTGTCCTGTTGCATGGTGAAATCTGTTTGGTTGGCGTCATTGTTTATTACTGTACCCGACTTATAGTTGAAATTCACCATGGATGGTTGCAGTGCTTTCTTTAAAATGCTGACTTTTCCCTTTAATTAGCTCTCGCCGTGCATTGTATGCATTTATAAGTGCTTTCAGTCAGCTTTAAATTGACTTGATTTCACAATGATGTGACCTTTTCTTCATTCAAACACTAACAGAGACAAGGCCACTGAGCATTCAGCTGTCACAGAATACTCCAATTAACATTCTCTACAGACCGCAAGAGAATGTCTGAAGGAAGTGTTTCTGAACAAGATAAATACAGCACGGTGTCGATAACGGCCTATATAACAAATGGACCATGGTGGGAGGTAAAAAATCAAATTGGGGTGTACCAACATTTTATAATTTAAAATAAAAAGTGATCTTATAGCCAGTATATTTTTTTAGTATAGTTAAATGTAATGGATGAAGAAAGGAAACTACTCATTTATGAAGAATATTTTAAGTGAGAGCGCTTTTGAACGCAAGGGACTACTTAATATCTTGAGTTCTTGAGAATTGCTCACCCACACTGCTTCATCCCTGACACTGTTGCTATAGCAATATGTCAACATCAACATTAAATTACAAATTAACCTCATTAAGAAAACTAGCACAAATGGCGCGAGAAATGGAGAGATAGAGATAGAAAGAGAATAGAGGAAAATAAGTCAAACCATTTCAATTAGTCGATTAATCAGTTAATCCATCTTCTCACTTATGCTCTTACTTAAGATAACACCGAATTGAACAATTAATACCCTTGGAGCCACAGCAATTCATCAAAATAGTGTGAAACATGATTCTCGATGGGCATGGAGGATATGCAGACATATATATCCTTTACAGCTTATTTTTACAAGCAGTGCATGGATTGTTGTAACATTTACTGCACTTATCCTTGCATCCTTCACTTTGGTGATCACTTCATTTCCCAACATCAAATTTTCACTGCCCACCTGTCCAGTAAATGACGACTCCTATCAGCCTCAGCTGCACTGTATTATGAAAATTAGCCTGCAGCTTTCTCTATATTCATATACAACTAATTTTAATAATATTTAAAAAGCAGACACGACCTTTCTAATAATCTACCTTTTTGAAGTAAGTGTGCTTTAGTCAATGACAAAACAAACAACACAGCAGCTGCTGTTTTAGATTCTGCATTAAATGATGCTGCTAACGATGATGGTAACACAGTTTTTAACAGTTTCCATGTAAACGGTGGCTCTAATTGAGATGGCGACAGGAAGTCAATTTTACCTCACTGTTCCTCTTCAGCAGCAGAAGCACATTAGCATTTCCCCCCTGCACACAAGCGAAAAAAACACACTCAATTCTGTACAGCGACAATAATGCCTTTGGACAATAAAGTCTTTTGCTTGCATGACGTGTATTCATGAATGGATACGCTAAAGAATGCTATACTTGGTTGTGTGAATGTGCAACAATCTTATTGTATCTCGTTAATATGGAAGCATTGCAGCTGAATCTTAAACAGCGATGCGCTAAACATATTCAAATAAGTATTATCCTTTTACCGGTACATGAAAAACCATGACCTGACAGAAAAAGTAATTTTACCTTATTTTCCCTCTGAGCCCCAGTGAACTTTATGCCCAGAATGAAAAGCTAATTAACATTAAGTATTGCTTTTTTTTTATTCAAGCATAATTAAAAAGGAGCAGCAAAGTGTCAAGTTGGGTAACGGACTAAATAAATCATATATATTTTTAAAAGCAGCTTATTGTTCCTTAAAACGTGCAAAAACTGAACGTGTGAAATTCAGTCTCTGCATATGAGCAGGATCTATGAGTAAAACAGCTAGAATCCAATGCAGAGCTGCAACAGCAGCAACTAAACGCAGTCCATTCATTTTCATCCACAGCCAAATGCTTATTCAACTGATGGTCGCCATTAGCAACTGAACATAGCAGGAAGGGTCAAAAGACTAATTAACTTGAGGGGAAGAACCATCTAAATGAATTTAATGGTACTGTTAATGTTGAAGGACAAGTGCACCCCCAAGCAGGGGTGCAGGTTCTCATTATGGTGTGGGGGCATAGCGACTTCGGAGTCAACAATTGGCTGCCGAGATGCCGACCTTCTTTAAAACACTGTCGGACTCCGTCCTGCGCAGATCTCCGACTGTATCCTCGCTCTCGTCTCGGTCTCCGCCTGACAAGAAGAGAAACCACAGGAAGCAGGAATGAAAAAGTTGCAAAATAAGATGCCAACTACAAGAGGAGATGCACAAGATTTTCAATACTGTCGCGCATATGCCAATATGCTGGTAAAGTAACCTTCAAGTTTGTAATGTCACAGTTTCAAATGAAGTCGATAAATAATTAGATGATAAATAGTGATTTTTGCCCTGCACGTCCAGCGATAATTGAGTCATTTAACACTGATTATACAAGAAATGATGGTCTTTATGGTGAATTAAAGAAAATTAGTCAAATCTTCACAACTGAGGACTAAATAATTTAGCTTTTTTCCCTGAAAACAAGAGATGGATTCATTACATTTACCAAGAGTGATCTTAAAACACGCTGATCTGACTGTCACAGGACTCCATCATGTAGTCTGGGCGCTTACATTTGACCACATGACCATTGTGCACAATCTAGACTGGAGAACGTGCATGTGGCAGCTGACTCACTCTTACTGCTATGCATCTGGTGACTGTCGAAGCCCCCAAAGGTCTCAGCCCGACGGGGCAAAGACACCGGCCCTGCGCCTCCGCCCTCCTGGATGCTGGCCATTGCCCCGCCCAGACTGTCATTCACCAGCGCCTGTAACGTCTCCACTGTGGACACACACAGAGGGAAACCAACAATCTGCACATCAGTAAGTGAATTATCATGGCTAACTGTGTTACTGTTCAGCTCCCCACGCATGAATCCTACCAGGCACTTCTCCTGTCAGCCTGGTATTGGCTGCTGTTGCTAAGCAACTGTTGAAGACCTTTTATTTAACTGCAGAGCTGTTTTACAAAAACTTTGAATACCCTCACCAACTCAAATGAAAGAAACTACAAAACGTATCCACATCTGTATACTGCTAATGCAGATCTGTGACCTTCGCAGTGAAAATGAGGAGACGCAAAGCCACTATTACTTAGAGTACACATCGTACCCTCGGCAGAAGAAATGATATTATTAGTACCAATTAACATGCCACATGTCAACAATTATTGCCCACTGGCTTTAGAAAGAGTTGGTAACAAATGCATTTTGTGTTAATGGAGCTCAACCTCTGCTGCTAGCTGTAAACGTGGAATCCACTGCAGAAGCTCTTGACACATTTCTCCAGCATTAGAGCTGAAAACAATTCGTACTTGAAGGTCAATTACACAATTTGTAAGCCTAGAGCAGATTCCTGGTCTGCTGGACCACTGACATCATTTTGTGGAACACACTCTGCCTGCAGCAGTACTTGGAAATCACTGAGAGAGGTGGCTGCGTCCGTGTTTGACGTCTCATCCTTCCCAAAAGACTGACGGCTCTGACCACTCAGCTCCAGGTAGCAACACAAATAACTTGTTTTTTTTTGGAGTGAAGATAATACACTGATTTATGTTGGTGGACACCAAGGAATACTGCTTAATATTCTACAAACATTGCTTTTGACAGTGACAAAAGTTTCAAAGAATGACTTTGTATTGTCCTTAAACGCTTGCAATCTGCTCTACTCTAGGTGACTGCTTGATGTGCTCAGAACCTGGCAGAAAAAGATTTCCTATTCTGTCCCTTGGTCAGGAATTAACTGTCACGCTAATGACAATGAATGCAAATTTCTCCTTATCTTGAATTTATGCGCAGGTCTCCATTGACAAAGATTACATCTAAAGTAACTTATATAAAAGATAAACAAAATAAATAAAGATCTGGATAAGTTACCTTTATTAACTCTATTGATTACAGTAGGATTATTTTTTGTTGCACGTCCCTGACTGATTAACCTGAGGGCAATCTCTCCGCAGCTCAACACCTCAGCTTCACAGAATTTGTGAGTAAGCACTAAGACAAGGTGGAGAATTACATAAATAGTGTGTTGGAATTTGAATTATCCGAGCTAGAAATAAACGGAACACTTCTATGAACCACTGCTCCACTGTGGATTCATTGAAATGAAAGGGAGAAACCCATGTAGATCCCATTGTGGTGTCACGTTTTGGAAGGAAGGTCCAGTGATCCCACTAGATTTAATAAAATACTGGACGGAAATAACAGAAAAGTCCATCAAGATGTGGATAGGATGTCCTGAGGACAGTCCATTTAAGCAAAACCGGCATAGCCTGGATCACAAACAAAAGATTATTCATCAGTACCCTAAGTTCGAACACCTGCTCTGCTTGGTGAATGAACAGCATGTGGTATAGCAGATTCACATGTTGATCTCAGTCAACAAACACAAAACAGTTTAGTTTAATTTCAGTGTTCAGAAGGGACCAATAAAGAATATTATTATTTCCATAAAACGAGAAAGATCAGTTAGTATCTATAAAACGCAGGAATCTCAAGCTCGTGATGCATCTGCTCTTTAGACGATGAATGGGAGACTGATTTCATTCGTTTCTCCTCCTGAATGATTTCTATTCCACTGCGGTCTTCTCACTTCTGAAACAGAATATGCAGCCACAGTACTCAGAACTCTGCTGTCATCCCTAACAACTTTCCCCAATATATTTTCCATGGCGCAGTACATACTTTAGTACTCTCGTTTTTGGACTTGTGAAAGAGTCGGTTATATTTCTAATATTTTCATACTTCTTAAATCACAGGAATAACATGCATATAATTAGGAAACAGGCATGGTCCCCCTCACACTGCCATTGCATTACCATCTACTGCTTCTCGCTTGAATGCAAAGTTTGGAAAGACGCTTCTGGTGAAGGACAAGAATATTGATTAAAAGCTATTGGTGCTGAGTGGCTGCACTTGCCGATACAAATGTCCTGCCAGCTGTTATATCGATTTGGCAGCCACAAGACCTGTGTCCACTTCTATTTTGCCACATAAAAATGATCAAGCCATTTAATTTCATTATTAAGAATAGACGATGAACAACAAAGTTATGGAACTTTACTTATCCTATAAAACTCTCTCTTACCTTCCTGTAGGGCATCCTTCATCACAGATGCTCCCTTGGGTGGTTCTTGGCTGCAGGCTGACCTGAAGAAAGGTTGGACCTGCCTGGAGACATCCTCGCCTGGATTTAAGCCCTCTGACATCCCCCTAAAGAGCTGCACCTTCTCTTCCAGCAGAGACATGATCTCTGTGTCCTTCTGCTTCAACAGATCTGACCAGCGGGGAAGGATAGGAAGAAAGAGAGTGAGGAAAACTATTTGTGGGATTTGGAGCAAACCCTTTCATAAAAACACACTAGGTGTTTTTTTTTTTATCACCTCGCATCTCCTTTGCTTTCATCTCCAGTTGTTTCTTGTCATCTTCCGTCTCACTGGGAATCCCTTCATCCTCATCCTTGTCCCTGTCGAACCAGGCAACATTAAAACACAATCCCTCTATCTACAAAATGTCACCATATACATAATTTAGAATGTCAATC
The DNA here is from genome assembly GCF_040956055.1 of Brachionichthys hirsutus. NCBI lineage: Eukaryota > Metazoa > Chordata > Actinopteri > Lophiiformes > Brachionichthyidae > Brachionichthys > Brachionichthys hirsutus. The sequence continues at coordinate 262,658 of NW_027180319.1, read as the reverse complement.
TGTAATTGATTAAACGCTTGATTCATAGAAATGATTGAAAAGAGGTTTAAAAGGATGGGTCATGACTAAAACAATTTATTGAAGACGAATGCTACCATTTCAAAGTTTAAACAAAACAATCCTGTAAATAAGATGTTTTTTTTTAACCCTAAATCAACATCAGAGCGTTTTGATGGATGTTGCAGACAGGCGCTCCCACCCCACCGCAGTCTTAACTTGATTTTTTTTCTTAAACTGGTAGCAAGACTAGTAAATATGTCCCACAGGCTACATTCAGATAAACGACTGGTCATAAGGAGCTGCCCCTGAAGCCAGTTTAGCATCGCCATGGAGGAGCAGCCAACTGATAGCAAAGTGCTCTGTTAACTTACAGTTTACTACAATCTGACAGCTGGGCTAGGTCTAATCCTCGGTTACAAAATGAACATATCATAGCTGAACCCTGAGAGGCCACTACAGAATATAAAGCCAATTGAGTGCAATTTTTCTTTTTCTTTTTTTTGCAGTAGACATCATGGTTTTAAGGTGAATAGCTTTGATCAGGGCCTATCAGGATAACATGATGATGTAACACCTTTTAAAAGCACATCAACATACAAATAAATCCAACTTACATGGACTGCATGGCATCCTGGATGAGCTGCATCCAGGTGTTACGCTCGTCCTTTGAGCTGGCCCGGACCTCCATCATTTCTGGCTTCTCAATGCCTGCTGTGATGAGGAAGAGGCCGCGCTCTCCGTTAGCAACCTCCCTCACAATCAGCTTCTGGAGAGAGATGACTGTGGAGCGCTGGTCCTACAAGGAGACGAAGGAGGGGAAAGAAGCAGAGAGATTGATGGAGGCAACAAGGAAAAACGATCAAAAAACTGACAATGGGAGGGGCAAGGAGGAGAGTGGAAGGAGGGCAGACAAATGATGAGGGTGGGGAAGGCAGAAAGGAGAATGGGGAAGGCCAGAGGGAGTGAATAGAAGAGAGAGGAAGGACAAATATGGAAAGAGGGAGGGACAAGAAACAAGGCAGAGGACAGAAGAATGGGGAAAAAGAGGGAACAATTAAGATTATAGGTGGAGTTAACAGGAGGATAGTAAAAACAGACCATTAGAAATGTGAGGAAGAGGGAAAGATACAATCTGCTAATTATCATTCAAGAGGAAACCGGCCAACCTTGGAAAGAGATTTTGAGCAGTACAAAAGTGTAACTAACATTTCACTGAAACCATTTTGCTGTGGTTATTCATCAGCTCACCAACATTAAACACATCAATCAGCCATATACAATCAATGTATTAACATATTCTTCAAATTAACTCTTAATAGAAATGCATTTTCTAAATGAAAGTTTTGGAATAGACTAACTTACTGTTTCTAAAATATCTGCAATCCACTGGGGTTACAGTTTATTATAACTCGAATAAAAAAAAATGCAAACAGACTCAATCACTGGATCACGTTAATAGTGACTACCCAGCTGCACAATATGAAAGGAAAGCAGAGCAAATAATGCTAACAGCAACGACAGTGGGATAGGAAAGCATTAGCCAAACATCTGGCTGTGCTCTTAAGATTTTTATTACGGAAACAATGGTTGGGAAACAAAGAGTACAGCTGCAGAAAGGAAAGAGTGACAGGAGGAGATACAAACAGCAGGATCCTACCAGCATGGCGAAGACATATTTCTGATCTTTCTCTTGGAGGAAGACAAAGACATCTGATAACAGCAGAGCATGGACATCTGAAGAACAGTGTGGAGAGAAGTCATTGCGGTTGGATGAATGAGAAGTTCAAATACATTTCATGTACTTCATATTTCCAATGAATAATAATGTACAGAGAAAAGAAATTCCGTAAATAACAATAATAAGGGTCTTGGGCAGATTCACGCCTGTACTTTGAGCTGTCTATTTGTGATTCGATTACACAGAACGGGTGCAAATTACAGGTCTGAAAAGTGGCATTAGCTGAACCTTTCACTCAGCATGCGCACCAATTTGCACTAATCTGAGCGCTGTGACGACACCGGGCTCAGAAAGTGCAGCTAGAATCGAGTCCCCTTGGCAGGAGCAAAGCCTGAGCTGCAGCAAAGCCACACACGATGAGTTGGAACAAGGAAACAAGACTTATAAAACAGCTTGTGGGTAAGCTGATCCAAGAATTGATTACTTCTACAACCCTGCATTTACTCTAAGGTTTTGGTTCATTTGTATTACAACTCCAATTTCGTTCGAACATCTTCAATATGTCCAAGTTTAAACATGCTTTTAATAGCTCTCTGCTGCTGTTATCCCTTAATGAGCATGCGATGGGTTGCAGATGTGTTGGGCCGATTAACTGCGGGCGTGTAGGTTATTCCTGGAGCTGATTGGTCAGACCCTGCCAAAGACTGTAGTCTAATATAATGAATTCTCCCAGGTCCTGGGGGCTTTCCTCTCTCCAGCCAGCAATCGTCTTCCATTTTAATTGTATTTTAAAACCATCTTTTAATGGCGGCGTTTTCCATTTCTAATATAGACCGAGAGCTGAGAAGATGGAAGTCTGACTTATTCCACAAATAGTGGAATAATAGCGTCACAAATAATGATAATTATGCTGATTCTAATAATGCTAATGCTAATAATTATAATAATGAATGCATTTTATATTTTTGAACAGTGATAGGGATATAATGAAGTTATTTTGAGCAGCAGTATGGCTTTACAAGACAGTGGTGTACGGCTTAGAGACAGTGGCTCTGGGGAAAAGACAGGAGGCGGAGCTAGACGTGGTGGAGATGAAGAATCTAAGGTTCTCCTTGGGAGTAATCAAGCATGACCATGTGGTAAGTTAGTGTGAAGTGAAGCAGTCAGTCCACGTCCTCTTACCCTTAAGTCTTCCCTGGTTGTTCTTCAACTGCAACACTCCATCGTGGATCAGCCTCCTCCTCAGCAGATCCTCTCGGGCAAATATCTGACCACTCTTCATCATCATAATGGACTTGCTGTCTGTTCGGCCATGAAACTCCTTGAGGCGGCGTCTTTTCTCATGCTCATTTACCTTACTGTCAACGGCTGCTATCACCTCCTTCACAAGCCTAACAGACTCCATTAGATCAGCAAAGTCTTCCTCGGTTTCTGCGTGTAACATGAGATGCGACAGGTCACATTCAATGCGGGTCGTGGAAGTCCGTTACATTTATTTTACCATTATAGTCTATGTCTAATAACACATTTCAATAATATAAAAGCACATTTGAAGACGCAGAGCCATTTATTGGTAAAAACATGAAACATTGGTGTCTGCCTTTTAGGCTTAGTGAACAAATATTATTCTGCAAACCCATGATAAAACCAAAATTAGAAATAATAATAATTGTACTATGGCGAAACAGGCCATTTCTAAGTCATAAATAACCCTAGTCCTCAATGAACAGGTAGATTCTAAGCAGGGGCCACTGACATATTTACTTGATACCAAACCAATTTATCTGATTAACACAATGACATCAGGAGGTGCAGCAAAAATGTTTTATATATTTTTGGCCTTGGCTGAATTTTTGTTATTTTTTATTGCCAAGCCATACAATGGAGTAGATTCTTAGATTCGTGGTCATCCAGGCCATGGTTATCCTTAAGAACTGAATCTGTTGATGGCCAACTTGTCAAGGAAGCATACCGGTACATGCCTTTGTGCAACCAATATCACATCTGAGAGGATGCTCAGTGCCAGGGCAGCAGCATTGTGACCCCATGAGAGGTTGCTTTTAGATAAGTAGTAAATATGTTATATTCTGTGCCCACTCAGAAGTCCAGATTCAAACTTCAAGGATAACTACAAAACCATTTTACAGCTTAAGTTAATGGAGCTCATTGTTCACATCTCTATGGAGTCGCCTAAAACCTCTGCGCTGTCTTTAGGTGTTTTTTTTTTTATTGTTTTGACATTGCATCTTCTTCTACCTGCTAAGGGGCACAAATACATCAAACTTGACAAACTCAGCTTTGCAATTTTAAATGAGTCTGAAGGAGGCCTGCAGGTCCACACACTGAAGCCCCAGAGTCAATATCACAGATAAAAATGTATTTTGCACTTGGGTCTTGTACAAAAAAAATGCATTAAAAAATGGAATATTTACTTTCATTGGTTGATGTGCTTCAGTGCTCTTGAGAACAAAAATGCTATCTCTAACTTTTGAGTGTGCTGCTGTAATTCTACTTAGTATATATGAGTTGGCAGGACAGAGTCTTCTTAAAGCACCTTGGGGATTAAGGCATCCCACACAGAAGTACAACCAGGCATTGGAGAAGGATTAGAGTGAGTGTGCGCTTAGGGAGGCCAACGGAATAGAGCTGCTTTAAATCAGATATAATATGGTGAGGAATTTCTCATCTAACATTGCTTGATCTTTAATTTAAAAAAAAGTATTTCCCCTCCTAAAAAAAATATGAAGCCATTATTAAAATGATAACATGAATGGATGAGGTTCTCCAAAAGGTGTGAAGTATTACCGCAGTTCAGGAATACTTGTTGCCACGCTAAAAGATTTAATGAAGCTCGTGTCTAGATTAGAGTCTGCTTTCGAGAACAGATTAATGGTTTTAACAAACACAAATTTGTGCAGTGCTAACACATCTCCAACAGGCTTTAAATCTACCTTCTTAAGAGAAGCAATATTGCCAAAATGTCAAGTCAACTTGATTCAATAAATCCAAAAATAGATAAAACATTTCTGTTACTTATTCCGTCTTGAATATAAAATTTACCTCAACTTTAAATTTGAGAATTAAAAATCAATATTTTAATCTGCAATGTGGCTGGAACAGTAAAATAGAAAAAGAACAATAACAATATAACGTTAAGAAAAAAATGTCCTTACACTGTACTTACCATATGTAAAGCATCTGAAAGATATTATGATTCATTTATGTTGTTGCTGCTTTGTTAGTCTGGAATAATGTCTGTCGCTGCCAGAGTAATCCCAATGATTCCAAGTAACCTCTATTCACTTTCCCTGATTTACATTATTTACACACACGCTGATGACATTGGAGAGAAGGACATCATGATGCTAACCTTTCGTGTGCTGCAGCATCCTCTGAATTAACACCGGGTACTTTGTTATCCTCTGCGTCACCAGCAAGATGCATTCAGGGATGCCGAGCCTCCGCACAATGCTGCTACTCATCTTTTTCTGAAACAGCAAACAAGTGCTTCTGTTAAACCTACCCACACAACAGACGGCTCAAAGCAACACAAGGTTTCAAATAACCGCTGGGAATCTCAGAATCTCATTTGCTGGTTAGCAATATAGACATAATACCTGAGTGTTTGCTGTGATTATAGATGTGACAATCTCACAGCCATAAAAGACAATACACAGAGGAACAAGAAAGCAAAAATAACAAAGACAATGCTTTTAAACAAATGTTTCAAAACAAGCATGAAAAAAAAAATCATGAGAGGCAGAGATGGCTAAGACAATAAAAAGCACTTTATAGAATGGAACAGAATGTTTGACAACTCAGATTAGATGTCTTTTAAGTGCGACATATTGCCACCACAAGTCAAGGTAACCAAAGTCAAAACAAAGGTAACAGGCAGAGATAATTAATAATAAAAAAAAGGGTGCTGATATCCAATTCTTACTTTGATAAATGCTTTGAAGCGTTTGTCTTTGGTCAGGAGGTCCTTGTAGAAATTTACTGCTTCATTGTGGCGGCTGCAGAATCTTCCGTAAACTCTCTTCATGGTTTCACCATTGGACCCTGAAAACTAGAGCAGAATGTGACAGAAATGAACACGGCGTGGGGGCATCGAATACTTTCTTATCCTCTCACCAACAACACACATTCTGGGATACCAAGTTCAACTCATCTTCAAAAATGCATTAGTTCAACAGTGATGCAGGAAAGAGTTCATTTTTCTTCATTTCTCATGTCTTTTTGCATTTCCTGTAGGAATAATTGATGCATTTACATTTATCTCTCTCCATATGGAGTCTTTTTCTGCTTATTTATTGTATAGTTATAGATTTGAAATGTAGAAACTAAACTCGATAGGAAATAAGACCTGCAGCAGTGCTGTGAGGCTATACAACACATTTAAATTATTGAACTTAATGCTGCAGTTGAGCAGATGTAGTGTCTTCAATGTTACACACTTTTAACACTTGCTCATTAAAATAAAGCACAAAGTGCAGCCCAGGTTGATGGGAATTGTATTTATTTTGTTTTCATCCCGGGGGACGATGTATGCAGGTACATCGTCTTTTAAGATGCTCTCTTGATATGAAATAGCCTCCAGACTATTATCAGTGCCAACACAGAGGCAGAATGACCTCCAAGGTGAAAATTCATTTTGTGGCTTACGACATGGACAAAAGCAAATCATCATGGACTGCCTCAGATGGTGTGGTCAATGCAGGAAATGACAAACCTCAATCGGTTAGCTGGTTGGGAACATTTTTCATTGCCATTTTTTTGTGACTTGGCTCTCAGTTGTTTGACCTCCTTTGCCCTCCCTCCCTCTAACCTGGCTGAGGAGAATGTCTCCTATCCTGTTGATGATGGAGCCTCCATCCAGGCTCCTTCCCTCCAGCTGGCTCTCCCTCTTCCTCTCCAGGAGGCGGAGAAGGTGTTGTGTGTGAAGCTCCAGGAGTTCATCTAGAGCCGGGAACAGCTTCTCTACAGTCTGGAGCTCCAGCTGCACCTCCTTCTGCAAGCCTTTGCTGAACACTTCCGACATAATGCGCATGGTCCGGATGTGATGCATTTCTGTCTGCATGAGCTCTGAAGGCCATAGAAGAAGGTGAAAGTAAGCAGGCTGAACAAGAAGCAGATTTTATATGTATTATTCAATGAATTACATAATTCCACCTCAGAGGTCTACACAGTGTCATCAAATGCATCATCAACATTTGTATGTGACATGGTTACCTTACACAGAAATAGAAATGTGCTTTTCAGAATTACTGACATGGACTGAATTTTCCCATAAGCATTGTGATATCAATAAAATCGAAATAAAAACCTCAGTGCATATGTAAATGATTTAAATCTACAGTGTCAGTAGAATACGGGTCCTGCAGATGAGACAGAAACCTGGAACAATAATCAAGGCATTCGGTCCAGACAACATCATCTTAATTTACCATTAAGCTCAAAAGATCCTGTTTAAAAACATATTTTTGTTACCATAGATGACATCCTGCCTCTTCACCAGCTCTCTGTCTAGCAGCTGGAGGTGCTGCTGCTCGACGCCTAAACTCCACGAGTCCGCTTCCAGCTCCTTTGCCTCGGACTCAAACTCCCCCATCAGCTGACCGTCCATCATCTCGGTCCCTGCACCAACCACGCAATGTAAAGCTCATGTTGCAGTTTCTACAATACAATGTGTATGACACAGCAGTGAATTTATTTTTAGCATAGGTTTTCTTTGTATTGACAAATAGCCTCTTCACTGAGGAAGATATTTGCTGTAGTCGCTGTTTAAATGATATCAAAGTACATGTCAATCCTATATATATATATATCCTATTCTGATTTATTCACACACACCATCAATGCAGTTTTGTTCTCTGATTAGTTTATTAGTAATAAATGAGCACTTTTGAAAAATTGCACCGCTACACTTAGATAAGATTCCCGTCAAAACTTTGACATGCAGCGGCCTTCATAGTTGTGATGTGTACTGACCTTCATCTGTGAGGGATTCCATGGACTCTGTGACCTGATTGGTTCTGTTGAGGGAGTCAGTAGACTGCGAGAGATAGCGCAGGCCTTTGATGGGCATCTCATCAAACACCGGACTGAATGAGGAGATAGGAAGACTGAAAGTAAGCAGTGAAACAAATACCTGACTGCAGACGTATTAGTCAAATGCTAACCTAAAGGATCTCAAATTAATAGCATGTATTCAATACAAAAGTTAAACAACAATTATTTAATTGACACACACACACACACACACACTCACCCAGCAATGTTACTTATGGAAAGACTCTTGGAGAGATTGTTGCCATGGAAAGACATGATGCCGGCGTGTCTCCGTGACGATGGCAACGTCAGGGAAGAATGGTCTTCGGGGGACAAGATGGCTGACCATGGGCGGTCCCTCGTGATGCCAGCTGGACCACAGACAGATAAATAAAAAGGAGATAAATCTACACTTTCATTGACAGAAAAGACTTGTTTCACTATCGCGAATCCTTGAGCAAAATATTGAACGTAGGAAGAAAATAATGAATTTCTTTGAGCCTTAGTTTTGGAATGAAAACTGAGGGTGATGAGGCTTGTATTGCTCAAGAGATTGAGCTCAATAAGATTATATATAATGTTTTTAATACAGAGTATTTGCTAAAATAAAAGCGTCAAACATGATGTCTGTCTGAGCATCCAGGGCAAACATCTGGTCCAGAGAAATGACGTTTCTCATTAGTGTGCAAATCACACACTGTTCTGCACTTCCCTTAAATTCCACCTCCTCATCAGAGTTGAAGCTGAAAACCAGTGACACCGAACAAAAACTGACAGTGTACAAAATGTGTATTCAACTCATGACAAGTAAATCCTAACCAACAATAAGAGGCGATGAAACTGCCAAACTATTAAGGCGTCATAAATAAATAGACTGAAGACAATGTTTAGAGAACACGTGATATTTCAATGAAGACTGTCCAGCAATTTCAGAAGAGAGGTGAATAGGCTGTTTCCCATTACTGACATTACTTTATAAAGAAAACAGTAACCCAAATGACATATCATAGTAGAACTTTTCTTTTTTAATAACTAATATTTGTTCTGACATTTAAGGATCTAGCACTAACTTATGTGACCAAAAGCATAGAAAATGGACTGAATCTGGAGATATTTGTGTTCTCACCTAATAAAAGAAATATTTATTGTCAATTATGCACAGATAACTTCCCTGCTCACTTTGAATAATGGCACAGGAGCCTGAAGCAACAGACGCTCTGTATTCCCTCAGTGAAGAATCATAATTTTGATTGTCGGTCCTGATCGTAAAACAGCACTAAAACTGTCTGAGAGTGAACAAGAAGTAGAAATAGGGAGCAGAAACTTTAAGTTTAGTTAAGCTACTTTGAGGCCAAATTATTGGGCACACAAAAACAATGCTTCTTCAATATCGTTTTTGCTTGAATCTGCAGATATACAAACTGTTACTGAAGATCTGACACTCACTTTTACTCCTCATCGCGACTATAGGGAAAGAACTTGAATCTGGCACTGCAAACTGCTGTTTGGGCTGCTAGCCAGAGAAACATAAAACAAAGGCATAAATGAGAAGGAAAAATAATCAATAAATCAAATCAATATTGGCTGCAGGACAAACGATTACAACAGAATCATTGGAGGAGTTACTCTGAGGGAACCTTTACCTTCATTTTCACCTTGGCACAAGCAGGAAGACTATCCCTGCAGCCTTTGTGGACGGACGCATTACAGTCTGGAAAGAAAAGGCAGCAGAGCACTCAGTGAATACTATGAGCATGATGGCGGAGGATGTGCGGGTGTGGAAAGGCGGGGGATAGAAAGTCTGACTGGTTTTCCTAGCTAGCCAGGAAACTCCACCAGCCCACTAATGAAAGTCAGACCGGAGCAGAGCATGTGATGCAATCGAAGGGTAATACTGCTCATGAGCGAGAGAGAGAGAGAGAGAGACACTGAATTGCATGGGAAAATTTCAATTACGTAAACATCCTCAAAGCACAAAAGACCAAGGGCCATCCCTCTAGATTGATAAAATGAAATCCATCCTGTGAGTCAGTCAGAGACATTAATTACCCTGTTTTGTACTTCTACAAACCGTCAAACCATTTTGTAAGAATTAACCTTAAGTTGAAACTGGTCATGTTAACAATGACAAAAACAACCGAGGTGTGAAAATCTGAACGCAGAAAGAGGACCACCCCGTTTCCTCTGTAGTTCACAGAATAGACGTGTTGCACAAGCGAAACCAACGATCAGACGCCACATGTACGGTTTAGATTCTGGGATTACGTCAGCTTTCTTGAGCTGGGGTGAGAAAACAATGTGAAACAGCTTCTACTTTTAATTCCACCAGTCACCTGGAAGGGTTCACCGGTGTTTATGTGCAGTACTTGAGTTGGGAGATGAGTAATGCAGCGTTGTTCTCATCTTAAATGATTTACCGTTTCTTTCTACGTCGTGAATTCCGGTTTCTCTCAGACAAAGGATCACTGCACAGCACTTGTTTGTTAAATGAGGCAGACATCTGCGAGCACAAAACTCCCCAAAACAGAAACACCCTCAGAGCCGTCTCGAGCTCCGACATTCAGAACCAGATCATCTGAAGACGAGAGCCGTTTTTTGCCACTGAAGCATTCCTGGCAGATTGTGACCATTGAGACGACTACTGCGATCTCATCTCCTTTTCAGGCTACACTTAGTGTTGCGCCAAAATGCTTGCACAATAAATTACATCCTCTTTAGGACTGCCGCTGCTGCTTCAGTGGAAAACAATGAAAAGCTGTTTTTTGGTTGCCTGCACTGATAGTCTGACTAGAATATATTAGAAATAGCTCGTCTAAAAAGTAATTGTCAACAGCTTTAACAGAGTATTAGTAGCAGTGTTCAACTAACCCTTTTTCTTTAACACAACACTTGTATTATTGTTCTTATAGACAAGTAGTTGTTGTATTGTTATATTGCAGTTACATGTGTGGATATACCTACGACTCTTTTCTTACTTCTATTTCCATCTTAAAGGACATTAAAAGTTATGAAAGAAATGAAGTAACAATAAGACAAGAGTCATAATGGGAAATTCAAAGTACTCACATGTGCAATGGAAAGCTTCCTTACTGCTGAAGGCCTTGCTGCACTGGGAGCACTGGGAGCACTGGGGTGCCTGGCCCGGACTGAGTGGTGTGAAAAGATGACCATGAACCGATTTCTTGTCCTTCTCTTTGCTGTCCTTCTCCTTCTCTTTTTTCTCTCTGTCCTTTTCCTGCACAGGTAGAATTATCCCAGTTTAAGGTCACAAACCAATCACAGCGGGAGGGGAAGGTCATTTTGAGTTGCATATTTACTTCAACCTTTATACCAGCCAATTAAACGTCTGATTTGGTATGTGGAGAGAAAACGGCGCTCCCAGACGCTGACAAAACGTCTCAGCATTTGGCAGCTTGCTTGAGTTAAAATCTAATCTGAATCCAGCAGAGTGACTTTATTACCGTGATGTACTGGAGAGCCGGGGACTTTGCATAGAAAGCAATGCATTATTTATGCTGATAACAAATCCAGTTATTGAAAGACTATTCAATTTATTGCCGTGAATCACCGTTTGCTGAATTAATTAACAAACTCTGATGTGTGGTGTATTTCTATGTGCATCACTAGCACTAGAGGTTTATAATGCCGCCGCTAAACAATAAGCGTAGCAACCGCTACCAATTACAGCAGCCAATTAATTTTCATAGTGCATATTGTGTTGCTTTCTCGTTGCTAAAGGCTCTCGTTAAAGCGGCCCTATGATGTATGAGCAGCTGACACACACACGGCAGCATTCATGACTCCCAAGGGAGTCGCGCTGTCTGGGAATCAATGCTTTGACCTTTCCATAACAGGGCAGTCTTTCTGCTGTCTCTGCTTTCATGGACGAGGTCATCCTCAGCTGTTGGTCAACTCTGTGCACCGAGATGAATCATAATCGCATAAATGGATGGAGAGGAGAACAGAGCTCTCATTCTCTTGGACTGACATCACAGCGCCTCCACCCAAACCCAGAGGAAATGGGAAAACTGGAGTTTCCATCTCATTTCAATGGCCCTGCAGTTTCTCATCATGAGGGACCACAAAGCCGTGACATAGGCGAGCTCATTTTGTTCACTTGCTTCGTGGTACCATAATGCTGAATTGACCACAACATGCCTGCATGTTTTGAAGGCCATTACAACACTTACAGAACGCTTTATAATTATTGCACTTCGAAACATTTTAGGTTTATATCTAAGAAAAAAAGAAAAAAAAAGTAAGTAAGTAAGCGCATTGCTTTCAGATACAAGCATCCACAGCAGGCAGCATGATCACTCGTGACATCTAAAGCTGCGATTAAAAAAATAAACACTCAAACGAAATACACTGCAACACAGGCGATAACTCGACTGTAAGGAGACACAGGCCCCGAGGAGAATGCCACATTTAATATGTTATTGTCACAGACTGACTACAATTTAACTGGGAAAAAAACCACAGCATTCTGTTATCCTACCTCCAGCCAACCTTTCCATCTCAGTGAGAAGCCATGGCTCCCTATAAATCTCCTGTATAACATGCCCGGCTGTGTGTGTGAGTTCCTGACGCTGAGACCAGTACTATGACTTCACCAGGAAAGGGACAAAGAGGAAGTTACTGGCTCTCTACAGGACGTGTTATTACTGCAATGACCCTTCTGTCTGGTACTGACAGTGTGTCAGCCCTGCACAAATTAGATCTGCTCCCAGAACAGTTAAACAATTTTGTTAGTTATGTTTTGGAAAAGTGAAAAGTTGCATATTACTTCAAAAGATTAAAAAATGTGAGTGGAATCCTTCAAGAAGACTGATCCCATTGAATTCAGTTAAGAAATCTGAATTGTTATGTGATGTTTTACTGGTCTGTTATTGATGCGACGGCCATTTTCAGTCTCATTAAATATACACAGATAAAGATCCATTGATAACATGCAAATTTAATTCTCATCCATCAAAGCTTTATTAATTTTCTTTGAATCTAATAAATGTGATTGATAATCTTGGTTGTAGATTGTGGTGAACTAATGTCACTTTAAAAACAATGGCTAAAGTTAGAGATGAGATTATAAACTCACAGCCAGCTCAGACTTCCTGTTTAACTTCCTGTTCACTCGTGTTTCTTTGCACGGGTTGCCCAATCACAGACAGCAAACAGAAGTTAAAGCAAATACGTAGCAATTTTTCACAACTGTCAAAATTCACATTTGTCTCTATTACAATATGGTATGCGCCTCCTGCAAAGTACAACTGAGGAAAACAGTACAACAGTTGTACTTTTTTACCATAAACTTTTACAATGGTCACAACTCACAATGTGTTAGGGTTAGGGTTATTTTCTAAGGGAACCCACCTTTGGCACGGAGCTACTTTCTGTGCAACAGAAAAGTTGCCCACTTCTTACGCCACAGACTCACATATATGACGAGATAAATGTGGCAGGCTCAAAACCAAACCTACAGGGGAACTCTCAATAGGGGAAGTGAGAAGAAATTCTGACTTTGCCCTGAAGCTAGACGCATATAGCAATCCCCTCTACGACTCTTGCTTCTCTGCAAGCGTTTGACTGAAGCTGTTCAGAGCAGCTGAAGATCCACAGGGCAGCTCACAGAGACGCCAACAAATAAATGTGGTGGAAGAAAAGCCCTCTGATTCAATATTTAAAGCCGGAAAGTCTATTAAAGAACGATTAATTTTCTTCACATAAATGAAGGCCCTCCTGAGAAGAAAAAAAAAAAGACAAACTTTAATAATAATTAGGCCGACCCACCCCCCCCAGCATTTCAAGCTGGTATTGTTGGGTGGATTTAGAGGTGTTGTGTAGATGGCTGGATCGGTTTCTGTTTTCCTATAAATATCAACTACCAACAGCACAGGTAAATAGTGAGCAATTATTTAATGTAGTCATTAACAAAGACAGGTCATCAGATCTTTATCATGCGTCTCATCCACAGGGAAAAGAATTGGTGGTATTTCGACAAAACCTCATCCTGTTGAATGTTGAGTGAAACATTCTAGCTTTGTAAACAATAGCACGGTGCACCTGCTCGGATTCATTTGTAAAAGAGGAAGTTTAAGACTTCCTAAGGTGTGTGTCTTCCAAATTCTCAAATTCTGCATCAGATTGAAATAGTAGATGTTCCAAAATGCTACTTAGCTCACCAGTTAGGCGTCACTTGCAAACTTTGTGTGGATAAAATAGCATGGTGCAAGTGTGATTTAAAGTGTGAGTAAAGTGTTGGAGATGGTGTCATTATTCAACCTATAGCTATATATGTTACAACAGAAATATAAATCAATACTTATTTTTTCCTCACCCTGGTCTTTTTGTACATCTTGCTCTTGAGGTAGCTGAAGGTCCGGCTGACTTTTGTAGTTTGACTCTTTGCCTCGGTGTCGCTCCGCAGAGGGCCAGGCTCCTCTTCAGATATACTGGTAGACACACACACACACACACACACATTTCCTTTTATATCAAACGGCTGCAATCATAAGGTTCACCTGTTCTGAAAATGATTCATTACAGCACTATAAATGTTCCATGGATAACCATGTGACTGCTCACAAGAACCTCCCCACAGCTTCTTTATGAGACTATAAAGATCCCAGTTGAAGCAAAACAGCCTATTTTGCTGTTCTATGCATGTGCCGATGTGGACTAACCTGTATGCTACTGACCCTGAGGTGCTGGAAAATGACCTCATACCTGGAAAGAAATAAGACAACAAGATTCAGGTTTTTATGTATGCATTTTCCATCTCTGGTGATGAGTCTCCTTCCTGGCTCTATCTGAAGCTGGGAACCAGCATGTTATAATATTTCTCCCTTGATACAGTAAACTAATGACCTCTCTGACCCTGCAGCATGCACAACGAATTGACAGTTTCAGGCCCAGTTGGACAAATTGGGCAGAAAATTGAATAATCCATGGCTTCCTCTCCTTCAACAGTTACCTTTTAGCAAGGTATTTAACATTACGTGCCTAACAGAAGCTGTGTTGAAGCCAAAATCAAATTGACTCTGGCACTGATACGGACCGGCAGGAGAGCTGATGTACCGCTTTCAGGTCAATTGCAATACAGGCTGCTGTGATACTGGCACAAAAGAAAGTGTTGCAGCATACACGTGTAATTCATGGCATGCATTTCAATATCCAGTACATTTTTCTTTCAAAAATAACTTCTCGTAGTTAATTGATTCTGCATTTTGCTATTCACACAGCAACAATATTTCTAGCTTGATTTGATAAAAGCTCGACCAGCACATTGGGTTTCCTCTCAAAGACTTAATGACTGACTTGACTAAGCAGAACAGAACAGGCTAGAATAGAATAGAATAGAATAGTTGAAGCATAATGGAAAGGATAAACTGTACTTGGCCAAATAAATACCGAGTCTATTTATTTGGTAACAGTTAAAAAAAAGCATGCATCATTTCTGGGAAACGAGCCTACCTCCTCCTAAACAATTATTTCAACCCAACATTCCGACACAGTCAAACGCAGAATGGGATCAGGAAGAGCAAAGACTGGGAGACAATCACCAATGAAAGTATCTCACAGACTCATATTTATCGGGAGGAAAAGAAAGGGGTTTCCACGTTTCACATCTACCGTTTATGGCTACTCTTTTTTCCCCTCTTTCAAAGACTAATCTAAGCAGAGGCTGTCTAAATGTTCAGTTGGGTAGGGGATAGGAGGAACAAACAATTTATAAGAATTATTAATACAAAGCTTGCTGCCTGGGTGAGATGTGTTTGATGCAAGCGCAGTCTAATTGCACTTTCACACTGCAAGTAGCGTCACATCAGCAGTAATTAGTGTCTCCTTCATGTTTGTCGCAGCTGAACTTTGGTGCTTCATCACCTTTCAGCCTCTATTTGTGTTGGAGTGTGTTTTTATTTCTGTTACTGGATAAACATAAACTGTATGAATGTACTCACCGAGTGTAAAATGACAAAATACTGAGGCCACATGTACAGTATATGGGAAATGCTTAAGGATATCCAATAGAACACATGATGTAATATAAGTTAGTACCACTCAGTCTTGACTTCATCTACGAGAACACGCAAGGATCTTACTGTAATGAAGTTGAAAGCTTACAGTTCAGCAGTGTGCAGCGATTTGGCTGTGTAAATGTTGTGTAACGTCTCAGAGTGTCTGTAGGTCGTTCACACAACACACATTTCAGCCAAAAAGGGAGGATGCTGTTTTTTAGGGCTGAAAAGGCAAACTTTTGAAAATGCCATGCTATTGTTGTTGCGCACAAGGACAGACCATAGATGCACTCAGACCGCCGTGTTTCCTAGATGCACATCGCGGTTCCTGCCAGCCTTATTTGCGCACACAGACAGTAAACAGGCGACTCTGGACAGAACACCTACAATAAACACTGTCACACTGTCTACGATGTAAATGTTCTCCAGCTCAAAGGATTTCCTTCACCCACCCAACTCCTCACCCTGTGAGGACAGCGGTATCATTACTTTAATGTTCACATAGTGAATAGTAACGGCTTCGGGTGACACTCATTCTGGGGCGATCCAGGAGAACAGGAACAGCTATTGGCTTTTGTTTTTTTTCTAACATCACAGCTATGTTCAAATGTAGCTAAATTTACACTACATTACTTACTCAAGTTATCATCATCATCATTATCACTAGACAAAGAGTCGCCATAACTGAATTGAGACTTAGATTTGGTGAGGATTGGGGAAAAGCTGAAAGAGAAGGAAATGCGCCTCTTACGTCTCAGGCGTCCCACTGCTGGAAGGAGCAGAAGGGAAGAACCACAGCAAGAATTGACTTAAGAACCTTTAGAATGACAGTAAGGATGGTGAAGAAAATCCTACACTCCCTATATTGGCATCGATCTTTGAAAGACCCTGCCCGCCTACACGGTGTGTTCCAATTTGTTTTGACCAATCAGACCTCTGCTGAAGTTGATGGTGGGTGGAGCCATGATGGAGTCATATGAGGTCACCAAACCACCATGCTTAACAGTTGTAACCTCTCATTGCTCCTCTCTTGCAGTAAAATATATCAAAAGGTCAGACAGGTCAAATACAGTCTGAAGACTCCCACACAGACAGATAGGCATTACGCAAATAAGTGAGCTACAGAGGACCATCGGTGTCAGGCTCATGAAGAACGGACAGAATCGTTTTTTTTGTAAACAACCATCTGTGATTCCAGGAAAACAAAAGTAAACAATCTACTTTTTGAGTTACTTTAGTAAAGTTGAAATTCTACTCAGAGCCTATAATGCCTTGAGCATGTGAAGTACACTTAAACTTCTAGATTTCAAAATCATTGACTCATGATGCTGACTTATGACATTGAAGTAAGATAATACTAATAAAATTAAAAAACAGCGACAATGAATAAAAGAGCAGAAAACAGGAAGGCAGCCTCCCAACTCACCATCGATGTCCCTCTGGCTAATGGCAAGCATAGATACAGACTTGGTGAGTGGCAGGGTCATGGGGGGGCAAGTGTTCCTCAGAGGTCGATATCTTCTTGATTTCTGAAGACAGAGAGACAAGACTGAATCAATCAAGGTGCCAAACAATGTCAAAAACAAGGATGTTAAAACAGGATAATAACATAACCAGCTACTTAATGGAAAATAAGGACAAAAACAATCAAAGTGTAGTTGTGAATGCGAGTTCATAATAAGTTTTGATTTTTGGGCTGGCAATGTTTTGGAGGATCTTATGGAGCCGACGGTGTGGCAGTGTAAAAACACGGCATCTAACGGACCAAGGTTAAGTGTGTCAGCTGACCAGGTCATGCATTCTGCTGTGCTCCTCAAGGTCATCCTGCTCCTCTGTCAGAGAAACCAGGGAGCCCTTGTGATCGCTGTCCTTCCGGGGCATTGCTGGCGGCTCCAAGATTTGGGGCACCTGGGTGGTGGGGCTCCTCAGCTCTTCCTGAGCCCTACTGAGCCCTTCGAGGCTGTAGCTGTATGGAAAAACAGAAATCAGAGGTGACCCAAAAGAAGGAATGGCTGCGCTGTATACTTATATTCCACTAGTCTCTCTGGAATATTCATCACAGCTTCCTGTGACACACAGCCGGTGCTGCTTCAAACACAAGCACACACAGACATGCACACGTGCACCTGTTGCCACACACACGCAAAGCTGGTCCCACACAGTGTTTAGCTAGCTGAGTTATCACTGGGGTCCAGAGCAGATTTACAGCTGAAGCAGTTGTAAATGACTTCCAACATCAGCATCGGCATGGAGAGCTCTGCGGCTGTGATTTACAAACCCAATTACATCGATCTATGACTGCAAATAAGAAGCCTTGAAAAATCCAATGCAGTGATCATGGAGGAAAACTACAGCCACATTTCAGGATGAGCTATAACACAGGGCGGCAGCTCTATCCTCTGCAGGACAGACTCAGTGAAAGACACAGCTGCAGCGGTAAATCTCTCTTATCTCGAGCCCCTTTCTTTGCATGGCGCTGCCTTATCCAGCCAATCATCAGTCAATCATCAGTCAAGCATCACTAGAACCTAAACCGGACTAAAAGAGAATCATCACTTGGGGATTATCAGTGACTAACAGGGGGGGCAGCACTCCAGTACTATGGTATCTATCTACCATACTAATGCCTGCATCCTGCCAGCATTATTGCATATGATGCAACAGAGCCAAAAATATCATAATTACTGAAACACAAATAGCGCCAGCAGCTGCTGCAGCTTCCTACTGTGGGAAATGACTGACTGACCCGCAGGGACATTCATACATTCACATGCTTACAGGCATATATGGCATCAAATAGCAAAAATGCAAATCAAACAGCATGTAAAAATGCCTTACTCGATGTAGGTCAGAATGTAAGCACACACTCAGAGACAAACTGTACCTGAGGGAACCAACTACTCCCACACCGTGGCTGTGGGGAGTATCGGGGGGGCACCAGCTGATGCTAACAAAGAGCAGGGTGGATGGGTTAGTCTGGAGGAAGAATGGAGACTGAGAAAAGGGAATGTATGGCAGAGTAACAACGGCAAGGATAGAGAGGAGGTGAATATGGTATATTAATCAGAGCATGACAGATGCGGAGGTGGGTTGATGTTATTAGCCCTGATTAGCTAATCAGAGATAAAGATGCAGCATGAATGCCACAATGACATTTTCACTGCACGGCTATTGTGGAAAACTGAAGTTACAATAGCAATGATGTTCATGTATCTGCATGGTAACGGTAAATCATGACACATCAGCCATCATCATATGTGGTATCTGATATGCCGAAGTCATTTTAAGCACAGGAACATTAAATGTTACGGTTTATTTGAGCTCATTAAAAGCATCTCATCTGCCAGAGCTTACTGACCAAGTTTTATTTTAACTAATCAAATTTCCCATCTTGATCCATATTATTTATCAATGTAATCACTGAATTCAAAACTCATCTAATGTCTTTACAGTGTGGAAAAATCCCATAAAAAAGCTGATTGCACAAAGAAAGAACAACATTCTCAATCTACAGGCAACACGGCCCTCTAAACCTGCAGCACTGAACTCCCTCCTGGAGATGTTACCACTGTAATACAACCCCCCGCTGTGCCTCAGTCATCTATTTGCCCCACACACATCCTGATGAGGGAAGAGGAAGCAACATTTTTCAGGCCATTCTCATGCAGGGATGCAGCACAGTGCAGCGGTAGTTCAGCATGCATAGGGCAAGGCAGGGGACCAGACAAAAGCTGCACTCAATGCAAAACTGGTAAATGTGACTCATTAGTACCTTCTCCTGTGAAATACCGGCTTCCTCTCACGAGGGCTACAGGTGGAACTGGAGGTGATGGATGAGACAGAAATGAAGTGATGGATATTGGGTTAGATGATTTGTGATATGGAGAGTCACGCTACCAATGGCAAGAAAAGGAAACACTCAACACTAACAGATTAACATCAAGCTCTAACAAACCTGACATCTGCATCTACTGAAAACCGCACGTAACGCCAAGGACAAAAGAACGGCATTCCTTTTTGCCAATTAATGAAAGTATCCATAATTCTGAAGTATAATCTAGTATCCTTTTCCAGTCTCACCTCCGCTGGTTCATCTCCGCGTCTCCTATGTTGTTCTTTCCCGGCCCCCAGCTGTGGCGACGAAGAGGCGACAGGGAGCGAATGCTGTTCCGGAGGAGACAAGACCTCCGTGGCACCTCTGTCACTCGGTCTTTGGCTTCTTCAGCTTCTCTTGCTGCACCTCCTCCCCCTTCACCACTGTCCAGTCCTGCAGCACCAGGAGCCGCAGTCCGGATACCCTCCTCTGGGCTCCAGCTACATTCCGGGCCCTGGCTGCCCTCGGGACTGGAGCTGGATGGGCCGACACTGACTGTGTCGTCTGTGGAGGAACAGGAGACGGACACCTCGCTGGTACTGTCTCCTCCCGTTACTGCTTCCTCATTCTGCAGACATTCAGCAAACATAATATTATCATTTAAAAGCATTTTTTGAAAATGAAACCACTAAAAAGTGTTAATCATGAACCACAAGAATTGATCAATTAATTAAAAAATTGCTCCGCTGTAATGAAATATTCACAGATGTATTTTTTTAAGGAACCGTGTGGAAAAATAGCCTTTTTACTTCCATCCTACATTTAATCAATTAACACTTCAGCAGAAAAACTAAACATGAACTTCAGTCCCATCCTGGTGCGTTGATTTCTCTATGAAGTAACAAAGGCCACAGAGGACTGCCTTGAATATGTCTGCAGACCATTGTCACTGTTATATCACACATAAAGCCGAGGACAATAATGGAACAGAATAGCATTAAAATAAAACAGAATTGAACAGATGTCTCTCAAATTACTGTTGATTACATGAGGTCACATTGTTCATACATCAGCCTTTCCTCACTGAAGCATGTGATGAATTAAGAGAATGCTAGAGAGCTATTTAAGCCACAGGAATGGGATATAATGAGGAGCAAATGACAAGGCTTAGGGATAATGAGCCGGAGCCACGTTATAGCGGTGCTGACATTAAGAACAACACCCGTAAATGACGGCAACCTTGCGAAAGCCAAACTTTGCTACGTAAAGGTTTTTTTTAGTTCTCCACTGATGAGAATAATAAGTTAGTAGTTAACAAGGACACATCATATAGTTTGTGCAAAATCATTATCAGCATTTTTGTCAATGAGAAAATGCTAATCTTTGTCCGACTTTGTTCCTTGCACCATCCTGACCTGCGCTCTGTTATTCTGTTCAAGCAATGAGTTTGTGACATCACGGAAACAAATCGCATTGGTGTATTCTCTTTGGCCTGAGTCTGGTGGGAAAGAGCTCTTGCATGCACACATGCACACACACACACACACACACACACACACACACACACACACACAAGTATTGTAGAGTCCATTTAGAGCTAATTTGGAGGTGTGAGCTTTAACTGGGCCTATTGTGCTGGCAGCTGCAGTGCGAGAGCTGAGCATAGAGCTGCTTCTGTTGGAGAACCAGGGAATGAAAGCGTTGCTTTATGCGACACGCACTGTTTCCTCTGGGAGTGACAGGATGCAGGAGTTTATGTGTTGGAGTCTATACGTTCAAATCCCATGTGATGTGACTGCGGTGTAATGTGAGTCCACCTGTCTGGAACAAGAAAGATGAGGAATCTTCAACTCTCATGTATTTCAATTATTCTATGACTTTAGACAATGCTTCTGTTGTCATATGTAATCGGAATGGAGTATTTCATGTTTCAGTATCTTGTACCAAGGCCCCACTGCCTTGGTACAAGATACTGAAACGATACTGTTGAATTAATGCTTCGTAGTTGTTTGGAGTGTCAGCTTTTGACTACTTACAGATAAAAAGCCAACCACAGGCTGACAAGATAACTGCTTCATATACTGTATAATACCCGCAGGACTAGCTGAGGTGGGTGGGGGGATTCAAAACCAAGGCAATTTGCATTATGAAATGTGTGTGTATAGAAGAAATGGGTTTATGCTTCATTGATTTTTTTTTCATTTTACTTTAGTGCTTTTTCTAGTTATTTTCTACCTCCAGTTATTCGTGTGCAATGCAAGTATTCAAACCACATCTCCGCTCTAATCATGAAAAGTGGCTTATATGAGAGGACAATTTTCAGGAGGTATATTTTGTGGAAAAGGTAAAGAACAGAGTCCGACCTTTCTGAAAATGCCGTCATATCCTGGCTCTGCGTTCAAGAAGCTCTCTATGTCGCTGCCAGAGTCTCTGTGAGCAGTGGAGGGGCGGCTGGTGCCACTTCCGGTTCTGCTGGGCAAACGGGGTGATGCTGAGGACTGAGAGGATCCTAAAAGACACAACAAAACACATTAACCTTTAAATAAGACCGAGGGGGGGGGCGCAATGTTACACAGAAACGGTCAAACTTGAGCTACCAGAAATATTTATATATATTGTTTCTATTTTTCCATCCCTCCTCTAAAACATAAGGACATCTGTTAGACGTCAGCGAAAAGACTCCTGGGAATCTGAGGAGGTGTGAAAATCTGTGTGGATCAATAGCCGACTGTCCTGACTGACACTGCAAAGGCAAACAATGGATGTTTGTGTTTTCAGGGTGCAGTGCTGGAGACAAAATGTTTTAAACCAGCTTTCACCACACACATCACTAGTCATCATCATCATAGGACCCACTGGACATTCTGCAGCGTTTTGTCTTTTAAACTATGAATGATTGTTTCACACGGTTGAACCGTTGCAGAGATATTGTGCAGCATGTTAGTGCATCATAAGTCACCACTTTCCCACTTGAATCACAGCCAGAAAATAAAATGTTTAAGCTACAAAAACAATTTTACAACATCGCTCCCACTGTAAACACTTGACCTAAGACCTCAGTTCAGTATTATCTGTCACATCCCAGGACTATTTGATCATAGCAACTCACCACGAGCCATTCCGGGGTTCAAACATGCCATTGCAAATCCTATGAAATGCCTTTCATTTGTACTTTTCATTCTCTTTTTTGAATATATAGGGACGTCAATCTAAGAGCGGAAGACGGCAGCTTAATACAGTGTACATGCATAGAAATCAGCTTTCTTTAACCAGATGCCGCTGGATGAGATAACTTCCTGAGAATGTTATTTTGCATCATTTCTGAAGTCTATTTTCACCACACAAAAAAGCAGAAGTTATTCTTTGTTCCTCAGGAACAATTTCCCTACTGAATATGAATCAGAGGAAGTTCCTATTAAGAAGGACCTGATCTCTACTTGAAAATATCGACAATAAATAATCAAAGATGGCAATGAAGACATGCGACAGCATGCAGTGGGAACTGTCAGCTGCAGTGAAAGACTTGTTAATATTCACGTGCTTTTACATACTACACTAGTTCATTTCACTAATTAACACAACCTTAACCCAAGAAGATCAACCAAAAGCTGCAAATATGTGACTCAGAAAAACTTGCATCTCAACAGTGGGGCACAGAGCTTATAATGGGCAACAATACATCGATAAATAAAACTAGCAATATTAAATTAACCTGACCTTTGTCAGGTTAATCAGCAGTATCAGCAGTTTAAGCGTTTATACAGAAATTATGACCAGCATGATATTCGCAGGGCAGGAACGACAGGTCCTTGTATCTGTTACATAATCACTGAGCAAGAGTAAATTAAAGTCACACACAGAGCCTCATACAGTCGGTCGACTCACGCCATCTAAAGTAGCTGCTCTATAAAACGCTGGCTGAGATAATAAAGTAGTGGTGACAAAAGTGGATGCCGGGAATTTTTCTCAGATTCCACACCATCACACCTGTCCACCAAACAGTAGCAGGAGACTGTGAGCTTTGACAGCTGTCTTATACTATCCCTTTCAAACAGAGTGACCCACCTCAAACACAAACACACACAGACACACACACACACATAGACAACAGATGAAAGGGCCACCGATGGCCATTTTTTTCCCAAGTTAGGGGTATGGTGAAAGAAACAGTCCTGTAGATAGTGGTGGAGAGCTGGCTCGTCATCTGGAGAAAATATTTTGTAAATGATTCTTGACCATTGTGGGATTGGTTCAGTTACAAGCTGTTTGCCTCTAACTTTATGGATATTGATAATGCCTGACCAAAAATTACATAATGATATCCACCATGAGATTCAACAAATATCAAAACCTGATCTGAATCAAAGTCACTTTCCACATCTGGTGATTCAGAAATATTTAAATTTAGAGGATGCAGAAAAAGTCCAACTGTGGGATGTCAAGAATAATAATAATGTTACACACCCGCAAAACGTAAAATTGCAGGTGACAGCATTTCGATTAGGGGTTCATTTTAAAATATTGTGAAAGAAACATGCTTTACATTGAGTGACCGCCAACATTCTCAGGCATAGACAATCATTTATTCACTAGTCTCAATAAACCTGACAGCAGACATGTCTGGGTCAGCATTTCCTATACTCTAAGAACAGTTGAGTCATATTTCACTGACAGACATTTTAAAATGCATTATATTATCTGCATTCACATATCCTCCTCTGCTGCACTGCTCTGTGGAGTCCCACACTGGGTCCATCCTCAGACCACTCATGTTTCCACTGTACACGCTTCCTCCCGGTCATCTGCTAAATTGTTTTCGTGATGTGTCATACAACATGCTAAGACGTGTTTTTCTACAACAACCAGTAGCTTGAATGCTGTCCACCCTCTGACTGGTTAGCTGCCTTTAAAGACTGCATGACTCTTACATCAAAAACTGTACCAGAGAACTTTGTTTCTTCTGATCAGCTCTCACTTTAGCAACATGTTTATGTCCCTCTTTTTCTTAAAGACTGAAGGACTTGGATTAGAATAGTGAAAGAGAAAGCGGTTTTTCCACAAAAGAGGAAATCCCACCCTTACTCAATCCTACAATTTATTGCAGTTTCACTAAATAACTGTTTCATTATTATTCTCTTTCCCATTGTTCATTCTGTATTTCCTCACCAAATCAAAATCCTTCTCTTTCTTTCTCAGACTGTTGATTCATCTCTTTTCCAGCAAAGATAAAGCACAGCCTGTTTTCTGCCTCGTTATGTTGATCTGTCTTCAGACTGGTTTACTAATAATAATACTTCTGATATATATACATACAAACACACACATACAGACAGATACTTATTTTATAAACATCTATGCATTTTCCATATGGAGAATTCTCTTGCAGTCATTCTTCACATACTGACAGAACTACACCTACAATAGTCACAGTCCACAGTTCGGTGCAATGACACGTTAACCAGTGCTGTTTTTAGCCACACTAGCAGTGTGGCACTAGAAATAGGAAGACGCCAAACTCAGACAGCCTGTGAAACATTAGCATTTCCACTGCGAGGATATTATGCTTCACCTTTAACTCAAAGTACCACTTTAAAAAGCTGCTGGGTTTGGATTCTTGCTACCAGAACAAATTGGTTATTAAATTAAGAGATACACTGAGATGAGTAATATGACCACCATGAGCAACTCCCACAGCTGCTGAGCTAAATGCCAGATCCCATTCTGCTGATACCATGAGACACGGAGGCTCATTTTAATTTGGAAGTTGCAGGGTCACATGCAAAAATAAGGTCAAGTGAAATAGCCTGAACAATAAGGGCCTTATGTAGCACGCAGGGAGATCGATCCCTGTGTGTATGCCGTTAGAAAATAAAGCCGCATCACCACACATCTAAACTATGCAGCTCTATTAATGGTCAAAAACTTGACACGCAACTTTCGACTTTTCACCCACGTACTTTACACTTACTAAATTTGCTGTTTTTCATTCCTCCAACTATCCTCCTGCATTTTATCAAGCCCAGTGGATGTTCTAAAGTTTTGACTTTTTGAGCCCTAACTATCAGTCCCTGAGGATCTCTTACAGGGCATTATGTCAGTGATACTTGAATCAGATTGAGTCTCCTGACCAAATATCAACATGCTATCACAAGCAAATATTGTATTCAACAACCAGAGCCAAAATATGCTGCGGTGTCTTTATTGCCAATTATGACCCGCTTTTGGGCATAAAGAAAAAACAAACTTTTTACAAGTATGGCTAACAGCACCATATATTAATACACTTATTAAAGTTATTGGAAATCGTTTCCCTCTCTGAGTAGAAGTGTTAGAGAATGAAAAGCAGTAACGCTTACCTGAGTGTTGAGTGCTGTGCGGCTGATGGAACGACGCCTCTCTGTCTCGGTGGATCTGCAGTGGAACAGGAAGACACTGAATCAGCCTCAGTGACATGTGATCATCACCCACAGAGAAATAATGATGCAGACCAGTTTGTCAGTTAGGAAGTGTGGCTCGACACACAGGATGGGAGGCAACGATAAGACTCTATTCCACATCAGCAGACTTAAGACCATTTGTTGGATTTAGTGGCTATGCTCCAGCCATCTCCTAGAAAAGGTATTGGGTAAGATCTAGCCTTAGTCCGCTCTCACAGACACTCAGACACACACAGCCTGTCGAAGATCTGCGGTTGCCAACACTGCGCTTCCTCTCTGGACTGAATGTCTACACAACAGCTGTGTGTGGATGTGTGTGCCAGTTAGAAAGCTGGATTTAGCTTAAAACCCCACAGGGACCCCGCTCTTCAAATGCTGATACAAAAGCTTTGACGGTTTGACTGAAGCACCACAGATCTGACTGACGCCTCTGAATGTAAGGCTACAGAGACCTAGAGACACCGACGTGAACTCAATGACATGTTAATGCTGGTGATGAGCTTTGATTGAAACGCGTCTCTCAACCAAGCAAAATGAATCGATCTATGAATCTACGAGGCCAACATCACAAAAGCTGAGCTGAGATAAGACGGCAGCGGATCGAGAAGCACAGCGGACCACAGCTGCAGCCCATTTATTAGCACTGACAACTGTACAAACTGTTAAACATAGGTAAACAACCCGTCATTTCCGAGCATCTCAGAAAAGTTATTTAATTAAGTCTTATTCTTTAAATGATCAGTTGATTTATTTGAAGAATCCTGCAGGAATGGCAGAGTTTAACTTTCCAACCAAATAAAATCCTTTACACCTTCGTCCAAAGCCAGTCCCTCGAGGAGCACACAGCACAGAACTGTTGTCAGAACCATGCCCAGTTGCCTCATTTCTCATTCACTCAAATAAATTTACAGATGCATAAATTCTTTTTTAATATAACGACGTTTTCAAATATATTGGATTCATTACACAGAAATAAAAAATATTTTAAGCCTGTTCATTTTAATTTTGATAGCTATGGATTACGTCTAACAAAAATATTTCATCTGATATCTGAAAATATTGGAATACTGTACTTTATTAAATCAGTCAAAAAAAGATTTATAACACTAAATTCAGAGACTTCACACAGCTTGGATCCTGGGCATCCACTGTTCATCCAGACTCTGGGACATTAACTCAAATACAAAATGTACTTTCATGTATAAAAGTGGACATTGGTCCACTGAGCAGTCGTACATTTCTTCCTTTCACTAGCCCCGGTAAGACTCTTCTGATGTTGGTAGGTTTTAGGAGTGACTTGTGTGTACTGAAACAGATCCACAGTATTTATCTTGCATAAATGAAATATTCCAATATTTTAAGATATATGCTTTTCAAACATTTAATTCGACAATAATGAAATCACTGGATGGGCTTAAAATTGGTTTGCATCGACCATATATACATGTATATATGAATTTAAATTTAATTAATCATTGATTGCTCTTGTACCATCAAGATGATGCAAATATGACCAAATGCTTCTCAAATAACTTGGTATTAATTCACAATAAAACATAAGTGTAAAAGTGACTAAATCTGTTTCCATTAGCTTAGCAGAAAAATTGTAATACAAATGTTAAATCTAGCCTGGCCCCATCTGATTTCGGGCTCCCCTAAAGGTCATTAATTAACAATAAATAATCAATAGATTAATTAACACAACAACCAAAGTGCAACAACACAAATCTATGGTTTGGTGAGAGTGAAAGATAATAATCACTTCAGATATTTGTCTTTTTTTCATAAATTGCATTAATTGGTTAACTACAAATAAATGTACACACTTCTTTGTCTTTCTACTCTTTGAATCATAAATACTTACTAACTTTTCTTAAAAATAAAATTCTGTTTTGATTCTATTTATGTACTCAAAAGCACAAGACAAAACAAACCAGTGAGGTTGACCCTCCCAGAATGCTGTGGGGTGAGGGTGCTGGGCTCAGCTTCTCAACAACTACGGTAAGCCTCAACTGCCCCACAGCACGCGACCAACAAGGCTGCCGAGACCCTCAAACACTGAGCTCAATTGTCCAGACCTGGGAGTGTGTGTGTGTGTGTGTGTGTGTGTGTGTGTGAGAAAGTAACTGCTGTGACCATCCACTTTTACATTCCTACAAACGGACAGGCACTATACCAACTGGCACTATGTACATGCACCTCCATCAAACACGTGTTCATGCATGCACACACACATTACAAACACTTGGGCTCCTTTTCTCACTCATCAACTCTTACATGCACGCTACAAAAAAAAAAATCTCACACACACACATACCGACACATGCACAGACAGCACACACAGGCCTTTCTCTTTTCTCACAGCTGTGTTCGGATATCAAATGGAGCTCCCTGAGAGAGAACAAACACGCTGACGAGGAAAGATTAGCTGCTCACAGAGGGCGCCTGAACACACAGACACACACACACACATCCATATAGACACACAGAAATACACACACAACTGCTCAGAAGTCGATTGCCGGTGTTGCAGGCTAGATGGCGTGACCTTACAACAGAAAACAGCAGAACTTCAAACAAAAATCAAAGGTTTGAAGCACAGATTAAGGCCGAATTAAAGGAAACAGCAGCTTCAAGTGTTTGAGGTTTACACACACAGGCACAAGAACCGCCGGTTGTTTAAAGGATGAGTGAGCTTACATTATCAAGTGTGCCACAGTTTGCAAAAGCGCACATTGTGAATCCATACATGAATTGACTTGTGAAGGTAAATATACCGCAGCGCGCGCTATAGGTAGATGTGCATGGTCATTGTGCCACAAAGTTAAGTTGATACAACTTAAAGAATAAACCGTGTCAGGAAACCAAAGGGATAAATCATCAGACTGACCAAACTCATAATTAGACTTGGCATTATGCAAGATGTGCATAATTTATGCAAGAAAATTATGCAAGATGTGCATAATTTTCACGACAGTGGCTCATATTCAAAAAGATGCTCAATCCTCAAAAGTCAAATCGCCAATCAAGGGTGCTTCACAAACGACTCGTTGGACCCAATGCTAAACAAACCACCACTTGGAAAATAAAAAGCTCCATCAAGGACGGGTATAAACCAGACAAGGCATCAGCGCAAAGAAACACAGCAAAGTTTGGTGGAATCAAAGCAAAAAATGCTGAAAACATTCTCAGAAAATAATATTCAAGCCGAATTTTCATTCATTTTAAAGTCGAGTAGAATCATATTCTTGAATCAAGTAAATAGTGGAAGATCAGTATGTGAGAACATTCGTTTTCCCCATTAAAAAAACAAAAGGGATACAGTTACAGCCAGTTAGCAGGCACCCAATTAACCAGTTTGCCAGCTATACAGCCAGCCAACGACTGTTCCAGCCAGTTAGCCAAGGACCGAAGAACAGATCCTCCAGCGAAAGCTGGCAGCCCAGAATCAGAACAGCCCAGTGCATATTTGTAGCGTCGGGGGAATCTACGCAGTACCCAGTAAAAACACATCTGGTTTAAAAATAAAAAGGCGGGCTGGTGTGTGTGTGTGTGTGTGTGTGCCGAGGCAGGCAGGACTTGGACTGCTGCCTGTTTTCTAAACAGGCATGCAGCCAGAGAGGTTCCACAGCACTGGAGGATGCCATGGTTGGCAGGATGATTGTTTCCAGCCAGGTATGTACAATGTTGTACACACGGTTTGATCCCCGGGGATACACGGCAGCTTCCCAAGGAGAGGTCGCAGCAAACCAGAGGGCAAGGTCGGTTTCTGTTGCACCTCCGGGGGTGGGCTGATTTCACCTCGCCAGACACACAGGACAAAAGCAAGCACAGCACTTGTCAGACAATGATCCAAGTGATACAGGGGGTAGGCTTTTTGATTCTATTTTATATTTGGAAACACACACATACATACACACACACACACACACACACACACACACACTGTCTGTGCCGATTCTGTTGGTGGTATAAAAACGGCAAATACTAATAGTATACAGATACAAGCATCTGCTGCCTTTGAATTATTCCAATCAGGTGTTTGGAGCATTCTGCCACTTTGACGACTCTCTTCCCCTTTCCTGATCTGGAACGACTTCTTCAAGCTAGCAAGAAACTATCATCATCAGCCACTGCTGGAAAAAACCAAAAGTGCAATTTCAGAGAGGAAGAGGGTCCGGACACGTCTGTGATGTAAAACCAGTGCAGCACCGAAAGCTGTCTAAATAAATATATATAATATAGAAGCTACTGCCTCATCTTGCAGTGTGGACAGAATAGAATGAAATGTCAGAAACACGTGATTTTCTTCCCTCTCACTCCTTTCCCTGTATTTACCTGAGTAAATGATGGGTTTATTTGACCAAACCAGAGTGAGAGACTGTTCGAACCGTGGAAAACAAGCCAAAGTGTTTCTGATGACCTTGTTCCCGTCAGGTTTCAGTGATTATAAAATATGTGAGTTAGTTAAAATAAATAATGGCAATTCAGCTTTTTGTACTATGGATTTTATTTCATTTGCTAATAGTATAGCTGTTTTTAATTTAATTTCCATATTGTTGTCGGACATCTGAGACTGTAAATCTCAGCTTGTGGGTTGATGCTGCCCACGTTGTTCCAGCTTTGATCTTTTTAGGACTATCCACACACGTATGGTGGGAATAACTTCAGCTGGACCTGGGAATGCACGAAAACGGCAAGACAAATTTGGTGTTTCCTTACTGTTACAATAATTAAAAAGATTTACACAGGCTTCTTCGGAACCAAGGGTTCCTGCACTGCACTGCACCAGCCATTGTAAAGCCTTATTTGCGACTAGTGTACTTGGTAAGGGGAGATATGATGTGTTCTATGGCTTAGGGCCAGGAGACATGATGGGATGTTGTAACGAAGTCATTTGGACAATCTCCTGTTTCCATCTGAGGCCAAAGGAACGTGTTGGTTTGGCACCTGCTTCCCCCCCCCCCCCCACACACACACACATACACACACAAACACTCATATCTCTCTCACTTTCTTTCACACATATACAAGATAATCCCTTATATTTCAACCCTCAGGTAAAAATAGAAGCTGATATCAGGAGCCGGTGGAGAGACTGACAATTGAATAGACTGAAGACAGGTGACATAGATATGCCACTTTCCTTCCCTTCTTGTTGGTAACAACCAGCATGATGGTAACCACGACACGCTGTAAGGGGCATCCAAAAATCTGATGTGGAGTTTTGGATTCCCACGCTGACAGCATTACCGTGTTAGAAGTGACCAAGTTACATTTTTACTGTGTCAGTAATGTCAGATTCATTCATATCATATTCAAATAACTAAACAAATTGAGTTAACAAATGATTTGCATTTCCACACAAAACCGTTGGACCAACCACACACGTCACAAAATGTGACTTATAAAGTGGAGAATGATCATTTGATGAATCAAGAGGGCCGCAGCAGGGCAAAGAAAAATAATCAGGAACTAAGAAAGGAACAAATGAAAGCAGCCAGAAACTTCATCTAATGTTTTGAGCTGTGGATTTACAGACATTCCAGAGGAGGCATCTGTTGATCTAAACTAAAGTATCAAAAACCTTGGTGGAAGCAGGTTCTTGAAAGTGTGTTGATTTAAAAAAAAAAAACAGGAATATGCTGCTGTCCTACAACCAAATAAAAAATATCTTCTCCAGAAAGATTTAATGCAGCACAAAGCATAAAGGGTTATAGAAGTGAGAGGTTAGAGAGAAGAGATAAGAACATCTGCTCTGCAAATTTTTGTCAGCACCCACAAGCCTGACCAAATAATCCCTCAACGACCTTAAACTCCCTCATCGCATTTCATACACAGCTATTTAACGGAGACGGACTGAATGTGGGCGTCTGTGTTAGCGTCACACGCAGAATGCCCATGCAGCGTCCATCCAAAAACCGCACTCCACCCCAAAATAATCAGCACTCTGTGTCTGGAGGACCACGAACAACAACCGTGCAATCATCTCCCAGGGTGCAACACAGCAAAACACACGCTCCCTGCAGACAACTAATGCTCTGGCCGTGCACGCTGAAGCACTTCATGACAGTTATGATTGTGTTTCACGCAAGAAAGTACTTTTCCTGGGGAACTTAGGAAAAAGTGTGACCAGGCCTTTAAACCCTGGAGATCTGAAGCTGCTGAATCTCGGCACAAACTCTGCTCAACATACGTAGCTTGATGTGTGTTTAAACTCCGTTATTACTTTAATAGTACTTTTTTAAATTTCTAGATTATTTATTTGCTGCATTTTCTCTCTTTGGTAAAAAAAAACTGTTTTACCGCATCCGTTTAAATTAGTGCACGACTGCAGCACAATACACATTACAATCCCAAGCAACTCTGTTAATGTGTGCCGATAGGGTTCCTACCTTTATCAACACCACGTCTACGGCTCTCTCTCCCTTGGCACAGAGGCTGTACCGCCGTTTATGTCGCTCATACATTTTCCTTTAAGTATCCAGAGCAGATTCACCGAACAAAGCGTTAAAGTACAACAAAAACACAACTGAGTAGAGCTGAAGATGTCTGCTAAGCTTCACATCTGGCCACAGAAGCAGCTTTCTACCAGACTCCAGCTCAACTCCCTCCCTCCTTCTCCTCTTTCCTCCCTCCTTCTCTTCTTCCCTCCCTCCCTTTTCTTTCCTCTGTCGCCTCCAAACTTCTCCCATGACTGTGCCTGAGTCACGCCTTTGATCTCCCTCTGTGTGCATTTTCCTTCTCTCTCTCTCTCTCTCGCTCTCTCAAAAAGGCTGGGAATGTGTCTCTCTTTCCCATTCTATAAGTCAACCAGTCAAACACAACATTGTTGGGATTGTGATATGGAATTGGGAATTCTTCTGTTGATGTTATTGAATGGTCAGTGTCCGCCGTCGACGCTGAACACCCCCTGCTGGATGAGAATCACGGCCACCTGTGAGGCGCCTTCTGGGAGCGATTGAACCTCTCAGAGATGACAGTCTGGCCTGTGGCCACATCGAAAGAAGAATCAGGCAAGCTGTTACGCCAGAGCTTGTACATCATCACGTACAAGTTCCGCCACAGGGGGCAGAGCTGTGATTGGTTAGCAACTCTCTGGTCCTGCTTTTATTTCAGATGTGTTGCCTCATGTGATTCATCACATCCTAACCTCCCCAATATGGTTACAAATTATTATTATTTTAAAGATCTTGTATGCATAATTTGTACTTCTAACTACAAATGACTTTTTCATTTGTTATCTTTAACTGTTTTAAAATATGTGGTCCCCAAGGAAGGCTTTTTTCCCCATGCATGCCCTGATCAAATCAAATGAACAACAGCCTCACGTGGTTTTGAGCAATTGTTTGTTGTTTGACATTGTTTATATGTTGATGCTGAGACAATATGTCTTATTACGTCTTGACTCGGCGAGACGACTTAATTTCCCTTTACCTTAGCATCAATTAATCGCTGTCGCCTGTAGCTGGTGCAAAATATCACCGCACGTCTTCTCACATTCATGAAGAAGCGTGAACATTTCACTTCTGTTCTGGCCTCTGCCTGACTCTTTTAGAACTGTTTTTGTTTTTAAATCTCTGCATGACCTGTTACTTCAATATTTAACAGTTCTCCTTTACGGTATATCCTTGAACCTGCAATCAGCCAATCAGCTGCTAAAGAACATCTTAAAAACCAAAAGTGACGAAGCTTTTGGGACAGCTGCCCCCCCCCCCCCTGCTGCTGTTATATTTTACATTTATTTTAACCTGTACAGCACTTTGGTAAACATTGACTGGTTAAATGTGCTTTACAAATAAAGTCTGAGTTAAGTTGAGATATAGGTGCAATAAAAAGCAGCAATTTCATAGCAGGTGCATAACGGACCCTACATGACTGATTCGTGGTGAGTGAATTGAAGATAGAAAAAGCCCCAATTATAAGTAAATTGGAAAATCCAGATTTGTTTCTCAAAATGTGATGGGATCTAAATTATAACAAGACCCATCTTCAGATTTTCAAGATCCATTTGGCAGTTTCCCTGTAATCCTGCTGACAAACAGACAGGCAAAAACAACCTCCTTGGTGGAGGTAAATTCGTTGACATGCTCAGATTGCTCTCAGATAGATTACATTTTGGTGATGATACACCAAAAAGAGATTATGGATCACTTCAAAATTTCCGGTAACATTGCAGTCAATGGAGCTTCAAATTTTGCTCCTCAATATCTTGGTTGATTATTGACCGATGTTTATGGAATTGGAAATATTCATGTAGGGTGGGGGACCTCCATCTCACCACCAAATTTCATCCGGATTGGACACAGATTGCAGATACTGTCGTAATCTGGATTTTCCGCATTTACTTATAATGCAGGCTTTTAAAAAAACCAAAAAATTATATCTTGTATAATATGCATTCAATTCACTCAAGCTGCTCGGTGGAGATTTGTACACTCTGTGCTTTTCGTGTTAATACCTTTGACCGTTTGGTAACCTCACTGATCGGTCATCAATTTAACCCTCCTGTTATCCTTGGGATCAGCAACACTCTGACCAACTAAACCACCACCAGCACTCACACTGATAAAAGACAGTAGATTATAATTACTGTTGAAATAACAATTACCTACTATAACCATTAATGTTCTTGTAAACGTATTTCATATTATGTGCAACAAATGTCATTTTTCAAACAGTGTAAATAGAAATCAAGAACATTCGGAGGATACATTAATTTCTTCACCTCATCTCTTTCAGGAATGGAGTGTGCCCAACACAAGCACGACTCACAATTGTCTGTCCATCACAGAAATTTCAAAAGCACAAAATAGGCCTTTTTTCCTCTGACTGGGAGGAAAACCCCTAAAGATGGCATTTGGAGCTACATCGCCCTCTGCTGGCGACCCTAGAGTCTCACAGTCTACGTTTCTAATCTTGGAGTGAAACATCCGGCACTCAGAGCAAGCCACTGACTTCAACCACAACCCAGGAATAAACAGATCCACTCCGGTCCAGGCTCCTAAGGAATCTGTCAGTCAGCAACATTTCAGATTCTACCCAAGATTGCATCCATGTGCTCAGTTCAAACAGTAAATCCACTGCATAACACGATTCCCACAGCATGAAGTAGAGAGTTCCTGTCTGACATCTCAATAAATGAACAGGAAATGCCTAAGGCAGCATCTTATTTCTTGTTGAATATCTTTACTAAAAAAAAATAAAACTTGTTTGAGAATGACAAAATTCTATAGGAACAAATTTTGTGTCATGCAACAATTCTTACAAACGATAAAAAAGTAACTGATTACTATATATTCATAAAGAACTCAGTACTCAGTTGCTTCACAACTTTATTTGAAAGGTTATTCAGGGTCATCTGAAAGTTTGGCAAATGATAACTCATGTTCATTTAATTTAGAACAAACCAGGGCTTGATAGAGAGACAGCTTACCATGGAGACATCTGCTTCCTCTGCTGGGCCATGTTCCTTCCTCTCGGCACCAACGCTACTTTCCTCAGACATGACGACTTCCACCTCTGGAGCAATGTAGACGACACAGAATGGTGTCAATAGGAAATACTCTTAATAGAGGAATAAATAGCTGGCATTTTAAGTGAAAAACATCTGTCAACCATCGCTGCAGGATGTATCACTCTTTGATTGGAAAAACAGAAGCCAAATCATCCCATTGATGATAAAATTATCTTGGCTGCATGACAGACGTCTCTCTTGGGTTGGTTATGTAACACAATACTACTTAATGGATGCTAAAAAATGTAAAAAAGAACCTCGCCTGCCTTTGTGTTTTTTAAACATCCTCTAGAATCGAGACTGACTAGGCCCCCTCTTTATTCCAGACCCATGAAACAACAGAAATTTTGATTGTGCATGATGTGAAGTGCTGCTCAGCTGTAAATATATCCCCTGGTTCGTAATGACACCCCACGCTCTGCGCGACGCACAGCACCAGCCTCGCCCTTAACCTCTCTTTTTTGGACTTCAGTCTAGAGCAATTATTCCTGATGAGTGAAAACTACCAACAGAGGAGTGCCAGAATTTTACTTGCCGCTCCATGCCGACAACAACAAGTTTGTGGGTGTTTGCATTAGAGAAGCCTTCGGGGTGTGCATCCGGGACTGTACATGCATGCATGAGCCCGAGTCTAAAAGAACAAGTATATAATAATGATAAGAAGTGTTGTCAGTCTACATATAGAATAAAGTATTAAAGATAAAATGTATCTATCACAAATCAGCTCAGTATCTCCATTAATGCATCATTTATGTCAAAGTGCAAGATGGCATCGCATCATAAACTGATGTCAGTTAATGTTACATGTTAGATAATTACATGCCAGAAATTAAAGACAACCGAGTACAATAAGATACAACTAACAGGCAGCAGGAGCTGCAGCTTAGGAAACACTGTACATGGAAATGGAGTAAAATAACCGGAAAAACACATTTACAAAAGCCACAACGCAACGGAAGCGTCTACAGAGGACTTCATTCAGTTTCATTTATTGTTTTAACAAAAATAGCTGGCATGAAAGTGTTAGCCTCGGTCAGCCATCATTAAAAAAAAAAAAACATGGCTAGCCGACTAACATAAAACAATCTGTAGCTGCCAAAACCATTGGACAATGAGCAAAAGGTTCTACTAGCAGGTTATGCTAAGGCAAATGTTTATATCTGATGTAAAAGTTATTTAGGAATTATAACTTTAGCTGGTTTAGAATATTATTTTTAAATTTATTTGGATAAATTTAATTTAAGAAAAGGGTCGAACACTTTTGAGTTTGAGAAACTAGCATACATCTGAAACCTGACAGTGAAATAAAGCAACGTTCACCCACCTGGAGTTGCACTTTGTGAGACTGCATCGACAGTTTTGGGAAATTCAGTCTCCTTCGGAAAAGGCGGTTCCCTGGAAGCTTCGGCGTTTGGAAAAGGCAACTTCGCTTTAGCGTCTTCGCCGTCTGCGTCTGCAGCGCCACTGTGTGACGGCGAGGCATCAGCAGGAGGCTCCGAGCGTGTTAAACCCTCCTCAGGGGGCTTTTCATCTCCCGTCCTCCCAGACCCGTCCGGCTTGGGTTGTAGCGCCGACCGGAAACCTCCACTGTCCTCAGCGGCACGTTCTTCACTGGTGTCCGTTGACTGATCGTCTTGTTGACCCAAGTCCATCACTTCACCTTCTCCTACAACAGGAGGGTAGGGTTCAGATAAATCCTGACAGGTGATGTCTGGTACCAAATGCTGAATGCCCGCATTTGGTTCAGAGATGGTGGTCTCTCCTAATCCTCTGTTCTCTGACGAGGCAGATAGCAGATCCTCTGTAGGAGGTCCTGGCACAAGATCTTCTCCCGTGTCTTTCACAGCATCCGTTGTCTCACGGTCGGGTGACAGTTGTTCTTCAGGATCAACGCCAGCTTCGCCGCGCTCTGTCGCTGTCAGTGCATGCACAGTACCCAGTTCCAAGGGGATCCCTGTATCAGTTAATGAATGTTCACCATTGTCACCAGGGTGCGAACCATGCGAGTCCTCCATCTTCATGTCTGTTGAGATCACTTCCTCCGTGTCCATTTTGGGAAATTCACAATCCCCCGTGTTCGCATTGTCCCGAGTGGGGTGGAATATTTCTGTTGTGGAGCTTCCAACAGACTTGAAACTGCCATCATCATCATCATCATCATCACTGGAAGCACCATGGTTCAACGCTGAATCCTGATCAGCAGGTCCGTTACTGGAGCCGGGAATCATTTCAGGTGAAGTGTCCGTCTGAACGTCTTCCGTGGAGTCGCCAGCGGCCCGACAGGCCACTGCATCGTCAGGTTCGGCCAAAGGAAGCGGATCTGTGTGCTCGACACGGCATGCAGAAAGCCCAGCTATGTCTTTAACACTGGCTGCTTCAGTCCACTTCCCTGAATGACGCCCAGTTTGTGGGGCCACGCCCCGCTGCCGTTCCGTCGTGTAATCCCCAACAGCTGTTTCCTGGTTTTGTTCTAGGCTGTTTACATCTGGTGGAGGTTCCCCCTTGTGGAGCTCTTCCATCAAGATACACGGACCGGCAGATGCCGGCCCCTCCATGACATCATCGCAGTCTATCAACGACGGGTTGGAGGGGTCCCCTGGGGATGACGCAAGGTCTGTTAACCCTTCACTGTCTGCCCTGTCCTCGTGTAAAGACAGGCTGCTACGGTGTTCCCCACCCATCTGAATGTCTTCTCTTCCGTCATCCTCTCCTTCCTGGCAGCTCTCATTCATTTCAGAATCAGAACTCGATGATGACGAGGACTGACCCATGACTGATGCTTCTGTGTTTCCACTCGCCGTTGTCAGATCTATGGTCTCGGAGGTGGCCTCCTCCTTACCAGCTGTGACGTCCTCGGTTTCCGGCTCCGATGCCTCTTTTCCCTTTGTGTCCTGTTCCTCCTGGATCACAGCCTCTCCTTTATCAGTGTCCGCTGCCTGTTTACTGCAGCCTGCCGGTGTCACGATTCCCACAGTGAAGCTCTCCCCGTCTGCCTTATTCTGTGCTCCGTCACTCCTGTCACACAAACTCAAAGCCTGGGTGGAAAAAGACTGCTCCCTTTCCTCCTCCTCCATTTGGCAGTAATCTCTCCCAGTGTTTGAACTGAGACACGCCCAGTGCTCCGGGGGACCGACGCCATGCTCCTGGGGACGTACCTCTGTCTTTGGTGCGCTCACAAACAAACTCCAGTCTCTCTCAGTGTTCCACGTCTCACTATGTCCACAAACAACACTGCTGCTGCCGCTTGCCCCTGACCAGTCTTCCACACAGCGCTCTCCTGTCGCTGTATCCAGGTACCGCAACTCTCGATCAGGTAGACGTCGTTGGCCACGACACGTCAGCTCCGTGTCTATGCCATCACAGCATTCAACAGCCGTGTGCAGGGACTCGAACGGCAGCTCCAGAACAGAAACTCCCTTCAGAACGTAGAAAAGGAGAGCGATGGTTAGCTTTCCCTTCATGGAAACCAACGCAGTTCTTTCTTATCATTCGTCACATGCGATTGCTAAAGGTGTTACAGGGCAAAGTAAGTTTGAAGGTGAAAGACGCGAGGGCAATGAAAAGACAAACAATTGTGAACAATGTCCGGCAGCAGTACTAAAACAAGCAGTAATGTGGTGAAAGGGCAGGGTCGTGTGACTCACCTTGGCGTGGAGATGGCATATCAAGTGTAGCAGCTGCTCCACGCTCCTCTGCAGGGTCGGAGGGACGCGAGCGGGGTGGACGCTCACCGTCAGCGTGTGTGTGTTCAGCCTGGGGAGGTGGCAAACTAGCCGGGCTTCCGTAGAGAGCAGCCGGGCAGCCTCGGCTCCTCGGTCAGTCTCGGTGTCTGCTTCCGCCCTGCCATGAAGTGAATACTAAGATCATCCAAACATTTCTGTAGAGCAATAAGACACTGCAGAACTGCATTCAAGAAAAGGTGATGTCAGCGGATCCACGCTCCTCCTAATAATCCATGTGTGTTTCTCTTTAACCCAAGTGGGAAACGCTGTGGTTGTTAGTCTATTTGGACATCTCGGGTAATCAAGCAGCCTTATTGTGAGCGTGTCTGATGAGAAAGCGGCTAGTGAAAGTTAAAAAGTTCCAGACATTGCGGGACACGTTGCGGTTTGTTTGTGGTAAAAATCCTTTTGACAAGCTTCCTGAGAATCCCTGAAGTAAGTGTTGATGGTAAGGTGTGTGTGGTGTTGTTCTTAAAGATAGTGCTGCAAAGAGGAGACTCCTCCCACTCTGACACATCGGTTTGCCTAATCCTGGGTGGACTGCTTTAACTGGGAGGCCCGACAGTGATGTCACCAGCCAGGCTGCAAGTGATTTCACTTTTCCTGAAGAAAATGTAATTACAACACACAAACAGGGGAGCTGTGGAGCAACTCAAAGGCTTCATTGGTAATGAGCAACATGAATAAGGTAGTCGTCTTTCAGCTTGCGCTATTGTCATTGTTAGTTACTTGATAACTATTAGAAATGAAGCGTTTAGAATGAAGAAGAGAGGCCGGTTTCACTCCAAGTCACGCCTGAGTCTGTACTTTTCCCAGCTGCCAACAGAACAGAGACACGCGTGTGGATTTGTGTTATTGAGACTTTTGTCATTTCAGGAGACACAAAAGTTGTAACCAAGACTTTGGCGCTGCAGATAGTTTCCCCATCTCTCTGAATACTGTCGGAACAATCCTGGTAACCCACAACATCTCAGTCCATCCCCAACTACGCTGCAGCAGCTAAAACTGCTCAGGTTGTGCGG
Source organism: Brachionichthys hirsutus (assembly GCF_040956055.1). NCBI lineage: Eukaryota > Metazoa > Chordata > Actinopteri > Lophiiformes > Brachionichthyidae > Brachionichthys > Brachionichthys hirsutus. Next base: position 222,402 of record NW_027180319.1, on the reverse strand, counting down.
CTTGTGCTTCTTGGATAATATTGATCTATGAAGACAACACACAAATAACGCTGCCCTACAGGCCCAGGAGAAACCACATTTGCCGTACTGAGATTGAGAGAACAGAGATATATATTGATTACCTCCACCAAGGAGGTCATGTTTTTAACAGCGTTTGTGTTTTTATCTGTCTGATTGTTAGCAGGATTATGGAAAAACTGCTGGATGGATCTTAATGAAAAAACATCTGAAGATGAGTCTCGGTCTAACTTAGATCCCATTAAATTTTCAGAGTGATCCGGATACCCGTCAGCCGTTGACTGTTGTTGCAAGACGTGCTCTGTGAGGAGCTCTTGAAGTCGTCCGTGTCCTCGTAGCGCGGCGATGGTGGAAGGGGTGTGGCCTTCTCTGTTGGGCAATCGCAGCGCGTTTCTCGCTCCGGACTGCCTCAGTAGAAACTGCGTAACCCGAAAGAGACCTCGACGTGCTGAGAAATGTAGCAGAGTCTCTTGAGGATTCGGATCTGAGGAAATGACAGTGGACAATAAATAGAAAAACAAATGCAAGGGTAAAATAATAAACGATAAACAAACACAGAACCAGAGAATACAGATTTTATATTTATAGCACTTTATATATATATATATATATATATATCGTGCTTCACCCCTTCACATATTTTATACAGTAGTAATAGAGGTTACAATGTGAGGTGGCCACTTGCACACGATCACTCAAACACCAGTGTAACAACCATTGGGAGGAAGTGGGGTTCACTATCTTCCAGTGTCAGTATCTCAGTGTGTGGACAGAGGGATTGAACAGCTGATATGTGGACGACCCCCCCCCCCAATGCACCTCCTGATCCACTGCCGCCCAGAGGACTGCAAGGACTGCAGTATTCCAGGCAGCTTGGCAACGCCACAGTGCTGTCTAATGAAACCAGTATAGGAGTCACAGCGACCCAATAAATAACGCAGACCTTCATACATTTAATGACTGATGAAACTGTCGCTTATCGCTGCGCTGGTCTTCATCAATGACTGAAAAAAGATTTCGAAATGTACTGGAATTGTTTTGGCTTCAGGTCAACATGCCAACTGGCAGTACTATTTAGTGCCTTAGGGCCATGCACAGAATTACAGAGAATTATGTGACGCTTGTAAAACTGGGTTGCCATTGAACTGCTTGTATTCCAGTCCGCGTTTAGCCAGTAACGGGTTCAAACAGGAGAAGCAAAAGGCCTGGACAGAAGCGGACCGCTCAAAGAAATCCTCCCACCGGTTAACACGTATCATGGTCTGTTATGCAAGAGGCATCTTCAGAAGTGTGTCGTTCACAAGAAAGGATGGGGCGATGAAAAGCATGATAGTACAGATGACGTTTCTGCAATGGAGCACTTGCAGAACAAACACAAGTACGTTCTGTTCTTAGTTCTGTTCGTTGTAGACTTTGCTCGAACTTTTTTGGGATTGGATTGGAAGCGGTGAGCAGCTACAAGAGCTTTTAATGCCAGTTCATTATTTGTTCCATACATCAATAGAAAAATCGAATATAATTGAACAATAAAACCCTCCTCTTGACACATCCACAAAGACAAGGAGATAATGGACACATTCATTTAGGAAGGCCCCATATTACAGCCAGCAAGAGCCGCCGTTATTGTCGAGAAATTCATATCACAAGCTTAATCTATGAAATTAAACCATTCTCCAGTTTCAATGGGGAACATTAATGGATGGAATGTACAGTTAACCAGTTATTTTATCAATAGCTTTTACTGTCTGGGTACTGGTTAATTTATTGTCACTTTAACATTTGTTCAGAGATAAATGAAATAAAAAGCGAAACACAGAGGCAATTGTGGAGAAATAAAAAGCCTTAATGGGTTAAAAAAAAATATATTATTGTTGCGGTGAAACATCCCCACCTCTGAACCCAAGTGTGTTTGCATGCAGAGTAAATAAACTGAACACAGAGTACTCGGGTTTATCAAATCAGCTGGTCTGTATGCATTTCTAACAGAAACCACAGGCTCGGGAGAGATAAATGTCTGTACTATTGCCGAGTGTGGATTCTTTAGACAGATCGTTCCTTCACCCTCCTCAGACAGATTGTGTTTTATTCTTCATCTTTCATTTGAATGGAGGTTTTCTTCATCAAATCAGACATTTATCTGAGCAAACAGGAGAAATGCATGATCTTTCAGTTTGACACAGATGAGCAGTTCTGTGTCGAAACTCGACTGGGATTTATCGTAGGACTTTTAAACTGTGCCGGGCTAAGCGACATAAAGCATATCGCCCCAATATAAAACATGCTGGTTTAAAATGCTGGTTGCGTTTGCTGATGAGAGGCTTCATTCCATTTACCAACATGCGCTGACGGATTTCAACCTAATTGCCGTATTTATCGCTCTGCCTGGTCGAGCTGGATTAGACGAGAATGACAGGCGCCAACAGCAGCAGGGAATTTTGGATTTGGTGGCAATTCCCTAAAACTGGCTGCCGCACCATCCATGACTTTGTTGTACTTTGACCTGAGAGTGTCATCCAGTTAGACGCTGCTACTTGCTGCATGCTGCTTCCTGTGGACCTGCACCTTGGCAGAGACATGACAGGAAGCTGGCTGGCTTCGCTAGCTGTGCATCATCAATTGGTTTCCGCCAAGCTTTAAACATATTTTCATTGTCAATGAATTTGTCAATATTTTGCTTTACTCTTCGCAAAAGAGCACAACCCACGTTCACTAATATTTATATGAAATTCACTCCAAATTAAATTGGGACACACAACCATGAAAAAAGTAAATGAATACTGTGGTAAATCACCAGTAATTATATCATCAGGCACACACAGACCACCTCATTTGCCTCATTTAACTGCCTTAAAGACATGACTGGTCCTTTATGTTTATACTAGTTAATGGTGGAGATCATGGAGTTACTACCTGGACACTAAATAGTACTACTGATACATTTACAAGGATTTACTCACTCCTCAACACCAACACATAATTAGGTGTTATAATCTTCTGAGTTGCACAGTTCCAGGTTCTAATGTCCCCTAATGTGTGGTGGCTACGGTGAGATCAGGGGACGGCTGCGTGTCCACGGCGCAAAGATGACAGATGAAACATCATTACCTCCACCCATAGTCTGCTGCCATCCATCATCATCCAAACCCGAGCAGCAGCCCTCCTGCCTTCCCACAGTTATTCTATTCCAAGTGTCTTGTGTTGAAGCAGTGACACATTTCAAAGCAGAGTTTATTAGAGCACACATCACTCACCACAGCAGTAAGACGCCTTCAAAATGTACAACATGACAACCGGCTATTATGCGAAGGGCTGCGTGCGTGTATGTGTGTACGCACGTGTGCGTAAGCCTAAAAAGTTGTTACTCTCTTCACGACACCAAGAAACAGATTTGATCTAATCAGAAGGGAAGTCATTAGCGCAAATCTGATGTGATGACTTTTCTTTTCAGGCTCCAAACCAATAATGAATAAAACATTATGAGGAGTGTCTGGACTTTCAATTTCCACTCCACACTTACTGAGTCTCAATTTTAGTCAGACATCCCACTGGCTCTGCTGGTTTGTTCTAATATCCAAGTCCAAGTTAAATCATAATCCATCATCTTATCAATAGCCACAGGCAGGGGCCGCGCTATAGCTCCTTCCAGCAGTAAGCGATTACCATGTTTATCATCCTCACCATCAACTCCTTTAAATTTAAGTGATGAAAGTCCTCACAGTCAATGGCTGTAGACAATTGTCACTTTAATTTTAATAAAAACTTGTCGGTTTGTTTACACAGCTCGATTTCTCACAACCCAAACTGCTTCTTGGCTGAGCTGCAGCACAGAGACAACACCGATACCCGCCAGATGAATGCCATATAGGGGCCGGATCCGCCTTCTCCAAGTCTAACCGACCGATGAAAGACCACGTTGGCATCAGCCTCATGTATAGAGAGAAATAGGGCCCCTTTCATGAAGCTTAATAGAAGATTGAGAAAATCTACCAGACAGTCGTTTATTAGGTACGAATGCAATACCAAGTATACTTTAAAGCCACTGACAGAGGTTTATTATCGAGCTACTGATAGCAAGTTATATTTTGTACTTTTACTGCATATTATCTCATTACTTGATATTAATCGACTGCTTTGCAATTTAACGTCAAACATCCTTTCACTGTGACGCAGAGAATAAGAATCATTCATCTTCTTAATCGTAATCGTCTCGTCTGCAGTCACATATCCGGCCTGCGGGCCACAGCTCTGCTGGAGCCTATCCCAGCTGGCTACAGGCGAGAGATGGGGCACAGCCCGGATGAGACGCCAGCTCATCCATGGTGTACCACGCTAATCGACCACTCACAGAGTTACACCGACAGACACCCAGGTTGCATGTTTTTGGTGGTGGGAACCCAGACACAGGCAGATCACACAAACTCCACACAGAAAAGCTCCAGGGTGGACTCAACTGCATCTCCATCACAGCTGGAGCTTTGATTTGCAGTGATACTTCTGAGGATACGTGTGTTAGCTGCAGCCTAAACTTAGTCACAGAATGCAACCGTTTGGTTTTTGCATGCAGCCAAACAGCGATCAAATCACACTGATGAAGATCAAATGTAGCCGGCCTGTTGAACAGACGCCCAGTGTTAAATCTACAAATGTTCTGACCTGGCAGACACGCAGGAGGCAACCCATAACTTATATCTGACATAAATGAGACAGAACGCAGCCCCTGTCGTTGCACAGTCAGCGTTGTTTATTAGAGTCAGCTGTCAGGATGCAGTCTGCAGCGTAGCTAAAATAAACGGATTAAAGTAATGATAACACAGGCTTACAAAGCTTGTGTATCACATCTACACTTACCGGTACTCTGCATTCCCTTTCAATATAAACACTGCATGACGCATGTTAATTTACTGTCTCTGGATCGCTCTCTGTCTTTCTTTTAAAACAAGTAGATTTAAAACTTTTAATGCTTCAATAAGAATTAACATAATGAGGATTATTATTTCCTGTTCAGTGCACTGTGAGTAAAATGAACATCTACCTTAGTTCCCGTTTACAATCATTGACTTAAGATAGTATACCAGTATAAATGATAGTCTGGATCCCCGCAGCAGCTGCAGCTGCAAATCCTTCACAATGCATCTAAAGATTCCCCTCAAATAGAGGGGATTTAAGACATGCCTTTGACCGTTGGTGATATATTTAAACTATTTAGTAAATCACAAACAAGATTGATCATTAAATCAACAGAGAAAATAAAGGAAGATGAAGCTACGTTGCTACGTAGGAGTATTTTCATTCTGGGAGAAGCTTCTGCTTATGTGCGCTGAATTCTGAGTGATTCATGTTGTTTGCATAAGAAAAAGTAGATCCCACAGTGGAAAAGTCTGCTATGAGCTAATTGTAGGTTGTAGGTGGAAGGAGAAAGGCCACAGTAGCCGCAGAGACATCTCACTTCTAAACCTGCCCATACAATTGCAATGTGTCTAGAAGATGTCACCTCGAAGCACGTTTGCTTAGAAATCAGTTTGCTAAAGTGTTGGAAATGCAACTCACAGGACTGGGCTATGCTCCAACAACAAACTAAGACTTTGGGGTTAAAAAATATTGGAGCGAGAAACGTCATCCAGTGAAGTCAATTCTCTTTTCATAAACCTCTATTAAATGCTCATGTTTCAATAATATTCAGAGAAGTTTGCTGACAAAGGACTAATCGGTCGTTTCAGAGAGAGATCTAATTACAATGAACAAATCATTATTTTTATCGTATGCAAGCAAGTATTTCCAGTCGATTTTAGTTGCCTAACTTTCTTCACACAGCACTTTCACATTCCGATTGTGAACATCAGACAAAATTAGTGCAACCCCTACTGTCTGTAAAGCATCAATAAAACAGAATGTAATGATGCAAGTCATTAAGAAGAGTTTTTAAAAAATAGAGAAGCTTTTAAATGTCCAATCTGATCAACATCACTGTTTGTCATCAATACAAGTATATAATATAAGAAGCGATACGGACTTCTCCTGGTGCCAGCTCATCTTGGAAAACTGTCCTCAGAACTGATAGGTCTGCATTTCAAATGGTTTCAGAAGTCATTGATATTGTGTCTTCTGTCAATGTCCCCGTCTCCACCTTTCAGCAAAGTGTTGCAGGCAGCAAATACAGATCTAACATTTATCAAACAGGGAATTCTATCAGTTTCAAACATCCAATATCTTCCTTCCGTATTCAGGTAAAAAATGATTTGCGAACCACATTCACATCCCATTTAGTGACATTTTACAAAAACTTCAGAACTTTTATTTCAACAGGGTCTGTAATGTTTTTCTAACGCCCATGTCATGAAGTATTATGGATTGGTCCTTTGAGACTGAGTAACTTCACACGAACAACCTCCATCTGTCAGAGGGCGTGTCTGCTGACTGTGATTAACCCACACGTCAGTATAAATAGTGCTCAGTTCCTCTCTGTCACTATCGTGAGTAGTAGTGGTGGCAGCACTTGAGGGCGTGTCACATAAATCAGCCGTTAGACTTGTCTATAGAGTTAGAAATCAGTTGCATTATACTAAGAGATTGATCTCCCGGGATTCAATGACATGTGGCCGACACTGAAAGATAAGACACAAAAAGCACATGCATGCAAATCATTACGCTGCATATTTTTAGACATGCCGTCTAATTCTGGGACATTTTATCATGCGAGGATATCACAAGTTGAGATGAGACCATGCCGCTGGCCTGCAGGCTCACCAGTGCTGCTGCTCAGCTTTCTCCCCAGTAAGCTCCATCCCGGTGGCAGCACAAGGTGGTGAAGGGCAAGCGCCAGGCTCTCGTCCAGACGTTCGCACTCCTGCACAGGGATCCGACACTCATCGAGCAGCAGGGCCCCATCGAGGCCGTCAGCCCGTCCGGCTGTGCTTACCTGAGCGGAGGAAGGTCGGAAAGAGGAATTTTTACAGGAGGAGCCAAGGCTTTGTCGCTTTGAGAGGCTCAGCATAAGAGTGTAGACTAAAACTTATGATGTACATGGAGGAAGACAAACATGCTATACTGAACTCCATTTGTGCCTGTGCTGGGTTGGTGAACACAAATTATATTCAGGCTAGAAAAGTTAGAAAAATATTCTATTAAAAAACGTGAAGGGCTTCAGACAGCTATATCACCTTGTCCTTTTTCTTGGCATAGCAACTTTTAAATTAAACGTCTAGGGGATGATAAGTTATGACTAGGAGACTTCAAGCCTGATCAGAGAAAACACAACAACATTATTTCTGTCTCGCTGTCACTGTTCCTCTTTTCCTGTGACACGCCTCAGATTATGTGCTTTGTGTCATGTTTGCATATGAAAATGTCTGGATCTGTTGCTTACCAAGAACTGAGCCATGTCAAAGGCCAAATCCTGAACAAAGTTGAATTGATGCTCAGCCAATGGAACCACATGACCCAGACAGGGCGATGGGTCCTGGGGGGCCTCGAGGACACCTCGGCTGACTGAACACAAGGTGACTAGCGCCACCTCACAGCAGTCATGAGCTGCAAGACGACAAAAGGAGAGACACAGAGAGAAGAAGAAAGGAGCAATAATGTATTTTACTGCCATTTTAAAATAAAAAAACAGAAGGACTAATTGAATAGATTCTACATCTGTCTGTGTATATGACTGAAAGTTGTACGTGTTGAGTGATGCGGCACACAGAGGATCTTAGTCACGTCAACATCCGGAAAGCTCAAGATTTATCCAGTATTTTCGTTTTCGCTCATTCTTCCTTCATTAACATCTATTAAACAAACTACCAGACACATTTTGATTAAACATAGAGGGCAGTAAGGAATGGCCCTTTTTTGGGGGGGGAGTGGAACAGATACAGAATATTCTCCTTCTCACATATTGCCAGATTGGACTTTTGGACCTTTTGTCAATTACACACCACTTACCTGACATATTACTGTGAACCATTACAGAAAGTGAGACAGTCGGGGATCTGCCATGGAAGAAATAACCACATTTTGGACTGGATAAATAAGCAAGTTTGGAAAAAAGGGAGGGAACCATGAAACGCGTTGGCTTCATTCAGTATCATGAGTCGCGGTTTTACAACTCCACTTCTTAAGTGACGCTGCAAACAGGCAAAAGACACAAACAACCCAATGCCAGAAAAAAGATGACCTCCTTATTGGAGGTGATTAATATCAATAAACATGATTGGTATTTTATTGTGGCACTTTTCAGTTCCCCTCTTTACCATTTATTCAGCACAGATCAAATTTAACCAGACAAAGAACAAATACAATTTCAGTCGTCATAGCAATAGCAATGTCCAACAACAACTGTGGTAAACAAACATGGCCGGTGTGGAAACGCAGCAGGGAAAGAAAGTGCTGCATGGCTGCCCTGCTAATGTCTGAAGTCCTGACAGCTCTGCTTCTAGTTTACAGGATATTACAGCCTTCAGCTTCAATTTATTCCATCCCCAAATGCCAAGTCATGCACCACAAATTCAGGACTCTTCATTTTATTCTCCTAAAAAGAAATCAACAGGAGCGCCCTCTGTATCTGGAATAATAATCGCTTTAATGTTCTGTGTCAGTGTAATTTGTTGCTACAAACCGTCAGCTGTTGTCTCGGTAACTCCATCTAAACTTCGAGGTTCAATTTCCTCGCTCAAGGGAAAGGATGCATGATAGACTCGGCACATAATTTGAATCTGGTTATGTAACATTTGTAATACTGGTGGTAACAACCCTAAATGATCATTTCTGCTTACTTGACAGAAAGAACTGAAGATGCTTTTATTATGCGGAGGGAACAACTGATGAGAAACTTTTATTATGTGGCTCAGCAAATGTGTACATTATGAAAAGCATTGACTTTCTGCATCTGCCGGTGGACCATCACGATAAGAGTAGACAATCTCTGAAATTGGGGGGGAATCAGAGCAAATATTATTGGTACCAGCAATCTGCTAAAATGAGTTGGAAAATATATCCCCAGTATAAAATCCAGTGGTGTGCATCCGTACTCAAGGACACCACAATTCAAGTCAAAGTAGTGATTTAGTGCATCTGCAGCCGTTTTCCCCATGCAGGCCATCTGAGAACGCGATCCCACGACCTTGGTCACAGGACCAGGCCTTCGGTGTTCTGTTCTGATTGGACGCAGCAGTGAAGCAGAGCTAATCCGTTAGTGGAGAGTGACACCGAGACAACAACATAATTCAGTTTAATATGTTTCGCCTTATTATTTTTTCCTGTCTGGAACTCTTGAGGAACACGGTGACATCAGCAACATCTATTATCGTCCATTCAATTCATATTATTCGCATGTTTCCAATCACAAATCATCTTATATGCAGCTTAAACAATCAATTCTTTGCAAAGTGACCTCTGAATCTTTGGCATGCTTCCAGTGTGTTGCAAGAACAGAATACATTCATCTACCTTCTTTAATTAATGAAAACGTTTGACATTTTGGCAGGCTTTAGCACCTCTTAATAATAACTCAACTTATTAAGTTACTTGTACTATTATCGTGGGAAATAGCATATATGGGCTATGGAGGATTAACCAATACATTCACTATTTAACTGTTTTAACTCTTAGTAACTATGTATTAATGATCTTCTGTATTATCGTATACTTTTTAAGAGTTGCATTCTGACCTTTGAATGTCTACCATAGTTTGTATTATTATTTATTTATTTTTAAATATAATTTTTCTTTAGCCTATATTAAATACTGAAGGTGGAGCTGCATGCCCACAGGTCGACAACAGAGAAGAGGGAAACTGCGAGGCATCCGTGGGCAGGTTGGCTTACCAGGACACAGTGCATACAAGGTGTCATGACTGCTCCTCAGGGTGCTGGTCAGGTGTCTCTGTGTGCTGCCAGCAAACAGCAGGAAATAGTCAACGCCCTCCTCATCAGCAAGTTCTTCATCGGCAAGCTGCACCGTGATAACGCACTGCCCCTGCAGGGACAAACGGCAGTTACAGAAAGCTTGCATACATTTCATCTTTGGAAGGAAAAAAAATAGAAACAATTAAATGACTGATTGTAAATCAGTCAGCTGTATAGCGCAGCATTCCTCTCAATATGTAGCTGATGAAAATTTGAACCCTTGCAGTTACAACAGCATCACTGGAATCAAGTCTACTAAAAAGGTGGATATGTAAATGAAGGTAATTTTCTCAAGGCACATTGCTTTGTTCACAGTTGATGCATTTTGTGCATGTTGGTTGATTCAAAGTGAGGCAAATAGTTCCAAGTCAATGTGTAGGTGAGTTTAGATGACGAGATGTCTGGATGCAACGTATAGTAATTCACACTTTCTTGTGAGGGATGCTTGTATCTACCGAGACTATCCTACACAGCTCTGAACAGGAATGCTTCCCTGCAACACCGCCTGCAAAATGTAGGCATTAGGTTGTCAATCTCGGACTCGAGTACTTCTTATCTAACTCTTCGTCTCTAGCCGATTGAAAAAGAAATAAATAGCATGATAATAAAAAAGAAAATGTGCTTGCTTATATCTCCTGTTGAAAAATCAGGATCACGAAGTCTAATCATAGCTCGTCAATGAGCCACGACTAGACTTCGTCAATCGAACAGATTGGCTATATAAATCCAAAAAACAGGGCACAAGAGTAATCCATGGTGTGGAGCGTGCACGTCTTCGCAGCACTGCACTCGTTAACATCAATTACACTAATCCCTCTGAGATAATATGATAATGATTTATTGACGTCGAAATGCTGCACATCACATCATTAGCAAACGGGGAAAGTAGACAGCAGGCAGAGCTCGACTACAGAGAAGCAGCTTGATTTTATGGCAAATCGGTACAGGAGCTCCATGTTCAGAGTGCAGGGGGTGAAAACAGTTTGAGAAAAGCAGGCAACATGGCTGAATAGCAGTACTTTGGGTTTTTTCAGCAGCCTTGGATCATCTTGAATTGCTGAAACAGCTGAAGAGCCTTGATTTTGAAATAATCTAACCTTTCATTGTTTTCTCACTCTTAGTCTAAAGCTTCTTTATTTCCTTGTCTCCTAGCTGCACAGCACAACAGTTGATGGCACGGACAGATTTTTTCCATGCAGCTTTAACTTTACTCCGTTACCGTAGTATTTTATGCGTAGAGTAGACAAAAGACGCACATTTTCGACTTTCATTTTAAAATAACTTGTGTGAAAAGCAGATCATTAGTTACAAAAATGTCAACCGGGAACATGGGCGACCCTCTGCTGGAAGAGAGAGGGCGTTTTTTTATGAGCCGCACTTTAGCATTTATTTAAAGTGCTGTACAAAAATTAGTAATAGAATGAGAAACGGGGGTATTTCTATGTAGGTTTATACACACTGCAAAAGAATGAGTTTAGCAAGAGTTAATGATAGATTTGTGATTGGAGTATCAAAGTTAACTTAAGATTTAATATAATTTTTCCACTATTTTACTTGCTAGATAATTGCTATGTGAAAGAGATAAGATATTCCAACACAAGCATGCATAGTTAATGGTGCATTCTGCTCTCTCTCTCTCTCTCTAATGTGACAAATGGCGATGTGGTGGCTGAAGCGTTGGGAGGATAATGTGGTGTCATCCGAGGACAGACTGAGGAGGAGGAGGAGAAGCAGCAAAAAATAGGGATATTGTTCAAAATGCGCTGTTTTCCATTGTGGGATTGCAGCTTGGTGACACCGAGGAGGCATAATGGGACATTTCATCCTACTTAATCTGACCAGCGAGGCACTCTTTTCACTTGCCCAGTTAAATAATGAGCAGTCTGATATGGCAGCCGGCAAAAGCTGGTGTCAAAAAGAGCTTAACAGTCAAGGTTAAAGGCGTTTCCTCCTTTGCTTGTGAAGCTGTAGCCTCAGGCCCTTCCATGTGGGGGGGATCAGCAGGTTGACAGCAGCAAGGCAAACCAGCAGCCGTTTGGCAATTCTGCTGCAGAGCAATGCAAAAGGGGAAAACATGTTCAAAGGCCACCACATCGCCCAGAGGCCACAGGACAGGAAACAGCCTGCAGTGAGCGTCTGACAGACATGACTAAATGCGTTGATTTAATGCATGAAGGATGCCGGCTTTGCCACGTTTCAGCTTTGACAGGCAAAAGAGCGACACTGAATCACACTGAAGTAAATGACTTGCATGGGAGAGGAAGCCAAGCAGACATGAGTGTTTTGATTGAGGTGAGGTTTGTTGTGGTGATGCTGAACGGAGAGGACCTTCAAACATTTGAGACATTACATCTCAACCATCAACCTGCTGCGTTTGGATCACGAGTTACATGGATGAGATGTTCTGTTCAATCTAATAGCCATTAGCAAAAAAAACATGAATTCTTTATCTGGTTTGAAAAGGGTGTGTTTTGTGAATCCTTGTCATCAATCTGAGATCAATTCACTCAAACATAGTTAGACTGAAGGGACGAATGGGAAAGAAGCTGAATAAGACCATTGTCAGTCCTGTGGAGGCAAATATTTTGGCAGAGGGGGTTGGAGAAACAAGGACGACAAACATCTGCTGGACACGGAAGGAAAAACAGCTGCATTCAAACAAGCACATGCACGAAACGTCACCGAGGCGAACAGCAACAACAGCAACAACAAAAACAAGCTACAGTTTCAAACCTGTGTGGCAGCAGTCTGTCAGCCACTTCCTACGACTTACGTAACAAAGTGACCTGCTGGGGCATTGGCCGGCTAATCATGGAGCTTCAGCGGGGAAGGGGCAACATCAACAGAACAGCGGGAGGATGTGGGCTTTAGAGAGGAAAGCTCACATCCTGGAACGGTACCGAGTTCGGTGACACATACCGTTTTGAAATCTCTCAGAACCTGTTTTTCATGGATTAAATTCAAAAATATTTAAATCGCCTGGATACTTCTTAATCACCTAACCTGGGTTTCTGACTGTAGGTTGTACAATGTGGACGTTTGCCCCACCTTAGCATGGAAGCTAATTATCAAGACACCTGATAAGGTTTGAGATGTTTTCTCCTTTACATTATCATTAATACTGTAACTGTAAAACCAATAGACCTAGGATTGTGCTTTGAGTTGTACAGATGTTCCTTTATCAAGACCAAGGCAGAGCGGTTCCTCCAAAAAGGCCGACTAGCAGCCGGTTACGTTCCGGTTTATACGCAACTCCTGTATTTAGATCCGTGATTATATGCACCTAGAATATGAAATCCATCATTTCTGCTGTAGGGAAAACAGCTGCTCTAGAACAGTCAGAATTCCCTGTTCTTTCTGATCTGAACTGCTGCCTTCACAGATCGTGCATTGTTAAAGAAATTTGAAAAAATATACCACGGATAAAATCACGCATCGCCCCTTTATCTGGAGCCATTCTAAAATTACATGGTTCCTTCCTTTTTGTGTAAAGAACCACTGAACTCTGCCAAGTAGGTTAAGTGTTATTCACAAACACAGCCAGAAAAGTGTTCCATATTAAAAAAAGAATTATTCCCCAACCAAGTTTCAGGAAAATCCATTAAGCAGTTTTTTGTAAAATCCTACAAATAGTTGAACAAATCTAGGGTGTCAAATTAAAATAACCACCACCAACAGCCCCATAAATATTAATAATCAATCATCATCATCAATCTCATTAAGAGAACACTTTATAAACCCTTGTTACAAAGTACATCACAAGGGCAAGACGAGGAAGGGCTCTCCATGTTTGAAGAAGAGGTTTATAAACCGTCTCAGTCAACTCGGCTTCCACAGGCAGGTCGTCCCGGAGCCCTGACAGCAAACACTAACCCTAACCCTTTTAGACTTCAGGCCAGCCCCTGGGAATGATAATAGGCTGCTGCCTGAGGATATCAAAGTCTACTCAGGAACTTATGTTACAGAGAGGTAGGAAATATAGTGAGGAGGGAGGCCATGTATGTGCTTGACCAAGATGCCGGTAATCGATTCTGACTGGCTATGAATAAATAAAAAAATGTAAACATAAATTTCAGCCTGGTGATCACAAAGGTCTCAAGGAAGACGTCCAAGTTGATCTGTTCTCCAATCAATGATGACCTTTGGTCATAATCTCCCCTTCTGAGTTATGGTGTTGACCAATATGCTGGAAAATTGTCGATATGATGCCAGTGATCTTTGACCCTTTAGATAAAAATCCATCAGTTACTTCCACTCGACGTGTGAACTTTTGACATAATAATAATTTTAATTTGGTTAGTTATGGCAAGAAACATGTCCTCTGGGGTCAGTGATCATGACCTTTGAGTTAGTTTAGATTTGCGTGGTAAATTCGAAGGAATTCTCTCAAGGCGTTGCTGAAATATCATTCAGTCACAGTTTCCATCATCACAACTGCTTCTATGTCTGCAGTCATGTGCCCTTTGTCAGGCATTGAGCTCCTACCTGCTCATTTAATTGGACGGCAGCCTGGAAAACGCTGCCTGTTAACAACCAAGAATGCAAAATAGCATGTTTACTCAGTCAGAACAGCCCAGATGCAGTTACTGAAAGATGACTCACTTTTTAAGAGCTGCCACAAATCATCCGCTGGTGAACAAATTAAACCCCAACACTCTCGATTATACACACATGGATAAGGTACCGCTCCAGGCGCAGGTCCAGCCTGTTAAACATTTCAATCTAGCCTGTAGCATCCCGGAAGAAAAATAAAACAAGCACCGAGCTCCCCAAAAAGGAGGGGGGGGGGGGGGGGGATAATGCAAACAACTAAGAGCGCTGCCATTTCACTTGATCCCAACAAAAAGCTCTGAAGTGAGGGGACCTTAATGTCAACCTGCAGTGTCAGCCAGGTTCATTTAGTTTAACATCATTAAGGGCCATTTGTGGTCCATTTTCTACTTCATGCCCCCAGCCACACATACACACACACCTAATTGCTCTCTGAAAATTAATGAACATTTCATTTATCACTTTAATTTGCAGCAACACAGCCCACGACCTTCAGCATCACACATGTTGGTAGCTCCCCTAGACGCATGAAACGGAACTCTTCATTTCCATCACAGTGTCTCCAAAATGCTCACCTTAAAAAGGGATCAATTACAGGTCAACCACCTCACCACAAAAATATGTCTTAATCTGAATTAATTAAAAGAATTGCGCTTTTAAATACTAAAGTCTGACGTGGACATTTTAAGAAGGTTTACACTCTACTTGAGTTCAATTTAAGATAATTTCAAAATTTGTAATTACATTGACAAAACCAGGCTACTTGTAATCAAACGGAGTTTGACCATTTTATTATTATAATTATTTATGATTCATGTGACTGATTGCTTTTTAGAGACTAGTACTGTACTGTATGAAGACAACAAGGAATATCAGCCACAAATAAAACAACCCTAATCTGGATTAATTAATTCTGAAAATCTCTGCTGGGATTAATACAGTCGCTGTCAATAACTGGATTCCATCAATTTCAATTCCGCTCTGACAACAGCTCGAGAGTTGGCCGAGCAAAATGCTCGAGCCAGCCTGGAACCGAGTGGCATCCTTTCAGCCGTGAGTTTAAAACTCCTACTGACTTGCATTAAAAAAAGAAGCTGCATCAAAATCAGTTCTTCTGCAGTGCGGGGTATCATCAGAGGATTGACCTCCGTCTATGTCAAGGTGGGACTGGTGCACCTTTATCCTGCACCTCCATTCTTAGGAATGTCATGGAGGCACAACTGCTGTCCGTCTTTTCCCTCAGAGGTAGTAACAGAGACAAATTTGACATTTTTCTAAAAGCAATGAGGAAAGGCAGGATCCTGGTGGAACGTCTCGATGATATATACTTGACCCTCAACCCAAAAATGTATTTTAATTAGGGAGACAGCAGGAGGTCCAGGAGTCCATTAAATTTATCAACCCCTTTTGTAAAAGGAAGAGTAAATTGGTTTTTTTATGTTAATCCAAAGCGCTGCTGATCTCACCTGACAGTTGTTCCTCTTTAGGGCTCCATGAATGCAGCACGTTCAAGGCAGGATGATTGCGCTATAATTGAGCCTCACCATTCAAGAAAGCATTGCTGGTAAGACATTCTTTGAATAAACTCCTTATCTGACCACGGTGTTCCCACTCATGAAAAAGAAATCATACAGTAAGGCCTGAGAAACTTATCCACCACAACCAATAGACCAGTATACCCTGTTCCTTGACAAACCCAACTTTGCAGAACAGCATGTTCTTAAACACACACACACGGTTTACATAATCAAAATAAAAAAAACACGACTTTCCTGGTCACATATCCATGCTGTTTGCGCAAGGTGCCAAGCCATTAATTATGTGCTCACCTATTATTTTGGACAAATGGCACATGCCCCAGTCAACTAGATTTGAAGCTAACAAAGAGGACAACTGCCTGCTCGTTGGGAAATCTCCAATCACGTTATTTTAATGTCACGTAACTGAGAACATAAGTTGCATCCACAATATTGACCGTCGGGATAGCTCCAACTGTTTCCCAGTTGATCTGCCTGCCTAATGCTGCTTTCCCCACTGCCCTGCCCTGCACAGCCACACACTTGTTTTTGTTTTTTTATTTTATTATACCACTTGATTAGGCCTGTTCCCAGGTCAGGCCGAGCTCTTCCAGGAAGCACACGAGGTTATCTAACTCCATATAAAGTAAAGCTAAGCGTGATAAAGGCATATCCTCCCCCAGGTACTGGGCAGCCTGTTCACACCCGCAGTTCAGCCCATTTGTTGCAGAAGAACTGGAAAATAAATATGCATGTCAGTTGTTCTTGTTTTCACACTGACGCTTTAGAAAACAACAGTAATGTACCAGTAGCTAAAAGGGCCTGACAGGGTGACTTCAGGGTTCGTCATAGTTAATGAAAGCCTTTCCTGATGGATTTGCTTATAGGTAATTAAACAGATTGCAAAATCATACTAAAATCAAATAATTGTAGAAATACTTACATAAAGTGGAGCTTGCTGTGGATTGAGTTTCATGTCCCCGGACGCTGTAAAGAGAAGAACAAGTAAGATGAAATATATTTGAAATCATATTTTTAATTGCATACAATCAAATTAAAATAGATAAAATTATTGTTAAATCAATATTAAAGACAATCGGTGGCTACTTGGGGAAGTACAGTGCGCCATAAATGCATTTAAAGTCAAGCTTTTGGTTGAGTAGAAAGAGACAATTTCCTCTCGGTAGACATTGTGGGAGAAACCGTAGAAACTCGCTCGCTCGCTTTACGGTATGTCATTAAAAACATCGTAAAGCCGAACAGTCGCAAGTCGCAGAGGTTGTGGGTCGACGACTACCTGTATTCAAACATCAAGCCCTCTGAGACAGGATGACACCTAATAACTTCAACCAAATGCAGTTTAGAATAACATTTGAATCCAAAATCACATTAAAATTATGTGGATCGTCCCGATTCCAGCGATGGCTGCATGGGATCGTTTCTGTGCCGCCAAACCTTTCCATTAACTTCAGTGCATTGCTGTCCAAAAGCTACAAATGATTGAAAATGCATGTAAATATTTCCAACATTCCCAACGTGTTTTTAATCAAACAAAAATAATCTGGTTCAAACTATTTATTGCCACATATTCAAATCCACTTTCTTTCCTGCTTGCTGCACACACAAAAAAGAGGAACCTGTGTTGTAGTCTAGCAGCCATCTAATGACACACACAAAAAAAACATTTTATACAACTAAACAAATAGGAAATCTACTTTGACTGCTCTTCAGCTTTGCTTTAATACACGAGTCAAGCAACAGAAGAGGCGTCAGTTCCAGCTTCAGGGCTCACGCAGGCCTTTGTTTTTCAGCAGGTGAGGACAAACCACTTCCCTTTGCTCTTGACTAGAGAAGCTGTAGCTTCTATTTACACCCTTAAACATGCTCTGTACATTTACTGCTGAACTGACAACATGCTGCTTCCTCTGGTCCTGCTGCTATGATCCATTCTCCACAACTTCCTCTGGTTACTCTCTGCAAACCTCTCAAAGACCCACGGTAAACAGATGTTTTTAGCTTCAACTTCTCGGATGACAAGCAAAACATCCTAGGTGTGTCTTCAATCAACCACGACTAACCTTCACTAATGTCAACATGAAATAACCTGGTCATCTCAGTCGTGCTCGTTGACCTCCTAAATGTTGCTCCAAGTCAAATGATAGTGCTTTCTATTTTAAACCGATGTAAACAAATTGATCTGAATGAATTTCTGATGGCGCCAGTCTCAAAAAATGCACGTTCTGTATGGGTGCAGCATCAGAACATTGTTGCTGACAAGGTGACGGTTAAGCTGACCTGGAAAAAGGCCCGGCGCGCTTTGTGTGAGTGGGCCTGCAGAACGAACACACACCCACCAACCAGCGACAACTGGCAGGTGCCGTTTTGTGCTCGTGTATTTCAAGATAAGCAGAAATGTTGTCAGGCAAATGACAACATCTTTATTGCTGCCCAGCCTAACCCGTTAGTCATCGGCCAAGCGGAAGAAGGGTTTAGGTTCGGCACCGAGCCACGCTACTTCACTGCTCTTTTTTCTGCATCGGTTTATGCCGGGAAGATCAGTCAAGTGGGATTTTAGCGGCTCATGTTCCCGTTTGATTCCTTACTTCCAAGTCTGGGACCCGGGCTTCAAAGCGGCTTTCTGGGCACAAGTTCAGAAGCAGGGGGCCGTATAATTACATTAACACAAATGCATTACAGATCTAGACTTGAGGACAAATGGATCGGAACATGGGTGTAGGGAGCATAAATGTTGCTTGGACAATCTAATGGGAGTCGATGTCATTTCCTGTATTTGGGTGCTTTGTAACAAGTGGCTTCAAATGTTCAACTTGCTACATTTGGAAAGGAGAAATTAGGAATGTCAGCGCGGGGCCACAGATCACATATATTATGTTTATATTTGATTTTATTTGTATACAATGCGATTCCTGTGTCTCAAAAATAAAAAACGAAGTAGTCAGCCAACTTGTTAGCATCTTAACACTGCGAGGCAACAGTGCTACCCACTGCACCACCATGCCACCAAGAGATTTCATTTGAGTCGTTAAATAATACAGTTATGACAGAGTTCTGTCAATCACCGCATTATATCGGAACCGAGGGCCCGCCGTGCTTTGATCAGGACACACTGGGATTTGCATCTATGTGTCATCATCGTTACCACCAGCAACACGGATAGACTCTGGAGTCGGTTACAAACATGCACGCTTGGCTAAGAAGAGAGGCAAGGGACAAGGCCAGACCAGACCGTCACAGGTTCTGTTAGAACAGCTGCAGCCCGGGAGAAACTTCAGCATGGCGATGCTACAACCGCTTAGATACTTTTAACCTGCACTCGCTCCTTTCTGAATCCTTGCTGAGGTGACACCGTGTGATCCTGCTTAACTCAGCGACTTGAAATCTGGGCATGAATGACAAGCCAACTTTAGCAGCATGCTCATGCATGCCACAAACATTCTGCTGGGTGGAAGATGGCAGTGAAACATGGTGTGGAATCTCAGTCATTTGCCATTCTGTCAATTGCTATCTTATTTTCTCATGTAATAACTGCAATTTTAGTTTATTATTACTATTTTGACAGAGAGCTACATGTGCATGTTTGTATGTGTGTAGTTTGAGTGTGGATGTGTGTTTGTATGTAAAGAGAGAGTATTTTTTATTTTATTTTGTTTGTTGTTGTTTTTGTTTTTTCATATCTGCACTGCTGTTATTTTGTTATTTCTGTTTTGTTTTGATTGAGGCCCCTCTTGAAAACGAGATGGTTTCATCTCAAGGGGTTTTATCCTTTCAAATAAATAAATAAATACATAAATAAACATGTTGAACAAATCTGAAAAACACTGGCAAACAAAACTCATGGATTTCCAACACGATCAAGATAGGAAGATCTAAATTCACAAAATCCATGTCCATGGATTAGAAAGCTTTTATTTGAACTCAAGATGTAGTATTGACATGTCTGCATGCAACAATAAGACAAGAGAGTTGCCAGCTTTGAGAGTGTGTCCTCCTCTGTCATTTGGAAAGACAATTGTCTTTTGTTTGCTGTTCCCTGGCACTATAACAAGTCCTCGCTGTTTGGCCTCAGTGGTCAACAGGGCATTAATCACATGAATCTCAGAGTGGGGGAGGAGGCGACAAAAGGCCAGGACCTAATGAGTTGAGCAGAAAAAAAGCAAATGAACTCGACAGAGCACCAAAGCGCGGCAAGGCCAATTCATCTTGCGCAGCCCAATCCAAACATTCTGCCTCTTTTCTGCTAAATAAATGGGCTCGAGCTGGAATTAGGAGGATCAGGTAAGGGGATAATCAGTAGTTCTAATAATACTCTAGAGTCTAATCCTCTTGACTTCAGAGCACTGGGCCAGACCAGAAACCAGCTTCTTCGACTGGTAAGAATCTGAAAATGGGCCTGGACCGAACTGGCTCATTGGTTCTCTTCGACTTGGCAGACCTGCTCTTTACGTCATCTGTTGGAGCTCTCTTTATGACAACTCCAAATTCATTAGTAACTATGATCCGAGATCTTTGCGACAGTGGCCTCGGCTTCATTGTTTGACCATGAAAGATGTTGCTTCGTTGACGTGACATCTCGACCACGAGTTGACCTAACCCATTGCACAATAAAAAAAAGGATTTAATGGGAAGTGGGTGCAGCACAAGTTCCACTGTTGAGGACAGAGCAGATAGCATTTACTCATTCAAGGAACGTTTCTGCGCCCTTTATCAGCTCTGCCTTACTTTACATTCAGCACACACCCACACCTGATGGCTGAACAAAGCACCTTTGCAATGCTCACTCCTTCAGTTGTCAATATCATGATTTTGCCAACCAGTTGGGGTAATTCTTTCACCTGTTAATGTGTTTTCATTCTTTCACTCATTTTCTTAAATGCTGGGGGGACAGAGCTCATCCCAGCTGACACTGGGCAGGAGGCATGGTAATACCTGGGCATTTCAACAAACAAGGAATCACTCACGAATTCAAGCCTAGGGGGCAATTCAGAGTCAGCAGCTCACCTCTATTTTACTTGTTTTTGGTGGTGGGAGGAAGCCGGAGAACCTGAAGAGAAACCAAGTAGACACGAGGAGAACACGAAGACTCCACACAGAAAGGTCCCTGGTGGATTTACCACTGTAACCCCGATAATAACGTTTTGGTTCTATTCAATTAATATATATAGCGCCAGATTATAACAGAAAGTTATCTCAAGGCACTTTACAGGTAGAACAGGGAAAGACCTGCAGTGAAAGGCAGAACCCAACTTGTACCACAAAAGTGGTGACGGAGGCAAGGAAAAACTTCCCTTTAACAGGCAGAAACCTTGAAGAGAACTTATTTGTCTATTAGCAATCACTATCCTAGTATTTAATCTGCATCTATTACACATTTTTGACTGACTGACATGTTGAGCTTATGTGTTGGATGTTATACAGAATAAATGTCAGCCTGTATCATTTTAAAACACAGAATCTGCATTTATATTTTATTGTTTAGCCATATAGTTGACAGTGAGAGAATTGTAATATGTGTACAGGTGGAAAAAGCTAAACACATGACCTACTGCTGGAACTGGGTAATATGACTTAAAATGTATTTGTAAAAAATGTATCAAACATTTTGCCTCAGGTATGACTTGCGAACAATCATTTATTTTAAATGTATTGTTTTCCACTGTATGTGATCATCAAGTGATTTGCTCTCACCCTTGATTCACCATTCAACCATCTGCCTAATTCCCTTCTAAGGACACGTCTTCCTTTATTTATACAAGGATGGAAGTTACAAATAAAAGGAAGCCGATTCACTACGCCACGTCATTACAGGATGCGTTTGTTCCTCTGGTTACTTTATTATTCACTGTGGAGGACAGGTTGGGACGATTCTAATATGTTTTTTATTTTGGTATGATGAGGATGCAAAGACACTCATCGGTATTTAGCCCTACAAGGCTAGTGTGGCTAATGAAGAAGTTTGGGTTCATGTGTTGGTAGATCGTGTTCAGGGTTGCGTTTCTGGCTGCCTGATGAAATGCATCGGTACTCAGGGGTAAATATTCCTCCCACGGTTCTTGCCCTATATTTTGTTGTTTTGCCCTGAACAGCTATTCGGCTCATCTGAGTTTGTTTGCTGGAACCATTTGCCAGCTGTCTTACATAGGAGGTTAATGAGAGATGTGGGATTCAACCATTCAGTCAATTAGCTCAAACTAAAATGGTGAGTAGAAAGTCACGAGATGCAGTGTGGAGCTATGCTATTGGCTTTTAAGTCCCCACTTTGATTGATTACTTATTGTTTAAATGTGGCTCGTGCGATGTGGCACGGGTTGTTTTGTTTTGTGTGCTTTTTGTCATTGCCTGAAATAAATAAATACCTAACCTAACCCATGGCCGTATCAAATGTGTACGTAATGGTCCTATTGAGCAGCAGCAGTCACAGGGGATCTTTGACATGTAGGATATTTCCAATAACTGCTGTTGTGAAAATGATGCAACTGAAAAAAATCCATAAATTGATTTCTGTATTTAAAAAAAGGCTGCACTGTTTCCTAGATGCATGCATTGGGACACTATGCTCCAAAAATAAATCTTTATGCAGTGGATAGCTGGATATCACCTATGACACGCCAGGTATCCATTATAATGGCAACACTGGAGAATCCGAAGACATGAAAAACCAAAGCACCCAAATTTTCTCAAAGAAAACCACTACATCTGACAATTGCTCTCTTTTCATCTTCATAATGGGGCCAATGGTTAATCATTAAGATCAGCAGACGTCAACAGTAAGTTGGACTTTTGCTAACTGAGGAATGCATCTCAGTTTTAAAGAGGAACCATCATTATCATAAGAGAGCAACTGACTGTTTGTTGATCTGACAATTCCAATTCCTTCAAAAAAGGAAAGTAAAAAAAACAACGACCTAAACATCATTCATCTACATCAGCAAAAGCAAACTAAGTTTCTGGTAAGAGAAGAACCACAAGAAATAGCATCCCTTAAGCTCACGCTACAGCGACCAGACCAGAATCTAAAACACGGCGTGCTGCCAGCCTTCATCCCAGCTCCTCATTATCGCCATTATGATTGAAACCACCTTTCAACTACTGCTTGAAACAGCAGAGGCTGAAGGAAGAAGCTGGGCATCATCACCTCCACGTGCACAGTAATCACAAATGGACCAACAAATCAGAGAGCACTCAGCGCAGGGCTCGGAGTGACGACGTGCCAGATCAGTGTTGTGAATGGGCCTGTTGGAGCTTCCACAGGTCTCATTGCTTTCAGACTAAGCCATGATAGCCATGTGACTGCAGCGTGAATGGTGGGGGGCGGGGGGGCGGATAAATAGGATTAACTTCACAGCTCATTAATCAGACCGTCTCCTATGCCCTTACCAATCAGCTGAGGATCCCCCAACACAATCACATGCATTGGACAGAGAGAGATTATGACACCTAATTCAAAACACTCTTCAGGCAGATCGGTCTATAAATCTGTTGCTTCTGTCTATTATAAAGTCTCCCATGGAGAGTGAAATGTTTGTTCCAGCTGGGGTTCACCAGTCTGGCATCACACATGGTTCAGTAACCCTCCTTAGAGGCAACATTCCATTGAAAACCACTTACTTCTATAAAAGATTAAATAATAATCAACACTTTCAGCAGCTGCCACTGAATAGAAAGTAATGTGATTGTACAAACAAACAAAAACAAAAACGTGTCTGAAGAAGAGTTCCTTTCCTGGTAACAGACAGTAAGTAGTAGGAAGCAGCTGCTCAGATGTGCGCTCTATAGAATCCAGAGCAGATAGAAAAAACAACAACATCAACAAAACAGGCCACAGCAGTCGAACTCAATTTACCACTGGCACATTTGCAGCAGTGTAATATCACCACAGATCGTTATACTTCAGTGTTTGTAGGTCAAAATCCTCCCATTGGCCATTAATTAACTTGAAGAAAGTCGATGTAGATGTGTGTGTGTGTTACCTACGGCTGCTTCTTCGTTAAGCTTTCGGAATGTATGTGCACATGGAGAGCTGCAGCCAAGGACATGGAACCATCTTTAAAGAAGGCCAGAAGCCTGATAAAGGCCTATGGTGTGATCCAACACCAGGTCTCCATAATGACAACAGAGGCAGGACGCAAATCACAGGGAGCGGAAGGACTGGGTTTGCAGCCCACCCCTGCAGAACGACACCTGGCCTGCATGCTTTCCGGGTGGTTTATTTTTTGCACCCAAAAAAATACATTTATATGACAAATATAAAAAAACACAACCAAGAGGGACCCATTTGTCTTCACGTAAAATCTCCAGCTTTCCAATTATGAGCAAAGACACAAAGAGCCTCGGACAAACATTGCTACGTTTCAGGGTTTGCTTCGCTTCGGATGCAAGACCTCGAGTTTGAGGGAGCTTTGGATACGAGCCTCTACCAAATGTCAGATAAGCACGCCAGGGAGAGCTTTGAGGCCAGTTGAGGAGAAAGGGTGCACGCTGAACTTTCCAGCAGTTAATCAACCAGACTGCTCTTAACCTCTTTTTATTCATTTATTATCAATCTGCCTTTTTTCCCATGCCATGTTCTTTTTATTAGGTTTGGAAGCGCTTGAGGAATGGAATGATATGAAATTAATTTTCACACCGATGACATTTTAGACCCTATTCTGTCCATTTAAAGTTTAATTCCAAACTTGAACAAGGTCTGACTCATAATGATAAAATTCTGACACACAATGAGAAAATTACTCAAATTCATGAAGCGTTCAACGGCTCGTCCCGGCAACGAATACAAACCGTTTGCAATCACAAACCTCGAAAGTGGCCAACTGCGGGAGGATTAAGGCTCAGCCGGGTTTGATGTTTAACTCGGGTGTTTGTTTAACCTCTTGCGCTTTTCTCCTCTGGTCTATCAACACAAAATGTCGTGCGATGACTGCATTCCACTGTAGCACAAACCTCCAGCGCAAAGTGCGTCTGCTGTGTGTTAAACCCCCGTACAATTCTTTTTACAGTTCACAGTATCAGCGCCGCTCTTCTGGTGTGTGGCTAAATTAGTCCGCGGCTACGTCACCTCTTCAGCAACACCGCCACAGTAACTCGGACGCACCATGTCGGCTACCATTTAGATAGTCACGGCTGTTTGATTTAATCAGCCAAGGCATTGTGTCTGTGGACAGATATGAGGCCATCGTGGTGATGTCCAGCCACACAAAAGCGGCCTCTGTGCAGAGACTGCACACAAACGCTGGCTGAGAGCACAAGTCTGTGGGATGAAAGGTCTCCTCAGTGTTTGGTGACAGTTATTACCCTCTCCACTGAAACCAAATACCTGTGGGCCAAGATAGCATTATCTTATTGTGAGGCACACTGGGGGCTGGCTTGTAATCACGGCCTGAGCCTTGATCAGCACTCCTCCCCAGGTTTGATGCCCCCCCCCCCACACAAACACACTCTATTTCCACACTATGAGCTCAGGAGGTGCTCTGTAGACACTCTGAAAAGATAAAGTTCAACAATTTGGAGAACCTGCTGTTTCTTTTCCAAACTCACTTTGCCAGTGAGTTATATTAGTCGACTTACATCTTTTTTTTTTTTTTTTTTTTTTTTTTTTTTTTTAATTGTGTCCATTACGCACTGCATCTTAGTGTCAAAAGTGAAAATACCCAGTCACATATCAAACCAAGTCCATCCATTTTCTTGTAGACGAGGCGATCATAGCATTTGCAGCAATGTTTCTGGTTTGCGGGTCACGGGGGGGGGGGTACACCTCGGACACGTTACCGGCGCTTCGCGGGCCAATAGAGACAGACAAGCACTCACACACTCAAGGATGGGACCTTCTTGCTATGAGTAGACAGCGTTACCCACTATGCCGTCATGCTGTATATCAAACTATATATATATATATATATATAAGGGTTAACGGAGTATTTCCATATATATATATATATATATATATATATAAGGGTTAACGGAGTATTTCCATATATATATATATATATATATATATATATATATATATATATATGGAAATACTCCGTTAACTAATTATGTATGCAATTTTTCATTTGTTGATGATGTGGAAATCAAAAGGGTTAACGGAGTATTTCCATATATGGAAATACTCTGTTATTTCCACATCATCAACAAATGAAAAATTGCATACATAATTAGTGCTTTCCATTTGCTTTTAGATGTTTTAACTTTAGTTCAAAGCCAGACTCGCTTTTAAGCCTTATTTCCAGTCTTATTTGTTAGCAATAATTTTCTTGTTCTCCTGGTATGAGAGTGAATCAGCAAATGTAGAAAGGTTCTGTTGTTTTTTTGCTGCCATTTTGTTTTTAGTTGGGGTTTTTTTTTAAATCTCCTTCAGAAAGAACAAAAGTGTTCAAACATTTAAAGGGATTGGCAGGGCGTCATTGCTTTCTGATCAAATGTGCTGCACTACAATATCTAATATGGCCCAGGAACCTGCAGAACATACATGTTATTTACCTTTACATTGAGTAATTGTTCAGCATAAGCAACCAAACAGTTTCTGCAAATCAAATTCACCTGCACTTGGAAATGTAAGCGGTATTGGGTGCTTTGCCAGGCAATATACGTGGATTTGACATTTACAGAAACAGAAATGCCAACAAACTGCACTACCTCATTCATTCGCAGTGTGCAAAATAATCTACCAATGAAAAGAAGACAAACTAGGGGCTGATGTGCGAATAAAGCACTCAGGTAGAAGGGGGGGGGGGACTCAGATTCAGGAAAGGAATGTGGCCGTTTGTCGAATTTGGCAGGTAAGAGGTTTAGTTTGGGGAATCCGGAGCGATGCAAACCTCAGTGTCACAGCTGGCCTGATAAGATTAACATTAACAACCCTTCAGCCACTATTGCATTGTGGGTACACCGCAGTAGTGGCTTATGGGTATTGTTGGGCTTCTTTTAACAAACAGACCTACTTAAATTGAACAGTGCATCAATGAAACTGGCGCGGTCTGAGGTTTACAATTCATCTCCGGGTCCTTCTATGTAAACCTAAAGCCTGCAGGCTTGCTCAATGAGAAACTCTAAATTGCCTACAAGTATTCGTGTGTGTGTGTTTTACCCAGTAATGCACTGGTGACGTCTCAGGAGTCCCTTCAACAGACAAAAGGCTCACAGACCAACTCAATCTTCAGAATTTGGTCATAATTCTGAAAAACTGTGAAACTAAAGCAAACAGCAGTGATTTTTGGGAACTGTTTTGCCAGCAGTTGGCGTGACTTAGTTCCCCTCATCGGTTCCCTTTCTATGTAACATCTCAGAACGCACAAATGCTCCATGTAAAAAACAGAACAAGTATTTATTACTTTAAAGGTGTACCTAAATGTTCCAGTTCTAACACTTGAGTTACATATTACTGTTTACTTAAAAAGGGACACTGCAGGGATACTTACACATGAAGATCATTCTAGCCCTCATATGAGCCAACTGAATATTCTAAATTATGATGTCATCACAATTATCTCGACTTGGACTTGAGACATCGTTAACATTTCTATCCTGGAGATGTGGAATCCAAAACACGTGGGCAAGAAGGCAGAGACTAAAGCACGAAGCAAGATACTGCTGTGTTGCACCATCGGAAATGAATGACTCAGCGGTTTCAACTTGACCTATATTAGGGGTTAAATTTTAACCTCTGCTACATTGTTTTTTAACCATTTGGAGTCAGTTTCTCATAAGATGAAACTTGATACACAATTCTGACATGGTGAAATCAATCATTTAAAATTAAAATAAATCATCAAACTGAACCTTCATTACACTAGTATAAGAAAAAGATCTATCCCATAATGCCATAATTCATCAAATGGTTTATTTTTATTGCCTGTCTATATCAAACTGCACACACAGAATCCTAAAACCATTAGCAGCCGTGTCTTGCATTGAGAATCTGACAGTGGATCTGTTTTATCGCTTCAGGACCTTCAAGGAAATCGTATCGTTTCAGACGCGTGACGTCAAACACGTTTTGAAATACCCATATGGCTGCAGAGATTCTCAGTCGCAGAGATAAAGTTTCACCTGTCATCCAAGAGGCTTCTTCTGTTCTGCCTCTTGGATTTGAGGCAAAGCTCCTTCAGGCCTTTCCTAAAAGTCCAGTTGGAGCGTCCACACTTCAGCTAACAATTATACAGACCTCGACTCCGTTGCAATAGCATTCAACAACTCTACTTTCTACACTCAGATCCCCGTATGTACGTGTGTCACGCACACCTGGGACAGCGTTTGATACATACATAAGCCATGACTGAGGAGTTAGAAGTTAACAATTAACATATATTTTATTTCATATGTATATATATTTTGGGGCTATGAAATTTCTGTCCAGGGACAACAGATGAAAAATAGCCTTTTGGCTAATTCTGGCACATTGACAGAAATGTTTATTAATGTGCGCTGTCCCTGTTAAATAAACGAATCATTCATTCAACATGAAGAGGAAACAGAAACAGACTGATCACCTTCAAAGAACCGAAGCAGCGTTTTGAAGCAAGCTTTGATAGACTTTCAACTTTCAATCAAATGAGGAATCATTCATCCTGATAAAGACTTCATGAAGATCTTACCAGCAGTTTTCTTTAACAAAGCGCTGCCTTTCCAGCAAGTGCCATCACATATATGAAATATGAGCCAAATTCAGACTGAATTTAGCAGTAGACTCCTTGGTTATACAATTAGGCTTTATCACTGAAGCACATGTTGCTGTGCATACTAGGTGCAGAACAGTCAAACTGCCCTGGGGAATATCATCAAGCAAGGACGAAAACCTCCAGAGTCAACACAAAGATAACTTTGTGGATCAATAAAGAACAAAGCACAGCCTAAAAGCTGAGTGCCGACTTTCTCTTTCGAATGTTATCACCCAAAAACTAGAGAACAATATTCAAAGTGTTTGTCTCAGCCAACTAAGCAGCAAATGAAGGCATCGGTGGAAACCTTACCCGCAGCTGGGCGCAGACTCAGGTGCACCTCGAATTCATTTAAAGTCCATCACGCAGAGCAGGTGTGTTTATGCTAGGGAGGTATCTGCAGCAGGCATGGAGCTCGAACCAAACTGATTACACTGGGCTAAATATGGCTTTGTGCTAACACAGCCAGTAGGCAGATCAAATCTGATGTCAGAGGAGAGAGGCGGAGCCTGCAGGCCACAGGTCAGGTGTCTGCTGCAACCTCGGGGTTTGTAGTTTGGAGCATGTGCACATGCAAACAACCTCTGTTAGACAAAATGGTGAACAGTTCAACCTCGACTATTTCATTATAGGGAAAATAAAGAATGTGCTTGCGGTTGATGAGCCATTTCCATGTTTCGCTGAAATATTGTCAGACAATAAGAGGATGAATTTTTATTCTAACAGGTCATTAGTAGGGAAGTAAACGTATGGCATCAACACCTTAGAGAGAGTATCATTCCCAAACACCGAGAGGACTCATGTTCACGTTAAAGCCATGGACTGGAATTGTTTTGGTGAAACCTCTAAATGATTGGCAATGACATAAAAACTGGGCTATTTAGGTCATTTTTCATATATATATATATATATATATATATATATATATATATATAAATAAAAGATCAAAAGTCTGACTTATCGGTTCACAAATAAAGGAATTTGTTGCATTTCTTTGTCTTTAAATAGTTGTACGTTGAATAATCCTGTATGTTCTGAACATTGGTTTGTCAAACCAACACACAGCAGCATTAAATACTTACAGAATATTATGAAAGATGAATGCAGAATGTTCTTGGACATGTATTACTTATAACTTAAAAAAAACGAACGGATAAATGTGGGAAGCAAAACATACATTGATTCCATAATAAATGTGGTGGCAAAAGAAGTAAAGAGGAAGAAAACTAATCCTCATCATTGTGCCTCACAGGCGTGCGTGAGTCGATAATTATTACTTACAAATGTGGCACCTCTCTGGCGGTTTGATGACGACTATGAACCACAATGTCCCCGGTTTGAATTTGGCCGGCACTTTCGCGGCATCTCTCCCTACATTTCTGTATCCCTGCTCCTGCTTTTTTGTTTTTTTAATGGCATATCATTTTTTTAAAGTGAAGTGCACTGGGCTGAAGACATTTCTTATCAGCAGCACAGGAGGAGTCCTCGTGACTCGCCGGAGTGAAGCACTGGGAATTTCAGGAAAATCCATTTTCTAAATGTTAGCTGACATGATGGAGTAAAAAAAAAAAAAAGACAGCACTCATCTACGAGTGCAGCACAGACAGGGTACAGCAGGCACACACAAGGCTTGTAATTCATCATCAAGGAACGCAAGGGGCTGCTAGCACTTTTTGATTTACTCACTCAATAATTACCCTTGAGAGAGTAATGAGAAGTATATTGTGAACTTTCCATGTCATCAACCAGAGAGTAACGTTAGCGGAGCAGCAAATTCCAGCAGAAACAAATGAGCCCAGCAGAACAACGAACTCTATGGTGAGAAAAATGACTGTCCTCAGTCTGTTCAGTGCTGGAACAGCAATGGCTGTCCCCCGAGCTCATGCTGCGGCAGAGCGGCTGCCTTCCACTGCTGGACACGGGGCATCAATAACACTGCGGAGCACTCTGGCCTCCCACCATGTTTGATTCTCAAGTAGGCAGCAAATTGAACATTTTGCTTTCAAAATAATGGATCTATTTATTAAAGCTGCTAGTCTCCTGAAATAAAGATTCATGTTGCCTTGCAGAGGGGCTGGAGACACCAGCGAACTGTCTAGCGCCGCGTGGTTTACTGGGACAAAGTAGTACCCCCTTCTCTCAGTCAAGAACTGAATCTGAACAGTCAAAAAATAGGCCTTTATATGTTCTTTAAACCATGAACACAGCTCACTAATCACAGCTTTGCATTAGGCCTGCACTGGACCCTCCTCAAACAGCCGATGGGAATTGTCATATTTGAGCATTTGCATGATTACAAGCACTTTTAGTCAAAATGACCTATATATATAAAAATCCAGTCACTGAAGAAAAGAAATCCTACAATATCAAGATGAAGATCAAGTAAGTTGATTAAAACTGAAATGGATATGATGACTGACCCTTTCATAGGCTGCTACTTTCTCACACAAGCCCGTGATCCGATCAGTTCCCAGCATCTGAGGAGTGGCTGGTGACGATGGCAGAAAATAAGGACTAACACAAGTACCAAGTAAAAAAAATGAATGTCAGCAAAAAGCACTGATGATCACCAGGTTATACAGTTTTACATATTTCTTATTATTACATACTTAAATAGTACTAAAATGAGAGGGTTTCAGCGAGCAGAAGTAAAACAACATAGAAGACACAGATGCTCCTGTTACTGTGTAATCTTCATTTGTGTCGATGTGGATTATTAAAGCCACCCAAACTACCAAGAAAACTGCCTTACTTCAACTGTGCCAAAACAAAATAAAAAAATAATCCAATTGAAAACAATTATGATCATGAATGATGGCATCTAACAGCCCCCCCCCCATGTTTGCAATTCCTTCAAATCAGCAGTTTTTGAGGAGATGTTGATAAATTAATAAAATAATTCCTGTAAATGGATGCATGAGTAGCCTTTAGATGCCCTTGTTGGCTGGGGTATAATAATATGTCAACAACAAACTATGGGTCTTTATGCAGATGTGTAAATGCAACGATACCGCTATAATGAATGGCTCCCATCGGCCAGTTGACTGACATCGGAACAGGTCTTTGCACATATTAAATTGAATATTCTACAAAAATTATTGAGGCTCCACCGAAAAGCAGGAGAGTTCTGCTCAGCACAAAAGGTCAATGAGTAGACACGGGCTAAATGTCCTGCTTTATACCTGACTGACGTCTTATTGCGCTCAGCTGAATCACCTCGACCAATAGGAAACATCCCGTGACTGCGTTGATATCTGATTCATGAGAGAGGACTTCCTTTGAACCCGGCAGTAAATGCCAGAGGCGATTCGCACCAATGTATGGTATTATTGCCACACGTCTAAATTAGTACTATTGACCTAAATGTCATGACACCCTGTCCTTCCCTTAGTGATGGAGTGGTATTACACAATCCTATCAACCCACTCCACATTTCCACGGGAGAGCTTTATAAGCAACAAGGCATGTCTTTAGGTCAAACTGAATGCTGACAAGGTTTTAAGCATTTATTTGTCATACCATGTGGTGGCACCACAGGCACTGCGACAATTAGCAACAAAGTCTTCGAGAAAGGTCCCAGGCAGAGCGAGACACTACTGCAGGGCGCAGCATAGACGGCTGCTGTTTGGTGTGCTGAGGGGATTCCAGCAATTCCAGTCTTAACAAAAACGAAGTCAAGGCTTTATTGTGAATATCAGCAGGGAAGTCAGCAGCTGCCATCCGAGGCATTCAAAACATGTCCCTGAGACAGCGCGGCATCGTAAACTGGTACCTGCAAGACGTCCTCTAATGCTTCCATTTGATACTAAATGCAGTGTAATTACAAGGCTGACACTGTGTGTGTCCTCCATCATCATTAAATTAGGGGTTTGTGAGGATGAGAAATTGGCTGGGTTCAGCTTGGAGCCAGCTCAATCCTCACGGTAATTTACAGTATACTCGAAACGGGAGGCCAACTCCTCGTTCGTTTGTCTCTCGCACTGCAGCTAAATACAGATTTCTGACTGGGACAGCCAAAAGAGAATTTTAAATATAAACCTCTCACATTCCAAATCGTGATCCTTTACGACATGAAAGTTGAACATTGGCAAATAATTCAAGTGCTCTTGTTATAAAAAAAAAAGACAAACCCGTGAGAGGCTTTAGGAGTGAGATAGAACAGCATTATTGCCTTCTTTCACGCTGTCACACCCTCTGAAGAATTTAATATGAGGTTGCTGAATCACTGCACTCAATGGCACACTAATCCCACAGGGAAAGGCAGAGTGCAGATTGACGCCGAGGCTGCAGAGTCAGACACACTGCGCCAAGCCTGGAAGAAGTCTTTGAAATGACGGAAAGAAGCGTAAACGCTTGTCAAACGAGGCAAACCCAGTGATGGCGAGCGCCCGGCCACCCGGGTGGAGTGTTAACAAGCGAGTTCAGTCTTTGTCATTTCTACAAACCATGTAGAAGCATCTCAACACAAAGGATCCGATGCTACTATGGCAGGTGTTGGTCTGTAAAAGCCTGTAAATACTAGATCAT
This sequence comes from Brachionichthys hirsutus, assembly GCF_040956055.1. Lineage (NCBI taxonomy): Eukaryota > Metazoa > Chordata > Actinopteri > Lophiiformes > Brachionichthyidae > Brachionichthys > Brachionichthys hirsutus. The sequence goes on along the minus strand of NW_027180319.1, from coordinate 189,225 downwards.
TTTGAACGACACTAGAAAGATACGACATATTAGACGTAAACGATCAGAATGTTTGGAGCATCCCTCAAGTCTCAAGGTCCGTCTTTAGGTTAAATCAGGTTTATTGGTCACTGATCAGTGCAAGTGTCAGAAAGTGAGCGGCATACGAGCATTGAGAGCAAATCTAAGGGTGTGTCTCGACACTAGAAACCAGAGGGTGGCCACGTTTATTCACCTGTTCCTGGTGTTTCAGTGAGCAAGGTCAGGCCATTCCCGTTTGAGTTCACCTCTCGTTAGCTTAAGAAGTAGAACGTCCTTCATGATAGTCTTCCCCATGGTGATGCGAGATTACGGTTTGCTGCCGAACAGTAATGTTTTAGTGGTTATTATAACCTGGCAATCAACCAGGTGTGTTTGTCTGCCAGACATCTCAAAAGGTTGCGGGCAGATTTATTTATGAAATTGAGCGTTAGTGGATGATGGACCAAAGAAGAACTGATTACAATTTGCAGCAGAACAGATCCCGATTCTAAGTCACATTTTCAATATCACAAGACTTCTAACTACTTTTTTTATTTTTACATTTAAGAAATATTGTGAAAAATAACAGAAACTATAAATATTCCACAACAGATAACTCATCGCTGTGTGCAACTGGATCTAGATCACAGTTTTGGATCTGGAAGACTAGAATATGAGTCACAGTCGGGTATGATAGGGGCCGAAACACAGCACCAACGGCAATAACCGGGTTATTCTAGTCATGTAATTGGATTTTGTGTACCAGTATCTGTGTGAGGTTAGTTATATTTAGATAAAAACACCTTCCTGCATAAGAAACTGCGTCCACATATGACAAACACGTGACTCCAACCGAATATGTTAAGCTTTCCGGGGTCAAAGAATCATCAACAAAATCATCTAGAATGGAGTCTGCGGCTGAGGAATCAATACCCGGACGTGAGTGCGACTTCTGAAGCGTTTCCGGTTTGTCAGAAAGAGAAGTGACTCAACGGTGCGTGTTAATCCTTTCTTTACGCGCACTGTGGTACAGAAATTGGCTATTCTAAAAAAAAAAAAAGAAAAAAAAAGACAACTTGTGCTCGCTTTCATATCCAATTTCAAATTGTTTTTTCAATACTTCATTTATAACAATAAAAGAACACAAATGTGGCCTTTATAAGTCGCGCAAACTGGAAGCATGTGCGACCCCCCCCCCCCCCCCCCCTGCTTTGAGTATTTCGTACACTCCTTTTGAACAGTATCGTTTTACATTTCTAAAAGGACAGCTGAGGTCTTCCTCGCCGTCGTCGAGTTCACAGAAACGTGAGAAGTTCGCACATCGGCCCTCCAGCGCTCCGAGAGGATGTCATCATGCCGACCGCGCAACAAGCCAGCCCGGCGACCGGGAGCCATTTGGCAACCTCGGTCTGCGTAAAAACACGACATGGGCACAAGATACGCGCACAGAGCCGATTACAGGAATCATTTAGAGCGCAGTTAGTCCCCTTACTTACCTCAAGCAGATGCGGCTCAGTGTGGAAAAGCAGCCGCTTTCAGACGCGTAATCCTCCTAATGAACTGGAGGGACAATCTGTGTTTGGAGGCTGAAAGAAACGCCCTGAAAATGTTTGAACAACTTTAGTACAGCTGGGAGAAACTTGTGAGTGTCGGAGCCGCACTTTCTTCCAGTTGTTAGTGTTTCCCAGGACAACTCGGTGGGAGGAGTCCGCAGGAGGGCTATTATTATAAGCCCCGGGGCAGTGGAGCTCCGGCGCTGGCGTCACGTTTACACAAGTAGATCTCTGGGCCAGATGAAGAAGTGGAGTTCATATTTATAGATAACTGGGGGGTAAACTGTGATTGCTCAAGTTAGAAACAAAGTGTGTGGCGGTCGGGCTTCCAGGAGCAAAGCTGCCCAAAATCTATCGCCGTCCAGAGTGCCGCTTTTCAAAATAAAAGCGCGTCATGGCGCACGCTTTTCCGCTCTGCTAATGTAGGATAACAGCGTCATAATAAGTCCGGCAGGGGACCAACTAATGCTTGAAGGCGCTTGGCTTCTTGTTTCTTCAACAACCCAACAACAAGCCCTGCAACACTTTGTAACTCTGCCAATAGAGGATGCTTCTAACCCAGCCACCAGATGAAGCAAATGTGTTGCTATTTTTAAATCTGTTTTTTTTTATTTTATTATATTTATTATTATTTTGTTTTTGAACCAGTATGGCATCAGATCTGACATGTTTGTATGACTGCTACTTTTAAATGTCTTTTAACTTATTTTGCTGTAACATGTCGTCTGTGAGCTGTTTTGTCTTTTATTTATGATGTTTTTGTATCCTGTACAGCACTTTGGTCAGCTGTGGCTGTTTTAAAAGTGCTTACAAATAAAATAGGATTGATTGGATTGGATGTTTTTTTTACAATTCTGAATGTGTGCAATGTAAATAAGAGTATTTCAGAGAGCAATGTCGGTTTTGGCTCACGACCCTGCCCAAAAGCACAGTGTTCAGACTGGCTTGCATTTCTGTCATCATCAATCAGCTTTTTTTCAAAACATAAACTATCCGGAACATGTCATTTTTTTACATAAGGAGTATTTACGAAACAATCTACCAATTTGGTGCTTCAAACAGTATAGTCTGATTAGGCAACAGAAACATATTTTTTTGTGTTGTTATAATCAATATGTATTTTTAATATGCATTATGTCGAGCTCACAAGACATCCTGGAAGCAATGTTTGCAGTACCACAAAGAAGTCATACTCCCTGTTCTACGTCCATAGGTTAAAGTCCATACCCTGTCTCCTTATTTCCCTCACCTTCGCTCTTGTCCTCCTCCTTTTCCTCATCCTCCTGTGTTCGTCCTTTTATTCCTTCGCGTTGACCTACTCATTCCTGCACTGCATTGTGATTGACAGCAGGTGCGTTCTGTTTTTGGGTATCAGGTGGTGGGTGAGTCCTGAACATAATTAATCAAAGAAAAGAAAGGTTTCTGCACAACAAAACACAATACATGCAAACTAACAAAACTAAAAACCCACAGCGAAAGCAACAATCAAGGCAAAAATAATATTAATCACAGTAGACATGCAAATGAGAAACAATCAATAAAGGCCATATTCCCACACACTTTAACGGTACCAGTCTCTGGACCAATAATTCAGCCTTTAGAACGAGTGCAACTGACAGTGTTTTGTTATTTTTTTTACTTTTTGAAATGGATTCAATCATGTCCTTCAACTTTACGTTGTTTGAAATCTACTATGTTTAGCTCATGACTCTGCGTAACCACAGTCGTCTGATTGCCTTGCAGTCGTGTCATAATCAGCGGTTTTTTGAAGATCGTACATAAGAGTTTATACTTGGCCCAAATGCCAGCTTTCTTTTCCAGATGCACTTGTATGCATTCACACCAAACTGCAAAAACACATAGATGTGTTTTCTCCATCATAATTCAGGTATTATTCTCAGACAAATTAAAGAAAATGTTGAAAAACACAAAGTTTTAATGTCATAATGAGAATAAAATTCTTGGATCTCACCAAGCCCCAATCGTTCATTTTAATAAACTTAATACCCTTTACAAGTTCGAGTTATTATCAATAACTGAGATGATAACTTAATGACTATAAATAATTATATCACCTTTAAATAACTTTGTAAATGAATATATATATAGGTAGGGTATGGGCAAAGCAAAGACCTTGCTGGGAATAAGTACTCTACAGGGTGTTGTTTTTTTGTTAGTATTGTGTGTTCATACCTTTGACTAATTTACTTTTGACTTCTTGTTTGCCTTCATAATGCTGTTTCAATAAATACTCATATAAAATAATAAAACTGCCCTCGATCAACATATGAAAAGACGTTGGATTGTTGTGTGTGTGTGCGTGACTTGTTGGGCGAGATACTGAACACAACAGGGTGTGCGTTTGCATGAGTAATGATAAACAGGTGCAGTCCTGCGTGCTAACATCCGCCACCATTATAGATGTATTTGTGGAAGGCTGGATATAATGGATAGAATAATATAATAGAAACATCCTTTTTGCTTGAAGCACAGGTATCCACTGGGTTTTGACGAATCTTAATAGTTTTAAGGTTAAGTAAATGCTTCTGGTTAAATAGTACTAAACTGGAGGGTGTACTTGGTAAAAAAAAAAAAAAGTACACCATCCAGCTCAGCAAAAGTGTCTCCTGAGAATGTTTAGGGTGAGGGTTGTACTATAGTTTTGTGTTTCTCATCGAGATTCTGTGCAGAATCAAACTCAAGCAGAAAACCTCACAGTGGCATCTCATGCAGCAAAAACACTTCACTTTATGACAAAGCGCTTATATTCAGCAATTATTATGCGAAAAGCAAGCGTGGAACCGTGTTGCAATCAAGGTAGAGGAAATTAAGTATACTGTTGCAATGCTTTATATATTTCCCATCCCTCCAGGTGAAATTGAACTGCAGAATGGTCGTTCGGGAGGCCCAGCAGGCAGCCGGGCCTTCCTCCTCACAAGCATTAGAGCTCAGAGCTTTTCTCTCTCTCCACACCCAATAACGAGCTGAGGGCTAGATAAATAGCAGGTGGTATTGAAAATAGTACCCATTTACCGCCATGCCATGCAGCACTTACACATATTATTGCAGCTGGAGGAGGACTAGAGGGACACGGAGGGAATGTTGAAGCAGACTACCAGAACATGAGAAACAAGCGTGACACAAAAAAGTACACTGCTGCCTTTATCGAGGGATAAAAGGAGGTTTTGTAAGTTGGAGAACTTGGATAGAAGAGGATGGAAGAGACGACTGAAAAACCTCCGGCCAGAGTAAACACTTGGACAGAAACACAAAAACACACTAGACGTTGAAGGAGGGAGGAAGGAGTGAGAGGCATATCATTTGGCTGAAGGGCCTGTAGTGTAGTGCATTCATTGTCTTCTGTTTCAGGGGAAACGCTCCAGCTCCGTCCACATTTCTTCTCGCTCAGTCTTGGTCATGAGATTTTAGTTGTTTTTCTTAGAGCTGCAAAGGGAAAAGTTTCATCTCCAAGCTGTTCCCCACTTTACGTAAAATGTGTAGACAAAGTATGAGCTAAGTTGTCGACGTCTGAAAGTCTGCAATTGTTTATTTTTAATTCTAAACCCTATCTCTTTTGAATGTTTTAATATTTTGATTCAAATGCAACATATATATATATATATATATATATACAGTATATATAGTTCACTCCTTCAATCATAACTAACAGGCTTGCATCGAAAATAGGTGAATGGTAGAATATTGCAATTCTAGAAAACATTTTAACCTTAAGGCTTTAAAACTAACCTGATTGTATCATCTGACCTTTGGTTAAATATGTGCAGTAAACTGGTGATCAAACTTTGAACTGTACAAGTATTCCCTGCAAACTATATTTTATGAAGCAACTAAAAAAGAGTGAAAGGTCTCAATGCAGAACTGTGAAATAAATCAATCCTATTTTTTTTAATTAACACCACTAATGGGTCGTTCTGGTCCCCGTCACGTCCACAAGATGTCAGTGTCTCTGATGCACGAGGGCATAAAATACACTTGATCCCATCGTCTGGGCTTTAGTCTCTTTCTGTAGTCTAAACGCACCATAATACAAATCACTGTGTGTGTGTGTGCGTGTACGTGTGTGTGTGTGTGTGTGTGTGTGCAGTCATCGACGCACAGCAGAGATCAGATCAGGTGACTTTAGGCAAGCTGGTGTGTCCAACCAAAGGACAAGGATTTGAGGAGGTCTGGCCCACGATAACCCCCCCCCCCACCCACCCACACACCCACCCACCTTTACATCCAACCTCCATTCACTAAACAAAAGCACAGAAGATTAACTCCCTCAGATCTCTCCTCTTTAATTAGGAGCAAACAGGAGGATTCGAAGGAAGCACAGTTTGGAAAAAAGACGGCCTGAATTTTTGTGGATAACACATAATCATCATGATAATCAGTATCCTTGCAATGTAATAAAGTTATTAGCGCTAAAGTGTGATAGTTACATTAAATAGCAATTTGAATTTGAAATATATTTGTAAAAAAAAATTAACCATATGCATCAAAGAGACAGCCAAAAAGGGAAATGAGCAGCAAATGAAAATCTAGGATGGCTATGAAATTTACCTTCATAGTGACATCCAACATGATGCACAAAGTCTATTTTTAAAGAAGCACTCACCAGAGGAAAAATAGCATAAAGCGATATCGCCGTAATTGCACCAGCAGGGCTTTGCTTCCTGACTCTGCCTTGTTATCTATAAATTATTCCATGCCCATACAGAAAACAGGCACTTAAAATCAAGAAAAACGAAGAGAAAGTTGAGTATGTGATATAGAAATCCTAGGGGGACTTAAAACAATATTACAGATCAATTGAATTTAAAGCAAAACACTCTGACACTTATCACGTTTTGAACACATATCAAATGTATTATTGTCATGGAAAGAAGAGAAAGCTAACATGCTATTTCAAAAATGTTAATCAGCCATTCAATGCATGGACTTCATATGTCAGAGGAAATAAACATATGACACACAGCTATGGCTTTCACTGGAGGAAATAATAATAATGTTCCAATCTGGACCAGTATGAAGAAGAATATAGAGTGTGGGTCGAATGGTTTTATTCAACTTTTGATTTCCTGGAGTTTTACATTCGATGCTTCTGTGATGCAGGGATGGTGCAGAACGGGACCCCTCCTCCAGAGGGAGCTCAAGCAGGCAGCATCAGCAGTAATATCAAAGCATTGTCCAGAGGAAGACTCTCTGCAGATGAAGGGCAGAGGCATCAGGACAAATTGTATGTTAGCCAAAGTCTAAACTTCTCTCTCAGGATGACTCACATCTATATTATCATGTGTGATTTCACTCTTTGTCACGAACACAAACAAGAGACCGGACCTGAAAAGAGAGCCATGATGCTGGAGAGCACCCAAACTGCAGCGTTTGATTGGTGGAGATTGTGTCTGGACAGACGGGTAAAAGCTATCAAGGGCGGGACTAGGGGGAGGGGATGAATGCAGACTGGCGAAGACAGAGAGTATGAGGGCTAAATTTATCCAATGGCTCGGCTGGGGTGGAGCTAATCCTCTTTGCGCTCGAATTATCTGGTTTTTGGATTAGAGAGCTTTGCCTCTATGCAAGACATCTACTCTCTAAAATGATGTCCCATTGCAGGCCGTACCATGTCCCCTGGTGGGGGTGGATGAGTTGGTGGACTGGCTGCTGTCATAATAAAGTCTTTGTTTTAATAGATTAAAATAATTTACGGCACAGCACATTAGTGGGGACATTATTTCACAGTATTGTCTATAGAGTGTCAGTTATTATATTTTACCTTGTGTAGTGGACAGCTAGAAAAGCACTCTCAGTGCACAAACCTCCGCCAAGCAGCTCATTTCACTCTTAATTGCATTTACACCAGCGACATGGTGATCTGGATCATCATCAAAATGTTCTCAATGAACCATCAAGTCTTCAGTCCTGCGTCAAGGAAAGACAAATAGTTCAGCCATCTCTCAAAACACATTTGTCGACACTTGGGATGAATGTGCAAACACAGCAAAGCAGCAGACCGATTTCTAACTCAAGGACATATAAATGGAGCCCGCAGCTGTTGCTGCAGAAGGGCACAGCCTGGCTGATGTTTCTGAGCGTTAGCCAATGCTATCACAGCTCAGACCTGCAATGACACAGGTAGCGGGCACCTCCTGTTTGTTGTGCACACGCTTTGACATCTCCTGACATTGATTACAGAGAGCACTGGGCACATATTAACATTTGCTCTTCTGAAGTGTCCTTGGGAAAAATCTCTCCACCAGCTCCAAGGCTGCTGCGCTGCCAGCCAAGAATGACCTCTGATTCAGAGATCAAGAGTATCACAAAAATAATCCTGTGGACTGGATCCAGTCGACTCTCACTGCAGCAGAGCCTGTTGCTATTTACACTTTAGAGGCTGTACCATGGTGTCTTGGTGGTGGGGGTTGGTTCCGGGGAGTTTCCTATAGAGATGAGCCCTGATGTGGGAGGGGTGATGGGGGTGGGGGGGGATCGTGAGGTTGGATCCTAATCCCTCAGCCCTGGCTGCAGTACGGCCTTAGGATAAACCGACATGTAGGGTTTGGGCAGATGAATATACAACTTGGACTTTAGTTTTTTAAGTCTTTTTGGTCCAGGAGATTTTTTATTTTTATTTTTTTTTACAAGTGATGACACCTCTGGTAAGACAACCCCCTTTTCCCCTCAAATATTGGCCATGCTGTCCTTTTTGATCTGTTTAACAGGACAAGAGAGAAATAATGTAGGCTGAAATAATACCTGTGGTGCCATGCTTTAATTCTTTATTGTCTCCCACAACAGCATTATTTTTTTTAACTATTAACATTATTAAAAAGTCATATAGCAAGGATTTGTTTTAAATATTTCGTCAAGTTTAAGTCGTCCTATTGCACAATTAAAGTCAAAGTCCAGAAACGTATAGGACAGAGGAGTCTCTAATCAGTTTGACTGCCCTCCATTGTATTTGGGACAATGTAGCATTTTGTTAAGCTATGGACATGAAAATATCACATTATTCATCCCGACATATTCGATCAGCAATTCTTGCTCCATAACTTTGTGATAGTGTTTTACTGTGAAACACATTTGATAGGTTTGCAGACAAGTCCTGTCCAAGAGTCATCTCGGATCATCATTTGACCTTTCAATACTACATATTACAATATTAGAGTAGCTGAGATGAAAATAAACTCACTGTTTTATTCCACCAGCAGATACATGTAACGAATTAGAAGATTAAAAGATGTCTGTGCATGTTTTTAACTCAATATATCTGTCCTGACGAGCAGCCAGACATCTCACACTGTTGATTAGTGGCGTTTAGGTGAGGTTAACCGCTCGACAATGTCTGCCATTATTGAGGGAATACGATATCATGTATATGTATATGTATGTATATACATGGTAACGATGCAATTTTCATCATTTCCAAGCAAAGAATTACTCTTTGCTTTATACCCACGTTTGATAGAGATAAAGAATTGATTCAAGCAGAATGATAAACAAACAAATAGTATAGACTGTGCGGATGTGATGCTGCCCTGAGCAACTGATAAATAACACATCTGTGGGGGCGGGGGCCGGGGGGGGGAGCAAAATTCATAAATAGCAATTAATACATATATCTTATATCCAGGTTTCTGGATGAGTGACAACATGAATAAATAAACACACTTGTCTATGAGTGACTACCAATGGTGTGCCCTTGAGCAATGCATTCACAGCTGATAAAAAGAAGGCAGAGCAAAACATTTGGAGCTGCACTGTGACCGGCGTTGGAAGTTTGCACTCATGCTAAATGTATTTCAATTTGCTGGATGACTGATGATCAGACCATAGCTGGAAAGAAAAGGTCTGCAGCTCCTCGCCCCAGAGCAGCAGCTGCTTCTGCGGAATATGCCCAACTATTTTTCCAAAGTCTGTTACTACACGCGTTAATATCTGTCTGTGTGTGGTTCTGTTTGTCGCTACAGAACAAGTTGTATTTGGTGAAGGTGCCAGTTTCATGTCTCTCAAGCCGATTCTGAGCAAATAGAAGGTCACTTGTGAGATTGAGCTAGCTTTTGATCAATTACCGTGCAACCTCTCCTCTTCTTGTTAATGCTCAGACTCACATTGATTTTCACGAGTCAAACGAGATCTTTGACTTTTTAATAAAAGGGGCGCCGTCACGGAGGGCAGACTGGGGCTTTGTGCTTGTTGGGGGTAAAAGGTTTCAGGTTGGTACATTGACAAACACAAATATGAATCAATATGTTAGAAAAGAAAGAAGAGGGAGGGAGAAGGAGGAAAATTAATATAGGCAGCCGGGCTGTTATGTAAGCACCAGCTGTGTGTGCTGTAGCTGGATGATGGATGCAACACACGATCGCTCAACCAGACCAAGCGTCCACCCGCTCTCTCGCCCTCTCCTGAATTATTCAAGTTGTATTATTCACATTACTCAAATAAACTGAAATAAACAGCATGTACTAGGACCAAAATATCACAATTATTGTCGGAAATAAAGGTAAATAATGTGCACATTTGACATTTAACTGTGGAATCGTTTATAAACACGCATCCAGGAGCAGCAAATATATTTCAGGGCTTCAATCCCGGCTCCATAATCCACCACCACCATCAGACAATTTTACGAGGTTTGAAATGAAACAATAATGTGAGGCAATGAGGACAAAATGAAAAAAAAAAATCTGAACTCCTAATCTGGATTAAATTGCAGCAGCTTCAGTCCCAAACAGACTTCGACAAACCAGCCATCCGCATGCTAGAGGATGATACAAGAACAAGAAAGTGACATCCCAGAAATAATGGAATTGTCTGGGGGGGGATAATTGGCATGAATTAACATAAATTTGAATTGATATTCATACTGGTGCCTGTGAGATTCTGGAGCGATCCATTATTTTTTTTACATGTAAGAAGTAAAAAAGAAAACAAAGAAAATAATCATGTCCCATGAATCCTGTTGCTTTTTCATTTCCTATCAACATTAGTTTCAAATTATATTAAGTGCTACAAACATTAGCTTCTTCTGAACAGCTGAGCAGCATTTCTCATTTGTATTTATTGAAATACAGATTTTAAATATTACACGCCTTTAAAGAGGAGTCAGATTCCTTGACTAATCTTCCACAACATGTAGGACAGATCGTATGATGCTGTGCATCTCCAGGACCGGACCATGTCGATTATTAGTATAAATCTTAAAAGATTTTTTTGCTTTCCTTACAGATGAAAGTTATAATTATAATGCTATAAAAATAGATTTTGTCCCACAAATCAGTTTACTGATTTTATGACTTCTCTCAATCTACTATTCCATTTAAGAATTTGCCATTGTTAGGTCATTTTACCTTTTACCTAGCTTTAAAGGCATTACTGTCAGGGTCAGGGAGCCCTTGAAAGAGTCACAGAGGCATTTCACTATGAATACAGAGCAGTTGTATCAGACAGAAGCAAAAACTTTGAGTCAGACTGTGCACACAAAAGTTCAATCAAGATGTGTCTTATTTCACATCTTATTAGAGCCGCTCTGAAGTAAGTTAAATTCTCCCTAATGTTCAGCTATGCAGCTTGGTCATCAGCCGTTAATTTTCCAGTGCATCATCGTTTGTTATCTCTAAGTTACAGAGGGTCCAGCCTTGGGATAACAGTTGTTTGAATTTGAACGAACGTGTCCCTGACTTCACTGTTTATGCATTCATTATGTCAGAGATGTGTGTGGCAGCCAGCTGAATCCCTAAAATGCAATCAGACTAGAATTGGTGCCTCTGGCCTCTGCAGAAATCAAGGCAGGTCTGAGTCATAGTTGCAGCAGTGCCGTGCGATGGATCAAAATGGCGCCAGAGTGTTTTAGCAGGAAGCCAGATGAATGGATTATCTGCTTGTGAGGAGGGACGAGGGATTCAAGGCATACAAGGGATAGATCCCGAACACTTATAACACCCGCACTTATAAATACCCAAATATTTAGTATTTAGGCAATTTAGTTATAATGAATCAGTTTGTCATAATAGGGAACTGGTAATACAATCAAATTTTCAAAAGTTAGAAAAAAAGTTAACTGTTAAACAGCGACACAAAGCAAAATAAGATGAAGGGAAATTAGAATCTGCCCTTCTGTGAGTGCATGAAATGCTTTTCCAGGCGTCGAGATAATGCTGAGGCCTTCATGCTTTTATAATATCTTCATATTGTGAAGCTCTTTGACATCATATTTCTAATGCATTGTGTTTTAGGTTCAGCATGCAGCAATCCACGAACCAAAAAAGGCAATAGTCATTTACAATTGTTGAGGCTTTAAAAATTGAAGCAGCGATTCCCCAGAAGGTCGACTTGGAGAACACCCAGAAGACTGCAGCAATACAGCTTCCTGGACGATTGTTTCATCATAGCTGACGACTTGAGCGTCCTCAGAGTACGACAGCTACAAGGCAAAGTCAGTCCTGCTCCTCAAACCCCCCAACAGGAGCCATGGATGACACTTATCATAACAACGTGAACCAGCAGATGACCGAGGGTGGAGAATACACCTACACCCAGGATGGCGGCGGTCAGGGTGGATACCCTTACCAGAAGGACTACACTGGACAGGACGATGATGCTGCCAGTGATGCCACTGAGGGTGCAGATGATGATGAGCAGATATATGAGGGAGAGTACCAGGGCATCCCCCACCCTGACGAGATCAAGGAGGCTCGGCGGGCAGCTCGGACGGAAGCCAGAAGGAAAGCCCGTCTGGTTGGCCAACAGGAGGAAGAGGAGGAGGAAAACCTGCCAGAGCAGTATGAGGCCATCATGGAGGAATGCGGCCATGGACGCTTCCAGTGGATGCTGTTCTTCGTGCTGGGACTGGCACTAATGGCTGATGGCGTGGACGGCTTTGTGGTGGGCTTTGTCATGCCCAGTGCTGAGAAAGACATGTGCATATCCAACTCTGGCAAAGGACTATTGGGTAAGTGACAGCAAAGGAAGGATGCGAAAACCGAGGCTTCTATAAGATTATGTGGTTTAGTGATAAAACATTTGCTTGACAAGATTTTATTAGATGAACTAGAAAAGCACTCAGAGAGCGCAGACCTCCGCCAAGCACCTTGGTCCCCCTATATTGTGATTTACACCCAAAATAAGGTCCTACATTTATTTATTTAACCACGTGTGATATTTGATATCATTTTTAGTTTAGAAGTTATTCACAAAAAGCACACATTTGGTAAAGTAATGGCGGATTCTTCTGCATCGAGATCCATAGCTTTTGAAGATACAACAAATCTGTTTGCCCACTCCTAATTCCACAGTGTTGGTAAAGGCGAGCAAAAACGGAACCTCATTTGTGTAGGTAAGAGATATTATTGTGAAATTTCGCTTTGTTGTGAAATTTCGACTGGACCTGTCTCCTCAGAGTGGCTGGTGTTGGGGAGGCCGATGCAAAGGACAGGGTGAAGTGGAGAAAGTTGGTTTGCTGTGGTGACCCCCAATGAGACAAGCCAAAAGAACAGTAGAATGTGAATAGTGTTTCCTTTTGTTCAGTTATCTTGATTGATTCCCCCCCCCCCCCCCCCCCCCCCCCAAATATGGCATGACAGCAATTAACAGGCTCAAAACACACGATCTTAGGCAATCAGCTCTGTTCCTAACGCTGTGAAAACAAAGCTGTAAATTAAAGTCCTTTATTTCTGAGGCCTTGCGTGTGTCCACTGTGGTAGATTGCCTATCGCCACACTCCTGGGGATGAAGCTTCATGAGATGCTGATGAAGAGCCTGGGGATGATTGCATTCAGAGTGTGTTCCAAGGCTAATAGGCAGCATGTTGCAGCCGTCAGAGATCCTTGCAGGCTGCAGCGCGTGGTGCTGAGCTGTCAGACACGCTTCAGGCCTCTCACAGCCTGTGGTAGCAGGAATAGGGCCCGGTGAAAGTGAAATCACAGCGTCTTTGCAGAGAGGGAGGCGAACACTGATCATTGGTAGGGAATATGAAGTAGCTCTGCAGAATGATCCACTCTGATTCACACTCATGCTCCGTTCACCAGATGCACAAGAGCAGACATGTTTAATCTCCCCCTCTGTGTCTGGGGGAGCAAACAGACTACAAAACAGTTTCTGAAAAGGAGGAGGCTGTTTGATGCACTTAATTCTGCTATTATTATAATAATAATAATAATTATTATTATTATTATTATATTATAATAATAATAATTATTATTATTATTATATAATTGAATCAATAGAGAGAGAGAAACAGGAATGTTTTGATGGGATGTAGAATGTTGGATAAATAAAAGAGAAAATTCTACCAGGGTTTGAATCTTCTGCTTGATTAAATTTAAAGTTTTCTCTTAAAGAAATTGAGTCAGTCGTGTTTTTGCACAACAATATATGTCAGTCAAGTAAGATGTCCAGCTAAATGCAGCCCCTCCTTTCATCAGCTTTACATTTTGTCTGCTGGGCGACGTCAGCGTCGTTGTTTATGCACATTATCCATCTCTTCTTCTATTTCCTCCAATCAAACCCGCTTGTTCTATGTCTCGTGCCTCATCCTCTTTGGTGTGGATATTACTTCCCGAAATTGCTTTGTTGGCTTTTGTAGCCAACATTAACAACACCTTTCCACTTTACAACATCATTAAACAAAGCCCTGATGAAATGTCAAATCTGATGTGTGGATAATGTCCCATTAGTTTCCCACCTGTACTCTTACATCAAAGCGTTTTTTATTTGTTAGCGATCTGGTACTAGTTTTGTTTGTTGGATCAGGAATGCAAATGTCAGTAATGACATCAGTCAATGTCGGAACTATTACGTGCACCATTGCTTATTTACAAGTTCATTATTTTATGAAGGTAGAAGATGAAGAGATGCCACTCCCAAAGTGTTGGGGTTCCCATGGAAACAGTCCTGTTCTGTCCTGTCCCTGCAAAATGCGACAATACAAGCATTTGCAGAGCAACTGTGCGCCAGCGGTGCAAACGCTCCTGACAAGCTACTGTCAACCTCTTTCTACATTATTCAGTCAGCGTTGTCGAGTTAGTCTGATTCTCTGAGTTAGAGAAGAGAGTCACAATGAAAATGGAGAATAACTTAACAAGCCATCGTGGAACCACGCCACCGGCTGTCCATTGTTCAATAGTCATATAACTTACGTTATACTCTGGGCTGAAGCTACAACACGGGGAGCTTAATTTATAATATCTGTCATAAAAAACAAGTTTTTAAACAAAGCCATCTGCACTTCCATAGAAACCTCACATCTGTTGGGGGGGGGCATCATCCTTTAAATGTCACATATTCACGCTTGGTGGATACTTCTTCAGGTTTTTGCACTTTAGATTTGTTGCCAAGTGGTGAAGGTGTTAGCAGTACATTCACATTTAATACTCCAAGAAGGCGAAGTCTGTCCCCTCCAGGGATTCTGTCTTCACCATGCTCAAGGACACTTTACTATTGCTGCGGGGGATGATCCTGGGCCTCCGCCTGAAGGACAGGTTTTCAGTTCACACGACTACTCTGTCACCCTGCCTATGCACATTTAGATCCTCGAGCAACAACGTGGCGATGATAGTAGGTGGCATGTCAGCCTTGACTCTCTGTCTCCTGATGCCCCGAGCAGTCTCCTGTTGCATGACTTAGGGATGTGTAGCTGGGCGTGTGAGCATTTGGATCGTCTAGTAATCCACAGGGAAGGCGCAGACTGTGGCTCCACAGGCTGTAAAGCTGCTTAGTCCCCGCTGTAATTAGGGGTGTGTGTACCGTAGTAAAAACATAAAGCAGGCAGAAGGTACAGATCCTCAGGTTTAAACAATGCACTGAAGTGAGGAGCCGACGTTGGGTCCTGACCCTGGCAGCAGGTGTGTGTGTGTGGGGGGGGCATATTTCTCTCCTTAGGTGCATAAAAAAGGATGCACATAAACATTGTCATCTTTTTTGTGCAATAGTGGGCAGCACAGTTGGTCACTGTTGAGACCTAACATAGGAAATAAATGGCAGCGGTGACCTAATCAAGAATGCATCCTGGGATAGTGTCCAGGTCTAAAGGATGTAACATGTCAAAAAGGAAACTGCAGAAGCAGGTCTGAACGAAGCTGAAAGCTGATTGAATAACGTGACGGTCTCGTCTTCTGCGAGGATGCAGCGGCACACACTGATGGTGTGGTGATTCAAAGGTAAAGGGGGCCCCCTAGTGGAGATTAATACTCCTTTTTTTCCTTTACTGAGGTATAAGTGTTTCGAAAATTCATGCAGAGAGCTCACACTGTGTGTTTCAGGGACATCAAGACATTCTGGATTGTAAAGATTAAATGTCACAACATAATGTTTCTGACCTTGTGTGCATTTACAGGTCTGCTGGTGTATGTAGCCATGATGGTTGGGGCACTGCTCTGGGGGGGTCTGTGTGACAAGATGGGGAGGAGGAAGTGTCTGATCTACGTCCTCACCATCGACCTGCTCTTCTCCTTCCTCTCCTGCTTCGCTCAGAGCTACGGCTTCTTCCTCTTCTTTAGGTTCTGCTCTGGTTTCGGGTGAGACACATAAAACACATTTACATTTTCATCCCTTAAACCGAAAGAATGAAAACTCAGATTTACATAATGTATCTATATATTTTTTATTCAGTAAAAGCTGACCTTTTCCATAAATAATTATTGTATTAAAAAATGTCTCGATCATTTTAGGGGGGGGGGGACTACATATCTGCATTTGTGTAGCAAAAGT
This sequence comes from Brachionichthys hirsutus, assembly GCF_040956055.1. Taxonomy (NCBI): domain Eukaryota; kingdom Metazoa; phylum Chordata; class Actinopteri; order Lophiiformes; family Brachionichthyidae; genus Brachionichthys; species Brachionichthys hirsutus. The sequence continues at coordinate 172,960 of NW_027180319.1, read as the reverse complement.
TTTGAAAGAAATTCAGCAGCACTTAGACCAGCTTAAAGAACAGCCTGAGGGCATCATAAATATATGCAGAGGGGACATCAGAATTCACCACGCCCATCCACTGACTGGTTAGCTGCTATATTTATTATAATATATAGTATATATATACTACTACTAATATAAAAATATAAAACATTCAGATGCATCCTGCACACAAGGAGAGTTTTTTGTGTTAAGTTCAACAGAGTGTGCCTTTATTATACCAATTAAAAAAGTGAACGATGCTCTTTGCTTGTTTTAAGCTTCATTTGGGATTTATTGCTTGCTTCCTGCTGTCCTCAGCACCTCGGTGCCATGCACAGATTGATTTTGCAGTTTTTAAAGACACATTCATTTTGATAATGATTGCGCCACGAGTGTTCTCAGACCTGCGATATTGAAGTCAGAGCTTATTGCCAAGCTAAAGAAAATAATAATAATACAAGGTCACCATAATAAAACATTCAGCTGTTGCCGATTCACTGGGATAACGAGCCCCATGTTAGTCATCAACACTCTCTTTTGCTGGCTTCACAAAGCACAAAGAACAGGCAGACTCCTCAACCCTGAATAAGATTTATCATCATAATAAAAAATAGAAACACAAATAACAAATGACAATGGCCATTATCTTAATTAAAAAAATTTTTTTTACTATATATCTCTTACATTTCTTAAAAATGCGAGAAACAATGCAGACAGTTTCAGTTTGCCTGAAAGGCCCTGGCTGACAGGCCACTAACGTTAGATCCACTTTTGTGGGTAGGCCTTTGAAACTAAGGTACAATCCCGCATCATTTAACTCTAACCAATAGTCCACATCAAACAGCAGAGTTCAAGTCAACCACTCCCTCCTGTACATTTTAACAGGAAGGCTTCCTATCTTGCTGCTTCCTCCCTTAGGATCGGCGGCTCCATCCCAATAGTGTACACCTACTTCACAGAGTTCCTGCAGCTGGATAAGCGTGGCGAGCATCTCAGCTGGCTCTGCATGTTTTGGATGCTTGGAGGCCTCTATGCTTCCTTCACTGCCTGGGGGATCATTCCTCACTATGGTAACAGACGCTGACATGCAGCTACACACAGCTACAACAGCGTGTGATAGATTTGAGTAATTATTCACTGTAGAAGGATTTGACTGTATAAATACGGGATTATTTTCCTCTCAGTTTGCATGAGCACTTCATGATAAAATATGACATAAGTTTGCCACCATTAGAGAATTATTATATATTATGGAAGGTCAAAATAAAAATACAGCTACCTCTGTGAAAATTGAATTTCCAAATTTGAATCTATGTCATATTTCCATTTTTAAAAGACTCAAACAACATTTTTCTGGCACTACACTAAATCTGCCAGCTACGAAGCTTCTTGACTTATTAACATTTCATTTGACTTTACTTTATGGTCTTGCAGGCTGGGGCTTTGCCATCGGTTCAGAGTTCCAGATGCACAGCTGGAGATTATTTATTTTTGTGTGTCTCTTCCCGACGCTGGCTGCACTTGTTGGAGTCATCTTCATGCCAGAGAGTCCCCGCTTCCTCCTGGAGGTCATATAAAGCATCATCAGATTAAAATGTGCAGGATTAAAACATATATTACAGTACAGTCTGCTTCAAATGCAAAAAAACCACATCTATGTTTAATTAATGCAACATTGTCAGACCCTTAACCACGTGTGATATTATACTTGTATGTTACAGCAGGGCTGCTAGGATGCCTCTGAATTATGACCCCATCCAATAAGAACCAGACCTCACGAGAACACTGTTAATTGCATGAGGGAAATAAATTTGTCCAAAATTCTGAGAGGTGTGACAGAAAGCGCTTGAAGTGTTTTTAATGTATTGTAAGTTGGTAGGTGCATGTTTGTTTGTTCAGAATGCCCGACATGATGAGGCGTGGATGATCCTTCGACGAGTTCATGACACTAACTGGAAGGCGAAGGGCGAGCCGGAGAGAGTTTTCACCGTATGTCTTCATTTACAATAACACATGCATCAAACTACAGATTATTAGATCTAATTTACAGAAATAACATGATTGGATTCATCTATTCACTTCTGAGACATGACTACAAGTCTCGGCATAGAAAAGATAAAATAAATATATACAGTAGGCTGTACAATTTCAACATCACATTGATGTCTGTCTGTGCCAGACATGCTGCACATCATTCATTTTAGGTCACAAATAGCATGCTATATTCTTATAAGAAAAAAGCTGTATAACCTTTATTAAACCAGACGAGTAGGCGTGAACAGTGAAATGAACGATGGCAGAATTAGCCGTTTATCCATTTCATGTTCAGGATGCGGTCATGCTGCCTTGCCGTCACATCGTCAGGACTTGCTGAGTCATTGTTAATGTTCGTAGTAACACAACCACTTTTCCTTCTGTGTATTCAGTGAAAAGGGACTTAGATAAGGGAAGAGCATGTTTATCATACCTTTTGTATAAATGTGTGTCTTTGTCAAGGTGACCAATATTAAGACTCCACAAACTCAAGACGATGAGTTCATAGAGATCCAGAGTGATACTGGAACTGCTTTCCAGCGCTGGACCGTCAGACACATGACCGTGCTGCAACAGGTCTGCAGATCACTCCCACTCAATCAATCAAATCAATATGTGAAAAGTGGCTTTATGCTTTGTGTGTCTGCTTTCCAGGTGATGGCAAACATAATGTCCCTGTCTGCTCCTGCGCTCAGGTTGCAAGGGCTCTTCCTGGTTATTGTCTGGTTCTGCTTGGCATTCAGGTAGCATCATTTATCTTGTCCAAACTGCGTCAATAATTTAAGTCAAAAACCTTCAAAGAATATATGCTTTTGCAACCATGCCGGTAATTTTTTCCAAATCAAGCATTTTTAGAACATTTCAAAAAGCTAAAAAAAAAAAGAAATTTACCCCTGTGATTAAATCTAATCATGCATATCATTTCATTTAATGGGCCCGGACTTGTATGCTTTAATGTCTATCAGCTACCACGGGCTGGGAGTGTGGTTCCCTGATATGATCAAATACATGCAGTACGAGGAGTACGAGTCGAAAGTCAGAGTCTTCCACCGAGAACGGGTCGAACGTTTCCACTTCAACTTCTCTCTGATCAACCAGATCCATCGTGAAGGAGAGTACATCCATGACAAGTAACTTTCCTCAACAGCACCCCACATGCACATTCATGCTATATTTAAAGTCCACACCAGTGTTGAATGATGCACCGCTCTCTTTCATTTAGATTTGCCAACATTGAGATTAAATCTGTGAAGTTTGAGGACTCTCTGTTTGAAAACTGCTACTTTGAGGACATCAAATCAACCAACACCTTGTTTGAGAATTGCACCATCAAAAACACCGTCTTCTATAACACAGGTATCAAGAAAAATGAGTATGGGACAAAAATTATAGGACCTTTATAATGCTGATTCCATAAAGTTTAGAGATCAATAAAAGCTATTTAATCTAATTACCATATATATATATATATATAGTGAAAGCATTAATTATGTATTTGCAAAATGCTTATCCTCGAGCACTGAGAGGATAATGATACTGCAGCCAAATGTAAACCATAAATCAAAGCTGCTGCAGTTGCATCCTTTTATTACCCTCTTTCCTCTGCAGATCTCTGGCAGGAGAAGTTTAAAGACTGTCAAATGGAGAACACCACTTTTCTCCACCCGAAAAAAGGCTGTCATCTAAACTTCCAGGAGGAGAACGACATTGTCATCTACATGGTCAGCTTCCTGGGTAGTTTGGCAGTGTTGCCTGGCAACATCATCTCCGCATTGTTCATGGACAAGATAGGAAGAATCAGAATAATAGGTGAGATCGGCAATGCCTGTGCGGCAAACTCTGACCGATCAAACCGATTGCATCTGATCTATTGATCCGCAATCTATCTTTCTGTCTAGGTGGATCCATGCTGGTGTCGTCCGCCTGCACGTTTCTGTTGCTACTCAGTTTCAGCCAAGGAGCTGTAATATGTTGGCAGTGCCTCTTCTATGGCGCCAGCGTAGCAGCCTGGAACGGACTGGAGGTCATTTCTGTTGAACTCTACCCCTCCTCTAAAAGGTGCAGCCGAACTCTGCACCACTGGCGAAAGGTCCCGTGTGGCCCCGACCATGCAGCAGACTCCTTCACTTTAAACACCGAATCATATCACTCTAATTTGAGCCGGGCATTTTCCTCTAATGCATAGCAAGAGTTTAGAGGAGGGGAGGGGGGGGCAGCGAGGGAAGACAACACTTTTCCCAAAAACAAATGCCCACCTCTTCTTTGGTGAGGTCTGTCAGTGGAGCTTTCAAATGAAACTGCATCAACAGTTTTCCGTAGACAGACCAGCCCACAGTTTTATTTCACACGTACAGTGAGAGCTCTCAGTGTGCTGCTTGCCAATCAAACTGTTGAGTGTGGAAAAACATTGGCCTTGGCTTCACACCACACTTGATTAACTTTGATTAACAGATTTTGTATTAAACATTTCTAGAATCGCATGGTTATTTGTTATTGAATCCCAGCAATAATTAACAATGTTTAATATCTGTAGGGCTAAATCAGAAAGCGCTCAGGCCACATTAGCAGCTCATTACATTCCAACTGTGTATTCTCTTGAGAGTTTCCGTTTCCACCAGCTGAAGCTAAATTCCTGAGGCATGATAACCTTCAAACTTCTCTTGGGAAAGTGAAAGATACTGTTTCACCATATTGATACCAAAAGCATCAAACCTCAGTGCCAGCCTGGAATCACAAACGTCGAACCAAACACCATTAGCAGATATGAATTAGCAATGATATCGCAGCAATTATGGATGATCTGCTGGAGAGTTGTCATAAATCCCAACAATATTGAATGTTAATGCTTAAAATCTGAAATTTATTTCCATTTTATAACGTTTTATATATCTTTTTTATTTGTTCTCCAGTGATAGCGAGAATAGAAACTGAGTTTCATTAAGAAAAAGATTTTGCCCATTGCAAGGTGCTTTGCATTCAGTCATGTACATTGATGGATCTAATCTCTCTCTGTCTTTTTCAATCTCCAGAGGGACGGCATTCGGCATCTTGAACGGGATCTGTAAGTTTGCGGCCGTCGTCGCCAGCTTCATTTTCGCAGCCTTTATCGGCATCACAAAGATTGTTCCCATCTTCCTGGCCTTCTCTGCCCTCGTCTGCGGCGGTATGGTAGCATTAAAGCTGCCCGAAACCCGGGAGAAAATCCTCTCTTGAATCGCCAAACTGCAGCGGCCTGCAGGCTCCCTCTACCGCAGCTGTGGGGAGAGCTTCTTGGGAAATACAAGCTTTAACTGACAAATGAGAAATGGAAAGCTGAGGGCTAAAGGTCATGCTGTGCCGGCTGTGTTTATGGACGTGCTCTGGTTATGTCTGATTAAAAATCTTGAAAGCCCGTCTGGTTGCCTATGTGAACTGTGGTTGCTCTCCGCTCCCTCAGGCCGCCCGGCATCGCTGTCACAACGTAGAAAACCTAGTGTTTGTCATTTCCTCTTTATCGGTGCTGCCTATCCTCCTGTCACAATCAGCATTTGTTTAGTGTGAAGTTTTGTGTAAAGAAAAGATTAATATGAGATGAAAATGTGTCTGTATTTGAAAGGTGATGTAGTTCATGTGACCATGTTGTGCTTTGCGTTCATTCCCTGTTGGAGAGAGAGAGAGAGGTCGTCGAGTCGCAGCCTGAATTTGATTTTATTCCTGTCGTATTTGCTGCCATGGCTCAGCGGCATCGGCTCTGCTGGTGTCGTTATTCAAAGAAAACTGTTTAATTTCATTCGCCGAGTCTTTATTTTCTCCTGTCCTGTGCTGTAAATAATCCTCTTTAGTCCTCTTGTTGTTGCTTGGTTTGTTATCTCTAATCATAAACATGGATTAACCATTTTATCAATTGTAGGAGTATTTTGTATTTATTTTTAGCCGACTCCAAAGCTTCCCATTTCTTCCAACCTGAACAGCAGCTGGATTTCCCCCCAGGTTATCCTCGACTGACACGTTTTATCCCTTCTGATTTGTAGAGCTGTGTTCTGTAGGTGGTGATGATGTAGAAACAGTTGTATTTGTCACATCTTGTTATGACAAATTGTAAGGAATTGTTCTGTTTGTTAATTTATTTGTCATCTTTTTTCTAAAATTGAGAAAGATATTAAACAATGAAATTACGTATTTTGTTCTAATGATCATATTTTCCTATTTCAGATGATGTTTATATATTACATATTTTACATATTTATTTTGGCAAGAAAGCAAAGAACTGTATTTCTAATAATGTTGGCCTACGCATTAGAATACAGTATATTGGAACAGAATCTTAGAGGATTGTCAGTTTCTACTGTGGACCGAGTGAAAAGTAAGCAGAGAACCTTAAAAATCAAAGAAAATTAAGATTTATAATGAGAAAGACACAAATACTATTGTGATGATTTAGAATATTATATGTTTAATTATTAAACAAAGAAGATTTGAATATTTTTTTGTTCTATAATTAAAAAAAACATTGATTATATTCTGAATTACTTCCTTCAAGACAAATCTGAATCTTTTCTGGCACTCTGAACCAGTAATGTGAGGTACATTAGAAACGGTAGCATAGAAACGTGCATTGAATCCTAATGATGGTGAACAGGAGTTGGGTATAACTGTTCCCATGCCAGCAACAGATGCTTGTTGGGGGGGGGGGGGGGGGGCTATGTGAGGAGGGCTTGTAAAAACATGGCAGAACATAAGTGTGAGCAAGTGCCAGTTGTAGGAGGATGTGTTTACTCTGACAAAGGTGTGAAAGACACTGCTGATGTGTACACCAGGTTTATCTGGATGTCAGACTGCATGGCAGCGAACAGAAGACACGTGTCTCTAAAATCAATGCTTTAATTGAGAGTTTGTTTTTATTAATGCAACTAAAATTCATGATGGATTGGATTCTGCTACTTGAATGTTCTGTAATAAAATAGCTAATTTAACACTTCCTGTTTCAACAATTAAATTACATTCCATAGATTCTACTTTCATACTGAATATCGGTGTCTGTAAATGTCGATCTCTCACAATTAGAAGAAAATTTACTATCCACCTCTGTGTAACCCCTGCAGTTCCAGCTATGTTTCACACCTGGGGTGCAGAATGTGTCTCCCTCACCTGGCACTTCACATGTGTACACACACACGCACACACACACACACATAAAACACATGCAAATATACAGCATGTAAAAGCATTCCCGATGAGATCGTGCAGTTTGATTTTATTCATTATTCTGTTTTATCAGGGAAAGTCTGATGTCCATGACTCACCAGAGTTAAAATGTTGCTGCGACTCTGTAAAAAATAAATAGCTTTCACTCAGCGGGGGTTAAATCAGAGGCTTATAGTCTTGATCCAGTACTTTGTGTGACTTTACATTCACTCACACACTGTTGCACTGAAAGGGACAATTTGGGCCCCAAATAACATCAATTTAGGAAATATCATCAAGACCTCACAACCCAACTAAAATGAAACTTTAAAGCCTTTATATCCTCTGAAAGAAACCCTGGAGTTGCACTTCTGCTGTCTTCTCTCTACTCTGTGTGACCCATGCACCACCACAACAACTTAAGTGCTCATTTTCAAAGATTTGAAAAGTGCCATTAGGTTTGGGCTGAAATAAAAACAATATTATTATTAGATTGCCTCTTCTTTTGATGACAAAGTTTTATTGATTGGAACGTTAATAATCGGTGTAATGACAGGCCAGTCCTTGTTCTCATCATGTCAGAAGTCATCGGGATGGAAGGACCGAGGGCCAACTGATGACTCCGGGTCTAAAGGAGCCATTTTGACTCTCCCTTCCACAAGGTTCAAAAAAACTTTTTATTTTAAATGTTCTCATAACTTATGAAAGCAGAAATTATTCTCACTGAGCTGTAAGAAAGAATACTGTCAATATTATTAATCAATAATGAAACAATTAATTTCACGATGATTTATTAACAAAACTACCAACAAGAGAATATTTGTGCAAACCGCTTATAAGATCTGGAAACTGCAGTACTTGTTTGTATCCCATATGGACCCAACTGAAATAAAAGCAATGTGTGTCCTTTGTGTCTCTAAAAAGACAGCGCGCCTCAATGTCCCCCACCTTTCTAAATGAGCTGTATATACTGTGTACCTATTATGTTTCTAATTAGTACCATGACATGTTTTGTGCAGCATTGTTACATCACTGTTTAATACAGGAATCATGGAGATGAGCTTTTATTCCCAGCAGAAGCTCCACGCTGGAGGTCCTGTTGGGGTTGTTGGATGCAGGAGTCCCAGACAGGTGGCAGGTGGCCCAGCCTCAGAGCCAGCAGTGGGTGGGTGCTCATCCACCCAGAGGTGCCAAAGTTCTAGCTGAGCTCCCACAGCCTCACCTCTGTCAGGGTGACTGGCAGGGTCGCTCGGGGGTTCAAACCTAGTTCAGTCTGCCCTCGGCCTGACACAGCATACATGGCACCATAGCTTGTTGAGAAACTCATATATTGTATATCGAACTGACTGAGCTGCACGATCCAGTCCGTTCACCTGACCACACTGCTGAACCGTTTCTCCATCCGGATGGCAAAGAACAATGACAAAATGCTGCGAGAATATATTTGAAACAGAGACGAGATCATTTTGTAATTTTCTACTCTTTATCAGAGGAATTAATTTACAATGATTTAAAAAACAACATCGGTTTGCTTAGAGGTCTTAGTTTAAACATACCATTCAAGCACTGAACTTGGGCAAATCCGCTGAAGCCTTGCCAAAAGATTTCCGATTATTATTATTTATTTATTTTTACATTATTTCACCCTTTTAGTATTTTTAATAGGATAAAATATCAACATATTGCAATAAGAATTAAATTTCAGCAAATCACCCCAAAAATATGCCCCTTATATGCTTTAATTTGACCAATCAAATCAAACATTGTTCAAGTTTTACAATGGGGATCAGTACTATATGCTTTAAAAAAACAAAGTGTAGAACTATCAAAGCCGGTACAAAAATGCATCACTCAGAAGTTTATATTATACCCTTTATGTCGTCCTACCCGAGGAACACACAGGACAGAGGAGGACAGAGGAGAGAGGGAGGACGGAAGCAACCATATTTTTCCAGCATTCCTGGTTCTCACAGCTGAGGTGTGAAGTGACGCCTCCAGACTCATCAGTTCACATCAGCGTGAAAACATCACGCCTCTGCTTTAACCGGATAATGCAGGCCCATAATGCTTCATTAGATCTATTTACATTTAGTAATTTTACAGGAGATTGGCTCATATTCAGGAGCTCATAGGAGAGGAACATTAGAAGGGGGAGGATTCACTTCTGAGGTCCGGGAGAGTGAAGGATTGGAGATCACGGCTCACACCTGGCTTGTTATGTCTATAAAACGATCGTGTTGGTGAGAAGTGGGATATAAAGCGGATGAGTGCAAGAGAAAGGTAGAACGCATTGATGTCAGGTTCAAGGTTGGTGTGAGGTGAACAAGAAGGGTCAAGAGGAGAGTTTCAGTCTAGAAGGAGAACAGGATCATTTCTGACACTGATTTCTACAGGTCCCACTTTGTTTAATAATTGTTCTGCACAGCCTAAGATGTGTATCGTCACAAGCCTTTATCATCGCTCAGTTGAGATTCTTAAAGAACACGTCTGCATAATGGAGTGAAGCTTATGTTTGTTCATGAGTTGGAAAGAATGAATTGTGACTAACGTTCAGCATAAAGACTGTTGCAGTGTTAACTTAATGCATCAACACATTCTTCTATCTAGCGAATACCTGATCTATTTCTTTGGCTTTGCAAATGAACATGTCCAAACAGTCCCTGGCCTTTCATTACACATGTGCAAAATGCATCTGGGTTCCTGCAGGAGCAAAAAAAAACAAAAACGGCAAAAGCAAGACCAAAAAAATCTTTATTGTTTTGAGCAGGAGTCAAAATTCACACTTCCATTACAGTAGCTGAACTTTCCCAGACAGAGAGTAGAGAGAGAGAGGTTCTGCAATGTGTGTGTGTGTGTGTGTGTGTGTGTGTGTTTTCAGGGGCCTATGCTTTGGACAGTGATGGTTTGTGAGAATCTGTGGAGGTGTCACTTCGCACCTCCGCACCTCCGGACTTATAAACCAGTGCAGCAGAGCTCAGCAGCATTCACAGCTTCCCTGGCTCTCCAGTCGAGTCCTTTCTCATAACATGGATACCTCTTCCGTCTCTCTCCTGAACTACAGCCTTCAGTACCAGTGGTGCTCTGACTCGGACTTCTCTAGCAGCTCCTCTGCAGAAACATTCTCTCCTGTACACTCTATGGACTCCAGCCTCTCACCTTCCTACCAGAAACAGCCGCAGCCTACTCCCACGGCAGCTACGATGGAATACTCCAAGACCCTGAAGTCCTCATCTTGCTCCCTGTCTGTCCGCGGCCGGAAGTCGAGCCGAGGCACTCGGATCCGTAGCAAGCAGAGGGAGAGCGCCAGCGAGAAGGAAAAGCTGAGGATGAGGGATCTGACCAAGGCTCTGCATCACCTCAGGTCCTACCTTCCACCGTCGGTGGCCCCCGCTGGACAAACTCTGACAAAGATAGAGACCCTGCGTCTCGCCATCCGCTACATCTCCTACCTGTCAGCCCAGCTGGGCCTCAGTGAGGAGGTGCTGTTCCAACGAAGGGAACAAGGAGACACCTCTGCCAGTGACACCTCCTCACCTGACATCCTCAGCTATTTCCAGCAAGCCTCTGTGGTAAGCCAGAATGTCCAGCTGCAGAACCTGGGATTTTATTCAACCCAGTGTCAAAACCAGAACACCACAATGCATTCTGGGAGCAGTAGTTTTGGAGTGGATCAGCGCAGTGAAGCTACTCAGAGAGAGTTGAGCTTGGACGCGATGCTGCACTCATCTCCAGCCACTCAGCCCTCATGTCAGGTAGGTGAACATTTACCCCTGAACATGAATTATTAACACTCATCTTTTTGATTTGAAATAAAATGTACAAAATGCTCATCAAATATCCTTTTGATCTTTTGGTACAGATGTTTGGTGAAGACTTCTGCATGCCGTTGGTTCCCATGGAGTACTGGAGTTAAACACTCAAGCGTTGATCTTCCAACAACAGACAGAAACTACTTCGTTGTTTTTGCTGCCTCACTGTGAAACAAGTAATTTATCGGAAATATATCTTATTCTACATTGTATTTATTTTATGTGCTGAAATGTTCCATGTAAATATCGATATCTAACAATTATTTTTTTTATATTTCTTTATACCACTATTTATATTAAAATATTAAAATATATATATTTTTGTCATCATTCAAAGCCTTCATGAAACATCATTCACCAAACATAAGAATGCTCTTTCCAATTGTTACTGGTTCAATCAACACTCACATGCATATATGTAGGGACCTCGTAGCATGTGGGGAGGGCATAGGGTGAGGGGTGCCCCCCGTGGTATAGGCGCGCCAGGAGCAGCTGGGAGGAAGACCGGCCCCTCTCCAGTCACCAGCCCGTATTCCAGGACCCTCCAGTTCCCAATCCACTGATCTACTGCTGCTACAGTAGATCTTACAATGTTAGAAACAAGTGATTTTTTCCTCCCTTGTAAAAATCAAAGGCTGCCACACGAAAGTAATGAATCTGCATAAGTGACCGGGGGGTATGACATTTCACTGCACCCTACACCAAGAGGCATTGTGTGCATAAACATTTCCTTCAGAATACACAGAAGTCATGAATGTTGTCACAGACTGTCAACAAATTAATGGTAACAGGTAAAAGTTTCATTTGTTACTGCACGAGGTGGAAAGCATGCATTCTGATCTCCTCCACAACAAAGTCCGGCGACTGTCCAGACAGGAGGTGCTGAAACGCCTCGCTGCATGTCTGGAAGAGGTGAGAACTTTCCTGGGCGGCAAAGGGCTCACCTTTCCTGAGCAGGAACAGTGGTTGGAAAAGCTACACTTCATGGTAGCTATGACATAAAATATAAATGGAGTGAGATTGTAATACTGGTTAAACTTGTATTTGAAACATGGAATGCAATGCCCGACACTTACACCAATATGACAGAATCACATCTTCATTTATATGTTCTTATCAGTGGTAAACAGGTCATAATGGATATTGTGGAGTGTTGGAAGTTGTGTTCTAAGTGATCGCATCCAGTCGCTTCATTTCCAGTGCTGAGTGACATTTTTGAAGTGCTTTTATTTTGAAGGCCGTGGGTGGAAATCAAGTAGTTTGTATGTATTTGTGTTTGGACTCTTGATGAGAATCGTACATTGATTTATATGAATCATATTAATGTTAATTCAGAATTACATTTCCCATGACTTTACTGGATGCATTCAGAATTCAAATTAAAGCAACAAACGCCCATTTTAAAGGAGCATACTTGTCTGTGTCATTCCTATATTGCTCACATCTTGAATCACTGCCGCTAGCCTAGAGGCTAATAGTGTACAATCACATTTCCCAAATTAATATTGACATTGTTCAAACCATTTTTGTTCTCACTGATCTGTAAAACATGTGAGAGTGTCATGTTGTTTTCGTGTTGCCTCCTTCCTTGCAAGAAATAGCACTGGTTGTTAGGTACAGGGGCTATGTGGGGGAGAGTGTGGTAAGAGGACTGGTTGTTAGGTACAGGGGCTATGTGGGGGAGAGTGTGGCAAGAGGACTGGTTGTTAGGTACAGGGGCTTTGTGGGAGAGAGTGGGGCAAGAGGACTGGTTGGTTGGCAGTTGTATGTTTAACAGATTTTTGAATCGATAAATGGGGTTTTCAATGTTAATCCTGACCTCATTCTGGATAAAGATCCAGAAGACATTTTGCATGATAGTTCATATCGGACCCCTCTATGACTGTGATTTTTGGTGAGTGAATTGAATGAATATTTTAGATATGATTGTTTGAAAAAGCCTCCGGAAGTTTTTTATTTATTTATTATTATTTTAATCCAGATGGGTATCCGGATTGCTCTTAATGGGATCTAAATTAGACCAAAACCCATTATTCTTTTACATCAAACAAACAACGTCAAAAACATAACCTCCTTGGCGGAGGTAATATTATTTATAGCAGCCTAAAACTTCCTTTTGCATTTGCATGCTTTCCATGTCTTGCTCATCCTACTATTGCAATGTAATTCCATATGACACATCCATATATACATGTGTATATAATATTTATAGAATTCCATATATTACATTTGCAGTTAGTTGCCACAGAAACACATTAGGAACATTATAACAACCTCCTCTTATGGTCTTAAGCATTTGAGAAGTCAGTAGCTGAGGTTTCATCCCCTGCAGACTGGAGATCAGCTTCTGGGGCAGCTTATCTAGTTTATTTAGAGTATCTTTGTTAATGAAACTCTACAAACACGGAGAGGTCCGTGGCACCACTAAGTCTAGACCAAGAGCGCTCTTACTCTTTCCCCCTTTTTCTCACCTACAACCCTAATTACCTGCTAAAGCCAACAGAGAGGCCTTTAATATTCACGAAGAAGAGTGGCTCTGCATAGCAGGCTGGAGAATTAGGCCCGAGTGTTTAGCTTCCCACATACTTGCAGTTCATTTGAAATGCAAGCTGCGAACCTAACAGAGACTTAATATACTCACTTTTATCACAGAAAGGCTAATAAACTTTGGGAGCTAAACGAGTCTGGGATGAAAGGGTTAGCACTTCTGTGCTGATTATTCTCTCATTACATGTGAGTAAACACCGTCAGGCTAATGTGGATTAAGAGTAGAAAGATTCCTTCTATCATCCACCTGGAAGGAAAAGAGAGAAGACGACAGCTGGGAAGATTCTGCAGAAGGTTCAAAGTAATACTTAATTAAATATTATGTAAAATAAAGAGGATAGTTTCTTCACTAAAGCACGCAAATGGAATCACAGCAACATACATTAAAAATAATACACTGAGCTGTGGATAAAGATGACCTGCCTAGCCTTTTGTGCAAAAGCAGATTAATACCGGGTATGACAAAATATAAAAGTTGGGTCATGTCACAGTGGATCTAGTGGAGCTGTTAAGCCTGGTGTCACCTCACATATTTCTAGACAGATGATAAAATGGAAAAAAATATTATAATAAACCCGCTCCGACAATATATTTAAAATGGCATGTAGATATTTAATTTTTACAATTTAAATTTCCAAAGAATTTGCATCCTGTCTTTTTTAAAGAAGGATTTTTTTTCCCAAAATGGAGGTGGTGGACAGGTGTGTGACTGGTTAGCACGTCATTCACAGATTTGCACCTCTGCTTCAGAGCAGGAGTCAAATGTGACGCGGAGGATTGTGGGAACGCTGCTCAGGGCCCAGATCCACGGTCATTCAAGTTCACAGAAACAGTAGGAAGAATCCAGCGATCTGCTGATCTTGGCAAAAAAGAAAAAAGAAAAAGAAAAGGATCATTTGAAAATTATTTTTGAGATTATCTTAGCTCTCATTGTCAGAGTGATTCAGTGATGGATCAACATGTCAACATTACTACATTGATTTATTCATTTTCAGCAGATGATGTATTACATTTATTTTCTGTTTAAAGTTAAAACTCTTTGATTCATCTTCTAGGTTAAACTGTTTCTTGCTTTCTGGTCTGAAAGGGGGAAGTAACCCTCATGGAGATCTGGTCACAGTGGTTGGACCTGATCGCTTTTGTTAATTCTGATTAATAATATCTATTCAGGCCACTTCTGCATATATATAATGTGTTTTTCTTTCTTTGGGAGTCCCAGGCCAGTGGAGCCAACTGCTGTCTAAACAGGTTGAGGTGTAAACTCTTTACACCTCAGAGCCAGAGAGGCACACTTCCTCCAGCAGGGGCACAATGAATGACACGCAGCCTCACTGTTTCATTAAAGCACTAGTGCAGCATGTATGGATGGTGATGCAGCATGCTGCACTATAGCATGGATGTCTGTCACTGTTATGTCATATCTTTTCTTGGCAGCCTCGTGTTCCCAGGCTGGCAGGAGAGCGAGTTCGCCTTCTTTATGATGCGAGCTGCCAGGTCACACCTTGTCCTCGGGCTGACCAGTTTCCCATGGGACCCCCTGCTTTAGGTGTCAGCTCTGCTCCCAGAGCTTCTCAGGACCAGAGGTGGCTGCCAGAGGTGCAACCTCACACCTCTCACCACATATATGAAGCCGCTTCCTTGGCCCTCGTCACTTTCTCCTGCCTCTGCCTTACCAGAAACACAGCCTACTGCTCGAGGACAATCTTCGACTGCAACTATGGACATTTCCTTCTGCTCTGCTCTCCCACTCCTGGACAGCTCTTTCCTCTTTGACTGCGAGTCACTGCCAGACAAGTTTTGCGATGCTCCTGCCTTCGATTCAGCCTCAGATACTGGTTACTTTAGTGCTGGTAGCAGCCTGTCCCCTACCTCTTCTGTGGATTCCTTCTGCCTTTCCCCCAATTCCATCCAGGCTGTTGGGAATGAAAAAGGCTCTTCTGACTATTCAATCGTCAACCCCCCTTCAGAATCTCATCTGACCCACAAGACACAGTGTCTGCCGCACTCAAGATCTTCCACGGCCACTTCCACCGCAAAGAAATCCAGGTCCAGATACCCGGGGAAGAAGCGCCAGACAGCGAGCGAGAGGGAGAAGCTGAGGATGAGGGATCTGACCAAAGCCATGCATCACCTTCGGGCATATTTGCCCCCTTCAGTTGCACCAGCTGGACAGACTCTGACCAAGATCGAGACGCTGCGCCTCACCATCCGCTACATCTCCTACCTGTCGGCTCACTTGGGCATTAGTGAAGAGGCGCTGGAGCAGAGGAGATCCTCTGCCTTTGTGGAGAAGCCCCAAACTCTAAATCAGTACCTGGATCAGCCAGTAACCAGATACAGCACACAAGAATCAGCTTGTAGCACCCTGAACACCGAGCAGCTGTCCTTTGTGCAGCCCTCATACCAGGTATGCTCACATCATGGTTGTAATGTTTCAGTGTTTCATTACTTTTTAAAGTGAATAACATTTGTAATGGTCTCCTTTTTTCATTCACAATGTTTTCCTAGCTTTGATGCATATATTGTTTCTGCCATCAGGTTTGTGGTGGAGTTCCCTTTAATGGCGGCCAGCATTGGATGCCACAGCAACTACAACATAACTCCTTCTCTGGACACTGTTGAAAAAGGTTCCATCAGTCAACTCGACCATTTTCATTGCAACAATGAACTCTAACAACATTTATGAACAAGGCTTCTCATCTTTGTTTTTTTGAACAAAATATGTATAAGATCTGTGTTACTTTTTGCAATAGTGTGTATTTATTAAGCTTTCATTATGTGACCACAATAAAATGTATTTATAAAAAAAATGACTCTTTATTTTGAAGGATTTGCTCCTGGATTTCCAGTGCTATGATCACTTTTACACACTCGACAGATGAATCACGCAGACTTGGCTTTTGGCCCCTGTTTCCTTACACAAACAGCTGTCAGCAGGACATTTAGGATCTGAACAGGCATCACATCCCCTCTAAAGTCCTTAAGGAAAGACTCCCACTAAGACCAGTGACAACTGAGCTAGGACCAGTTAAGCGCCAACTTTTCTGCCCTGTGTAAACATGACTGGTGGTTCAGGACTCGAAAATAAGTAAGCGCATGATAAATATAATATATAATTCATTATGATTCAGGACTTCTCACTTGTCTGTCAGGTTAGCTAAATATCCAATTAAATAAAAATCATTCTTTAAATATGGAGATACAAAATGTTCCAGTTTAATATGGATTTTATTTCCATGTTATCCATCAAATATTGCAAAAATATATATAGGAATGCAGCCTATCAAGTGCAGAATATCCAATTTTGTTGTGTTAAATTAGTATAAAAATGTAAATGTTACTAAGTACATACAATATTAAAATGCATCATCCTAATACAACACTTGGTTTGTGAATCTTTGTTTATAAAAAGGGTTAATCAAAGCCTTGCATTTAAAATGGCTTCATCATATTAAGCAGCGTATTTATAACAGTCAGGATTTACATTAGAAAGAAGTGTTAAATTGGAGAAGATGATTCACTGGTGAACCATTCAAACACCATTTCCTTGTTCACGGCCACCCAGTTCATGTTGGTCTTGGTTCTCTCCAGCGCCTGCTCGAGAGCCATGGCTGCTGAGCCCAACTGCCCCGCATGGTCTTCTTTGAACTGCAGTAACTGATAGAGAATGGATGAGAATGCTAACTGTGATTTAACTGTGCATGAAGAGGATTGTCTTTGCCATCACACTTATGTAACAGCATCTGAGCAAGAACTAATGTCCGTCTAATTAATATTATTTTCATTGCAAATTGAGAACGTGAAATGGAAAAGGTCAGAAGACTCTGAAGGAAAAACAAAAAAACAAGACATATTAAATGCTGTACCTGGTTGTACTCAAACTCAGAGGAGAATCGTTCGGTGACTCCACTAATTAAACCTCCAAGGGAAAACGATCCACCACCATAGCTGAAGAAAAACACAAACAAGACAGGCCTTGATTACACTGCAAATAACCAAAGCCAAAACTCACACTCTGCATGCTGTTATCTCTGTCAGCTCTTTTCTCCAATTGGTGCTGTATATTAAATGCTAATGTCTGCATGAATGCACGTAGACTCTCAGCGTCATATTTTACTTTTTCTAACCGGGTCAAGGGTCATGCTGGAGCCTTTCCCAGCAGATATCGGGCACGAGGCGGGATACAATTTTTACATCACCAATTCACCTAATTTGATGTTTTTGGTGGGAGGAAGCCCGAGAACCCGGAGAGAACCCATGCAGACACGGAGAACATGCAAACTCCTCAAAGAAAGGCTGCAAGTCGGATTCGAACCTGTGACCTTTCTGTGAGGCAACAGCGCTAACCAATGGGCCACTGTGCTGCCCTCCAACTCTTACATGTTCAAGCAAATAAAGATTCACACAGAACAAAGATAGAATATTGGACTAATTTGTGCATCCAACAACATCTGAGACAAATATCCAATATTTAATTAACGTTTCTATCAGGAGGCCTAGCCTGACACTGCACTACTCGTTCAGGTATTCTATAGCAGCAGCACCATTCGATGTCACAAACATGCGGGCATGACGACAAACTCACTCATTGAATATAAAGTCCCACTTGGCTCTGACAAAATCCCATGCCAGAGCCTGACCAATGGGGTTACTAGCAATAGAAGTTATGGCGGAGGTGGCATCCTGCTTACGGATCTTCTCCGGGTCCAGACAGTAGTCCAGATACCTGAAACACATTAAGTGAGGACAAAAGCCTGATGCACTCAGAGGGCGCTGCAGAACGTGAAGCAGCCTAACAAAGAACAAACATTGAAATGTAATCCAACACTAAGTCAGTGCTACTGACCTGTTCAGCAGCCAGGGCTGTGTGGAGCAGGACAGACCATGCATGAGTTTATCAGCTTCTGAAGCAATGGTAGCATTCTTATACATACGCCAAGCAAAGTCCCACTCAGCCACTCCTCCTGCAGCAATTGCATTGCAGTACACCGTGGATTTCAGGTTGGGATCAATCCTGCAGTAATCACGGAGATGACAAAGAGTAAAATGACAATGGTGAAGGACGATAAGGGCTCAAAGACAAAGAAAAGCATTGAATGTAATTTATTTTCAAGAATGAAATCATGAAAGAAACGAGTGGAGCGTGAACACACGTGTTGTTAGCCGGGTTATTCATCCACTCGCTGAACCAACCAGTGGTCAGCTTCGCACATCCTTCCACTCCAGTGCTGCAGGCCAAGGAGATAGCATTCACCTGGTTGTACCTGGATGGGGACGGAAGAGTGTTTGAGAATAATCCACCTGGGATTCAGATTAATTCTGTGCGATCCATCTCAGGGATCTATGTGCACAGATTGTGCATGTTGAAATGTTAACGGTACATCATTGAATTACCGTAGAAAGAAATGAGTAATTATACTCTGATTTGCATTAATGCATTGAGCTGTAATTGTGCTTTTGTTGGGCTCCGCACAGATGGGGGTCGAAGCGATAAATACTACAATATAATTTTAACAAGTTTTAATAATGGAATAAAATCGGTAACAGTGAGAGAGAGGAAGCTGAGCCTGGTACTTCCAAAGTGGTTTTCCCTAAGGATGATTTAGGATGTAATAAAGGACATTACGGTTTGCATCCTTACTGGTCAGTGTGCTTCTCTGGGATCTTTGTCCAATTTGCTGTGATCTCGCTGAAGTGCATAAACAGAGGAGTGACCTGTTTCTTTATGTAGGCCTGCAAATGAACACACTTTATTATCTCATTTATCTGTTTTAAAATGGCAACGTGTCACCAAGCAACGAAAGCGTCACAGTAGAGCAACATATAACATACAGACGTATGATCCTGTACAAACCTGCATCGGGCCGTACACCTTGCTGCGGTCAAACATGAGGAAGAAGTAGCCTAAGTTATGGCTGGCTGTCTGCCAGGGCATGTAGTCCACCTCTTTGTTTAGGAACTTGGTTGTCATCAGAGCCAGAGTTGTGTTCACCAGCTTTGCCCTGAAAGCAGCAAATACGCTCTCAACAAAAACGCCTTGAAGAGGAAGAAAAAAAAAAGGCCTTACCTTGCAAGGTTGAAAGCATCATCTATAATTTGCACTCGGTTGATGATTGGAATATCCTGAAAAGTAAGCAGTTAATAAAATGAATGGCTTCGTGGGCCATTGTCAGTGATTTAAAAGGCCATGCAGCCTCGATGGTGCACCTGTGCAACCTGTATACCTGGTGTCGGGAGCTCAGCTTGGCGAGGAGACGCTCCCAGTTCTCCGAGTCGTAGTTCACCCTGTAGAAGCCCTTCATGTCTACGTTGGCCACCAGCCAGTCATTCAGACCAAGTGTCATGTTCGGATTTGTACCTGATTGTGAGGAGTCAAATATTTAGCGTTCAGTTCATCCTTCAACGCTCTTAGCTCAGCATGAGTACCTGCAACATGGCCTACCTTCACCGTCCGTAAGCCAGTAGTGCTGCTCAGCCCCGCCAGTCTTGATCCATGTAACTGGGACAAACCACTTGTAGCTGCAGTCAACCATTCAAAAAGACAGAACGAGTTTGACTCGTGTTTAATGCCACCTTGTTCTGTATATTAAGCCTGTTGGTGTTGAACTAAAAATAGCTCCTACTCGAACTCCGATGGCGTGTCCACGACAGAGTCTGGATCCAACAAGAAGTGTTTCTGGGTAATTTTTCCAGTTTGGGTGTTGATGGTGACGACTGGGAAACCCATCTGTAAGATCCAGCGGTTCATGATGTCCTCTATAGGGAAGGGCAGCTCTATGCCAGCTTTATTCACCTCCTGGGGACAGGACATGCAAATTAGGTTGTATAAATGCCTACAAAGGATTTAATTGTTGTATTGTGATTTATTTATTTTTGCACAGCGTTTCTTAAATTTTTCTGATGGTGACCCAAGCCCCCTAGAAAGAGCATTGGGCTTGAAAGCAAATGTGACATAAACAGACTTTGATGCTCCAATGCCATTTGATGCACGTGGGTCCGGGAATATTTTTCCCATAAGCGTGAAATTAGAAAAAAACAACTGTAAAACAGTGACTATGATATTTTTCTAATTGTAGTTCCAAAGTGATTAGTTTCAATTTCACAATTGGATCAATTCAGTTCGATATTCAGTTTGCAAATTACCGTACATTAAATACAGAACAAGCATTGATTAGACGTTAACAGTCTGATGCGACAAACACAAGTTAAATGTTGCTCTATTTGCATTCAATTTAGCTACGTTACTTTTTTATGGCTTTTTTAGAAAATTAATACTTTTGAATTAAGGTTTTGAGCGGGCATTTCCTATATCGACAGATATCTTACCATTTGCAGGTGTCTCCAGAGATCCTTGTAGACCGTAGTATTATACTTGAACTCCTCCAGGTATGACTGTAGATAAAAAGAAAATCTACTGATACACTGTAGTTGTGCTTTTGTGGGGGAACGAGATACAGGTCAGTAGTGTGGATATAACACCATGAACAAAATAAAAGACCAGGTAAAGATTAGCTGTACTCACATGGAGTCCCTTGGAAAAGACGTCCTCAGTGATAAAGTTTGAGAGCATCCTCAGGACTGCAGCTCCCTGAAATGAAAAATGGGAGGAAAATGACCATGTCAGTGGGATAGAGCTTTTTAAAATTGTTATTCTCTAGTTCTTTTTTTGTTTTTTACAGTTCAATATCTAGACTCCCGAGTTAAAAAAATACTGCACCTTGCTGTATGTGATTGAGTCAAACAGCTGATTGATGTCCTCTGGCTTCTGAATGTCCTCCACATTGGATGAAAGGGGATGGGAGGAGGCTAAAGCATCCACACCCATCACACCAATAATCTCATTCAGAACGATCAAATCTGGCTGCAATATACACAAACACACGTTCGTTTGTAGCATTGGCTGAGACTGGACACTTTCCCAGTGAAGATGGATTTCAGTATATCCTATATTCAGCATTCAATTTCTCAGCTAGAACAAGGCATTGCCAGGTAAGAACAGAGCTCACCATAGTCCACGTTGGTTCAGTGTAATTGGCTCCGAGATAAGAGACGTAGGTAGCAAACCCCTCATTGAGCCACAAGTCATTCCACCACCTCATGGTCACCAAGTTTCCAAACCACTGGCAGGACAGAGCAGCATCCTATTAGCACTCTTCAACACTAAACCCGGTTACTGCAAACTGGTATGAATGTGCTTTGGTGTTATACCATATGAGCAAGTTCATGTGAGATGACTATTGCCACCCACTCCTTGTCTCCATTGGATGACATGGCAGGATCATATAAAAGGGAAGTTTCTCTGTAGGTGATCAGGCCCCAGTTCTCCATGGCTCCAGCACCGAAGTCAGGAAGAGCGATCTGGTCTGAAAAATAACAAAGAGGGAATTTTCTTTCTTTTTCTTTTGTGACTGCTATTTTTTGCCTTAGAAGGTAATTTGTTACTGTGTTATTTAATTTATTCAATGCATCATTGTAAAATTATATTACTGTTAAGTATTTGTATATATTATTGTTTTCTTTATCTATTTCTGCACTATGTACAGTTAATTATTCTGTTTTTTGTTGAGTGGAGCATTGCTGCTGATATAATTTCCCTAAGTATTCTGATTCTGATATTGATTAATAAAATAAATATCTTTGTCTGTGTGGATGCATCATCTATACCTGACTTTCTCAGGGGGTAAGGAGAATTGTAGTAGTCCTCAAAGAATGCCAGTATCGGTCCGGTTTTCTGCAGGGCATAGTCTCCTTGGTTCTCCTCAATAGCTTTCCTGCGAGCCCAGATCCTGATCTGGAAAACAAACATTGCTTCACCAATCCAACAAAGCAAATGTCCAGCAGAGGGCAGCATAGAGAGGACAGAGGACTGACTGGACAGAGCAGCAACCAGCCGCTGTTTGAATCCATTTGATGCCTCAGTGCCATTTACTTATAGATCATGGCTTTAACAGCAGTATATGCATTTTTAACAACTGACTGTAATTTTATTTCAATCAATCTTGCGGTTCTGAGTGATCATCTTTTTCTTTAATTAATGTCACAACATGCACAATGGCTCAAAAAAGGGGCTCTCTCACACAGCTGCAGGTTCTATTGTGCTACATCAGTTTCAATCATAATTCAAGCTGTAGTTGTTACAGTGGTACTATAACAGCCGGAACAGGAGGACAAAAAGCAGTATTAGTAGCAGTGGTAGTCGGACGCTACAGTACTGTAGACACATGTAGAGAATGTATTGATCACTTTTTTGGGGGGCTGGTTACACTCTTTAGTGAGATCAAGACATCCGAATATGCAGCAGCTCATAATGTTATTTTGTTTATTAAATATTCAAAATTCTTACAATATAAACATATACAGGAAAATAGTTCCAATGCTGAATAACCACCTATAACTGAATATTATGCAGCCAATTATCCATATATAATGTTGTTCCAGTAAGGTGTAATAAATACTTACCATGACAGCTGCACCAGGTTCTGTCCCGACAAACTCAAAGTCACACACAACAAATGCCAGCAGGTAGGTCGACATAATCTCTGTTGGTTTAAATCTTGTGTAGAGTAAATCCTGGCCATCCACACTGATGCTAACTGGTTCTGCGTGTGGAAAAGGACAACAGCATAATTATTATAAATGCGGAGTTGCAGGCTCATTGGGCGCTAATGTGTCACAGCAGAAGGCTGTATGTTTGTAGCCACAGTAGTAAGAGTTATATATATATATATATATATACAGTATACACACACATGGATAGTTCACATGTAAATGTTGCCCTGGACACTGAAACAAGGACTTGCCATAGTTCATGCTGTTTGAAAGAGCCTTCGTATTGTTGGGATGTATGAGGCTTATGTGGAAGACAGCTTTCATGGCCGGTTCATCAAAGCAGGGGAACGCTTTCCTGGCATCCGTTGGCTGCATTTGAGTCGTGGCCAAAACTCTGGCAACAGTAGATCAGATAAAAAGCCATTTTATTGAATGCTCAAGGCTCAGATAAAGTCTGTGTTTTAGAAGATGTTATGTTCACCTTTTTACATCTCTCTCAACGTTGCTGTCAGCAATTACATTTCAGTAACACACCGGAATACGCGAGTGTGTTGTTTTTAGCTGTGTGTTAACTCGTGAATACAGTTGAGAATGTTTTTCCTGTCAGAAGTTCTGTTTGAATTTACTGTACGATTGACTTCTGTTGAAGTCCATGCATTAGTAAGAATAGAAGCTCTTGCTCATTGATTCTGAGGAAAAGAAACCAATACCTGTAATTTATTTTCTGTTGCTTTTCTAACAGGAAACCTGAAATGTTTCTATGCAACCGATCAGCAGTGTGGCTGTTCGTTCCAGCAGCGCTCAGGAACGGTTTTCACAGAGCTGTCTACCACAGTGTCTCTAAATACGTCCACTAGGAGTCTCAAAAAGGACATATTTTAAATCATCACATCCCATAGTGGTTTTAAATATAACAGAGTATGCAATTCATTTTTCTGTTCTTTCCATTTCAATCTTTTTTATTTTGTACTGAATTTACAGTAAAAGTATAAAGGATTCAATGCTTTTCTCATTTTACTCTCAGTCAATAAGTACATTTCCCTGAATGAACAACCATGTCAGAAAAGTTCAATTTTGGTTTAAACCCATGTTTTCAATGTCTGTAAAGTGGTCAGTGGGTTTAAGGCCGGTTCCACGACTACACATTAGGTCTTATCTCGTGAAACTAACTAGAAATATTCAGCAAATTGTTTAATTTGATTTCGCTTTCATTTGAATAAATCTAATAAAGTTTCAAATTAAGAGCATCATACCTTCTCACTCCATCTTCCATGTATTCGCTTCTGTAAAATCCTCCGAGGTCATCAGCCAGTTCCCCAATGAACTCAGTGTAGAGCTCATACGTGCTGTCGGGCTGCAGCAGGCCGCTGAGCTGGATCACAAGGTACTGGGTGGGAACCTCCAGCCATGTCATTGTCATGTCGGGCGCAGTGGCTCCATGGAGGCCCCTGAGCTTGCCGTGATATCCATCAAAGGTGGTGAGGTTCAGCCTGTTGGAGTGGATGATGATGAGGTCGGTCTCCGTCACACATCTGAAGACCACAGTGCAGTTTCCAGTGAATATGAATAATCCGTCTTTGTTGGTCTCCAGCCGGGGCCACAGGGTCACGTTGTAGGAGACGGGAGCGAGGGACTCTGGAAGTCGGTAGCTCTGCCAGGGCTCCTTCGGCGTGGAGGGCGTGGTGGTCGTGACGGTGGGGCCGGTTGTGGTTGCAGGTGTCGCTTCATTCTTGGACTTCTCCTGAGAGTAAACCACAGATAGAGCTATGATGGTGGAGACGGCGGCGATAGCCACAACCGCACAGGCTACTGCCACCGCCTTGCTGATGTAGACACCTTTTCCCATGACTCCAACCGAGAACAACTAGACAGAAGCAACGAGAGTGGTTGCTTTCATGCTCTGCCTTGTTAGATTCAGCCCAGAGTTAATGGTTCATCTTCTGGGCGGGGGAAAACAGCTGAAAGTACGATACTGAGCTGAAAAAGTCCTTGAGATAAGAGGGAATCCTCCCTATCGCTAAACTCCCTACCTGCATCACAGCCCAGAATAAAGAGTCTTGTTGGAAGCTCGGTTGTCTTTACTCTATTTATTCAATGCCGTAAATTGTGTAACAGAAGAAATATAGTATGTGTCTGCATATGTGTGAGTGTGTGTGTGAGAGAGAGAGAGAGAGAGAGAGAGAGAGATCTGACTTTCTGACAGTGAAGAAGCCAGAATTGCATAATGAAATGGGCTAAAGAGATGTTTATGGGACTGGATCAACTTTTATTTAGTCTCAAATGTTGCAAACTCGACATTTTCTTTGGTCGACCGAAACAACTGTGGCTTTAAGAAATGCTTCCAAGCCAATGCTGAAACAGAAACACATAGTTTGTTCTCGGGCAGCAAAGAAATATATTTTTATGGCTTTTGGTCAGCAAACTGAATGAAAAGAAGAGATGGTTCATCTCGCAAATGTAATTAATTAAGGAAAACCGAAGCATCTGTGTGAGCAGAGTAAAAAAAAAAGGAGTAGTGTTAAATAATCATAAGGTCAAAAGGTACTGCAAGAGATGATTACACTGAAGACTTGGCAATGTCATGTTGATCAGAAGGGTATCAATTTTAAATGATGATGTGGAAAAAAGTCCCAATTTGCAACATTTGGAAACACATTGTAATCAATTATCAATCACATGCTTCTCCCAATTCTGTGGGGATTCCTTCCTAATCAGATTGTTGTTATTTTAGTGTCTATCTTGCAGATTGACAAGAAAAAGGATACAAATATTTGAGATAGAACTTCAAACTCATGGACCCATCCCCCACACTGACTGTTCTGGTCTCATTGGAACCAGCATTCATTCTGACGCACATTTGTTTTTGGGTTTTTGCACAGGTCTGTCTTTCTGGCCACTAGCACATGCATACACACAATAACCAAATTACCACCTTCCCTCAAGCAAATGTTTCACCTTAAATGTAGTTATTTTCATCTCAAATGTTGAGGTAGCCTTTCACCTGCAATCACCTGAATCCCATTTTAAAACGGCCACATGGCGAAGTTGAAATTTTCTCTCAAATGTATATATATATTTTTTGTAATTTACTGACATGCACAAATTGTATTTTATTGCCACAAACACACATACAACACTTTTTGATACACTTTTATTTCTAAAACTGCACAGTTTTCCTGCTGTAATGCAAGAAACACAAAGAAAAAAAAAGTGAAGGGAGGGAGGGTACAACATAAATTACAAAGGTCATAAACGCAGCAGCAACTCAAAACCACTGAACCCTATGCATTCCAAACATGATGTGTCATTAGAGCCTCCCTTCCTGAACGCATACATCTTTCATTCTCTATGCTCACTTCCTGAGGGTGATGTCACTTCAGACCTTCTCTAAGAAAGTCAGGGACATGACCACTTTCACAGTTTGTCTTACAGCAACACTCCCTATAACACCTCTGTTCATTATTCTGCAGATGATCAAGTATCATTGTCAATTCAGTGTAAAGTCGGTCAGGATAATGTATGTAGAAAAAGCGCTAATATGTCTCCGTCTATTCACTGAAGAGGGACTGACCCTCATTATACAGTCCTTCAATGCTAAGGAACGATTGAACAGGAAACCTGATAGAAATATGAAATTATCATTTTTTAACAAAGCAGTCATTTGGGAGAATGAACACATCTGTATATGCAATTGAATGGAAATGGAGTATGAAGCAAACATCCTATCAGGATCAGGGTGGCTAATTACATTCACAGGTTTCAGCCACTTGTAAAAGTAATGTCAGTGAACTCTGAAACCGTTCTACAAGTAGATAAATGTCCGAGATTTATGATATGAATGCATTAAATAATACAAAGCAGGAAGAATAAAATTATGTGAACTATGACAGAAAGATAATTACATTATTTTATTTTGAAAGTGAAAGAAATGTTACGAAAGTAAAAGCTATTGTTATTCGTTAAAATGTTTAATTCAGCGACAATCACAGACAAGAGGTGTGCTTGTCTAGTAGCCATGGCTAAAGTGCTGCTATATAATGACACGTGACCCACTGTTACCCATCCCTTTGTTCTTTGCTCTGTGATTGATCTCCACCGATGTCCCGAGTCATATCAGTTGTGTTTGCGCAACTTTGCAACAAGGGGTAGTCATTTATTGTTCCAGACGATTCTTGTCATTATACATCCTAATACTGTAGTACAAAAGGGAAAGCGTGTCGTTTCGGTCTTCTCATGCGGACTCCTCAGTCAGCCACGCAAGCACGTGGGCTTTGTTCTCTTTCACCCACTTGAAGTTGGCTGTGGTCGTCTCAATAGCCTGCTCTAAGGTGCCCGTCGCTGAGCCAAAACCAACATAGAGGTTGTCTTCTTTGAATTTCTTAAGCTGCAGAGTAAAAAAAAAAAGATTTAGGGTCAGTCCTTGTCTTGTGTGTCTGAGTATATACCAGTATGGAGAGCAGTGTGGTTGCGCTCCTGTGAGCCGCATACCTCGTGCAATTCAAATTCTGTAGAGAATCTTTTTGTGATTCCACTGATGAGATTTGAGACGGAAAATGATCCCTTTCCATACCTGAAACAGAAATTTGATATGACGGCGGTGATTAGCAGAGGACAAACTTGGTTATCCTTCATGAACATAATTCATCCGATAAAATTCCTTGAAATAACAAGGTCCTCCAAGTAAAGGAAAAGTTTATTGCACCTTTATGGGAAGGCTTAAAAATAACTCATTACTCATGCTTTATTGCTGAAGATCTTATGAGTTCACTCTTGTTCAGAAAAGAACAACTAATGTGCGTTGGGAAAGACATATTTCAAGCTAAATTTCTCAGTACTTTGAGTTTTTCTTCTCATTTAATAAATGCTTTGAATTCAGAGTATTAAATATGTTCTTCCCCTTATTAATTCAAGGAGTGAGATCTTACTGTTGGAAGATGTAGCTCCATCTTTCTCTGACAAATTTCCAGGCCAACGGCAACCCCACAACATTTTGGGCAACATGCTGGATGGTGGAGGTGGTGTCTTGCTTGCGGATCTTAGTTGGGTCCACTGTGTATTCCAGATATCTGTACCAATCAAAGTTTTGATTGGTTAACAAAAATATTCATTCATTCTTTTCTATTTTTTCTGTTTAGGAAATATTATTTCATTCATTCATTCATCTTCTTAACTGCTTTGCCCGTTACCAGGTCGTAGGCCATGCTGGAGGCCTATCCCAGCAGTCAACGGGCGAGAGAGGCGGGGTGCACCTTGGACAAGCCGCCAGTTCAATCATTCTTACACACACACAGTCACACCTATGGACAACTTAGTGTAAGACAGCTGAAAGAAGATGAAATTAGGATTTTAAACACCTGGAGCATGTAAAGAGTGTTTTATGTTTCTTGGTATACAGTAAGATTACATTTACTGGAATAGTAGTCAGTTGAGACTGAATGTTTGTTCAGATGAAGATAATGTTAGGATGATTGTATAAACTGAGTCCATATTGTATGGATTAATCCCCAAAACAGTTTGTGCTAAAACAATGACTACAGTCATCTGATTTCAGCTGCCAAAAACACACAGCTGGAATGGATGTTGATGGACCTACTGGACAAACAGTCCAGCAGGTCTATCAACAAAACAGATTTGCATCGTTAAAAGGACACAAAACATGAACCAGGACAGATCAGAACTTGTCCAGTAGTATCTCACTGTTCCCGTAAATTATCACACACACGCAGAGACAGGTGACTGATTCACAAAGCTTGAATGAAGATGTTTCCATAAATTTGGATGCTGAACATGCCTATTCAAAAGCCAGGGTATTTTAGTGCAGGCCATGGCCGCCCTGAGCTTGGACACTTCGGATGCCAGAGTCGCATTCTTGAACATCATCCAGGCAAAGTCCCACTCCTCCACACCGCCAAAGGCTATGGCACTGCAGTAAACTGTGCTTTTCAGGTTGGGATGGATCCTGGTCAGAATCAAGTGAAACAACCATAGAATAAAAGAAATGAATGAGAAATATAGTGAGTAAGTACACTGGGGGGAAAAAAGAACAGAAAAAATGCAAGAAATATACTCAATTTGAAGAGAAAATAACTTGTTTCCAATTTAGAATTAAGAATTAAATGGTTAAGAATTAAATAAAAAGTGGAAAATAACTTTTAAAACAAGATAATTATTCTCACACTCCCACATCTGAGGTCTTAAAATATGGCCAGTAAAGAATGATTTATAGTTAATAATCCTAGTCAGATGAAGCCAAACAAAAGGGACAAAGACAGGCTCCACACAATCCTAAATCACAAAACAACACTTGAACTGGTCGGTGCTCACGGGTTGCGTTGCGGATCTTCCATCCACTGCCTGTACCAGCTTTCGATCAGCACCCTGCAACCCTCCACACCCATGCTGCAGGCCAGTCCAACGGCGGTTATCTGGTTATACCTGAGGAGGGTTCGTACAGAACAACATAGCACACGCTGACGCAGCAGCAACTGATATGTGGTGGAAAGATTAAGAATCTGAATCTAATATTGAATTGAGTTCAATTAGATACCAGTAAGTTGTAAAAACACATCTACGATAAGAATTCTTACTGGTCGGTGTGCCCTGCTGGTACTTTGGTCCAGTTTGCTGTTATTGTCTTGAAGTGCTCAAAGAGTGGTTGGATTTGTTTCCTGAGGTATGCCTACAATAAATACTGGCAGTTATTTTCTTTGTCCAGGTGTTATATTCTCAGAACCAGGATGAGCAGTATTTGTATTCATAGTGAAGCGGCATTAACCTGGAGGGAGCCATAGACCTCGGAGCGGTCAAACATGAGGATGTAGAAGTCAAAGTTTCTCAGCGCCGTCTCCCAGGGAATGTAGTCTCTTTCCTTGGACAGATACTTGGTTGTTTTCAATGCCAATGTTGTATTGATTATTTTGCCTCTACACAAAGGGGGAGGGGGGGGGGGGGGGGTACACCACAGTGTTCAACACACACTGATGAATGGAATGTATTACACTTTTATTATTTGTCACCTCGCCAGGTTGAACGCATCGTCTATTATCTGTGCTCTGTTCATGACTGATAAAGCCTGAAAGAAATGACACACAAAAACATGAATATATGAATGTTCAGATCGTCATACAAAAAACTCCAATCGTATTACTACATACATAACAGCCGGAACGTCTGTAAAAACAAGCATCATATACTATCCTGGTGTCTGTAGTTTCAGAAACCCACATTTAATAGTGGAATAATGACTTTAAAATTTAAAACTTACTGAAAATGCAATATGTAGGATATCATTTGTGAAAACTGCTACATTTCAGAGTACCGTAAACACACCGAATGAAAACTCTCTGCAGAAGAGGGAATGTGGCTGACCTTATGGTTGGTGTTGAGCAAAGACAGGAGTCGATCCCAGTTGCTGGGGTCATAGTTCACTCTGAAGTACCCGGATACATTGGTGTTCGCCAATAACCATTCCTCTCCTGACACTCTCATCCCACTGTTAATGTCTGGAAAATATGGAATACGGATAACTGGTATACTCACCTGATGCTGTGACCAGTGATTGTCTTCCCTCGATATGCAGCATACATGCTGTAACCATACCTGTCTTATGAAGGAGCCAGTATTGCTCCTGCTCCACACCTGTCTTCATCCATTTAATTGGGACAATCCAGGTGTAACTGGGCAGAAACAGGCAGTGAGTGAAAAAGTGGGACAGTGGTTTTCTGTCACGCCGGTGGTTTGACTAGATTATTGATGAGATCATTATTAACTATGCTACGTGTACTTATGACCGTAAGAGGACGACCCTACTGACTTTAATCACCCTCTTGCATACCTTCTAGCACCACCAGGTTCACATGACATTTTTCCCGGCAGCTATTGGATGGATTGCTAGGGAATTTGGTAAACAAGCTCATGTCATCAGGATGAATGGTGACAGCTTGGGTGGCATGCTCGGTTTGAAACTAGCACTACCCCAATTATAAAACAAAACAATACGTTAAATCATCCTGTTAAACATGAAAATCATTGCACGTGATAACGTCAGCGTGTTGGGTTCCCAATGTTAGCATTTAGCATCAGGCACCACTGCAGAGCCTGATAGAGCTTGTTTACAACTACAGTACAGAAGAGCTGAAGGAATCAGTCTCTGCATTGATCGTTTACACTGAACTTTCAGGATAAGGTGAAACTGATTGCTACTTGAACTCAGAGGGCCTGTCCACTACAGCGTCTGGATCCAGTAGGAAGTGATTCTGGGTGACGCGTCCGGTCCGGGTGTCAATGGTGACCAGTGGAAAGCCCATCTGAAGAGTCCAGTGGTTCATGATGTTGTGGACAGTGTCAGGAATACGTATATCTGGTGTGTTTTCAACTGCCTGACAATAAACAGAGCGTCAATAAATGTTAAGAAGAAGCACACACACACACACACACACACACACATCTATGAATGAGCACCATGCACGACACACAGACTGTAGTTATCTGCACTGACCTGTTGGAGGTGGTCCCACAGGTCCGTGTACACTGTGTTTTCAAAGGCAAATGTGATGAGATAAGACTGGGAAGATAAAGTTGTTCAAATGTCAACACACCACCCTTGTTACTATAATTAAAAATAGGTTTAATTCATCGTACAATACGTATTCATACACACAGACAGTGGCATTACAAGTGAGAACAACTCACACTAAGTCCTTTGGCAAACACAGGCTCAGTGAGGAACTCTGAGAGCATCCTGAGCACCGCTGCGCCCTGAAAATAACACAGAAACCACCAGCGCTTGGTTGCTTCTTGTCAACATCCCATAGCATCTTATAATATAACAAGAGTCTGCATCCAACCAAAAGGAAGCCTTCGCTTCCCCCAAAAGATCTCATATGGCTTTCCCAGATGGAATTTACATGAACAGAATCCACTAGAATCGAAATGATTTTAAATCCACTCTGACTCACAGTTATTGCGTTTGCGTTCATTTTTCATGGAGTAAAAAAAAAATTAATGTAATAGTCAAAATAATATGCAGAATATTACTGTCACCTATAAAGGTCGACATGTGCTGTATGTCAGACAGACCTTGCTGTACGAAATGACGTTGAACATCCCGGAGATCTGAGCAGAATCATTGACCTCTTCCTCTCGGCGGGACAGTGGGTGGGAAGATGCAAGGGCATCCACGGCAAACCCCTTGTGCACGTCATACAGTATGATCTGGTCTTTCTGCAGCCAAATAGAGACATGAGGTAGCACATGGCTTCTGATCTGTAGGTCTGAGGGAGTCGTTGATCGGTGGTTATGACGGTTCTAGCGTGGCTCTTACAATGTTCCAGGTGGGCTCAGCATAGTCAGCTCCAAGATACTCTACATATGATGCAAACCCCTCATTCAACCACAGGTCATTCCACCATTTCATAGTCACCAAGTTGCCAAACCACTAAAAAACACACAAAAAAGGATAGATAGTTATGAAAGAGCATGTTAAGATTCTGGCAAACATTATCTATAAAGTACCAATACATGATTTAGCCGGGGCTTCAAGGATCCAAAAGAACCAAAGAACTGGATATTGTAATATGTTTGTATTAGATCACTTTTGATGTCAAGTTTTGAATACATCTAAAAACACGTTTCTATAAATGATTTAGATATTTTATTATCTGTCTTCCGCTTTGCAAAGGGAGTACGCTGATTAAATACATCATGTATTCGTCTCAATGCCCAAGGGAGGACCTAGCTGAGTGTGCTCAAAATTGAATACAAACTTATTAGAACCCTTCATTCGAACATGCGCTACAGTCTTGTTCTCCCCATTATTCAAATTTGTGTAATGACAGTAATATTCCTACCATGTGTGCAAGTTCATGGGAGATTATGGCTATAATTCTCTGTTTGTTTCCAGTGGAGGATAAGATGGGGTCATAAAGCAGGGCCGTTTCTCTGTATGTCACCAGACCCCAGTTCTCCATGGCCCCAGCATTGAAGTCTGGCAGAGCGATCTGATCTGGTGAGGACATTCATGGTAAATCAGACGTGTCTTTAAAGAACTGAAGCAGTCAAGTCAATGTTTGGTTGTCCATTTGGTGTAAATGACTTAAAATGATGGTGAGGAAAGACATGAGGTTTGTATTTTAGTCATGACTCATGAGTAATTTACAAGTGGAATCTTTTAACCCATCGACGTAGGTACTGTATTTATCTAATTAGCTATGTAAATAACACCATAAACAAATTTTAATTAGGCTTATTGCTAAATTTATGATTTTTGTCCGCATTGGTTTTTGCTAAATAGCAAATGCTAGCATGACAACATTCTAAATTAAGTCCATTCTATTTGCATAGCACCATATTATATATAATTAAAAAAAAAACATAAACATTATCACGAGGCACTTTCCAAAACTTACAGGTGTACATTATACCAACAATCCCCAATGAGAAAGCACTTGGAGACAGCAACGAGGAAAAATGCTTTCAACAGGCAGAAACCTTGAGCGGAACCCAACAAAGTAGGAACTATAGCCATGCTCTCAGGATAACATTTTCTCTAATTATGCGGATACAGAGTGAATGTACCTGACTTGGAGAGAGGATATGCTACGTTGTAGTAATGTTCATAGAAGTGAAGGATTGGCCCTGTGACACTCAGAGCGTAATCACCGTGCCCGTCATCTATGGCTTTCCTTCGAGCCCAGATTCGGACCTGCAAAGAATTTTACTTCAGATTGATTCTAGAAGTAGTATGAACGTGGATAAGTAAACATTGTTAAATATATGTGGATAATCATGGAAGCTTTTATTTTTACTATCTAGTCAGTTCAACCCTGTTTTCTCTTTTGCCTCGGTGAACTTGGTGCTTATTTTCAAAGACCTTCTCTATTGCTGCTGTTAAAGTGGCTACACCAGCGTTTCCCATCAAAACAACAGCTTTTACTATTGCACAAATAGCCATTTCACTGCTGGAATTTTGGAGTGTCAAAAAATGTATGCCTTGTTACATAATCATTTTTTGCTTACAGCTGGTGGTAACACATTGTCTGCTTTGTAAGCTGTTTCAAAATGGAGATTCTTTTCTGGGGAGTGTGAAAAGAAACTGTTTTATATGCGTGGAACCACTATAGGTTTTTTAGACACAATTAAACTTCTGCCACCCAACAGATGCACAATGGAAAATGTTAATTTTGGTGACTCACAAGTTAAGTCGTCTACTTGTGCAGTAAAAACGTACTAACTCCTGGAAACCCAATTCTGCACGTTTGATCATGATCAATATTCCTAAAACGTACATCAGAATGACTCTGACCTGTTTTTTTATACAGGTTATTTGAACTAATTTTGAGCTTTCATCTTAATTCAACTGTAAGCTGACTATATTGGTATGTTTACAGACAGAGGGAACGAACGTTTCTTACCAACAAACTGTTGTTTTGGGTTGATTGAATATGAACAAAATCACAGACGATGAATGCCAGCAGATACGTGGACATTCTCTGTGTGCCCTCAAATGCAGTCAGTCTGACAGGAACGCCGTCAATGACATCACTTGTTGTGTCTGTCCAGAAAGGCGAAGAGGTACAGGTTGACACTCGGAATATTAAAAGGAAGTAGGTTATTTATCTTTTTTTTTTTTTTATAGTGGACCCATCTGTTACTTAACACAATTTTTTTCACAAAAATCTTTTTTAAATTCAAACCAGTCAAACATGGAGTCAAAAATTTAAATAGCTCATCCTGTTGTTGATCATATAAGTTTTACTTTATCCCACATTCCATAAGAAGGGATGGAAATTTAGAGATTAAAAAAAAGTTTGATAGGAGCGAATTTATGTGTTTCAAGAACAAACCAATTTCCCTGCCGTTGGACAGGGCCACTGTGGTTCTGTCGTGTATGATGGTGACATAGAAGATAGCTTTCATTGCTGGCTCGTCAAAACAGGGGAAGGCTTTCCTGGCATATGTTGCTTCCATCTGTGAGACAGCAACAACTCTGCGAAGTGTTCATGTTAAACATTAGCACAAAATGAACATCAACCATGCAAAATGAACTCCAGTCAGGGAAATGACCTCCAAGTAGCAAGACCACAATGACAGTGCACACCTATTTATGCCTTACTTTTATTTATTACGTCATTGCTTACTTCTTCACGCCATCCTCAAAGTATTCACTCCTGTAGAAGCCCTCCAGGTCATCTGCCAGCTCCCCCTGAAATGCAGTGTGTAGTTCATATGACGCTCCAACAGCTAGCGGGCTGCCGAGCTGAATAGCCAAATACTCTGTCTTCACAACAAGCCAAGCCTTTCGTATAGGGGGTGCAGCGGCTTCACCCAGACCCCTAAGATAAGCATGGTGCCCGTATAGGTTGGTGAGGTTCAACTTGTTGCAGTGGATGATAATTAGGTCTGTTTCCTTCACACATTTGAAGACCACCGACGAATGCCCAGTGAAGATAAAGAGGCCGTCCGCGTTGGACTTCAGCCGAGGCCACAGGGTCACATTGTAAAAGACGGGAACAAGGGAGTCTGGAAGCCTGTAAAGGTCCCACGGCTCCTTCTGGATGGAGCCAGGTGTAGGCATGGTAGTGTGCATGGTAGTGGTGCTGTCCGGTGCCCCACCCCCAGGCTTGTCTCGATCCTTGGATTTTTCTTTGTCATAAGCAATGGACAGACCTATAATTGTAGCCAGAGAAATGGTCGTCAATACAAGCAGGCCGATGACCACATTTTTGCTGAGATAGTAGACTTTTCCCATGTCCACTGGAACTAGATCACTGTGGGGTCTGAGTCTGTGTTTGTCCAGGACAGCAGGGCTGCTCCCTTCCCAGTTGATGGTTGAGCTATTAATGTGGCAAAAAACACATCTTCATAGCACCTAAAGAGAAACGAAACAGATAGGAAGACTTTGGTCGGTCACTCTGCAGCTCCTAAATATGTACAGGTTAAGTAACAGACTCACTAAATATTGGCTTAGAGTTTAAGTTTTATTGTGACAAGGGGAAACAATTTCAGTACTTTTTAAAGTGAATTCATTGTTACATCACAGTAATTTAATTTAATTTGCTAAAGCACACAATTTCCATTATGTGGCACCAATAATATTTGCTAATTGTACTGTATATCGTTTTGGCTGTCCAGAACGGATCCAGCAAAGCTCACGGAGCACTTTTGTAATCATGAACTAATTATGGATTTAATTGTAACCAGAATTTTTTAGTGAAGGTCTGTCTTTCTTTGCTACGTTTGCAGGCTTTTGTCCTGCAGTATATTTCCTTGTAACACATTTTTCAATTGTCTTAATTCTTGTGTGTATGTCATTTATTTTTTTAAACAAAAATCACTCGTAGATGGTTAAAACGCACCACTTTTTACAATACTGCCACCCAAGGCTGGAACTGCTTGACTCCTGCCCTCAAAACATACACCTCTTTGGCCTTCTTTAAAACAGCCCTGAAAATTCACCTTTCAGGGGGGCAGAAACAGAGATAGTCACCACGACTCTCTCCGAATCAATCCCCATCCCCCTTAACTTGCCCCCATTCCCCCCTTTTTTTCTCCACCTATGTTGTACATATTATGTGTCGTGAGCTCTAGCTTCTATAAGACACATTTTCTCATGATTTTCTACCATTTTATTGAAAAAAGACTCCAAAGATGAAAAGTTCAATGAATCCTTCATGCGCCAACAAAAGAAAACTAATTATCCTCCATGCTTGCCACCCCCCCACCCTACGGGAGGCACCGCCACATTAAGTGACATCCCAGACCATCACACTGGAGTGAAAGTGGGTTATGAGACCAAACAAAGGAGTCTACATTGATGCTGTCAGGGTACAGCAATGTAGATACCTCATTGGACGCTTCCGTCAACCCCATATCGTCATTGGGAGGAGCAAATATGGCCTGAGAGCAATAGAAGTCACAGGAGAGGATAATAAAGTTTACATCTTTCAATGAATTACAGACAATTCTTATTATATGCCAGGGTTCATGACGCATGAATGAATCCAGCTACCAGCGCTTTTCATCCAAAACATGGAAACCCCTGTATATTCTCAGCTGTGCGTAGTTATCCTCAGAACTAGTCCTGGAGTTGCTTCCTACTGCTGTCTTTTTCTGTGTGCTTTGGTATGACCTCACACCGACCTGCCCAGCCGGCGGCGCTGCCCCTAACCCGGTCAGTCTTCACACCTTCATTCCACAACGCCTTCCAATAGAAGCTCATAAAGCTTCGCCTCACCTTTGTGTCCTTGTCTTGCACTTGGGTCCACTTTGCAAACACACCACAAGGCACAAGCTGAGCCTCTGCCATGAGGTGCCACACAGTTTGTGGGATTTAGTTAAATCTTAAACACACCAACGTTCAAAAGTGTTTTCCAATCCACACGTCATTACCAACTAATCTGAACTGATCTAAAACAGTTTTGAAAATGTTGCAAATGGGAATATTCATTCTAAATGCACACATATAATTTATCCTTATTTCAGAATTTGTCCACACAAATGTTTGGGTTACGGCAGCACGGTGGCGCAGTGGTAAGCGCTGTTGCCTCACATCAAGGCCACAGTTTGAATCCAACTTGCGGCCTTTCTGTGAGGAGTTTGCATGTTCTCCCCGTGTCTGCGCGGGTTCTCTGGCTTCCTCCCACCAAAACATGCACATTAGGTTAATTTGTTACACTAAATTGTCCATAAGTGTGTGTGTGTGTGTGAATGATCATCTGTCTGCGATGAACTGGCGGCTTGTCCAGGGTGTACCATGCCTCTGTCCAGACCCGGTAACGGACAAAGCGGTTCAGAAGATGAATGAACTTTTGAGTTATTCTACCTGTACATAATGACTTTACCTTCACCATCCGCTCTGTGTGGCGTCAGCGCCATCCTGAATATTCTAGTTTTAGCCAGCTGAAGGAAGTGCAGAAATTACAAGCCAAAGAGCCAGAACCAGAAACACACTCATGATGACAGACAAGCACTAAATCTACACAAGAGCCAAGAAGTCACTCCGAGGCCTCATGAATGATCTCCTGGTTAAAGCAACAAGAATTAAAAATGTGTTACCTATTGCACTGCTAACTTTGCATGAACTGTATTTCAGAGGGTTTATTCTGTCTATAGTGCATTTTTAATCAGTTTGCAAACTGTCATGGAAGTACATTTTTGACACAGATGACATCTGAGTAATCATTTCCGATAGAAAAGCTAGACATGTTGTAGAGCCAATATACGGTCTTTGCTGTGGGACATTAGAAATCCTTTTGTTTTGTAGGAAACCACACAAAAGAAGAGACTCCGCCATGCAGCATGTTTGATAAAAGTGTCAAACGTGATGGAAACTGTACATACCAGAACTTGGGCAGCTGGATGTCATCAGCAAGCTCAGATTTTAGTCTGAATGAGATGCAGAAGTTGAGCTGGAATGATCCTGGCCGATCTGAAACATCGGCTGCATCTGTGAGGGCGGAGTTGGGAGGTGGAAATACTCACCACAGGTTTTTCTGGGGATGTAGGGAGGGAACAATTGCCTTGACTACCTTCCCTAAAAAATATTTTAAAAAAGAAATATTTAAACTGGAAAGGACGGGGCTTGAAAGAATGTGGGTTTATCAACAAGGCTGCAACCCCATCGTGGCAGAGCAGAAAGAGCTGAGTGGTCACAACCAAACTACTTATGAGGAGGAAAGATATCAGCTGATTTGAGCTGTTAGACAAAAAAGGCAACGTCAAGGAGATTTGATTTTATTTCATTTAGGAATGTTTTTGAAACATATTTCCTTGAGGAAATCAACAAACTTCATGGAAAACCCCGGAGCAGCGTATGGCTTAACCAAATCCTATCACACGTTACTACAAAACACCAAGTAAGACACAAAAATACTTTACACAAACAAATAAAGACACGAAAAGGAGAACAAGAGCCTCTCAAACTGAGTGTTGCAAGTAGCAAGATACCGTCACAGCACATTAAAATGGCTCGAACATCTTTAACATTCGTTGAATGGGACCATTTCTGCACTCAGGAGAACAGCATCACCCAAAAGGCTACAGCGATCCCAGGCATGATTTATCAGAGAAAGAAAAAGAAAAGCGAGTCGAAGCCCAGACTATACGGACACACACTGGGAACACGGGACCCAGAGTAGTTTGAATAATTGTGACCTAATGCAGATGCCAAAGGAGAAAGCTCCGTGGCCAGGAAGCGTTTTCAAACCTTGGACGAGTCAAACTCTGAAGGAAAGTCAGAGGTGTTGGACAGAAACAGTCACCGGAACGACGGATTGTTTTTCTTTTGGAAAAATCTGGAAATCAACTTGGAAAGAAAAGACAGCAAGAAGAGCATAATACACACGGATGTAAATATTCCCACTGATGCTTTACAGAATTTACTTTACATTATTGTGCAAATCTTTCAACTTTAGTCATCTCTACATCGTTCACAAGCAGAACTCTAAAACAGGTCACAGCTGAGCTCCTGTTCATGTGAAAAGATGAGAAGAGAGCGAGCTTTTGCGGCTCCAAGATGGACGTCTAAAAAGGTTTTCGCCACGTTAAAAACAGAAGCGAGTGAAGGGGCGCTGCACCAGTAGCACACCAGCCCTGCTCCGCTGGAATGCTCCTCAGAATGGGGAGAGGCTCGGCACTTTGATGTTGATGTCTCCGATGTTGATGTTGCGGGGAATCTCAGGCAGGTTCATGTTCTTCACGGCAGAGACGGCGCGAGCGGGGGCCGCCGATAGCCCTCCCTGTCAAAATAAAAGAACATGGAAGAAACCTTTGTTTTTGTCTTTATCTTAAGAAAGAAGGCGTTTAAGAACAATGCAGAGTTTCGAAAGCATGTCATGAAATTAAGAACTTGCCTCGTTCCATAGTACATTGTGTGTTCTATGTTCTCAAAAAGTGTCTAAACAAGACATGTAACACACATTTGACTGCTCGACTTTAACAGGATTAAACATTTTGGAAAATGTGCTTTTTCACTTTTGTAGAAAC
This sequence comes from Brachionichthys hirsutus, assembly GCF_040956055.1. Taxonomy (NCBI): domain Eukaryota; kingdom Metazoa; phylum Chordata; class Actinopteri; order Lophiiformes; family Brachionichthyidae; genus Brachionichthys; species Brachionichthys hirsutus. Next base: position 132,872 of record NW_027180319.1, on the reverse strand, counting down.
TTCAGTCCAGACCTGCGTCATATTTATTGTACAGACATGAATTCTCGAAACCCACTCATGCAGAAAAGAGAATATACTCATCGGCCACTTTATCGCTCGCCTGCTTGCAAAAGCATATTTGGAATCAACCAATCACGTGGCAGCAACTCAATGCCCTGCTGTTTAGGCCCGTAAACAAGGTCAAGACTATCAAGCTGCCGTCCAAACTGAGCATCAGAATGGAGGAGAAAGGTGACTTGGGATACGGTATGGTTGTTGGTGCCAGAGAGGCTGTTGTGAGCGCACAGCTGATGCGCAGCGCACAAAAACAAAATCCAACCTGAATTGAAAATAAAAGAAACACGTAAAAATTCATCCTGTGCTACTTTTCAATGTGAGCCAGTGAGTGACCGGTGACCGGCTGCTGCAGCTAACGATGAGAGTCACGTGCGTCTAATCGACGCCATCGACGGCCGTCCTCATGCGCCGCCGCCACAGGTGTTTGAGCAAACAAAGCGGCGTGGCTGATGAGGAGTGAAGACGCGCTTATGATGCGACGTGCTGCTGATGTTGACCCTTTATTTACATAATAATTACAAGACAAACGGGCAGTGAGGTCATCTCAGCACGCCAGAGTGAAAAGGAGATGCAATTCTTTAACACTAGAACGACCAAGGCAGTCATTTGGACTGCTTTCAAAATTTGCAACGTTATAACTTGGATTAAAAAAAAATATATGTACCAATGGGATCCTGACTTTTCCTAAATGTGTGTATATATTATTATAACATTGTTTTATACTACCTCGACTGACCATAGCAGTCAGATTGACTGCGTGCGTTTTACAGGGCGTCACGTGTCACTCTTTGCTACATAGTCCTGCTCTTTCTCCTGCTCTATTGTCTGTTTGTTTTTTAGGCTCTGTGAAGCTAAAACCTCGTTATAGCTTCACTCTTAACCCAAAAGAGACAAAAATGACAAGTAGAAATAAAACGAAAGTTATGGAGGCTTTAGCCTTGCTTCAGAGCCTTAGTGAGGAAGACTCTGATGGACGGTGGCCAGTCGTCCCGCATCGTGCGGGATTGCATAGCATTTTTATCTCAAATCCGGCATCACGCAAATAAGCAAAGAAAATTGGCATCGCAACAGCAGAGTGTCTTCAGTTGGCTGGCCAACATTTTACAGCATTTTGTAAATTTCATAATAGTTAATAATTATCATTGTTAAGGTCTAATGATGACACCAACCTGTTTTGAAAGGAGGATACATTGTAAGAAAAAAGGACACGTGTCAAATGTCACAAGGTGGTGCGTGGGAGCTGCACGGGGGGGGGGGTTTACCTGTGTTCACTGTGAGTGATTGTGAGCCATAAGCAAAGAAAATTGGCATCGCAACAGCAGAGTGTTACTTTGTAAAGTTCCGAACAGTTAATAATTATCTAATGATGTGTCTAATGATGACACCAACCTGTTTTGAAAGTTTTTTGTATATGTGGTGGATGACCTCTCACGTAAACTTTCTGACTTTAATTACAAAGTGAATGGTGACCGGTGCAGCTGCATGGGAAGGAAAATAAACACATTCATCCATTTGAGAATCTATGGCGTGTACACACACACACACACACACACACAAGATGATCCACACCAACGGCGCATTCACACAAATCACTCTACGGCCCAAAACACGCAAAAACAATGGCATGGCCTTTAAATGTGCCCACTAGACTAACCTCCGACTTCTCCATGCGGTTCTGCACTTCGACCTGTGCTACGATCTCATTCATGTTGGTCTCCAGCACCATGCCACCCATCACCACCTCCTGCAGGATATAATGGACCTACAAACACAAAACAGCAGCTGATATAGTCAAGTACACATACACCAGTATTTGGCAAGTTCAGTCAGTTTAGGCCTGACTGCAGCCAATGAACATTCAGAGGAAACTACTCAATGCTAGACAATTGTGTCAGAGAGAAGACTAAATAATACATACAATTAAAAAAAGATGGATTATAAAAAAACACCAATTGTGATCAGAGTTCATTGTCTGAGGCAGTGGGAAGTTTCGTGATGCATTTTTGAAATGATGTCTTCTCTAGCTGTGTTCATTACAGTCGAGACACAAGTCACAAAGAGCAGTCCTCTCTGGAGGACAGCTCTTAGGACCCACTGGGCAACACTTTCTACTTCTCTCTTAAGTTTAGATTTGTAAATTATTGTGAGAATCATGAGTCTCTCTTCTGTTGCAACCCTACTTTGTGTACTTTTCCATTCATAACGCTGTATTCTTAAATGTTCTTTTTAAGGGGGGGGAATATAGCAGCAATTGCTGCATGAAGTAAAACAAAGAAATGAGAAGAATTAAATTGCCTAAATCTCTCATGTCCGTGTAAATCTATTTTAAATCTCTGTGTAAAAATTAAATTTTGTTATGTGTTCAGTTTTGTTGCACTCGAGGAGCATCCTCAGAGTGAAGGGTTTTCGGTCTAGTAGAAATATTTCCACGGTTCATCTTGGAACATTCCTCAGGCCAAGCCCCGCTGCACCACATGAAATCGATTTCCTGCTGAGAAAATTCAATCAAGATGGCCGTAGATGCCCCGATTAGTTTCCAGCAATGCTTCCAGCTCCAGCTCAGGAGACCTTGTTGGAGCCTGAAACCGACAGAGCTAAAAACCTTTTTCTAAATTAATTATCCTATAAAAGCCCCTAGAGGAGAAACTTCTTGTCTCCATCATTCCTTGAATACATTCCAAACTAAATACATCCCTCCGACGGTGTAGATTTCACTCCAGAGGCTAAAAAGTAAATGAAGTATTTCAGCTCTGTGGAATTTGTCAGCCACGTTCAGGACTGGCGCCATGTATGATAGGCAGTCAAAGTTACAAATGTTGCTCACAGGACACAGACAGAAGAGACACATAACGGGAATGCAGATGTTCCTGAAAGGCAGCAGGATCACCGGAAAAGGGCCGTCAACGTGCAGCTCATTCATAAAGTTCTCTCTATCTCTAAACATAAAACTCTGCTCACCACAACTTTATTTATCACTTAAGACAAACAGTTTGGAGTTCAAATACAGTTAAAGCATACATTCAGCATCAAGACGGAAAACCTGAAACAATTGATTGGAACAAACAGAAAAGGTTCTAACCAGTCTGCACCCACCTTGTCCATGTGGAATATGAGGTCCAGTTCACAGACGTTTTCAAAGCATTTATCAAGCGTTTCCACAAACACCTGCAATGGACAGGATTGGGACGATTAATTGTGACATTTGTCAAATAAATGTCCATGGGAAGCATTTTGGAGATTAAGACGAACGATGAACTTTGAGGACATAACAAATGCTGGAATGTAGTCAAGAAGCTGTCTAAACAGTTCTTATGAGATAAGTGACGAAAGATGATGACGACGAAAACCTGCTAATAGTCAGTGGTTTGTTTGACTTAAGCTTTATACATACACGAAAAACTGGTGACCGACTTTGGACTATAGTATTGACTACAATAAGGATGAGGTGATAAAGTTGGATCAACGCAAGCATTTGGGTTTCATGCAGACAAAAGGAGTGTTAGGGACATATTTGTGAAACCGTACCAAGTACTTCAGAGTAATATTCAATCTTTATCACCAAGCATGTGCTCGTTTTTGCGTACCACAATTCTCCTTTACTGCTGGTAAGACCTGACGTCGGTGATGAGCGGAAGAACTGAGCATGCCGAGTCGCTTGCTACATAAAGCTGATGTTGCTTAACATTTTAAGGCAACTAACTATTTTGTGTGAGGATGAGTTATGTTTCTCATGAGCTGCCAAAAGTACAAGTACAACAAAATGTCCCCACATGCACAATGTTCAGATTAAAAAGGACGTATCAGCTCTCCCAGAGATAACTTCATTTTATCTGCCTGTATGGCCAGCATCCATGATGTCAGTGTTTCCTTGTTTCACATTTTATGAGTTCTTATCTGTATCTGCTTCATTTAGAACGTTTTCCACAGCAGAGCAGGTTTCAGTTCTCAGATCAGCAGTGCTGACATGAAGCAGTAAGGAGGCAATGAATTAAAAGAAGACAAATCTTAAAAGCTTTCCCCAACAAATTAATAAATGAATAGCGCATAATGTAATGGGAAGAATGGTTTTCATTACGTCAAAGGAAAGAAAAGGTGTCTTCTTCCGAGGCTAGACCATTGCGTGAACAGAGGGTTGTTGTGGAAAAGAGGAAATATTGTTTTACAAATCAGAAATGTAAATAAAGCAGTAGAAAAAATAAAACTGACCTGAATGAGGTCCAGGATGCCAAGTTCACTCTCAGACGAGTCCACGCAGAAGACAAAGTAAAGAGTTGCATAGTGTCGGTAAATCAGCTTGTAGTCTGAGCCACCTATAAGACTGTAAGCAGGAAAAAAAAAGGTTCATTTAGAGGAAAACGCAGGTCTGGCTTTGTGTCGTGTTTCCAAATGAGTTAGATTAAATTTGACAAATAAATGACTACATGCTATGAAGTTAATTTCTGGGACTTTGCCTCCCTCTATTGGTCAAATACGTGATGCTGCTTCTGAAGGCAGCTGCTGATGGGTGACTTCACCAAATTGAGAAAAGTGGCTCACAGTGGCTTACAGAAAGCTCATAGCGCTAATACGTCTTTGTCAACATGAAATTAAGGGAGTAATTCATGCCACCAAAAACATATTTATTCTCTGCTGTTGATCCACAGCCCCAGTCTACCTGCCGATGTACCCTTGATCACGATACTTGACCCCAGCTTACTTCCCAAGTGCCTAGCTGCCCACTGCTCCTCAGGGATAGAATTCCCCTCCCAAGATCAATACTACTCGTGTGTTATTCATACAATCAGAGCAAAAAGTTTTACTTGCCTCCCACCCTCCAGGAAGTTGCAGACATTGTCATCTCTTTTAGATACCAAGTGAAACGTCTCCCGAATTATCTGCTGCTGCATGTCCTCCGCCTGCAGGAAAACACGTCAACAATTCTAGGAAATGTAGACTCTACAGACACCAAACCATTATTTACAGTCAGTGTTGCTTTTAGTTACCGGTAGTTGATAGAGAAAAATACAGTAGCATGCAAATTGCACAGGAACCTTTTGAGACCATGAGCCGGAAACATGTCTCACATTTATCAAGTATTTTTTCCTTTCATGCATTCTGAAACTCTCACAGGTGAGCGACATAATAACAGACACACCTCATTCATTTTTAGATCCGATTGATAAGATCCTTGATAAGTGAAATTAAAATGAAGAAATAAAGATTTCTGACAGTCACAAAGCATAACAATCCACCTGTACTTAATGCATTTAAACCAACAAACAGTAATAATGTTAGAGATCTCACGCAGACGTATCTCACCAGACAGAAATGTAATAAAATCAGGTTGTTATGATCCTGACTCTTTGTGCTCAGACTGGGCAGCAAAGAGGTGCAGTGTGTAGTGCTGTAGCACCCAGGAAGGAGGTTCCGTGTTCGATTCCTCTCTGTGAGGCGTTTCTATGTTCTTCCCGAGTCTGCGTGGTTTCTTCGGCTTCCTCCCGCCTCCAATAACTGCTTAGGTGAATTGGTCGACAACAAATTGTCCGAAGGTGTGTGTGTGAGCATACATGTTGTTTGACCTGGGATAGGCTCCAGCAGACCCATGACCCACAGAGCAGACAATTGTAATTGTTTCGTCTACAAGAAAATGGATGAATTGATGGATTCTGAAAGGCCTAAACGGTTTGTGTCTGCAGTCTGAAGATAAAAAGACAGGTATGGAATATTGCGAAGATAATGTTTAACCCTAACTAGCTCTAGTCTGGTTTATACTGCATAGGATTATATGCGGTCTTAACAAATGCCTTTTTACCTGAACTGGGAGGAAGATGAAATAAAACACTATCTGGATCGCTCCTCTTATGCTACAATCACTCAAAACGAGCAACAACTAACTCTTGAGTTGGAACTAGGCCGCTGCCACACACGATAGACAACGCACTTGTCTTGTTCTTGATGACTTAACAGTTAAAGGATAATTATTAGCAACAATCATCCAACACAGCTAGCTAAAAAGAAAAGATCACAGGGAAAGCGAATGTTAATAATCAAATAGCAAAAGTACTTACAAAATACTGATAAAATCTGATCAGCCTTGGCTTTCCGTGGTTGTTAAATATCAAGATGGCTTTAATCATGTCTACTTCTTGGGCTTATCAAGTCGCAGTGTGACGTAATGATTAAAATATCGAGACTGTCTGTTTAGTGGTTTTAGCGCTGCGCTTCTCGTTCTTCCAGCTGCCGGATGTCTCAAGTTTACATCCGGTTGTGTTGCCACACCGAGTAGCCGACCCTGAACAAACACTTCCAATCGTAGTTCCGGAAGGGTCATCGAGTTCAATCACGTGTGTTCACAAACTGATTACGATCAGTCTTCCAGTAGAATGCGGGTGAACGTCATGTGTTGATTTCAGGATGCTCTAAAAAGTACTGGAGCGTGTTGAAAGAAATTGGCACACAGTGATGTGGAATTTAAAGCCTTCGTCTCGGTTTCTGACCATTCCGTTTTGGTGACTGATATTGTAAGACGCCAACACCCAGGATCACCATAAATGATCCGAGATGCTGGTTTCTAAAATAAATGTACCGATAAGATCAAAACCAGAAGAGAGCTCGAAACTGGGGTGGTAATTAACAACGTTAAATGGCAAAAAGTTATTTTAAAATACTGTGTTGGGCAGAGATGTGGCTGGATGTACGTGAAAATTTGTAACATAAATTGTGACAAATTCCCTCAAATCAATCTCATAGAACACAGGCAGTGCATTGTCTGTAATGTGTACCATTTGTTTAAAAAAAATCTTTCTTTATTCTGTCTTTATTTTGGAAAGCATAATAAATAGAGGGTCTCAGACTACCTGGGGTTTGTGTCACTTTGTTAAAGATGAAATATGTAGCATCATAAAGTTCATATCCCACAAATTTCTACAATGATGAGTGTGTTTCTCTTTTTGTCTTTTATTTAATATCTGACACAATGTTTCTATATTAGTACACCAGCATCTGAGGCACCATGTATTGCTCAACGCCTGTTCGCACCTTCAGGCTGCCTTGAAATCTCAGAGCAGCTGTATTCAATACAGTAGAAATTACTACGGGAGTCCTAACCTTCTGCCCGCTGACATAAAAATGTCATATTATTTCACAATTATTTTTTCAATAAACACTACTTGATATGCACAGTGGAAAAATCACACGTGAATTATCAGATGATTTACTGTGACATACATGCAGCATACTGGATCGTCGGCACTATAGAACACAGCAGTCCTGTGATATTATTGACACCTCTGGTTTTCCTACTTTGACAAATTGTCAGGAAGTACAGCAAAAATAATGAATGTGAATTTATCATTAACAGCATGTCAATGCAGAATTTTAAGTTTATATGATGCACTGTAGGGGTGGTTCCCAAAAACCACACGTGCATAATTTAATAACAGTAAAAATGTATTTATATAAGCTAATTATTTCTTAACGTAATAAAAATTGGCATCTGTATAATTCAATTGTAGTTGCATACTTTTGAAAGGGGGAAGATACAAATAGGTTTTCTAATCCCAGATCACTGTATGATCATATAAACAACTCTTTCATGCCCAACTTGTCAGTTGTTGTTTCATCAAACGTAAGCTTGCTGCTGTGTGGTCTGCTGTCAGTATATCTGGGGTCTCTTGAGCAACAACCCAAGAACTAATTTTCAAAACAGGCCAACTGACATCCTGTATTGTGATCGACTCAGCAACATCAAAATGTCAGGCCACATTTCCCGCTCTGATTCCATGTCCATTACCGGTAATTCTCGTCATTAGTGCTGCACAGCCACCTGGGCTGTTGTCTGCATATCACCTATTATTTTCTCTCTAAATTCCCTTCCTCCTGCATGAGCACGGTGGAAAACAAACAGACGCTCATTAGCATGTGTGACCGGTTGGTGGTAAACAGGCTTATTTCCACATGAGTGCAGTGTGAGAATGGATTCCACCAGGACAGTCGAGGTAGGTGGGCCCGTCGGCTGCCTTCATGGGGACTTTAATAGGGACTTAACAAATGCAAGTGGACAGGCACAACATTCTCTGGAACAGGGAGGTCAGGTTGGTACAGTGAGCACTTGTTTGTGGGTGACTCACTGTATGTGGACTCTTGGGTGGCCACTGATATTCACTTCATTTGTAATGTGAATTTTTTTTTCCTCTCAGTGCTAATTGTTGGATTGTGACGGATGCCCAAATGCTGTCTGCCAGAGATGAGGTAATGTGCGGCGTTCAAATAATGCTTCTGTGCTCTAGTCTGTAATGTGATAAAAGCAGCCTGTAATTACAGGGATAATCAAAACCATCAGGGGGGTTCTATGGATGGTTTTGTTTACTGTGATTCTCTCAGAGCATCAAAGGATGCTGATTGAACTATTTTTTTGAGCACAGGGTTAAGACATAAAGCAATAATTGCAATTGTACCTGTCTAGGTCTCAAACAAAGAAAAGTTTAAAGTCATGTGACAATGTGTAAAACGCCCATATATGACATGTGCAAATGCAACTTTTCTCCATATCTATGAAGCTCAAGGCTGTAATATGATGTTCATTTTCTCCTAAGTCTTAAGAATTGTTTCAATCTTAGCAAACTAAACAAAGCCTAGGGTTAAAAGAAAAAAGAAATAAAGAAAAATCAGACAAAGCATCAAAACTGTCAGGATGACAGAACCTTCAGTATATCTGGTGCAGCCTTCTAGAGAACAAGAGATGCATAGAAAAAAATTATGTTTAGTGTTATATTATTATTTTCACAGTTTCCTTGGGGGAAAAAGTGTAGTTTCTACGTTTCACTCGTGCTTTAATTATTTTATTATGCTGGAGATTATAAATCAGCAGTTGGTTCCACCCCCCTCAAGATGGCAGCATTTTGGTTCCTTTCCAGGATCTCGGGTCGCATGAGTTGGTGTTTACCAAGCTCCTCAAGACACGACCACACGGGAGGAGGGATTTACTTCCCCAAATTTCTGATTTCTTTTCTGTGAAAATGTTCCATATATTTCACATTTTGATGTGGTCAAATTGTAGAACATTGATTGGACTAATAGGGATTATTAAAAAAATGTGATCGTTACCTCTGCCAAAGAGTGAATTAAAGAACCCTTCCGGATTTAAGAGAACGCATGGCTTGTTCCGAGTGGCATCCTATTTTATTTTATTAATTATCTGATTGAATTCTATTGCAGTTGGTTAAATTCTTAATAGCCTTGCAATAGCCTTTGTGGACAACATGTGTTGATGACAGGCCTAAAACACGAGACAGCGCATCATATGAAAACACGCCTGTAACAAATTAAGAGTGTAATTACAGCAGTCCCGAACGGACGCCGCCTTTCAGCCGTGTGTTCGTGAGGCCGAACATCCCTGGTCCTGGATCAGCATCCCGGATTTCCTTCGCACCGCGTCGTAAACAGAGTCTCTGCGGCTGTGATCAAAGAGGAGACTGGCGCTCCGACATCTCACTCTGTACAGATTTTGTATGCCATTTTGGCGCGTTGGAGTGTCGCAGGTGACAAATTACAAATTAATGATTTCGTGAAACTGGTAAACAATTGTGTTTACTGGCTGCTGGCCCACTGAATAACATTTACCTCTGGTATTCATGGGAGGAAAAATAACGCTGCGACATCTTATGCTTTGGCAATGAAAATGATAAAAAATGGAGACTGTGCGACACGGTTTAGCGTCTAAGGATCATTACACTACTTTCAATATTTAAACAGAACGATAAGGCTGATCTTAAGACGAGTGTCGGGCAAACCAGCAGTCACTATGGTAACTGTTCAACCTGCATTAGGGACACACACCGTCACAGACTGGAGGGCGGGGCAGAAGCTGGAGTGAGTCATCTTTTCAAATAGAGACGATCTCTGCGTACGGCGCCGTGTTTATAGTGAACACGAACACGGCGGGCTGCAGACTGGCCGGAGGGGACTACATGTACAAATAAATACCCAAACAGGCGTCCTGTTCGGCTAGCTGTCAACGAAGACACGTTTGGTTGATCTGACCCGGAGCCTTTGGGTGAAATGCTGAATTTTCCGTTGATATGAAGGCGAATTGCAGATATCACGACAACGCTGCGTGTGTGTGCGTTACGCGCGGCTGAGGAGGAGGAGGAGGAGGAGGAGGAGGAGGAGGAGGAGGAGGAGGAGGAGGAGGAGGCTGCTGCGGTCTGAACCCAGATTTTATCCTGGGTAATTCGTGAGTAGCCGTTGTATTGTGCACTCAGGGGGACTGTGCATTGATCGAATATCTCCTTTCGGGGTGACCTGCCTTCTGTCTCCCGTGGATCCGACAGCAGCAGCGGGACGTCCAATGTTTGTTTTCCTCCAGACATGGAGCGTGAAGAAGATTCCGGAGGAATCCCCGCCGTCAGTGTAGCTGCGTCGGTTTTCATCTCGTTGCGGTGTCGTCTTTGGCGTGACTAAACCGCGACACATTATCTGAGATTATTTTTTACATTTTTTTTTAATCGGCGATTTTTGGATTAGAGTCCAATTAGAACCCGTGGGAGAGCTATCCGGCTAGCCGCTGCGCAGTAGCCATTAGCCCCATTAGCCTAGATTGTGCAGGCTGGGGGGTGGGGGGGGGGGGGGGTAACAACATCATTTTGACCAGGTTTTGTATACGGCTCTTCACCCTCGACATACTTATTCACAGGATTTTGGAGGGATTCCTGGTCCAGGAATGGGGTCTCGCACGGGAAGGAGCCGCTTGACCTTGTTTTGGGGTCTGATGCTGGGTCTGTCGTCCTGCCTCCGGCCCGCCGCAGCAGAGAGTAAGTAACGCGCCTCCACAAATGTGTTCCGTTACGGGAGTGATGTTAATGCATGAATGTTTTTTCCCGTCATATGTTGATCTATAGTTCACTGGAGGCCAACAAATTTTGTGGCAGTTTAAAAAGGAAAAAAAAAAAAACGTTTTCTGCATTTGTAAAAATATCTGGAAAAAAAAATACAGATTAAGAAATAAGACATATGACAATGTAGTTATGTGGTTACACGATAATGGAAGACATTAAATATGATGTATGGATTTGTCACTTTAATTTTCATATGTAAGAGGAAACGATACATGTTTGTGCTAGAAGTGAAATGAGCTTTAGTTAACTTGGTCTGGATGAATTCCACTGGTCAGATTAGGAGTAGCTGTGACGTAAATTGGCTTTAAAATAAGTCACACAAATTAGTCACTGTGTCTGTAAATACATCAGCATGAGTCGACCAAGCTCTGTATGCTCTGCATACCACACTGTCAACTCTTAGTCACAGTGTGTTGCATTTATGATGAAGGAAACACGGAAAGTATCCGTCAGTCTGACAAAAATATTTGATTTGTGTAATTCACTTAGTTTGTTTGAGCTTGTCTTCGTTGGCATCCTGAGATCCGATGTATTGATGCTGAGGTGAGGAAGCGGTACCGTAAACTGTTAGTGTTGCATCAGCTGGCAGACGCCATATTTACAAAGTTAACAGAACACAGTATTTTGTTTGATGGATGTAGATCACGTAAAGAATTTCAGTGAATTTGTGATTTGGCATCAGATGGGATAAAAATTGACCATCATCATATAATAAGTGGAGTAACAACAGTGAAGGTTTGGGTTTACATTTAATTTCAGACTTATTATTTTGTCATGTCCTCTCACTTTTCAAGCCGGGCTTTAGTGAATTTAACACGATCTTGACTTTCATTTCAGGATTTATTTTTTCCCTGCAAGCATGTTCTCTGTAAAGACTGGCTGAAATCACATCATTAATTCCTGTTTTACGCAAAGGTTTCAGTGCGTTTTTCTTGGGCTAATTACGGTAATTCTGCTTTAAGGAACAAACTTGGAGATCTGTTCATGGCTGCAGCAGCAGTTGATCGGGGCACAGCAACTGTCTCCCATCTGGAAAAATAGTCCAGAAGTGCTGGGGCTCTAAAATGGTAGTCCAGAAATATTAATTGAACTAAATTATACTTATTTGAATTATGAAAGAAATTGAGTGAATGTTAAAGTAATGACTAACTGCTGCATATAGCACGAAGCCCGTAGCTTCTATAAGCACGTAAACATTTAACTTTAATCAGTTTAAAGCCCCTGTGTTTATTCAGACGGTCTTTTTAGGGGTTGCCATCTGAACATTTTCCATGTCTCCATCTATCCTGTAAACTTGGCTTCCTGATTCATCCCATTCATTATAACGTTAGGGAGGGGTGGCGTGGGGGCTTGAACCAGGGTCTGGGTTTTAAAATAGAACAAGCCAAAGTACATTCGCAAGGAAAACAGACTAAGTTCTGTTGATTGGAAAGAGTGAGGAGCTTGTGAGCTGCGTGTCATGGGGTTTACTGTTAGCCCCAGTGGTGACAGGACAAACCTGGGAGCAGCAGAGAGGTGCTCCCATCAAAATTCTACATTTATTCTCCCTCCGGTGGGGAGCTGTCTGAAGGTTCCTTGTGTGGCTAAACTCGGAGCATTCCTGCTGGCTTACTATATCAGTTGTGACCAAAGGGCAGCTGGAACCATTGGTCTGGGTTAACCAGGTTCACTTGTAATACTGCAGACCTGGATGAGCTAAACACCTTTTACCTGCCAACAAAGATCCTTCTAAATCCTCTAGAGATCCTAGAGAAAGGCTTCCCAATGCATTTCTTCCCACCACATCTGTCATGTGGAAAAATATTTACGAGCACCCCCCCCCCCCCCCCCCCCTCACTGTGATGGGAATGAGGAGCAAGCAGACTTGCTGCGGTCTCGTTGCAGTGCATGATGTATCAGTTTAGCAGACGTGTTGCGCCCCGTGTTTTCTCTGATGGCTCTCCTTGTGGATTTCCTCTGATTGTCTGTGACTAGTCAGGGTGCTGCGACCAGCTGGGAAACCATTATCAAAAGTAAATATGTGATGTGGAGGCTCATCAAAGCAACGGCGATAGGCTTGTGGACTCAGCTGTTTAAAATGTGTCGGTGCACGAGGAGCGGAGCGTTAAGCGGCTACACCTGCTAACGGTACGGCATTTTCACTCCAGTGGTGCACAAGACACTCATTCAGATCAGGAACCTTCATCTAGTATCTTCACAAGCGAGTTCATGAGCAGTTCCCATGAAAGATAAGCATGCTGGCGTCAAAGGGAGGCCACAGAAGGTGAGGCGCCGAGGCCGTGGTGATGTAACGACGCAAGTCTTGTGTATTTCCAGTCCTGTATGTTGGGATCGTAGTAGCGGGAATGGAGCCTGATGAGGGCTGCTTGCACTGCCAAGCAGATTATAGCGAAAAATGGAGCCATCACACGAGCACAATGCTGGCTTTAAATAACACCAAAGACATTTTCAAACGGCTCATCGAATCCGCCAAACGAAAACGTTCCGCAGTTTTAGTAGAGAAGCATGCAGTTCTTAAGCCTTTTTATAGGAACACTCAGAACCAAACTGTTTTTTTATTAAAATGCTGAATTCAAAGTATTACAAGTTAAACGATGAGCTTTAGTGAACTTTGAAGGTTGAAAGAGTTAACGGCGATAAATCATGCTTTTTGGTCGTACTGAACAATCTGCAGAAAAATCCTTATTTCAATAAAAACAAAATGAATATTGTGTTTTGTAATCCTTAATCTGAAAGTTATGCAATGGTTTTAAAATTGATTTCGACAAACTGTTTTTTAGATTCTGTTTTTCCCATTTCTTTTTTTTTTTGGTGCCACTCCCTAAATATTAGAAATAGAGCCTGCAAAAATAAATATAGAAATGTACCACTTTCTATGTACCGGTAGTTATACTTTATGAATTGACTCAATAAAATCTCATTTTATACTACTTCCTATACACACCATTAATCTTTTAAGGCTGGACGGGAGCCGGCGATTGGCTGCATTCGGTCACGTTGAACAGGTGTGAGTCTTGCACAGGAAACTTAATTTGTATGTTAAAACGGAACTGTGGAAAAGCAGTCGTTGTGTTCACCTAGAGTATCAGGGAGCAGCTACTCTATTACCCAGTATATAAAAACGCTGATGCTATACGAGATAGTCCCTTTGTCACTGACACTGGATCCAGCTATGTGAGTCCACCTTTGTTGACCATTTTCTGTGGTTAGTTTTAGAGCAACGACGCTTCATGACAAAAATACTGACTTGACACTATTGTTTATTTGATGGCTAATAGCGATTTGTTTGTTTTTGAAAACATGGTTTTGTGGTCATATTTGGCCTCAACCATAATTTAACGTTTAGATATCTTTTTATTGTTTTGCGCCAACAGATAATTTTGAATGACCGTTAAAGCTCATCTCTGAACATTGGTTTTTCTTTTCTGAGACCATGCAATGTGAAGCCTCGTGTTGTACTCTGATCTCAAACCACGTTGAGAGGTCAGAGGGAAACTTCCATTGCCAACAGAAATATCCGTCGTGTTCTTTTGGAAATTGGACTTTATTCCGCCTCAGTGCCATTATTTTTTTCTAGAAGAACGCCGCATATCTCGTCAGGAACAAGAGTTTTTTGTATTAGTAGAACTCTCTGTAACTGATTTCATTACATTCTGCATTGGAAAAAAATCAATCTTTACCATTTACATTCAGTATCATAAATGTATTAGACATTAACAATGTGATTAAAAAGGAAATAACATTCTATTTGTTTAAATTTGTTAATTTATTTTATTAGTTCACACAGTGATGTTTTTAGCTCTTGATCGAGCTGCAAACATCATAAGTATACATTCATTTATATGCATTCATGTGGCTTCATCAGGCCCAATTTGTAATTATGAAATGTCTAAATTCAGAAAGATGATTTATTGGGACTGAATCAACTTCTCCAAACCTTTCTCCATCACATTCATACTGTAAAACTTTATCGACCAGCATCAAAGAAGCAGAGGGATGACTTGCTAGCTGCTTGGTGTGAGTTTTCCAGGACTCATTACCCTCCGACATTTGAAGTCTAAATCCTCCCCACAGTGGTGTGTGACAATTCCCCATGTTTCTGTGAGTGCATTCTTCAGAGCACCGCACACAGGTGAGAGTAAATGTCGGGAAAGCAAGCGCTCCTCCCATCATGGTGGGTCAAAGTTCCTGATGAGGGTTCGCATTATTCCCCACACATAATTCAGAGGAGAACTTTTGTCACTCCTCTTTGTAGGATGGGTATGGAGATTCTCAGTCATCCATCATGGTAGATTTCATTTTGACTAAAGTCAACTGGACTGTTAGGACAATCTTCACGATGTTTCACCTCTCATTCAAGAGACTTCTTCTCTTTCTAGTTTAGTCCAGTGTGTTTTTCTTCAAAGTGCTATAGCTGTTACGGAAGCTTGACAAAACCAAACAGTGGAACCAAACTTGGGGTCACATTAGCTTCACACAAACAATAGCTCGAAGGCAGATCAATATAAACCCTGGAGGTTAACCCGTGCTTGAATAGAATCCGGATCAAGTGTTGACTTTGTCACACATTGTTTACTTTAGTATCGCAAACACGCTTTGTCAATAATGGCACAGCTCGAGTGTCAACATTTGATATACGTATGATGCACGTCTCTTAATTAAATAATGATATTTAGACAATGGAGGGCATTATTTTAGTTCTCTTTAATGTTGTGTTCATCTATTTGTTGTCTGCATATGTTAACCAAGTAGTGTGTCATTTTGAGAACTGTTATTTGTTTTGCTGTTTTTCTTATCTAACTCGTGTTGTGGTTATAAAACTGTTCCGCACCAAGGATACATCCAATGATCAAGACCAGTTTTAATGAAGTGTTGGCTGCTACTGTCGAATTTAATTGATGCGGACCCCTAACTGTGTCCTTTTGTCACCCCCTGCAGTTTGTGGCCCCAGCATTGATATTGGCAATGACATCAGTGAATTCAGACGTCTAGAGAACTGCACGGTGGTCGAGGGTTACTTGCATATCCTCCTCATCGGTGACAAAAACAACAACATCAACAACCAGGAAGTCTTCCGCTACCTCAGCTTCCCCAAGCTGACGATTATCACAGACTACCTGCTGCTGTTTCGAGTGTCCGGCCTTGACAGTCTGAGCACGCTCTTTCCGAATCTCACTGTCATACGCGGAAGAAACCTCTTCTACAACTATGCCCTTGTGATCTTTGAGATGACCAGCCTAAAGGACATAGGCCTGTACAACCTGAGGAACGTCACCCGCGGCGCCATCCGTATCGAAAAGAACCCCGAGCTCTGTTACTTGGACTCCATAGACTGGTCGCTAATCATGGATGCAGAGTTCAACAATTATATCGCTGGGAACAAGCAGTCAAAGGAGTGTAGTGATATTTGTCCAGGCATCATGGAGAACAACCCTCAGTGCAGAAAGACCATGTTCAACAACAACTACAACTACCGCTGCTGGAATTCCAATTACTGCCAGAAAGGTAAGCTGACTGTCCATCATAAATGAGAGCTCGTCCAGCAATTTGAATTGCAAATGTGTCAAGCAGATTGTTCCTTCAGCTCCATGTGCAGATAGTAATCTGGGAGTGTGATGAATGGCTGTGTTGTGGCCTTCTACCTGGGCATGGTAGGGGGAGGTGCCATTCATGACTGACTTGTCTGTAGATCTTTACTGTAATCCAGCTCAGGTTTATGGAAACAAGAAGAAAGTTCTAGATGGAGGTTCAGAGTAAGTCAGCCCAGGTTATCGAGCACGGTTTTCTGGATTTAAAAACTTTGTCAGCTCTCCACCTCTTGCATACAAACGGCACCCGTTTCACCATGCATTCAAGATGTTCTGTGACATTTGTAGGTGTTGTGAATGTTCAGCTCATATTCGCTCATCTTTCTAAAAGGTGAATTAAATCAAGTAAATTAAGGGTATAAAAGCTCAGATTTGAATCAAACTCTTCCATGCACAGTGAGCATGAACGTTCCCTTTAATTTTGTGTTTACGATGCAGCTTTCTCAGTGACTTTTCAAAGGATGTGTTTTGTCTGCGTGTGTCTGGCTGACCTGTTTCCCTGGTGACTGGCGCCTCACTGCAGACTCAGCGTGTTGATGTTTTTAGTCATGTGACATAGAACTGTTGCAGACGTGGCCTGGATAAGATGCCCGTGCACACGCAGGCATACACACTCAAACACGGATTCAGCTATCTCCGTATGCACAGAATCTGGTTGGCTCTGTGAGTTACTGTCGTGTTGAGTGGTCAGCAAGAAAATGTGGTGGTGAGGTCACAATAAAATCTGGATTTTTTTCTCTCTATTTGTTTGGGAATTGGTATGCTTGTTGAGAAGTGAGGCTTTCATCCAGTAAGACACATCATCAATCCTGATGACTTAATCAGTCATCTTATGGTTCGTGACCTCCTGTGTCCACAAGAAACTCTGCGTGCAGCTGTCTTCATCTGCATGCTCGTGCGTACCGAGTTTAACAACAACCTACTGTCTTGCTTCAACTACTCCTCAATCAAATAGGACGTGAGAATTGTGTTGATTTAATGTTGATCATGTCCAATTAATATCAGCCATCAGATATGGTGCAGTTTACAGGACATTAACATTTGAGCAGCTAGAACTTTGCAGGTGCTGTGAAGAACAGGAATGTATTATCATTATTGCCTCCGCCGAGGCGGGGGTTGTCTGTCCATCCGTCTGTTAGAAAGATAACTCAAAAGGTTCTGGGTGGATCTTGATGACATTTTCAGTTAATGTTTGGTGATAGAGATCCTGGACTCTGGATCAGTTTGAAATTTTCAGTGGCATTGCAGTCAATGGAGCATCAAAATGTGTTGCTGGATATCTCGATTGATTATTGACCAATGTTTTGTTGTAGGGTGGAGAGCTCTATCCTACCACCGAGTTTCATCTGAATCAGATCCAGAATTTACCGATTCAAACATCTGTTAAAAATACACATCGGCTCCGATTCACTTTTACTTTTCATGGTTGGTGTATAAAAATACTTATGAGTGGAATGAACTGCTCGGCGGAGGTCTGCGCTCTCCGAGTACTTTTCTAGTTATTATTGTCATTATTCTTAATGTTTTAAATAGCCAACAGCTAGCGTGTGGACTAGTAGCACTTCTATTAGTAGTGCTAGTGCTTAACAGCTGCTGCTGCTACTGTTTCTCTCGGTTCTGGACGTCTGCTGCTCCTAGCAAAACGCCAACCAGAGTCCAAAAGTGTAGCTTCAAACATAATGATCGGTGTTTAGTGTAACATTTGGATAAAATACTCTCTATTTCCTAAATGTTTGACTGAGAATTCAGCCGATTATTCGACAAGGAAATTAATCCTTAACCTGTAGTCATGTGCAGAATAGTTCAGTGAACTCCACCTAATATAACAGGAAACAAATGTAGCTTTTACTGAAATGCATTGCTAATAATGAACTTGTATAATGTACACAATAACAGATCTACAGTATATGTGGACTTGCGACTGACGACTGTTCGACTTTACGACCGCACTGGTCGGTTGTTTTTTGTTGTCTGTTTGTCTGTTTATCATGGATAAATGTTACCCATGGGAACAATGAGCTATTGTAGATACTACAGCAGTGGCAGTCAGTCGATTGGTGGTCTTAAATATGAATGCAGCGCTGCTGCTAAACAAATGTGATGGAAAAGGCAAAGACACCTGGTGGCGGCTAGACTTTTGTGCACATTTTACAAGTGGAAAATGCTAATTTTGACCATGACTACCAAAGCTAAAATTATTTTTACTGTTTACTTTCAGAACCTGGCTAACTGGACATGTGACGAACCTTTAGGGCCTGCATGTCTTTGTAGGTTAATGTCACATTATAATCGGAGAACCCCCCATTATTCCTCCGTTGCGTTCATTTCCAGGCCGTCAGTGAAAACACTGTGAACAGGGTATCTGTCTCTGCTGTGTAGATACTAGTATGTTATAAAGTCACACAAAAAAACCTCAACTTTTTGACCCACGTTTCAGTTTTCTCAGCCACAAATGAAAGCCATGTGAAGTCTTATTTTTAATGACAGCCTGAATCATTTAAGAGTCGTCTATGATTGAGATAGGCCTAAAACAACAGCATAAGGAAACAAACCCAAGAGGCTGCATTTCTATTGCATGTGCTAGCGTCCTGAGTGTGTGTGGCAGGAAAGAATAGTGAAGCCTGATGTTTCTTACTTGCTTTCTACCCGTTGCAGGAAAGTCTGACCCATATGATGGTGTTTGTTGTTCTCTTCTGATAATGCCCCGTATCAAACTTCAGGGATCTTATCTGGGGCCTGTTTTTTTGATGCGTCTTTCATACAGGCTTCCTCTGCTGGTATGAATGGTAATTTTGTATTCAAAGGCATTTTATTCATTAAATGCACTCATTCATATAACTAATACAAAGAAAGAGTGTTCAAAGCTTGTTTGCTTTTCTGGGAAAGTGGGGATTCTTCTGCATTTTCTCGTGTTTACTTCCCTCGTTTGTTTTTTGGAGTCTGGTTTGGGTGTTTTTGTCTCGTTCATAGCTCACAGGCCTCTTCTAAAGAAAAGTCCCATGTCCATGCACGCTGGGAAGCAAACACATTGTCTCCATCATTCTCACACACACACACACTGAACAGCATGGGGGATGTTTTTCCGGTGTTTTGTATTGTCTAAAGAGATGAAAGCACATCATTAAAGTACTAAATGGGTCTTAATATATTTACTGGAAGTTTAAAAAATATATATTTTGTTAACCCCTGACTTGAAGTATTACACGTTAAACTTAAAGGATTGTCGTCAGGGTTGTCGCTGAGCCTGCTGCTGAATTAATTTGCTGCACTTGCCTCGTCAGTGCGTGCTCATTTCTGATCAGTGATTTAGATGTGTTCCTGATGGGACAATGGAAAGTACAAATGAACATTCTGTTTTCTCAAGAAGCTCTTAAAGGACAAAACTAGAGTGCATAAACACTGCCCCATGCATGTAGTTTTCCCAACTTCAATTTTCTGAGCAATAGCTTTATTATATATTTAATAAAAATGCAAAAATTGTTATTGCACAAAAGATTCACATCTAAAGTATGAGTCTGATTATCACATCCTTCTCCATCTCCTATTGATCATATTAGATTTTTGGGTGACCTAAATTTATTTTGCTCAAATTGAAACATGAAAAGCTCGTTTTCCTGATTGAACAGCAAACCTGCTGTCAATAGCGGGCGGCATGAGACCTAACTGGTACATGGGTTTGTTTCTACTAAAGTCTTTGTTTCGTTAGATCCAATGTCAAAACGGATATTAACTATTGAAGCGTTTATTGCAGACATCGATTTTCAGCAGTTGCTCCTTTGTGCATCGAGCGACTCCGTCTGCAGGAGGAGAAAATGATTTTTCCACACTTGGCATAATTCTAGAAAAAAAATTTTTTAATAAAAGTGTTCTTGAAACCAATGTAACACACAGGGATGTCAGCAGGGTCTACAATCAAACGAGCAGCATAAATGTGTGGTGGGTATTTATGCACATTAGCCCAGCGGCGATGAAAAGCAAAGAGAAGCTGGCGACTCCCCCTGGACCACGGATGTTCTTCCGAGCAAATGCTCTAACCACGGTCACCACGACACAAATAACGAACAAGATGAAACCCAAAGGGGGAAGATCACTGAGCATAACAGGGGAAACACTTGAAATGTACACCAGGAAGACAGCCCTCACCTTGCCTTGGTTCACACCACCCAGGAATTACAATTTTGTTGCAGAGACTCGGCTGCGTCTCCTAAACTGAATCAAACATGCAGTATATTGCCCGTGATAAAGCAGATTACAGCGGTCAAGGAAGAATCGCCCTAAAGGGAATCCCAAAGACAATGGCGTCATATTAATTCACAAAATCTCCCGATTAAAGCGCTCCAAACATCCATAATAAATAAAGAAGTGTACAAGAACGACTCACAGCACCGTAAACAAAAGAATCATCTGGCACACAGCAGGCTAAAAACAATGAGCCCTCAATTTTGACATGACCTGACACTGCTACCATGACAAAGTCAGATACGATACGATACGATCAAGGGTATGGGTAAGGGAATGCATCCATGCCCCCCCCCCCCCCCCCGAGCTGTTGAGGGTCAGATAAGGTACCAAAAATGCTTCAGTACATTCGAATGTCTTTGTATCTGCATGCATGAATCAAGGTGAAGAGGAACACATACACAATCATCACATCAGAAAATGAGGATGGAGATATTTGGTTTAGAAACAATGAAAACAGAGAGGTACCCAGCTCCAGCAACCAGGCTGTGTTTCCAGACAGGCTGACCTCATGCTGAGGGCTTAAGGAAGCCCAGTGTCTACCAGCTCCCGTTGATGTCTGTCTAATCGCTGCTATTATTAGCTCAATACCATCATGTACCGAGTGCAGGCACCCATTCTGTCGTTCCACACGCACGCTACAGATGAAACGGATTCAACTGATCTTGGACCATATGGTTGCCTGTTTGAATCTATTGTCAGAATATGACTTAAGTCACGTTCACACCAGAGCTGTTTGGCCCGCTTTAAACGGACCAGAGTTTGTTTTGGAGTTTGTTTTTGTTTGGTGCGGATCAAACAAGCAAACTCTGGGCCGCATGAAAACGTGGGTCTCGGGTCGCTTTCAAAGTGGACTCTGGTTTGGTTTGTATGCCGTGTGAAAGCTCACCGGACCAAACACAGTGCATATAGGAAACTTAATAATTACTGAAAATTATTCACTGGAAAAATAAATATCAAGCTTGTAATAACTTTAATTATACCAAGAACTGCAGTTATTACATGTATTACCTTTCTATTTGCTTCTGTTCGAGGGACGTCTGTTTCACCTAACAGGTTTGCACTGTGTTTGTATGTTTTATTAAATTATTGCCTTTCACACAACCCTTTCTATTTTAATGACTTGAATTTGTTTTGTGTGAACAAACTGTTTTCTACATTCATCGAAAGAATATGTGTTGCCTGTACATGACTTGGGTACGGCCATTCCTATTTTTATATGATTCAACAGTGCTATATAAAGATCACTATGCTGGAAACGCCACAACTAGTCATATTTGTTGTGGTCATCCTTGTGGTTTTGTCCTCGACTTTGAAACTTGATGTATCTCATGTTTAATTACTAGATCTGTAACCCACTTTTTTTTTTTTTTTTTTTGAAGCAATCTATAAAATGTCTTTATTACAGTAGACAAACATAAAGACAGTTAACTCTGGTCATCTTTTTCTGACAGAATTGTATGAACCCTTCCATTGTTTTTCAGGTATTGTGGACTTTCTAAAATCTGGCATTGGTCATCAAAGCAAAAATAAAAATGCACGATGATCCATCACTAGTAATACACCCCTTACCCTGAGCCAGAACACGGAGGCTGTCAGGACTGGTAATTACAGGGACTCTGCTTTGTAAACCAGGCACATCCATGACTACTTTTAGTCAACAGTCACACCCATCCCTGGAATTCCTGGAAGAGAATATTACGGGTTTGGCTATGTTGAAGTGCCTACTGTAATTATGTGGCCTTTAATTGTGCTCTGTTAACACTGTCAAAATGGGATGTGCTGTGACCAGGAGCTGAGACGTGCCTCTTGCTGGTGGATTTTAGGCTTGTCGGAATATTTTATTTTCTGATGGAGCCTAATTTTCTATTAAGTCACCCTGGCATCTATTGTGAAATAGAATTAAAAAACCCACAATAGGTTTGAAATAATCACAGTGTATTGTGCTTTCAGTGCTGCATATAATTCCCAAAATGTGAAAGTTACTTGCCGATTTTCCCGAGACAGTTGTAGGTCAAACAGGAGAAATCATTTCTACCAATTTCAAACCAGTTTTCATAGTAGATGATATAGGTCTTGTGTCATCTGTTGAGATTCTCAGTCCTCCAGGTATTGGTGGATCTCTGTGTTGGATATAACCAACTATAGGAAAGATGTTTCCCCTCCCTCTCATCCAAGGGACGGAACTGAAGAAGCTCTTGGATAAGAGGCAAAACATCTCCAGGCTTTTCCTTCAAGTTCAGTTGACTTGGTTCATTACGGAGTAACATTTCCACAGTCTTGTTGTGTGACCTCGACATAAACCTCATTATTTTTGACAGATATTTCATCAACCCTTTTTGGCTTTTTGCCCACTTTAACATATGTGATGTCTGTCCTTTGAAGGAAGTCGTAGCCTTGGTGTCGGGGAAGAAGCCAGCGTGATAGCAGCTTGTAAGCCTCATCCACCCTGTTACTGGCTGGGCTCTGCTGAGGCACAGGGGGCAGACATATTTGATTTGTCTTGTCTTCTCCAGGTCAGGCGGGAGGAGAATGCCAGGAATTCCTTTTATCTGTCCTCATCCTGTAGGGTCAGCTGATCTGGCAGATGTTTTGCCCACAAGGTTATCCGGTGGCTGTGTTTAGGCTATCTTAAGATGCATATCTCTTAGTTAAGGCCAAGGTTTATGATATGCAGCTATGTTTTTAATAGCTGGTGATCCTTCTTGTTCATTCCTGTTGTGTTGTGGATGAGGAGAGTTGATAAAAGTAGACAAAAGATAGATGTTTTTCGAGAAGATATTTAAATAACAGTGTGACCCCTACCATTGCACAGTGCTAGTGGGAATCCAAATAGGGCAAAAATATTGTTGCGTATTTGTTTATTATAAAATAATAGTTTTTCGTTAGGTGAGTCTGCCTCCCTTTCTGTGTAGGGAGGCAGACTCACCGGTGGACAACAATTCACAATGTGCCATAATTATTAATTGATCAGTTGATCAGGCAGGAGGGTTGGAAGGAAATCAGCCCACCTGCCACTGTCTTTTTTAAACCACCCAAGAAGATGTTTACCGTCTTATGACTCTGAAGTGCTATTTGATTGGGTGTGGCTGCTGTGGGGTAATTTGTTTAGAACTAACAACCCGGGTATTTTCCCACCATTAGGCAGATTACTGCTCTAAGTTTCCCAGCTCACCTTCCTGCTGAGCTGGTATTTATGGTTCCCCGGAAGACATGTAAGGACCCGGGTCACGGGTCTGCTGGAGCCTATCCAATATTGCTATGGGCGAGGGGCGGAGTACATCTTGGATGCGTCGCTGGCGCATTACGGGGCCACATTAGAGGGACAATCACTCACGCACACATACACTATTATGCACTAGACAATTTTTGAGGTGCTTCCTGTCACTAAGGGCCAGAGGCCATATATATTTCACGCTGCAGAATAGCACCTTTCCAACATAGCTGCCATCACCCCATTGCAGAAGTTGAGGGGAGATATGCTGTCAGGGGGCGGTCGGGACTCGGCCTCAAGGGAGAACGCTCTGTGCCAGAGAAACACAGCTCTGGCTCCCCCCTGCTGAGTGTAAACAGACTGCTGAATAGTTGATTGCACTGCATATGGGTTCTGCATCCATTACATTCATATTTGTAACGAATTTGGTAGGAAGGAGAGAAGAATAGAAATGCTTCTCGTCCCGTATTTATGTTTATAGAAGTATAATTTCTTAACGTTTTAATGTTATAATGGGCTGGATGTGTACTGACAAAATTAGTTTTATGTAACATGACTTACTGCACATAAAATTCTTGATGTATTTATTTTTATTTTGATCTACCAGCAGATAAGGGAATTGTATCCTTTAAGTGGAGCTACTAATACAGAAGTTGACATAAGCAGGGCCTTTACACACTCGTATCGTGGTCAGTGGTATGCGCTTTCAAAACTGGTTGTTGATCCAATGCAGTGTATGAAAATAAATCAGACTATTCTCTTTCGGAGAGAGCTTTGTAGCGGTGATATGTAAAGGTGAATATCAGAATAGGATTGAAATTAAGCACAAATTAGCAGGCATCCCTAATATGAGCTGCATAATAGGATATGAATTTTGTATACTTTTCTTTGTGTGTGAATAAGGCTTACAAAAAAAAGTAACATCTCAGAAAATAGTCAACATATTTAATCATCCGCACAGGTGTTTTATACCTCGCCTCTCTCTTCCCAACAGAATGCCCAGAGAAGTGTGAGCGGCGAGCATGCACAGCAGGTGGAGAGTGCTGCCACCCTCAGTGTCTGGGCAGCTGTACAGTCCCTGGTAGCGACACAGCATGCGCAGCATGTGTGCATTACTACCACCAAGGACGCTGCGTGGCTGACTGCCCACCACACACCTACAGGTTTGAGGGCTGGCTCTGCATAAGTGCTGAGCATTGCTCCAGAGCCCACCTCCTCGACTATGACAGCATCATCATCCATGGGGGAGAATGCATGTCTGAATGCCCTTCTGGGTACACACGCACCGCGCCCAACAGGTGAAATGCACGAAATATGCGAATCACTCCAAGACATCATTTAACCAGTACTTTAAGACAGATTTTTCAGGAATGTAAACAAAAGTTTACATTGTCTTTTATCACCCTCTGTCTGTCTCCAGCACATTCTGCACAGCCTGTGACGGTCTGTGCGATAAAGTGTGCGAGGGGAAGGTCATCGACTCGGTGGTTGCCGCTCAGTCTCTCAAAGGCTGCACTGTTATTAAAGGCAGCCTGTGTATCAACATCCGCAGAGGCCGTAAGTACTGCATTGTACCACAGCTGCACTGCAGTTAATGCTACCATTTCTACTTAATCTCTACTACCACAATACAGAAAGGAAAGAGGGTTGTTAGTCGCTCTGATATCTCATGACCAGGAAAATCCCATAAGGCATCTGTCCCAGATTTCCTTATCTGAAAAAACAAACTGATTCACTGGGCTAGCTTTGGGCTTTGCATTATTACCAGCAACCTGTCCTGCAAGGCAGAAATTACATCAGGAGTAGTCAAGACCAAGGATGATTAGAAGTCCTTGAGATTCTGCAAGGGATCTAATTTTCAGGTACCGGTATTTCCTAAAAGATCGTAAACACACATAGTGAGGAGGATGGAGCCGGGATGGAGGACAATTAATTCAAAGGGAAGACAGGAAAGTTCATAAATGAAGTTCAGTAAAAAATAAATAAATGTATAAATACATAGGCTAATAAGACTGTTGGAAATGTAAGTACTAACAGTAATTTGTGTGTGTGTTTAGACAACATGGTGGCAGAGCTGGAGAGCTTCACAGGGTTGATCCAGAGAGTGACTGGTTATGTGCGAATCAGACATTCCCACACTCTGAGCTCCCTGGCCTTCCTCCGCAGCCTGAGATACATCGATGGAGAAACGCTACTGGATGAGTGAGACCACACACGCTCCAGCACAGAGACACAAACTCTCAGTTTGAGTCCTCAGCAGCTCACAGTCAGGCCTAATGTTGTCAGCCAACAGATTTTTGTACACAGTAATATTATTGCCTAAAGAAGGAAAAAAACCTCAATCTCTTTTTTACTAGAGGCCTTGACAGCAGCATAACATCCAGGAGTCCAAGGAAAGGTTCTGTCAGGGTCATGGAGAGGCCTTCACTCCCACCTCCATCTGTTCTATCTTGAGTTCACAGGAATTTCTCTCTCATAGCCCACATTACAGTCATTCATGGATGTCTGCTATCCAATGACTCATAAAAAGGACCTCTCCTCTCTTCACTCACAGAAAGTAGTTATATGTGAATCATGACTCCTGATTGGTCATTTTCTACTATGCACTGAAATTAAATAATTGTCCATGATACCTTAAAGGTCACATATTATACCCTTTTTCCACAAGTTAGCGCAGTTCCCAGACACTTATATGAAATATCTGTGACGGTCTTTGGTCAAAATAGCAAACAGATGCTGCAGGACGCGTCCCTCTTTTCTGTCTCAAACAGTTCTGTCAGAAACGCCTCTGAAAATGAAACCGAAACTAAATTCATAGCGGGCACGGGTGCAGCTGCACACTACCATGGTAACCCGTGACTTTTGGCTAAAAAGATTCAACCATACATGTTTGAACCAGAATCCAACATCAACAAAAATGAGCAAGTGGAGGCTCCTGAGCAACTCGTGACGACTCATGCACAAGCCACGTGGATGTGCTGAGCGCAGTCACGGGGACCGTGTACACACATCTTGTGAACGTCCCCCCCCCCCCCCCCCCCACTGTTTCCCAGATGAAATGAGTGCTGCCGAGACTTGAACCAATACTTGATTACAGAGCTACGCAAACTACACAGGATTGACTTAATTTAGCAGTTTTTTGGTTTGAAATTACCCGAAACCACCAAAATATGACTGTACAAAAAGGGGAAAAGTAAATGTCCCTTTTAAGACTGATGTGAACACACAGTTAACCAACACATAGGCCTCATACAGTAAAACCTGGAATAATTGTCCTCTCTTCTTTTTGCTTTTTAGCATGTATGCATTCTCAGCCTTTGACAACCACCAGCTCCAGTATCTTTGGGACTGGAAGCAGCACAATCTCACCATCAAGGCAGGAAAGCTGTTCTTCAGTGCCAACCCAAAGCTGTGTATGTCTGAGATCCGCAAGATGTGGGAGAAGACGGGCGTCAAGAGCCGCTTTGTTGAGAGTGATTTCCGAAACAATGGAGACCGAGCCAGCTGTAAGAACCACAGAAACTTAAATTGCTATGCCCGGTACATGTTACAGTAGTTTACTAACAAGCAAGCAACGTATCTGAGCTTGATGTTGTTCTGAACCACATGTCAGGATAAACCACAATAATCTGTCAACATGCAGCTCATTCAACAGAAGTATAATTATTAATAAGTGTCATTATAACGGCACTCTTTCTCTTCAGGTGAAAGCACTATCCTCAAGTTTAAGTCCAACCGCACCAGCAGTACTAGGATCAAACTGACTTGGCAGCGCTATCATCCTCCCGACTACAGAGACCTCATCAGCTTCATTCTCTACTATAAGGAGGCGTAAGTGTTTCAGAATCTTAGTGATTTTTGTTTTTCTGTACAAATATATTAAACTGATGAGAAGCAAAGATTTAAGTAGGATTTTCTTCTCCATTATCCATATTCCCATGATGAGATAAATACATGGTGCTAATTGCTCATTTGGATAAGCAAGAAGCTCTGCAATGAAATGAGCTCATCCAGGTTGTACCCGCCTCCCACCCATAGACAGCTGGGATAGACTCCAGTACATCCCGCAACCCAGATTTCATATTATCAGTCAAGAAGATGAATGAATGATAAGCAAGAAGAAGTCGTGACTTGATGTTGAAACTTGGCTGAGGGTCCCTCTCTCTAAATTATGTTCCGAATAGTAATTAACACCCGGATTTATAGGTTATTTCACAAACTTCACCTTTTGTCATTGCCATTCCAGTGTACGTAATCAACGTTTCCTTTAGCCTAGTTCTTTATAAAATGTGATCACCTCTTTCCAACCCAGGTTCTTATCTTTGATGTAAGTTGCGTGCAAATCTGTCATTAAATGTTTGAGTCCACAATAATGACTAAACTGAATAAAAGCGTATCTTATTGTGTAATCCTGCTGCCAACTAATAAATCAGACTAATCAATTGACTGGTAACAACAGTGTCGTTGAAAACAGGGTGGGAATACGACTTTCCTGTTTGTTTTATATATATTTTTTAATTGGGGGAGTTCCTCATTGTTTTTGTCTGAACATTTCCTCTATTTTTTGCAAGATTTTTTGCTTTTTAAAAATGTTACGCTGTTCCAAAAATATTCCCAAAAGTCTGTTTGAGTAGTGCAGTAATTAATTCAGCCAAAAATGTTGACCTAATGATGAAGCCCTGACATTTTTCTCCTTCTTCACAGGCCATTCCAGAACATTACAGAGTTTGAGGGGCAGGATGGATGTGGCTCTAACAGCTGGAATATGGTGGATGTGGAACTTGGAGCAGAAAAGGACTCAGACCCCGGAGTACTGCTGACTGCTCTGAAGCCCTGGACGCAGTATGCTGTGTTTGTGAAGGCGATCACTCTGATGGTGGAGGACAAACATATGCCTGGTGCCAAGAGCAAGGTTGTCTACATCCGCACTAGCCCTTCAGGTAAATATCAAAGCCACTTTTTTAGACTTGTTTTCAAATGCATTAAAATGGTTTCATGATGGGTGTGATTCAAACATGTTGTAAATAGATGGAGAGAAAGATTGCTTTAGTAAACACAGCTGCAAGTCAAAGAGATGGAGGGAAATGATTTAAAAAAAACACTAATGTAATTAGCCAAAATGGAAGAGTGCTTTTAATAAATCCAGCTGCATTGTAAAGTCGTAACACTGCTGTGATGTCAGAATCACATCTGCACTGGCAGACTGCCTCTCAGCCAGAGGGTAAGAAGCTTTTCCTAATTAAAAATCAGGTCTCCGGTTCTGAGTCGCAGCGGGGCTGTGAGATCTTTAGAATTTAGTTCTTTGTCTCTCTTTCAGTGCCCTCCATGCCTCAGGATGTGCGAGCCTACTCTAACTCATCCACACAGCTGGTGCTGCATTGGTCACCCCCTGTCTCACCAAATGGGAACCAGACTTACTACCTGGTCAGATGGCAGCAGCAAGCTGAAGACCGGGAGCTGTATCAGCACAACTACTGTTCTAAAGGTGCACACTCATGCCGGTTCATTCTGCTGAGTTAGAGTTCACCTAAAAAAAAACACATCTTCTGCCTCTTCCTCCTTCAGAGCTGAAGATCCCCATAAGGATCGCTGCAGAAGGTGTGGAAGACCATGAAGAGGATGCCAAGCCCACTAAGCCAGAGCTTGATGGGGCAGACAAGGGCCCATGTTGCCCTTGTCCCAAGTCAGCTGAGGACCTGGATGCTGAAGCTGCAGACGCACGCTACCGAAAAGCTTTTGAAAACTTTCTGCACAACTCCATTTTCACACCGAGGTGCACATCAGTGATTTGTTGTATGATCCTGATTGAGACAAAATGTTAGTGCAATTGTTGTTAACGCCGTTAGTCTGTCTTCACTTTTGAATATTATGCTCAGGAGTCTAAACCCAAATCAATCAGTGCCAGTGGAGTGAGTGGTTCTTGGTTTTCTCTTTGCCCCTTTTATAACTCCTGCTTAATTTACAGGGTCAGCCTTCTGCTGCATACTTGCATCAAACCACACATATTGTGTATGAAAAAAATATATATATCATTTAAAATACCGGTAAGTCTGTAAATCTCTTAAAAAGTCTACGTTTTTTTTGAAGATTTTGCTACAGAAAATCCCACCATAATTCAACACATCGAACTATTTCAGCTTCCAGTTGTTCCAGGCTGTCACTCAGACTCTGGGCAGAGTTAATAGGCAGCACATGGGAAACTGAGGGAGAGAGACCAATCAGTTCAACACAAAGTACCTGGGCTAATAAGCTCTGTCTCCCTGACACCATTTCCCAACCCCATCCAACACACTCCCTCAGCTCATGAAGGGCTAACCGAAACCCCACTGCTACAATGATATATTGAAATGTAACTCCAAGTTTTAGCTCTGCAACGTCCACATGGGTCAAAGAATGAGGTTTGAACAGGAAGGCTTTCCAATAACTGGGATCAACAAGGAACTGTTGTAGGCTGTAACTACTCCTCCATTTGACGGTCCTATGTAGGGATTCATCCACTGGTTTGCACAAACCTTGTTGAGTCTGTTAATGTTACATCTTTTGTTTTACTTTTAGCCAGATGTCCTGTCAAGCACTTAGCAGAGGAAAAGAAGTTCAGCAGCTGCTAGTATTTAGATAACAAAGAAAACAAAGACCCTCTTTCCCAACCTCATCCTCGGTCTTCCGTCTCCTTCCCCCACCCACAGGCCTCCGGATCGTCGCCGTAGAGATCTTTTTGGCATAGCCAACTCTACTCACTCCCGCCGCAACCAGCTGCACGCCAACAGCAGTGTTGTTCCTCCTCTCCAAACTGCGGGAAATGGCAGCACCATGAATGTGGAGCTGGCAGATAGAGAGTTCAAGTTCATGGAGCAATCAGTCGTGGAGCGGGAGCTTCAAATCGCTGGTCTGCAACCGTTCACAGTTTATCGCATCGACATTCATGCTTGCAATCGACAGGTCCAACGCTGCAGCGCCTCGGAGTTTGTCTTCTCTAGGACAAAGCCAGCAGGTTAGAGAAATGAGCTATTTACAGATGCAATGCAAGTATGATTGCAGTTGTCCACCTGGTGTGTATTCCTGCCAAAATGGTAGCTGGAGAATGTTGAAACTGAGTATGATGAAGAGTACGCTTTACTCGTGAGGTTGTTGCGTGTCCGGACGTCTGTGTTCACCATGCTTTACTCCCCCCCCCCCCCCCTGTGGTTTTCAGAAAAGGCTGATGACATACCTGGCCCTGTGACCTGGGAGGGCCACGAGGACTGGGTGTTTCTGCGCTGGCCAGAGCCACATCGCCCCAATGGACTCATCCTCATGTATGAGATCAAGTTTAGACTGGCTTCTGAGGTAAGATAAGATCAATACATAGACCTGCTCTCTTGTGGGGGAACTCCTGTTTCTGACAGCAACTAGGAAGCCAAAAAACAGATTCAGATTCATAGTTATAAACAACAATTATCCATCTTAAATCTTCATTTAGTAAGAGAGAAGAGACAAATCAATATCCCCCTTAGGCGTATCTTAAGTTATATTTGTTTCAGAGTCTAAGTCTCTGTTTTTTTTCCCTTGGTTTTTGGCAGTACTTAAAAATCTAAATGATAGTCTGGGATTTTTTCCATTAGTAATAATTTGTTTTAGGGTTAGTTGAGGACAAACTTTGCAGAAAGTGAGTTCTAGTTGTCTGACAGCTGCAGCGTCTATGCATTTCAGACTAAAGGCGACAGACTGTTCTGTGTTAAAGGACGGACCCAGCAGTGGTTAGGTGTTAAACATGGCCAAAATTAAAACAAAAGAACCACAAGTTAGGCAGTCACAGTAATAGATCTTATAAGTGCACTTTCCAGTATATAATATATTCCACTGTTGTTTAGTACTTATGAGTGAGGGTGAATCCAGGTTTGTCAATCCTGTCTTTGCCATTTATTTCTCAGTAAAGTATAGACAGTGTGATTCTTGAATCTAAGATGTATTTTTTTTCTTTCTATGTGTGGTTTTGTTTGTCAGACTGAGAAGCATGAATGTGTATCTGGTCAAATTTATCGGACCCAGCGTGGAGTTCGTCTTAACAATCTGAGTCCAGGAAATTACTCTGTTCGAGTTAGAGCTACGTCACTGGCAGGCAACGGCTCCTGGACTCGCTCTCTGGATTTCTACGTGGCTGAAGGTAGGGCGAGATCATCCAAACCCTTACCTTCATATTTCCCTTTTTATTTCCTAAAGCAGAGAAATGATTCTGAAGTGAATCAAAGTGATCCAAGTGTTTCTCCCATCAGAATATGAAACCGTTCTCTACGCAATGATCTTCATCCCCATTGCAATCGTCTTCCTCATCTGTGTCCTCGTCTCAATCCTGGTGGTCTTCAACAGGAAAAGGTGTGTTTAGAGCAGTAACTGTTTCCCTGCAATTGCATAGAATAAATTGAAACAAAGCAATACTTAACATACAGAAAAAGATGAAACAGAAAGCTTAGCTAGTGAGTGGTGTGATTACATCAGGAAGGATAGGTGCACAAGCAGAAGTGAGATGCTTCTAGCAGCTAGTCGATAGTCAAATATTTCCACAATTTTCTTTGGAAGATTTTTTATTTTATTTTTTACTGAGTAAACCTGCGTGTTTGTGTCTTTAAACTTTTACTTGTTTATTTTTTTCTGTTAGGAATAGCGACCGGCTTGGAAATGGAGTCCTGTATGCCTCAGTCAACCCAGAGTATTTCAGCGCTGCAGAAAGTGAGTGAGGCGTGAGAATAAATGAAAGGACGAAAAACACATGGGATAAGTTGTCTGACTGAAAAAATCTATACGCATCTTATTTATTCTATAAAGTGTATGTACCGGACGAGTGGGATGTGGCACGGGAGAAAATCTCCCTGAGTCGTGAACTTGGTCAGGGGTCCTTCGGCATGGTGTATGAGGGCCTGGCAAAGGGTGTGGTGAAAGATGAACCAGAGATACGTGTCGCCATTAAGACCGTCAATGAATCAGCCAGCATGAGGGACAGAATCGAGTTTCTCAATGAAGCGTCTGTCATGAAGGAGTTCAACTGTCACCATGTGGTATGTACACACTGTCAAAAGAGTTGTGATCTATCCCTCCCTAGTTTCACTCAACACAACGGGGTCACAGGAAACCGCAAACTTCCATGCCTGTAGGATTAACACAAAGCAACCTTAGACTCTCATGTTGCTGTTTTATAAACTTACTATGAATAACTAATAACTAATGGTTCAATGTTACTAAACTGCATGTCAGAAAGGATAAGCATGATTGAATCGTGTAAATGTAAATTATTCAAGGAGACGGCTTTCAAAATCAGATCATCAGTCATTCTTTATACTATTTTTAATATGTTTGAATAATATTTGCATTTTATGCTGTGATGGGCAGTGATGGGTAATTCTTTGAACACATTCATCATCAAAAAAAAGACAAGATTGTGAACCAAAGTTTTCCACCGATGTAAAGCGCTGTGTTCGGTGCAGGTTCGTCTGCTGGGAGTGGTTTCTCAGGGCCAGCCCACCCTGGTGATCATGGAGCTGATGACTAAAGGAGACCTGAAGAGCTATTTACGCTCCCTCCGACCTAAAGAGGTATTGTCTGACCTGTAGCCTCCCACTGCTTGTTCCCCCAATTCCTTTCCTGTGATAGGACTAACTGAGTTGTATTGATCTATCTATCTAGGGTATATTTTTAGGTTCCTTAACCATGAATCTTTATGAAATTGGATTCACATTGATATCATTATTAGTTTAAGTTATTCACAACTGAGATACAGTATTGAGGAACAAAGTTTAATGCCCCATTTACTTCAATGTTAACAAAAATTTCAAAGTGATCCAAAATCCAGGATCTCTCCTGGATCATCACTAAAATATAATCATCTGTTCCTGGTAACATTCCCAACATTTCCTGAACGTTTCATCAAGATCCGTCCATAACCTTTTGTGTTATGCTGCTAAACACAACTAACACCTAGTAAGATTAATATGAATGCAGATGAGATATTTTAGCCTCAGTTCATGTCGCAGCCGCCTCGTGTAATTAATATGACTAATTATGCAAGCATTCATCATTTCTGAGGAGTGACTCATCCATCTGCTCGCCTGTCTTTCTTCAGCAACAGTGGTCAAGCCTGTCTCTTCCTCCTCTGAAGAAGATGCTTCAGATGGCCGGGCAGATCGCTGACGGCATGGCATACCTCAACGCCAACAAGTTTGTCCACAGGGATCTGGCAGCCAGGAACTGCATGGTGGCCGAAGACTTCACCGTGAAGATAGGAGGTAAAGGAATGTCAGCGGGGCGGAGGTTACGGCCAGTCGTGAAGCCGAAATGAGAACATTTCCGTCGCAGGTGACGGGTGTCGGTTATCAACTTTCTTTGTAAATCCTGGCTTTCGTCTTTTAGATTTAATTTGCGCTCATAAAAACGGAAGATCTGTTCTGTTAAAAAAAGGAAAGATGTTTTTGAGCACTTAAATGAATTAGAATGGAAATATTTTAAGATTAAATGTAAAAGGTTGCAACCAGAAGAATCAGCGTTGCTGCAAATAAGGCATATTCTCCAGATTTATTTCCCTTCTTTGGGGGTACAACCAATTTTGTAACAGCCTTTTTAATGGTCTGTAACTCTGCCATGGAGTGATTAGTAAGGAAGTCGCTGTAGAAATGTGGCTCTGCCTGTAATCCCAGTACAGAATCTTTCTGATTGTGATTCTATAATCCCAGAGTGCCCTCCTGTGGAATATATGGACCCAAACAACCATTAACTACTTGAATGCAGGTTTTTTTATAGGCATTAATGCTTCACTTTTTCACTGTTTGGGCAGACTTTGGCATGACCAGAGACATTTATGAGACAGATTACTACCGCAAAGGTGGTAAAGGTTTGCTGCCTGTTCGCTGGATGTCACCCGAGTCTCTGAAGGATGGAGTCTTCACTACCAACTCTGATGTCTGGTAGGTGCCTCACACAGACAGACGCCAACATTACTATTTATTCTGCATATCCCCATATTATGGTAGTTTAAGCAATTTAAGCCCTCCCACTTTCCCTCTCTAGGTCATTTGGGGTTGTATTGTGGGAGATTGCCTCACTGGCGGAACAGCCCTATCAAGGCCTATCCAATGAGCAGGTCCTCCGCTTTGTCATGGAGGGAGGCCTGCTGGAGAAACCACAGAACTGTCCTGACATGTTGTAAGACACAGTTTACTGGCTCTGCTTTGCTAAATAAATCACAAGTGATCAGTGACCTCAACTGTTAGATCGCTTCCGATGCCAGATTTGTATGCAAAATATGAAGCTTGCAATCCGTCGGCCTTGCTTTTCTTCTGTGCGTGCATGTGTGCATTTTTAAGGCTTTTACTGAAGTGAATATTGGCTTGCTGGTAAGAATGTGCAGTATCTCTGGATACTTTGCATTGTGAAAGACGTGTTGTCGCTGAAGGTTAACCTCATTTGTTTGTGTCCGTAGGTTTGAGTTGATGCGAATGTGTTGGCAGTACAACCCTAAGATGCGTCCATCTTTTATCGAGATCATCGGCAGCATAAAGGACGACTTGGAGCCGTCTTTCCGGGAAGTCAGTTTCTTCTACAGTTCCAATAACAAGCCAGTCGACGCGCCGCAGCTCCACGTGGATAAGATGGACGACATCGATGACGTTCCCCTGGACCCCTCTACATCCACACAGCAAACCACAGTCCCACAACAGACGCCACCCTCTCCGAGTTTAGAGGCTCCGCCCACCCCGCCACTAGCCCCCAGCGCTCCCTCCAGTCCCTGTACATCAACTGCTGCCATGGACAAACCGCTCTCTGGGCAACAGGCGGCCAATGGGCTGTCAGGATCAGGCCTAGCAGCAGGGTCCGGGTCAAGTGTCACAACACGGCCATCTCTGGATGAACTGCCGCCGTACGCGCACATGAATGGAGGAAGCAGTAACGAACGAGCCGTGCCTCTCCCACAGTCCTCTGCCTGCTGATTGGACAGAGACGTCCACCAGACTGTAAGCTCTCCCACCTGCTGCTCTGGGGAACCTGATGTCTCCGTGGGTGCAACATCTTTCTAGAAGAAGGAGAGAAAAAAGCCAGGTCCACCAGCTGGGCATGGCTAGAGGAGCACAGACTCTGAAGAAGAGTATGTGGAGAAACTTTCCCCTCTGTCTCCAAACACTTTTTCAGATTTTTGCCATTTTGGTTTGTGTCTGTCAGACGTGACACTGCCCTGGCAGCTCAGCGAGAAGACTCGGCACGGTAAAGTAAAGAAAAAATACAAATCATTTGAAGGAGCGCCCTCTCTTCGTGACTGAACATATTTTATAAATAGTTTGTTACTATTTTATATGTATTTCCAAATGAGTAAGCAAAGCGTTTTGGTTTTTGTAAATGACCAGCGTGTTGTTCACTTTTGGGTGGGCATTATGATTAAACTATTTAGCATATCTCATAAAAAAGTACTTAAGAGAGATCAGGGTGTCTGGTCAGTCGTCTCTCTGCTCCGCAGGGTGGGAGCTGGGTCAGCCGACAATTTGCCAAAACAACCAGAGGGAGAATGGACAAATCTGCCAAATTTGTTGCCAAAATTGTACTTTCTTTATATTCTCTCTGCTGTGGTTTTGCAACGGAATTCTAAAATTATCTGCATTTAAAATGCAACAACAACGAAAAATGTGATCAAAGGGATAAAAAAGATCCTCTGCAGCCCTGAACGACTTCTCTCGATTTGCAGCCACTGTAGATATCGGATTCATGTCATGGACCTTGGTTACGTCGGTTTATCTGAAGCTGAGCCACATCATCTCACCAAGTGCTGTTTTGTTACGATTGAAACACTAAAACTAGTCCATTAAGAGGCAAAAAAAAGAATCTTTGAAGGAAGGACTGCAGAGTCAAGAAGAAAGCACTTATGAATATTACATCGTTCGGGGTTTTCTCCAAGTTTAGAGTCCTCATTGTACACACACATGTATTTTTATAGACTAGTCATTTGTCTCCAATGTTAATACCGTCTCTATGTGGGCAGAGCATTTATGTGCGCACCAGTAATTCGTGTCACTTTTCTAACTTTTCTATGGTTTGAGACACTTGTACAGAAAGAAGCTGCTATTCCTTACTTCTCTTGTCGTTGTAACATAGTTAAAATCTATATATAAAAAGAGGTTTAAAAGAAAAAAGCCTTCAGGTTGGATCTATGAACATTTCCACTACAGACCATTTTTAATGCTCGTAATTCTGTAAAGTTGATCAGTTGAAATGGTTTCATTTCTGTGTTTGTTTAAGGGTGCGACTATTTGCCGTGTGGATTGAAACACTCCGATCTTCCCCTCTCACCTGACTAAAGGACAGTTCTGGTACGATTGAAACTCCTAAAATAGAATGACAATAAATGTTACGAGGGCTAAATTTAAAGCTTTATGTTTCTCTTTACTGACTGTAGCAGATCATTTGGTGATCCCAATTATTTTTGACTTGTCTGACTTTGACTTGTCTGACCTGCTGTCAGATGCTGGTTCTCATGAGTGCTGCGTGATGACCCCGGCTTCCTGGTGCAAACTAAATGCAACATAGAATTTAATTAAAAGCAGCAGCAATCCTTCACAGCTAATTCTCTTTTCCTTGATAGGATAATTTCACTTTCTGCTGATCAACTGTTCTCTTGAATCAAGGGTAGTTTTCTGTATGCTGCTGGAGGAATTCACATTATTGATCTTTTTTTTCCAACATGTCTTGTAGTAGAGGATTGCTGAAATTAAATTGCATTGAGAAATGAGCATAATGAACTTACAGCACTGAGATTTATTTTTAGTTTCATGCTTTTCGAAAGAAATAAGATTTCACAACTGGGGATGGCACTAAATAGATGCTCATGGGGCTCTTTTTTCTGAACATGTTCTATTATTAAAACACTAAATCAGAAAGTTAACTCGAACTCGAGGTGCGAGTGCTGAACAGTTGAGCATTAAACGCTTTTAGGTTTACAAAAGAAACGCTTCTCACTTAAAACATGAAGATGAGGCCCACATGGTATAGATATTAAAGCCTGAGTCGCCTCAAAAGGTTTGTGTTCCCAGCCGAGAAGTTCCTTGGTTATTTGTTTTGTTTTAATGACGTGGAACTTATAAAAATACCCACAAGTTGTTGTTGTCGTTGTTTTTGTCTTCTTTTCGCTTATATTGTGATGTTCTTTTGTCCTTTTTGGGCGGAAGGTTTTGTTGCCCTTCAACCATCCATCTACCTCACTTCTTTTCAATTTATTTTTATGTACAGAAAAGACAAAAGTTCTATTATTTGTTGTCTAGCTGAAGTGATGACTTCACTGAGTGCTGTTGATATAGAAAATAAATCACACCACAAACTGATCCATCCTTGAGGAGGAGGAGGGAGGAACACGGCACAAGAATGAAGACATTCGACTCAAAGTGCTGGAGAACATTGCTGCCTGTTCTACAGAACATTAAGGAACCTGAAGTCTGTCTGAGGCTCGTCAGATTTCCTTTATGCACGTGAAACATTTAAGGGATTTTTGGCACAGTGGAAATGATGAGGCATTAACTGTTAACGGTGTGTCGAGTTCTCCATCCTCACTCCTTATTGGTAGCTGTTTGTTATTTATCAGTATTGAATGTAACCGTGTGACGTATCAGTTAAAGGGAAGTCTGCCACAAGCGGACGACGTCTGGTTTCCTCTTCATGGGTTTGTCGACAGGTTATTTACCACAATGTCATGACTCTGGCAAAGTTCCTAGACCTGTCGCCAGCACCATCCTTGTCCCATTAAAATGCATATTCACTCCTCTCGTATTCCACAATTCCTCCTTCTCCCCTGGTTCGGTAGTAGTTTCAAACTGGGAGTGTCACTGATTTGGGATGTGGTTCAGAGTTTTGAAAACAGCTGTGATCCGGTTAGTGCTGGTATGAGATCAGGATGGGTTTGTTTTTTAGTGTTTGTGGTCTGACTTTTGCCTCATTTTTACCACTGGAACACCTCACAGAGCGACTTCTAATCAGACTTTTTTTCCTCTCTCTCCTTTTGTCACATTTGTTATGAGGATTTTGATGTGTTTAAATTATTCATAGCCTTCCAACTCTTGAGTTTCTATTGAAATGATCTATTAGACTGAGGTTTCCTTTTGACTTTCTTTTGTAAATGCTGTTGTAAGAATTTTTTTGTTATCTATATATTGTGAATACTGAGAAACACTATTGGCTGAAGCAAAAGAGAATGTCTGTTTCTCGTTTTTTTTTTTCTACAAGATTTAAGATGAATAAAAATGTATGCAAACTATCGCTGCTTGTCTTCATCTGCTACTGAGTGCAACTTGTGCTTAAGTAAGATTTATCTTTGTGAATTAACGGATCTAAATCTTTAGACCACATTTGTGGTAGATGTGCGTGCACAAGACAAATTAAAATGTGTTACACGTATATCGTATGTACTGCAATGCAGTGTCTTGACAGCAGGTGGCAGCAGTTGTATTCTGTCAACAAAAACATGAATCAAATGAGATTTTGCTGAAGTCTTGATTTGCTATTCCTTCTATTTAAAGTCCATGATAAGCCATCCGCTCTGATCACACTTCATTTTAAATAAAAATACAGGTATGGTGTGTTGAATGATGATAGGATCGGGGTAAGTGCTGTATGTCAGCTTTCTTTTCTGGTATTTAAGAACGTTTGAATCTCACTAGAGGAGTCGTGAGTGCAGTTTTGTTAGTCTTTGTCCCACTTAATTTTGTCGTTGGCACTCTGCATCTTTTTGCTTGTCACCGTTTGGGCTCCCTTGGGTGACTAAATGCCTCACAAAAACATAAAAATGTTCAACAGATGCAGCTGGAGCTCGGGTGGAACGGATTTCATGCAGAACAACAAAACATGTTTTACAAATGCATTATGATGGTTCACTAAAAAACTGTGTGAAACAAATACAAAGCACCTTTAACTAATATAAAAACAACATCCAGACTCTCACGCATCCTGAGGGCTTTGCCCATCAACAGCAACAGCAGGTGGAGCGATGCTGCCGCCCAATCAAAAGCAAGCTCAGTTTCACTTCACAGCCGCTCTAACCGAAGTTCACAAACCTAAAACATTAAGCTGTCCATAATTAATATTTAGGCCATTGGATTCATATTATAAATCGTGTTATTTGCAAGTATTATACAAAACAAACTTTGCAAAAATTGCATGTCGATATGCATAAAAGTGAGGAAATGCGTTTGATAAGCCAGTTTATTTCCCTTTTAAATGGAGCTCATTTGTGGAAGGAGCAGCAGAGCTGAGTATTCTGGGATGTACCCCCGAAAAATGTGCCAAATCTTCTCTGCCATTCCCTAACGGCTTTTCTTTTCTGTGGACTCCTTTGTTTTTTGTGTGGATTGGTTGAAGTTTGAAGAAACGACACCTATCAGCAATAGGTCGCCAGCCTGGCCGCACGCTGCTATGGGACGGCATCCCATTCTTCAACCATCATTTGTCGAAAGCCATCCAACGTGGTTGTATCGGTCGCTCTGGCACCAACAGCAAACCCAAGCTGATCCCACAAGTGTTGAAAGGGGACTGAAAGTCGGGACTGCTGGCAGGTCATTCCAGGATCTCCACTCCTATACTCTGGAGGAAGTATCCGACAAGCCCCACTCTGTGGGGGGAGAATGTTCTCAACTTGGAGCATCGAGTCTGATCCCAGACTGCATGTATGGGATTGCCACTGCCTCCATCTAAACAGCTCTGTGGATTGAGATGGCCTCCAACTATAAACGTGTGTGTGAATACACACACACAAGTTTGTAGAAAGAAAAGCTGTGTGGCATTGGCATAAAAAGGAGAAGAAGAATGTTGCTATATTGCTCCCTATGAAGGAAAATCTTTGCACACTTTTTGAAAACATGTAGCCCCCCCCCCCCCCCCCCCCACACAGGGTAAAGGTTTTAACACGTGTAGAGGACCCACTGGGAGCAATCTGGGTGACCTGCTCAACAGGACGTCGGCAGTCCCCAGGAGATGAACTGGCATCTCTCCAACCACTATTTCACACCGCACTGCGGTCCGCATGGGTCATGAACCAGATTCGGCAAAGTTTTCATGGGGACAACTCACATATTCAGCTCTGCTCCTCATCCCCCACATTACATAGGCTGACTTTATGTGGCTGTGCAGACAGGAGAAAATGTAGTTAACCACTGCATGAGTCATTAGAAAAAAAAAATTTTTAAGGAAAATATGTTACTTTGTCATTGTCTTCAGTATCTTTGGTCAACAAATTTGGTATTAGACGGTTGATTACAGGTGAGACGGCATCAGAGCATCGCACTGAAAGGGACCACTCGCTTTCTCCGTATACTGTACAGTCCATCTGAAATAGTTCACAGGAGCTCTCCCCGTGATACAATCCATAAGAGCTGGCTTTAAAATCCTGCTGCAAGTGGCTTCCTTGAAAACAAAAGCAAGATGGATTTATTGTATTTAAGTGTCATGGTTAAAACTCATGTTGGGTTCTTGCTAGAGATCTCCGTCATGCCACCGTGGATTCCTGTCCTCCGCTATCCCTCTCGTCTCCAAATGTGCCAACAGAACTGTTCCTTCTTCACTCTCTGTCCAAGCCTAGTTCAGCCACATCCGTGTCCTGGCTGGCCTAGGAGCAGCGTGCCTGCTGTATCGAGTCTGGCCCAGCGAGGAGCTGAAGGACCCTGCTGGAGGGGGCTATCTGCGGCCCAGATGAACCGACTGTCTGTGGGTTGCTTGTGAACATGAAGCACAGCACGCTGTCTTGTAGTAATCGTACACGCAGAGGCGAGCCTGGACCACCACGTTGCAGTTAAAGTATCTGTCTCTGCACTTCTCATCTGAAACAAAAAAAAAAAGTTGACGTTATATTTCCAAGTTCCAGGAAATGGTAATAATATAATTTATTATTCAACCAAATGAGGAAAGAAAACGTGAAATTACTGTAAACCTGGGTAGCAGGCACAGTAAAATTTTAGCTGCCTGTTTCAAGATTCGGATTCACATATACTTCAAAGATTACTCATCTGTGTTTCATGCAAGGAGTTCTGCAGCTAGGTATCGGCTTGCAGTCCAGCCCGTTGACTGACCTATGAGAGGCGTGCAGGGTTCTGGGTTGCAGTCCTCCTTATCTGCAGGTCTCAGCTGAACGCTGCAGTCCTCACTGGAACGAGTGTCGTCGGACAGGCAACGCACCTCCCGGACACGGAAACCTCCTTCACATGTTTTTGAACACTGAAAGGAGGAGAATCGGCGACGGCAGGTCAAAAAAACCAAATTCTACTCTGTTCATTCACGTAAACGATTTCTGCATTTCTGTCTGTGTTCTTCACGCTGGTTTGAAGAGGGCGCAGTTGACGCAAGTAATAGTCATGCACTTCCAATCAGCAGCGTCAGAAACAGTCATCCATCCATTTTCTTAGCCGCTGGTACTGCTGGAGCCCATCCCTCGGTCTATGGGCGAGAGGCGGGGCTACGCGCCCTGGACAAGCCGGGTCATTTTGCATTATTTATTAACTGATCTTTGCCAGTGAGTATTGAGTATTTAATGTTCATATTATATATATTTATATATTTTATGTATTAAGTATATATCTTGAGTATTTAATGTTATGGAACATATAAATTCACGCATAGTAAAATATATTGAGCCCTCCAATTGACTGGCCCCATGGAGACCATGGAAATACCGATGTGATTCTTCTGTACATATCACGGCGCACCGTGCTGATCATTACGCAGCGATACGGGTACCGGATCTGAACGCCTGTGTTGAGAAGGTTTTGTCTCTCACTCACAGCGCTCCAGTCGGTGTGATACCACTTTGCTCCACAGGCCTTGAGGTTGCAGCTCTGCTGGCTGAGGGGCCGCTCTATGGAGGAGCACTCGTACGGCGGGATGACGACGAGGCCTTCCTCTGAGCTCATCAGACACACCACCGGCCTCTGCTGGCTGCCTGCACCACACTCTGCAGAGCACTGGGTCACAAACAGCACAGACCATATGACAGAACACATTCTCACATGGCAATGCAGAATAACTGTGCATATTTAGCTAATCCAGACAACGTCCCCTTAAATCAGGCGTGACCTCCTGTCATGCTCGTACCTGGCTCCAGGGGCCCGTAAACCACTCGATGCGGTTCTCACAGGGGCCACTGTTGCAGACCTTTGAGTTCGCAGGTCGTTCGCTGCCACAGCCCTCCAGAGGAAGACTGCTGACGTGGTTGGTCAGACAGACGACTCCCCGGGTCCGCGCACCCATCCCACATTCAGCTGAGCACTAAGGAGTAAATGCTTTATAGTAAACTCTCAGATTGCTTACATGCATGCCCAATGGCATGGCTGTGGTTTACAGTACATAGACAATGAGAAAGCATTGCTAAGGCTCAGGTGTGATGGTTTTGGAATTTGCGTCTCCCTCTAATATCTCTGATCGTAATCCTAAATTGATTTGATGAGACTTTCCTCTTGGCATCGTACTGAATCGTCATAATGCTATAATACAATCAAGATACTGTTCAGACATTAAAACACAAGATCCAAGAAGAGATCTCCACTCTGAAGCAAAATGCTGGTCATTCCTTCACCACTACTCTCTCCTCTGTCACACCAGTCTTATCTAAAAAAAACAACAACTTTATTTTATTTTATTTTTTCTGTTATTTTTGACAACCTTTATCTTCTCAGCTATTATTGTAATAATTTACATTTCTTTTTTCAACTCAAAATAAAGTTTTATTTAAGCTGCATTGAAATATCTTTTTTATAATTTTGTTGCCAAAACAGCAGCTGGATGCATGAAGACAAAAACATTTACCCTATTGCCCCAGTCGGTGTAGAACCAGCTCTTGGCACAGGCTCCCATGTCACAGTTTTCTACGTCGATGGGCCGTAGATTCATGTTACATTCGTCATCAGGAACAAAGTCGCCCACGTTACTGACACAGCGCACCTCTCTCGACCTCTGACCCAGCCCACATGGCACCGAGCACTATGGAGACAGGAATCATGGTTAACGTACTAGTGTGGCGGTGAATACTTAACTGTATTAACCCTTCAAATGGAGATAATCTCTCTTTTTCTT
This sequence comes from Brachionichthys hirsutus, assembly GCF_040956055.1. Lineage (NCBI taxonomy): Eukaryota > Metazoa > Chordata > Actinopteri > Lophiiformes > Brachionichthyidae > Brachionichthys > Brachionichthys hirsutus. The sequence goes on along the minus strand of NW_027180319.1, from coordinate 88,845 downwards.
TACAATTTTACACACACACACACACACACACACACACACACACACACACATAGGGTCCGTAGATGCAATGTGGAGAGAGTTGGTGGAGTGATGGGCAGTCATGTGGCACCGTGAGAGCAGTTAAGGGTTCAGTGCCTTTCTAAGGAGCACCTCAGGAAGGGGCACTGGGACCTGTCGAGCTGCCACACATTCTGGTGTGGTCCCAAGACAGGTCCGATGGACTGAGCTGCTGCCGCCATATTTCTAGACAGGAATTTCCCATTTATTTGCTTAGGGAAGGGTTAGACATACACCAGTATTACCATAGTCCGGAGCATCATAAAGCCGTGTCATCAAGGACGAAGCAGCTCAGCTTCCACTTACGGCGGTCCATTCTGAACGGATCTGCCACTCACTGCAGATCTTCAGCTGGCAAGTACTGGCGATTTCAGGCTGCTCCAAGTCTCGGCAGTGACTTGTGTGTACGTTGAGGGTGTGGTTGGCGTAAACCTGGCGGCACAGGACCTGCCGATGCTGCATGCCCAGGCCACAGGTCTTACTGCATTCTGACCACTCGCCAATATCCCAGCTGCTCAGGGTAAAAACCACAAGAGATGGAAGATCCTTAAAGATTGTTTTATATCTATTACATTTACTTTATTGCTATTATGTTCTTTTTGTTGTTCATATTGTGTTTTGTTCATGTGATGATCTCACGTATGAGATTGAGGCTGTAATAGTTTATACCTGTAAATTATTTTATTCTATTTTAAGGAAAATATTTGGCACAATGACAGGATGATAAAGTTTCATGTTCCAACAGTAAGTCAAAACTTCAAAGGATAAGAGCACAATAAAGATATAACTATTCAAACCACCACAGAAACCCATCTAAAAGATACACGTGTTGAATGAATGTTTGGGTGGTATTGACTTGAAGTCAGTTTAACAGCATTTAGTGTGCTCATGTGAGGGTTATGGTCGCTCACAAGGCTGGGCAGGGCTGCAGGTTGCAGGCCTCTTCTTGAGGAGTCGGTCTGCTGCTGCTGTCACACAGAGCATCTGATACCTGGACGTGGTTCAGCCGGGAGACGCAGTGAAAGACGGGGTATCTGAATCCTGCAAAGGAAATAATAATTAGTTTACACTTTAGACAAAAAAAATTGATTTAAAAATGCAATTGTGCAAACTGGAATCATATTGAGCATTTAAGTATAGGAGATGTCAGTAAAGTCACATTTTACTCTTTAAGGAAAGTGTTTGTGCTGTTGATTGAAACTGAACTTACTTTCATTCAGGTCAGTTTATGTAACTAAAGCAGTAAGATCCAGACAGCGGGACTGACCTTTACCGCAAGAGGCGCTGCACTCTGTAGCGCCAGCCAGTTTCCAGTTGTAATCTCTTGTGCGTCTGGGTGGCTGGACAACGGGAGGCTGGTTGTCAGGGAGACGAGGAGGCTGATTGGAGTTTTCCTGGTGAGTGTTGCCGTGATGGTCATATCCACCCTGTCCATTTACAGTGTTCCCTAAGACAACGACACTTCAGTTTGGACATGCTGAGAAAAAGCAGGTGATGCTCATTGTTACCTCTAAAGGGTGAGACGGTCACATTTTGAGGCTGATCTGAGTCAAAGTGAAGATTCTGGATTACTTTCTCACTTACTTCAACATTTTGCATTTTGAGAACAAAGGACTTTTTTTTTTACATTTCGCTAACACAATAGTGAGGCTTTTCCAGATCTATCTATATATTTACATATGTGGAGCGGGGGAGGGGGGGGGGGGGTGGAAAGAAGACACTGTGGATTTAAAGGCACTTGGATAATGGGTTTCGATCTGCCATTATGGAAATCGTATTTATATTGATAACTCCTAAATGACTTATTTCAAATAGAAACAGGCTTCATTGGTGAAGGAATTGGGTGATATTCCTTAATATGGTACGAGGCAGATGTGACCACAGTAACATCCTCAATGCAGCATCACTGCATGGTCGTCATTGTAATGACACAATTCATTTATGACGGAACCGGGATGCCAGACTTCAGTTGTTGGCTGGAATGGATGCAACAAATGACAACAAAAAGCTTTCATTTCCTCATCGTTCTGCTGATTACTGTTACTCTGAGTCACCTCGCTGATAATACGGTGATAAATAGCGTGCTTTAAGTGAGTCTCACTCGCCTTCTTGCTGAGGACCGGCAGTTTTCTCAATGGGGAGGAGGTACTCATAGTGAACGCCGGGATTAGTCTGCTGGAAGATCATCTGGGACAAAATGGGCAGTAAAAAAAAGTCACAAATATTGTCATTATAAAATCTACCGGTACCCATCCATTCTCTTGTAGACGAGACGACCTCAATTGTTTTATGCCCCTTGCAGGCCACGGGTGTTGCTGGAGCCTATCCCAGCCGACTACAGACAAGAGGCGGGGTACACCCCGGACACATCGCCAGTGCCTCACGTTATTGCCATTATAAAGTGACAGACATTAATGTTACTGTGGGGCTGAAAGACAGTCGCCGCGTTTGGACATCTGGAGGTCAGAGTTGATCTGTTACTCACATAAACATCCAGAATCTCGTTGGTGGGTCCTTCAGCAAGAAAAGACTCCCCAGATGTGCTGCTGATTTCGTTCGGTCGGCGGTAGGTGAACATGGTCCCCACTCCCTCATACTTCCCTGGTCGGTCGATGGCCCAGTTTCCATTAATGATGGATCGTCCTGATCGGCTTCTAAGAGCTGGGAAGGAGAGGAGAATCCCAAAATCACTACTGAAGACCCTGAGCTGAAATGGAGAGGAAAATGCAGCCACAACCTCTTCCACATAATTACTATTGATGTGAAACCGTTTAGCATCACTGTACGACGCTGTTAATGTACCCCCCCCCCCCCAACCAAAAACCTCATTGCAGCGAACAAAATGAACGCTTTCTCAGTATGTTTTAGGAACATGATCTGTTTGTGATGTAAAATATGTTATTCAAATCCTGTAACAACATTTCTTCAGATATTTTCCACTGATTCAGAGTTTAAGTACGCTATTCCATTGGCAATGCATTAGAGGTGCAGCATTAAGCCGGTTTATAAATGCGTTTGGACATCTAAAAGCACATTAGAGTCACGGCTGTATATGAACTGCCTGTTTTGACTTAAAGTTGTAAGTTCAAAAACAGCATTTCATGGTGACCTATTTTAGCCACAAGGATGTTCATTGTTTTCGACATTATTTTTTGCCTTTACTTACAGAACAAATGTCCAATGATACGTCACTCAGTACAGCATGAGCTTGTGATTTTACCATCTGCTGGTGCACAGAAAGCGTGCAGGGCTGCACATAACTGTTCCTTTTTCACAAAGTTTTCAAATTCCACCCCTTAATTAAAAAGGATGGTGAGGCTTTAGGGGTAAGATCCCCTAATGAAAACGTGTTTATGCACTTTCCTCAAGGGAAGCAGCTGCAGGAGGGGGATCCAGGCTGTTCCCTTCTTTCTGTAACCTACCGCTGAGTTGGGACACGTCTTTCATCACACAATGCCAGACATTCCAATAGTCACTTTTCAAAATACCCCCCCCCCGCAACTGTGTCCCCATATTGCACTTATATAAAGATGGCAATTAAGTGTGTAGTGGGTTTCGGTTAGAAACTCCAATTAAATGAAAGTCTGCACCACAGAGGTGGGTGGTAATACAGGAGACGCAGAACAAGTCCTTAAAAAGGACAGCCCGTCCTAGTTGGTCTGCCTTTTCAGACAGATCTAATTCATTTTACAAGCAGCTGCGGCCTGAACTGCCTGAACTGGAATCTTCTCATCGAATGACAAATGTTTGCTGTCTTTATTATTGAGATACTGTATGTGTACCATACCTCTGCATTAACTTTTTTCCATGTCTGACTGTGTTTGGAGCTGGAGTGAAGTCACAGCTCTGTAAACCGGGAGGAGAACCGGATCTCTGCTGCTGTGAGCCAGCTAAATTAACTATGATGGAACACAGCAAGGCCTTTATAACGTAATTAAATGTAAAATATGTCAGAAACCGCTGGAGGAATAACATATCTCATGTGACATGGGAACACCTCGGGATACCCGGGATAAACTGGGACCTCTTAAACTAGCCGTGCAGCAACTTGCTGTGGGAATGTTGTCGTGTTTTTCCCACCTAGGTAGTTTCTGCTTTTCACCATCTCTGTGACGTTGATCTTGGTGGCTCCCTCTGGGATCTCCACTACCTTGTGGTAGCCAAGCTTGGATAATCTGTGTTTAAACACTCCAGAGACCAGCCTGCAGGTTGCGTTGTCGCCTCCGCACACTCCGCATTCGTCCACCTCCTTTCCCGATCCAAGGTAATCATCACAGCCAAGGCTCTGTGATTCAGAGGGGGGATTAAATGCATTACAGACTGTCAGGATAATCGCTGAGAGAGTTCTTTAATAGAGCTGGTTAGGATTAACTGGATGCGTGCGACTCCAAAAATGGTGAAGCGTTAATTAGGCATGAAAGATTGCACACCTAAACCCACATCATTAAAAACAGAATATCCAATCAGCTAAAGTCGTGGTACTTTCCAGATGCACCATTTCAGCAATTGCCTTTGAACTGATGCCAGAATTTCTTTCCTAAATGTGTTTTCTGTATCACATTGACAGTAAAGTTCTGGAAACCTGGACACAGTGAAAATAGAACAGTTAACAGTCAGCAGTCCGCTAAACGCAAACCGCCAGTCAAAGTAACTTGTTGTTCAAACAGGCGGTGGATGGGACAAAACTGGTCCCAGTCAGCAACCATGGGGGGAGGAGAAGGGGGGGGGTCTGGGATTTGTCTTGGCCCTCCATTCGGGTCACACCTCTTGCTTGGCTTCCATGTGGTTCTCTGCGTGAAGCTAAGTATTCCTCTCGCTGTCTTCTCGCTATGTCTGAGCAAATGCATTAAACCATGTGTCAGCGTTCGAACTGTAACGGCACAGCAGGCCGCTCCGTTTCCCCCGTTGCTCTGAAAAGCAACAGTCCCATGATCGTTTGAGCCTCGTAATATTTCTCCTCGAGCCTGAGAAGCTGGAATCACACTCCTTATTCATTTGTTATTCAAGGAAAACATTTCATATTGTTTTTGAGCATTTTTTTCTTTTTGGTGCGTTGCATGTTTACAAGTAATATCAAACCATGAGCTAATGATATATGCTCATTTGTATTTTCTTCTGAGTCTCATCGAACCTAATTTTCTGTCATTCTTATAAATTTAAACATTCTGCATCCGGATTACATTCCAGATTACATTTTGATGCATAGAAAATGTGAAAGGGTCTAATGCATTACAGACAAATGTGAAGATAGCAGCTCAATTCCTATAATTGGGACAAGACGCTGGAGAAAGTTAAAGAACAGGAAGAGAAACTGTGATAAATGGAAGCTGGAGAAATGAAGCGACTCGAGCAAAGGTGTCTGAGGAGGTCGGGTTGAACTCCTGAAGAGTGTCTGGCTCGCTCTCCCACTCATTGCGGCTCAGTTGGTTCTTGGCCAAAATGACCATGAAATCGCTCTCTCTTCTCAGGAAGTCAGTGATGAGAGAAAATAAAAACAAAGTCGGAGAGCTGAATAATAGAGCAGCTGCCAAATGCTCATGTGGTCAGAGTAGATCCGTGCTGCAGTGCAGCAAGGCTGGATAAAGCTGGGGCTGAACGTTCACGGTAAATATGCTGCATTTCACGTCTCACTTTTTGCACCATTGAATAGAAAGCAACTCCGAATCCCACAGGTCTGCAGAAAAAGGGTGCACAGTGAATCTTAAAGCACATTTTGACAGGCTCCACTCAGAGAACAAATAAAAATGTATTCAAGGAGGATTATAAAGGCGCGACTATCAACAAATATCTCCCTCCACTGCTCTGTTTTGGCCATTAATCCTTTCTGCCTAAAACAACATGACCACAGCAGCAAATCTTTGCTTCGGTGAGGTGAAAATGTTCCTCCAACAACAGAGATGCAGACACAGTCCATGCAAACAGGAGAATGATTGAATCAAAACACCCCACAGTGGAAGGAGGGGAGGAAAATCAGTGACATTTATTGACCCAAACGCCGAATTGTAAATATAATATCATATGACTGTGGATTTAGAAAACAAGCTGGGTTCACTTTCCTCCGATGTGGGAAGAGTTGAAAGGTTTAGTGCTGAATCAGTTATCTTGGCAGCTCACCAAATCAAATCAATCAATAGATTATTCACTTCTCAGCCCCATCATAGCATGCTGCACTAAAAACTAACATTCCAATACTGAATAATCCACAAATAGTATCATCTGTCCTCCTGATGACGTGGCCTTGCATCCTCTGAAACACGGCAGAGACTCAACGACTGCTCAGCAAAATTCAAGCACGACTCCAACACAAATCTGATTGAGGTTGTTTCTCGAACACCTTATTCAAAAAAATCTGGATCCAAATAATGATCCGGGTCACCACCAAAATCGGACTCAACTCACCTAAAAAAAGAGTTTCAAACTGTAGCCCAGGAATAAGTGATAATTCGCACTGACCTCTATAATCTGCCTGTCAGAGTGAAATTATAGAAATGATCTCTGGTTACTTGCATAATCTGTACAAAGGCTTCCCTTCAATGAGATAAAGTTTAGGAGAGAAGGAAAAACCGTCTCAGCCGATATCAAGGCTAAAAAGCATCAGACATTAATCGTTCTTTAACACTTAACATGCACATTGTCAAGATGCACGCAAGTCTCTTCCTGACAGCTCTGGCATAAAGTTACCGTGGCCTTGCAATAGTAGTGCTTTCATCCTTGTAGGAGGCCTGCTTTGTGGTTCCACACCGCAAATGCAATTATGAATAAAAGCCAAAGCTACGAATTATATCATTCTTAAACCAACAACGGTGGTAGATGCAACATTGAGATTTTTAACTTCTCTCTTTTTGGCTAAACTAAGTGTGAAAGGTGGTGGAAAATAGTGTATGTACTGTATGTGTACCATGGATGAACTCATTTCAGTCAGTTAGTACTACGGCGGTTCAAATCCTTTTGATTTCAGGTTTTAACAGATCAATGCCGTCAGCATCGTGGCTCTCTTGTCTAATTTGGGTAAATCATCACTGGCACAGTTTATTCTATGAATTGATACCTGAGATTATTCAAACGGCTTATTAAAATTGTTCTGTGAACTGATATTACATTGGATAAGAGTATCAGAGAGTTTGCAAAGTTAAGGAGACAGGTTTGTGTGTAAAATGTTCATGTAGTGTTTAGAATAATCTGCTCAAGAATGACAGACACCAGCAGATCCTGATCGCTGGACCACAGAACAACACTGCATCCACCCCTTTATCATCATCATCCTATGACCTTTCATCTCCTATCGTTTTTTTGTCTCCCATCATCTCCTCTCATCTCATCACCTCTCATATCCTATCATCACCTTCCTATCATCTCCTTTTACCTTCTCTCATCTATCACCTTCTCCATCACCTCTCATCTCCCATCAACACCCATCATCTCCTTACACCAACTCATCATCAAGTTGAGCCAGGACATCGGTTCCCCGGTTCCGGTGCAATGCTTTAGCTCCTCTTTACGGCCCTGAATACAGATGTATGCATGTTGGATGAGGCTCAGATCCCACCAGAACCTGGGAACCGACATCCTGGCAGTTTTGCTCTCAGCTTTCCAACTGACTGCAAAAGAAAAGACAGGACTGCTGTGAAACTGCTTTATCCTGAAACGTAGGACAGGAACAACACTTCTGTTAAGAAAATTATCCAATAGGTTTCATAAAATACTGAAGACCTTTAACTCATGTCAACAGAACAAATGCATCCAACGCTCACTGTGAACCACTGGGAATAGAAGCATGCTGTGTTCTACTGTGAAGTCAAATTTAAGAAGTGGTGCGTTTGAAACACTTTTATGAGTGTAAGTTGAAAGGGAGACTCTTGACACGCTAATGTGTGGGGACTTTAACGAGAGCCCCTCGCCCACAAACGGTTGCCATGTTCTCCAGCAAAACTAGTGACGTCGTTATTACTTGGTCAGCTGTGAAACACCAGCTGGAAATGCAACATAACTATTCCCAGTGACAAGAATTTACAGTGGAAGTGACCTGCAGACAGAAAAAACTAATAGGATTAGGAGTTAAAAACAAAAATAGGATTAGGAGTAAAAAACAAAAATAGGATTAGGAGTAAAAAACAAATAGGATTAAAAGTAAAAAAAAAAAAAAAATAGGATTAGGAGTAAAAAAAAACAAATAGGATTAGGAGTAAAAAAAAAAAGATTTCAATGAGAATTAGATTGGGATGAATTGTGATTATGGTATGATAATACACCCCATTGTTTCATATGCATTTTATATTGTCGTTGTCAAGGCTACCAGCATCTGCCTCCCACATGCTGGGACACTCTGGATCTTTACAGTTTTAATGAGTGGTTGAAGGCAAAGTTATCATAAACACATCTGTATCTGTGGATACAACGCCGCCTTTACGCCTTTAAGTTCACACAGGCCACTTTCACAAATCAACTGACTGGACCACTGAATGCATCTTCTATGGGAATCATAAGGATGTTGACTTACAGGTTTTCTCAGTTTCCTACACACGTTTTCTGAAAGCATACCTCATGTCATGTTCCCAGAACCCCAAACACAAGTCCAACAAACACACACACTAAATGTTAAATGCTCCAAATCCCCTGCAAAATGAATCTTTGCCCCCAAAACAATGTTCACTCTAGTCAAAAGGGTATTTTGTGTTCAAATGAAGACAACAGTACACAGACTAGTATATGATTACACACTTTCAGGAGCCGATTGAATACTGAGGTGCTGAATGGAAAACACGACCATCAATGGAACACACTAGTATGACTGACTATCAGGAGATTAGTGATGCCTGTGCAGCTCCGTGTTACACCGACTCCTGTAAGATGTCACAGTATATTGTTTTTATACTCAGATATACAACACACGAATATTCAGTGACAGAAATACGCCGATATTCTCTTGCCTACACATCATAGCAAACACTGATGTGTAGAAAGAACATAGAACAGGCATGTACAGTAAACAACACTATACAACATGTGCTTGTTGTCTTTGGTCCCTGTGGACATGGTCAACCAAAGTGGTCCAGATCTCATCAGAGATGATGGCTCTCCGTCCTCCTCCTCTTCCTTTGTTCCTAGAATACCGGTAGTGTCTATTGTTTCATTTTGTAGACCTGCCTTAAAGAAAGCACAATCCTACTATTTATTCAGTGTGCGCCTTTTCCTCACATTTCACTTCTGGCTCTCTACCAATGGGAAGCCATGATTTCTAACCCTAAATAGAAACACAAGGTTTGGTTTTTCCAATAATAATCACTCAGCTTTCCACTTTCCACAACATAGCGTTTCAAGACATCATAGCAACATGTGCCACGGCATGGGTCTAGGGCCCAGGTTTCCCCCTGCTGTGTCCCAAATGGCAGACGTCCATGGTCAGCTTGGCCAGTCGGAGTACGCCCATACTTGTAAATATACCAAAAAGTAGTACACTTTGAATACTTGGATGGCATGGATTAAGGCCCATTTCCAGCTAGTACATCGTGACAGTATCTGATCTATCAACGCCACACTGCATAAATTCAGCGCCCATTCCCCCCTGCCTTGCCCATATTGAGGAGCACTTTGAGAACAATAACCCACGTGACATGTGGAAAGGCATCAGGGCTGTGACGGACTACAAACGCAGGGACCAGCACGCCGGCCATGACTCCACCCTGCCTGACACCCTGAACAGATTCCTCTCACGCTTCGACTCTCCGAGCAGCAGAAGATCTGTGGATCTGCCCCAGCCTGAGGTGCAGCATCAGCCGCTCGTCCTGCAGCTGCACCAGGTTTACCTCTCTCTGATTGGTTGCCTGCGGTTGTGGCAATCATCCTGCTCTTCACCGGCTTATATCCACTCCTGATCACGTCAACCTGTCACCCAATACTGATCTACTCATCCTCTATGTAAATCAAATCCCCGACTGTTGCAGGGCGCAGTGGCTCAGAACCAACGCTCCACACTAACCTTGTGATCTCGTTGTATGATTGTATAATGACAAATAAAGCTGCTTCTTCTGGTTTCAGTTACTCATGTCCAGATCGTTCACCCCGAGCAACACAATTCTTTGTGTTCATGTGCTTCTTTTGCTGTTTTGCCAGCAACAAACCTAATTTCTCCTGCCTGTGATTGGCTGTTCCAGCCCAGCTTCTCCTCTCTCATTCACCACTCAGCCACCACTCCAAGTTTAACAAAGTTTCCCCTGCTGGTTACAATAAAATCTAAATGACTCCTACTGAATTTGTGTCCTGGGAATACAAAAAAAGCTGACATTATTTACTGTAGCTCTGAATGAGATGAGCTGGTAAAAGTCTGTTTGTTCCATTCATTTGTTTCTCTGATACATTTTGTTGCTGATTTAGCTGGAACATTTAAAAAAAAAAGAAATCTGGCTCACATTATATCAGATTCGCAGTATGCCAGTGTTGCCAAATGTGAAGCGAAATGTAGGTGCGAGTGACAGGAATTCTGATGCCAGCAGTAAAAACAGGTCAAAGCATGCTTGTTAAACAAATAGCATTGAACAGAGTGACTCTTCAGCCATTAAACAACCGTAGAGTTTCTCTTGGCATCACTGCCCTGAACTGGATGCACTGGAGCAGAATGAGCGAATGGTCTCTGCTGGATATTCATTTTACAAGGTGATGGGATTCAATGCAGATTGATGTCTCTCACTTCTCTTAGAATGAGCAGCTTTAGCTGTGTGTGTGTGTGTGTGTGTGTGAACTTTTATTATGTTATTGGGGAGCAAGGATTGTTGCTTTGGCACCAATGTCCTCTGAGGGGAATATTAAGGTTCACCAGTCTCAGTGACAGCGAGTATGAGCTGGTTATATAAACCTGTTTTAATAAATTTGAACTGAGTTCAGCCAACTGTAAAAAAAAATGGCAATTACTGTTGAAAAATAAGGTGAACTACTATGGGTTTTATTTATCTGTGAAGATTCTCAGTCATTATCGAGTGTGAGGTCGTCTAGACCCCAATAACAAATTCTGGCACCAAATAAAGAGTTTCGCAGATCATTCCTCAGTTGTGGCTATTTGTTCTATCAAAAGTCGAAATGAATGTTCTTAACTTTGCCATAATTTTTCTCAGTACCTACGTAATGACTACATACTATTATATTAATAATGTAATCATACAATATATTGATAATAATAGTTTTACACTCACCAGGTCCCAATCACTCCAAATTAAAAAAGCATGCCATGCAAGAGTTCAGGACTCAGGAGGTTAAGGTCGGATAAGAAGCAAACCATCTTCTAACTGCTCCTGCAAATCCATTTGGATTTATTCCACACAGAGAGCAGTTTTTCGCACTGCTTCTCCTTCCAAATCCATATAGAAGCCAATATACAAACGGTCATTACAATTTACACCAAACTGAGGTAAAAAAAAAAATACGACATGCTGTTAATTTGTGTGTATGAACAGCAAATAAAATAAATTGAATGTATGACTACAGTATTTTGTCGTGCACTGCATCTGTAATATAGCTCAGAAAGTATTCCCCCATACATTAGGAACCATTTCATTACTTTGTCATCCTGTTAATATCATTAGAATGGGCTAGAGACGCTGCATTACGCAGTTTATGACTTGATTGAGACGCAGCTTCTCTTTTCCTTACAGGTTCACACAAATACTTCGTAACTCAACCTGCATTCTACATTTACATAATATTCACAGTTCCGTAGCATAGAGTCATATAAACCTGCCAATGGCATCTCCTCAGGATCTTCACATTTCACAACCGCGTGCGCCTTACACCGGCATCGTTAATCACGGGCAAACACAGGTGATCTGAAGCTGCCTGAGCGGAGCCGCAGGCAGTGACGGGCTAATTCAGGCTTGAAGTGCATCTTTATAGGCCCAGGGCAGGTCTGCCATTAGGGGGGGAAATCTAATCCTACAAGTAGGCAGTGAGTGTGCAAAGACACAGTGAAAACCATCCATGCTGTCAGAGTGACACTGCCCAGTGCTGCCTAAGCTCGCATCATCCTATAACCCAGGTCTGCAGTCATCACCTAGTCTGCTAAATGCACAGAATGTCCAAAGGTGACATGCATGCATCGACCCCTGCAAAGCATCCACAACAAAAACTAAGCAATGCATCATGCAGTGCAGCTCCAGGAGACATAATGTTAGCCTCAATGGGAATCCCTGCTCTCTGCCACATTCAAGGTCCAAGCAGAGGCGGAACCGGTCCTACCTGTGACCACGGCTTCCCCTGCACATGCATGTGGACGCAGATGAGCATCAGGATTGCCGGTCCAGAAAGCATTCTCTCATACGGTCACCAAAATGCTCAACCAGCCACTGAGTCTTCCACACGAGTCCAGCGGGTGCTCCCGTCAAGACTCTTCCTCACCACTGTAGCTTGGAAACAACCCCTCTCACTACAGATCTGCACAAGTTCCCCTTGTAAACTGAGCTGGGGGGGAGGCGCAGCTAAGGGAGGTAAAGGGGAACAGGGCTTATTCAGAGGCAAGAGAGTGAGGGGTAGAACATGAATAGGAGGGGAGAGAGGAGGGAGGGGAAGGAGGCAGAGAGGAGAGTGCAGCAGCCATCGCTGACGGTGAGTTGGAACCCAGAGAGGAAGTTGGAGGGAATATTTTCTATGTGACAGAGAAAGTATGTGAGGAAGGAAGTTCCTGCTGGGCTGAAATTAATGTGTCAGCAAAACCACCATGGTTGGAATTGAGCAGAAATAATTGACAGGTCTGCGCGCCATTTTTGAGGGATGTCAGCTAATAGGATTAACAGAATTACACACTTCTTAATGCAACACAAAACAGAAAAATCAGACAAATAATCCCGAGGTCTGGTCAACATCTTGAGTCAAACAACCAAAATTGGGAACATGTTTCAGTTTCTGCTCACACTCCCAAAGATACAGAACAATTTCAAAAAAACATTAGAGGACCCTAAATCATTTGGTGCAAGCCACATCGCAGCCAAACTACCCAACTCGTATATGTTTCCAATTGTGGTACGGTTGATTCCTGGGCCATAAGATTCACCAGGGTATCGATACAATGAGTATACTCTTCATCCTTGATTTGTGTGTTTTTATTCTTCTTCATGAGCGGGAACAGACGCTGAGATTCACTGCTATCTGAAACACCCTCCGCTGCCGCTCGCCTCGCGCAACAACTATCCCCAAATCGCCATCATTCATCCATCTGTTTATCTACCAGGAAATGGAAATGCACTGACCACTGACCGTCTTCTTAGTAACGCATAATCCTGTTGTGTTCCATCGTATAACTATAAAATGCAATCACGAAAAACAAAAGTAGTGCAGTTTTTACATAAAAAATAAAATTGAATATGAAGAGTTTATGCCACCATCTGTTCCGGCCCTCAGGTTTGCATCCTGTTTCCTAGCAACCTTAAGAGCTGAAGTCACCATGTTGGTTTAGCATGTTAGCTCACTAACCACAACAGTCATGAAATGTGGTACGTACAAATCATAAACTAATGCAGAGTAGGTTGCATCCCTCACAAGTGAGCTTCCTTCGCCCGGCTTTGTGGAGTCGGCTGTATATCAGAGCACTCGCCCCCTTTAAAACATCTGCCTGTCCAGTGCACTGGTGAATGCATAAACCAGATGCAGCTGCTAGAGGAGGGGGGGGCTGGTGAGGATGCTGTGTGGCGAGTTTTAATCTGGGTGATAGGAAACATGTCGATCAGAGAGACCTTCAACGCGTGCATCGTGGCAAACGCAATTCAGTTACAGGTAAAAATCCATGCTGGTCTATCAGCGTCGTGGCACGCTGCTTATCAGGGTCTGGATACAAAAAGAATCCAGATTTTACCATTTACTTATGATGGAGGCTTTATAAAAACATCATATCTTGTAAAATATGCATTTATTTAACTCACTAAAAATCACAGTCATAAAGAGGTCCGATATGAACTATCATGAGAAATGTCTTCTGGATCTGATCCAGAATGAGGTCAGGAAAAAATATTAAATTTCAACATTTTAATTCCAATTATGGATTCAAAAATCTGTTAAATACACATCAACTCTGATTCACTTTTACTTTTCATGGTTGTTGTACAAAGATACCAAGAACAATTTAGAACCTTTTGATGATGATCCAGATCACCATGTGGACGGTGTTAATCCAGTTAGGAGGGGAATGAGCTGCTTGGCGGAGGTCTGCGCTCTCCGAGTGCTTTTCTAGTTGAACATTCAGCTGCTGTTCAGCCTGACTTCACTCACATTGTTTAAGTAGATTGTCTGTGAGCAGGAACAGCCATTAAATCTGAAGGAAAAACAGGTCAAAAATCTGTGAGGGTCCCCAAGAGAAGGAGAGAGAAACCAAGCGAGTCATTCTGAAATCTGGCCTATTCTTTTACTACTTCCCAGATGTTTGGCTGGTCAGAAGTACTGAAGCCTCTGTTGTGGACTGATCAAACCACTGGCAGCGGCATCAACATCTTTACTCCATCTGACCTCAGACAGCTCAGGTCACAACGCTTTGTGTTTCGGCAGGAATACGATCCTTCACAGATTCGATTTGACTCAATCAACTTTGGTTGTAAAAGCAAACAGACATGAAGTTGTGCAATTGAATGATTTGAGGGTTTCACTGCACATTCAGAAATATGAGATGGAGACCTGCACGTGGGGTCAAAGGTCACATGGACAGAGCTGGGCAGTTGTTCATGCAGCCACTGAGAAGCATCAGGGAAGACCCAAATGCTCGGTGTGTGGTACGTGACAGCGTGTCAGCAGGAGTACAGACAAGAACACAACCCTAGCAGCTCTGCTGATAGAGTAAGACTCAAAGAATAATCAAGCTATAAAAATACAGTTCAAATGTGGATGGCACCAGAGCTCAACAGAACAGTCACACTTATTCCATCCTGCCTTCAGCAGAGGCAAGATTCTGTACTCATACGACTACTACTACTACTATTGGTAGTACTTGTGCTGCAGGCAGTGATTTGACTGTCTGAGAGCTTCAGTTACAAGTTTCCACATTACAGTATCCATCTCGTCTAGTGAATCTATTTATCGCCATAGGATATGATGATACCTTTAACATTTTTAATATGAATAAAACCTATAATATGTTTTAAAACCATGAAATGCAGTCTCAGAGATTTTTCTTTTTTTAAATGGCCACCAGAGACATTTCTCAAAGGACAGGGACACCACGACAAAAATCTGTCTTGTGGAAAATGATGCAATTACGTAGCATAAAGCAGAACTACAGTTAGAATTGAAACATTTATACCTTATTGGAATGTGATATAACATTAATGCAGCAGAAATAGCTATCCCAAAATGTCATATAATAAAATGCTGACAGGAAATATTTTACTACACAATGGATTTTAAAGGAGTAAATATGTGGTTGTAGAAAATGAATTTGCTAAACACTACTACAGTACTTCTATGTTATTACTATTAAATCATGTATTATGACAGCATGGCAGTCTGCAGTCTTCTGCTTGGCAGGTATAATCATCATCTTGTGCTTTGCTGTTCCTAAATCCCACTGAACACAAAGTAGCCTGCAGCTCAGGCTGATGGGAATGTCTATGAGCAAACTGAGATTTGATCCAAAGGAACGCCAAAGCCATTATAATTCATGATTTACTTTTAGTGCTGGCAAAAAAAAAAGACCACCTCAGAATCTGTACTGTAAATTATTTTGAAATCATCACATTGAAAGATTTGCTCAATATAATAATCTACCTTTTCCTGTAATCTCTTGGCTTGGGTGCATCTCCTTTTAAAATGGCCGGAGAGTGACGGGAACTAAGCGTCTCTTCCTTGAAAGATGCTAATGAGCTTGAACCCACAAACAGTTGACAGACCAACATTATAAAGGAGCATAGCACTCTGTAGAACACATGCTTCTGCCAAGGCTGAACAGTCCTGCATGACTGTTCTGTCCCATTCCCCATCCCTCCAGAACCCTTAGTGGAAATTGGGTCAGGGTGTAATTATTAGGAAGATTTTTTTAAGGGCCCTATCTAGCAGTCTTAAAGAAAATGGAATAAAAACAAAAGTCTGGATCAGCACCAGACATCATAGGGTTCTTTCCTGGCCCAGGCCTGACCCTTCCACCAAGTTTCCACTAATTCAGTTAGATGCAGAATAGACAGAATTTGTGAAAATGTTCTGACTGTGCAATGTATTTTTTTTTTAGAGAAGAAGAAGAAGAAGAAGAAAAGAAAGTCCTAGCTCAGCCCAGTTATCTGAAGCCACAATTCAAAGAGCTCTTCTCTGAAACACGTCCAACTCTCCCACCAATTTTCATGAAGGCCCATAAAACAGTATTGTGTAATCTGGCTAACAGACTGACAAACAAAAAGACACTGATGGAGACATAGTAACTTTGGCAGAGGCAATAATAACTCGATGCCATTCGAGAGGGATCCATGTTGCGTGTGTTAGGAGTGAAAGGGCCTAAATAAGAGATCCGAGGGCTTTCTCTCTTAATTAAATCTTAATGACACAAAGCTCGTCGATGGATTACAGTGCATGGGAAACACACAGGGTTGACTGAGCAAAGGCTGCATGAGAAAATGGAAATGAGTTCTTCCTCCTTCTAAGTTTCAAAAGAAAAAGATTGTTACCATGAGTGCAGCACTCTGAATACAAAGCAAACTGTGAGCAGGCCAGCACAGCTTTGTTGTGTTTTCATGGAATGTATAATATATAGGGTCAGAAGTTTAAATATGTCCTACATTGGGATCTCAGATCTCAAGCTTTGGCACGAGACAGCAAAAACTTCCTCCGACCTCCACAAACCTAGCTTTCACTCTGAGCTGTGCTGCCCCCTCTTGGCCAACAGCCATCACTGCAGCAGAACGGCTGCATGGGAATGAATGCTGTAAATGAACAAAGCTTCATCTGATGAGGTCTTGATAGCCTCATTGATGGTATGCAAAAGTCAAAATAAATAAACACAGAGTTACGTGGTACAGAAAACAACCCCCCCCCCCCCCCCGGAACTGTTTAAAAAATAACTTTTATCCAGTGGCCTACCGAACATTTTCCCGCCACGCAGAGAGAAGAGTCATTCTGCCCACACGGTGTCCCGTCGGTCACTCTGTCTGACTGTCTCACGTAGAACCTGAAGCCTACGGCCCGGCAATTGAGTTCACACCTTTGATCCCCAGGAACTGGAATGAGATTTAGGAGGTGGTGACAACTTTGCAGAAATTAAATAA
Source organism: Brachionichthys hirsutus (assembly GCF_040956055.1). Classification (NCBI taxonomy): domain Eukaryota; kingdom Metazoa; phylum Chordata; class Actinopteri; order Lophiiformes; family Brachionichthyidae; genus Brachionichthys; species Brachionichthys hirsutus. The sequence goes on along the minus strand of NW_027180319.1, from coordinate 71,575 downwards.
CATATTGATATCACAGTGGTCTAATTCAATTCTAGTGCTGGGATGTAAATCTGAGGTTTAAGGACCATCCACCCACAGCCTGTAATAATATACAATAACACTGAGGTCACATAACCATTACATCAATGAATCCTATACTATTAATTCACTAATACACAGGCCATGATGTATGACAAGATATTATGAGTATAGCCTTGAGACAAAAAAAAATGTTAGGACACTGGGTGAAGTAGAAATAAACAGAAATCAGTGCTGTGCACGTTGCTTTTTAATTATAGTCATTTAAATACAGTTTCGTGATGTTGACTTCGTCTTCAAAAGGTTCAAAGAATCCGAAAATTATCTTTGGAAATATTTCTCTTCTGTTGGTTTGAATGGATTCAACTTCGATTTGTCATTTGTCTTTTTTGGGCAGCTCCCTGTCTCAAATCTTCTGTTGTGACTAAACTAATTTATGTATGAAGCTTTTGCTTTTTTCAGCTTCCCCTCATGTCCTGCTTCCGTCTTAGTACAGATACCCTGTGTCATGTTGCTGCTTTACATTTTCTGCCTTTGTAAATTCCCCCACCTTTGCCAATGTTGGTTGGTAGTAGAGGTAAGAAAAAATACCCTTCTTCCATGTAATTATGAATTATGGAATATTGCCCTAACACAACCCACATGTATGCTCTACATACACAACTCACCCTCATTGAACGGCTCCCACTCGTACACTCTGCCCATGAAAGGCTGGTTGTTGTATGAAGAGCACTGAACGGCCCTGGTGTCTCTGCTGGATGGAGGGCAGGCCTGAGGACGAACCACACAGACACATTGATGCTCCAAAGAACCCAACAGGTAAATGTTTTAGCAGCTGCAGGAAGCTCACATTTGTCATTGCTGCTCGAGCCGTTCTAGCCATTGTTTGACTGCAGCGGTCGGGCTCTGCTTGAGCCGCTTTAACTCTTCTCTCGTCAGAATCCTTTTGATTCCAGTAGTCTTGCCAGTGAAACTCAAACTCTCCGACGTCCCCCTGACTCCCTCGCCTAAACAAGACCCTGCTCTGCTTTGCCTCGCTTGAAAATCAGTGTCATCACACACTACGCAGAGCCAGACACAGTTTGGATTTATTTTCATAAACAAGATGGACTCCATAGGATCTGTTCACAGTTGAGTTTAAACGGATTTCTCATAAAAGCCCCAGAAATGTCTCTGATGAATGAAATAAATAACGATCTTCTTCTCCACAGACTTTATAATGGTGGTCGATTCGTGTTCACGCTAATTTAAAAAGGTGAGCGGTATCACCGTCACACCCGCGCTGACCGGCTATTCTAAATATACAATAGGCATTGTGTTTTATCAGATTAAAATCCTGCAGCAGAAGCTGAAGCTTGCCGGCAGGTTGAGTCGACGGCAGAGAGGAGCATCCGAGATCAGATGACTACGGTTGGATTTACATACTTCACTCCTGCAGATGCTGTAGTGAGCGCGATCTCCTGTGCAGAAGGATGCAGACAGGGGGCTGTAGGGTCTCTCCTGGTACGTCTGGCTGCTTGGTCTGCCTTCCCGCTGGGCCTGGTCCTGGTCGGCTGAACCCGGCTGGTAAAGGGGAGCCCAGACTCTGTCATTTTGACCGTTCTGTTCCCTGGGCTGCATGTGAGGCCCGCTGTAGCGATAGAGGTTGGTGGAGGGGTCAAGGTTGTTTGACCTGTGGCCACTGTGGCCCCTAGCAGCAGCATGGTGGGCGTCAGCTGCAGCAGAGCGTCTTTGTCTGTGGGAGCGAGCTGTCCCAGAATTCTTAGCTGCATCTGTCAGCAATGGAGTCACATAGGGAGCTCTCCCATAGCCATACCTCCCCGGGGCGATGTGAGCGACCCTCCTGAAGTAAACCCAATAAAAAAACAGTGTTACCAGTGTCACCTCCATCTCGATGTGTGTCTCAACACTTCCTAACCCTCCTAAAAACCAATGAGAAGCCAACATTATCTTTAATTACAAATAGTATATGCTTTCATATCACATGTTTGACATTTCAGAAGCATCAAGATACCAGTAGCTGGATTCTGGGAGTTTTCGTTGTTGTTTTTCCTCCTTAAATTCCAACTGAAACAAGCTTGTATTTATCAGTGCTATTTGTTTTAAGGCAAGCACAACAGGAACAAGGTCACAAAGCTGCCGAGCACAAGCCAAGTCTTTGACTCTGAACATAAAAGATGGGCTCTGGAAGGGCCCATAGTGATGGCTCCAAAAAGACCCTGTCAGAGCAGGCTGCTCAGCCACACAGGCGTCTCGAGACTAACAAAGAGCTGTAATAGAGAAAATAAAGCTCCTCATGATAGTCAGATTACTTCCAGTAGAGGTAGACACATTTCTTCCCACAGTATTTCCACGTATAGTATTTAAATATGTAGTATTTGAGAAGCTAATTAATTACAGAATACAGCTACAGATTGATAATGAGCTAAAAGAAGACCCAACATCATCGTGCACTATAATACAGGAAGTCGTCGACTCACGACCTCTGCGACCTCTGCGACTGTTTGGCTTTATGAACGTACTCGCCTGATGTTTTTCTGTCTGTTTACGAGCTGTTTTTACGACATGCCGGAAAGCGAGCAAGCGAATCAAGTGTGCGACGGTTTCTGCGGTCTCACCCACGACGTCTACCGAGAGGAAATTGTGTCCGATACTCCGATATTTTGGGTATCATGACGCAGCATACCATACTTACGGTAATTTAACATGGGGCGACATGCTTACGGCTTACGGAACCAATTGTCGACGGCCCCCTGTACAGATATTCTGTACTGAACAGCAGGCATAAATGAGTGCAATGAATTAGACGGGATAAATAAATGTCATTTTCATCTTTTCCATACTGATTAAATATTTTACTGAGCCCTATATAGAAGCATAAATTTAATTTCCTGATTTGAAAACTTCATATCAAACAGTAATTTGAACAGCTTTGTTTGCTAGCGTCTTAAAACCTGATCCAGCAACCTTTCACCAGAGGGTCCAGTACCTGCGTCCACCGGGCCGGCTCTGCTTCTCCTCCTTCAGCTCGTCACGGATGCTGCCGCTGGACGTCGAGCCTGCGTTGCGGTGCAGAGGAACCGATGGCCGCAGGGCAGAAATGACCCAGCCCGGTTGCTCGGGGTAAGGATGAGCCCTTCTGGGGTATTGGGCTTGAGTGTAAACAGGCAGACAGGGCCTGCTCTGCTGCTGCACCCCTCTTCCACAGGTCTGGGAGCACGTTGACCAGGAACCCCAGGTGCCCCAGGAGCCATGAATCTCTCCATGCTCTGCCCTGAACTCCTGTTGGTGCTCTGCCGTCTGAGTAACCTGTGTGAAGACGACACAACACACGATCAGCGACACCACAGAGTGCAAAGCATCAGGATAAAGCACCACAAAGTAAATGCAACGATCGATGGACGGCCTCCATCAAGGAGACTTTAATCTCCTCAGATTTATCGCTGACCTCACCTCATCAGCCTCCCACCAGTATCCATGAAACCGATCTCTGTTCACAGCTATAAGCCCCTGATTTGCCTGATTAGCGGGCCTCTGTTAGTGGCCTATTCCCTATTGGCAACCTGCATTTCTAGCTGTCGACTCTATCCCTCCGTGCAACTTTGCCAGAGACGTATTAGCAGTGATCGCTGCGCCCTCTGCCAGCAGAGGCCCTGTGCCAAGCCTACTTTATCCACGGAGCTGCATAGAAATCCTCCTCTTTGAGGCTCACTTTGTCTCCATTTGTTTGCCGCCTCTCTGGGCGAACACATGGCCGTAGTAAAAGCTCAGCTGTCTTTGACTTTCAGTGGATGGAAAGTGAATGCAGAAGCAGTGAGGGGGGGGGTTGGCAGTGGGCTCTCCCTCCTGTCAATCAGCATGTGCAGCTATTCAGAGGCCAGTCAGAACCCCCCCCCCCCCCCCGCCGCCACTTCCACCCTGCCTCAGCCTTTGAAACTCAACCCCACTGTCATCTAGCGATCTCCCGGGTCAGCCGAAGGTCACACAGCCCGACACCTGGAGGGGACACATGGAGCCGACTCCCACCGGAACCCTGGAGGCCAACTGGAAAGTCCATCTCCCAGTCATCTTCACCCATAAGGTCCATCCATCAGTTTCCTCCATGCGGTGTCTGTGGTCCAGAGGGAGGTTGCTGACTAGTGACTTAAGCCCGTCTCTGTTTCACTGCAATCAAAGCTCATTTTCTCTCACGCTCTCCTTACAAGTTAAGGGATTAGAACCCTGCTCAGGTTCCCCTTAGGAGAACCCTCACTGTTTACACACACCAGGACAGCAGCACAGAAGAAGCCACAGCAGGACTGACAAGAGACTAATGCATGTCTCTGGACAAGTGTCCCATCGTCCCATTCTAACAGGAGCTAACGCAACATAAAGAAATCCAACCCATGCGCACGATGGTGTCAAATGTTACCGGCCTCACCACCTGCTGAGCGGCTGCTGCTCACCTTCCTCTGGCCTGCTTCTTGTTGGAAGTCCAGGAGGTCAGCCTGAAGCGACAGGAGGAGGAGAGAAACGCTACAGACGACAGACAGAGTTAGCTGCTGTTGATACTGGTGGTGTGACTTTAATGGCATTATTGGTTTACAAGCGAGAATATGTGCAGTTGTGTGATGTTGACAAAATATCTCTGAATGAAGAGCTTGATGAACAATTAGAGAATTAGACGGTCGTGGAAGTTTATCTGTGTCTAAGAGCAAATGAATGCAGAGACCTGTAGAAATATAGAAAACAATCCCTCTGACATTACCTGGAAATCCGGACCCAGACGCCGTGCATAGCTGCTGGATTCTTCAAATGGAGTTTAAAAAGAAGAAGACAAAATTACATTAAATGCATCAGAATGATGCTTTTTCAACATAAACACAGCCTGTCGGGTCACGGCATGTTAACACGGGAGTGCTGGGACTGACCTGTGCCTCGGTTATCAGTTTGATGACACCTTGCATCTCTTTGCCCGACTGTCCTTCAAGACACTGACTAGGGGGGGAACAACTTCTACCCACTTGACCGTGTGAGTTGACCTTTCTGACCTGTGGCTCATAACGAGGGAGCCCCCTGCTGTGGAGCTGCAGCCCCATTAGATCCTGCTGGCCTGACCCCCCCCCCCCCCCCCCAGACGGTGCACGTCTTCACTCACTTTGATTCACTTTAGTTCATTGAATTAGACGAGATGATCGGAGAGCCCTGAACTCCACAGACTCCTTCTCACAGGAGACAAACACGCAGAGCACACCTGAGCATTATTATGAATGAGATCACGCTGACTTACCTGCAGCCTGCTGGTGGTGAAGTGGAGTAATAGTGCAAGTCCTTCACGCTGCGGTCGAGCCCGTGCGTCCTGCTGCGCCGTTGCGCTCACAGATTCATTTCCAGGTAGATCTTGGTCGGAGCCTGAATGAATCCAGGTGGAAGTGCCGGGTTTCCCTTCGGAGACTTTACACTACGACATTCGAATCAGCCAATCCTTCCTCCGAGTTGTGAATCAGACCGCTGGCAGCGGCGCGTCTGGGAGTCGGTCATCATGGTGATTCCCGGAGGCTCTGCTTTTACGCACGAAGACACGGGATGACAGAAAGCTGCAAACTAAACAGCGGACAGAAAGCAGCCTCTGCTGCAGCACACGCCCCCCTCCCCCCCGCGTGTGCGTGTGCGTGTGCGTGTGCGTGTCTTTCTTTTCCCACTCGTGTCAGAGCTCGGTCGCGAGTGAAGAAGACCAGAGACAGAGAGCGTCAGCGCTCTTTACGCGCGGACCCCGCGTCTCTTCTCTCCGTCTGTCTGGAACGTCCTTTCTGGGCAGGTAAATGATCTCATCCTCCAGCGGAGGTGGAGCCAAAGCGCGAAGCCTCACCTGCCAGTGACATTAGTATTCAGCGTCATCTGGCTGCGCTATGATTTAGGCCACGGATTCAGTCCATTTGTTTTTAACTATTAATTATTACCTTTTATAATCCGCACAGTGATACTGCCGATATGTGAAATCAACACATTCACAAATGAAGTTAGTGGCCCTTAAATGAAGGGTCGCTTTAAATCAATCACAGATCATTCCTCAGCAGTGGCCCAAGCCCCCCCCATTCACATTGAAGTCAATCACAAAGTCCATCAGCCCCGTCCCTGCAGGACAGAGGGGGGGGGGGGGGGGGGGGGGGGGTTGATCAGTGGAAGCTGGAGCCACACCAGACAGACAGCATATCCCAAAAATAACCTCCAAAGGTTTTCATCAGTGCCTTAATTCCTGACAAATGAGTGACTTTCTTAAACGGATCTGGATTAAGAGGTAAAATGCAGATTTTATTTCCCACCACTTTTGTACATTAAACATAAAACTACCGGAAGCTTTTAATGAAGGGGCCAATGCAGGAATCCCTTCCGCTTTTTTGACGCACGAAAACTTTGTAATAAAGTTGTCGATCTTTTTTTTAGATAATGATAATGAGGTGGGTCTACATGGGTGGACACCTTGAGGGACTGTAGGCCTGTAGGGTGGAGGTATGCACTCTGCTCACTGACATGATGGTCTGCGTTCTTCAATCTTATTATTTGGCTTTGGATTGACAGAATGGGTTCTAATCGCTCTGTCAAAGGACAACCACAGGAGCCTCGGCACACTAAAGAAAACAAATTAAAATGGTTCAGGTGTAGTTTATTGTTTACCAACATTAAGATTCATTCAAGGGAATCAGCTCACTTAAAATAACACACACACACACACACGCAGCCTGCAGTGGGAGAGTGGAATCTACAGAGCCAAAACTTCCACTTCCATAAACCGGAACGACTCGGTGATCTGCTCTGTTGCCTTTTTGTTTAATGGGACAGAACAAAAACGGAGTTCAGCACGATTTACTCTCCGTTATGTGGCAGAGTGCAGCTCACCACACCCTGAGTCCGCAACACATAGCTTGACAAAACCTTCAGTAGCAAACTGTGTGAAAATAATCTGACAGATGTGACAGATGTGTACATCCAAGTGTGCCCATCGTCCATGTGCTGATGTTCCATGTGTCTGTATGGATCTGCCCACTGACCCTCATGTGGATAGTGATGCCGCTCAGGAATTCTCCTTTAAGCCCGATGTTTCCAGACCCATCACAGGAAAACAAGGCTCAATTAAAGCACTCTTAATGAACTACTGTTTTGGCTGAAGCACTGAAGGCCTCGTTGGAAGAGCTCTGGGTTGTGGGAGGGGATTTACAGATGGATTTATCTTATAAAATGCTTAGAGACAATTAAAATAATAAATATTGTACATATTCTTTCAGAGTTAGAGCAATAATTTAACATAAATTAACATTATTCACTTAGAGTGTGTTTTGTATGTTATTTACTTTATCTGTGTTCAGATGGGGGGTTCTTTTATCCATGTATAACTAACACTAAAAAATACTTGTGGTTCATGCCAGGAGAATCTAATAACTGTTCCTTTGAGGTGGAAAAAATTGGCAGCCTTGTCTTTAAAATATTCTTTTTGCCAGGCAGCAAAGCACATCCACACTGCGGCTTCAGAACCAGCATTTGGCTTCAGAACCAACATTTGGCTTCAGCGCTTTTCATTTAACTATATGAGAAATCATATCCTGTATGACTCTGGTCCTTTGTTACGGCCACATCAATATAACAATGCTGCTCTAAATGCTATCACTGTAGCCCTCCATTTGTACAAAATGATTAAGACAGCAATCAGGAAGAACTACAGTATAAAACAAAGTTGGATGCAGCAAGTTCAGGCGTGTTGGGGTTGTGTAAAAGCATTTTGAGAAATGTGGATAATAACTAATGGAATTAAGTGGAGACTTGTAATAAGATGTTAGCAGTTAATGAAATCAAGAAAAAAACGGAGTTCATATGAAGAAGCTCAGCTCAGAAAACAAACCAAACTGATTCACACCCGTTTCTCCACATTTGTCATCTTCAAGTGGAACAGCAGTAAGAAATGCATTGATCTCTGCTGCAGAGGAGGAATGACTTTGGACAGGTGTGTGTGTGCGTGCGCACACACCGAAGGGTTTCACACGCCATCTGTCTCCAGTTACTCCTGCAGGTTGATCCCTCTACACGCCTGATTATACAGGGGTTAACAGACTTTGGGGGGGGGGGGGGTTGAGAAAGGCTGAGAAACCAGTGAAGCTTCAGGGATGTTCCTGTCTGACTTCACACAACCCAGAAGATCCTTCATCTCGCACAGACACACGCCAATAGATAAAGAAGAGATGAACTTTGACACGTAGTTCAGCGATGGACTTATGTCATAGCAACTCGCACCCATTTAACAGAAAAGATCCGATGCCTGATTAAATCCTGACATTCTTGTAGACAGATTTTGTTGCAAAAAATATAGTCCTACGAACCAAGAGTGAGTGTTAATCCAGAATATTTTAATACTAAGTACAATACAGAAACTCAGTGATAAACAAAGAAAAGTCATCTTATATCAGGCAGGAGAAAGTGAAGCAATGCATAAAATAAGATTTAAGACACGGGGATGTCTTTCTAGTCTCCACAAAGGAGACGGAGGACATTTTCAGCTGATGACAGTAATGGTGAGGAGGGGGTCATTCAGAAGGCTTTAAAGTGCAGCGCAGGGCCTGCAGGGACCACAATGCACTGTGAGTTGATAAGTCCCAATGACTTTCTTCAAGTAAGTATCCAGTCGCTGAAGAATCAGTGTTTCTAATTTTTTTAATCAACATTCAATCAAGCTGCTTTTGTCATAATCATTACTTAGAATGTTCTGGGAAAAACTATCCTTCAGTTCACAAAGATTTTAATAACTAATAGTGAAAATCCACTGAGTGAGGATGCGTTAGGGTTCCTGTGATGGACTCTCGGAGGTGCTGAGGCAAGCTATGTCCACGATTGTGTGTCTCTAAGGGTGAACCTCCGCTCCTCTTCACTTGGTCTCAGAGAGCTTTGCAAGGCTGACTTGGCGGAAGGCTGCTCGGTCTCTCATCTCCAGCACACAGTCCCTCACCATCTCTGCAAACATGGAGGGCCACAACCTGTGGAGAGCCTCACCCTTCAGATTGGTGTCTGATGCCCTTTGGACCAGCTCCTGGAGGTACTGCTCCATCATGGCGGCTTGCTCTGAGGACTCCACAGTGCCCTCCTGTGAGGAAAGGACAAGCATTTAATTCATGTTGTCATAAATGCATGATGGTGGGGCACAGTGGGAAGGAAATCACCGGAGATGAACGCTTTGATTGTCAATCAGTCTCATGAGTTTGAAGTGTTTATGATCACAGCAGCAGAACATACAGTCGTTTGGAGTCTGGCATGTGTTTAGATAGAAACATGGGAGTGATGAACAATCTTCTTGCACTCTTTCACTAAAGCCCACAGCTGGAGAATGAGGCATATTGTGTGTCTGCAGCGCAGTTTGCTCCATTTATCACGGTAAAAATGTTCAACATGGTTGATTGCTGAGTCAGTAATGTTTTTGTGCAACAGTAGCAGCCCAGAAAATATACAGTACCTGAAATATGAGACAATATCTGTTTCAAAATGACACTAGTAAATTTGACAATATTATAAGTTGTCTTAAAAAGACGAGTACAGTAACAACATTCTGGATCCGATCCAGATGAAATTCGGTAGTGAGATAGAGGTCCCCACCCTACATGACTGTCAAATTCCATAAAGATCAGTCATTAATCAACCGAACAAGGAACAAATTTGAAGCTCCATTGACTACAATGTTACCAAAACTTTCAAACGGATCCATAATCCAGGATCGTTTCACCAAAATGTAATCACCTGATCCTGGTAACATTCCCAACATCTCCTGAAAATGTAATGAAGATCCGTCCAGAACCTTTTGAGTCATCTTGCTAACAGACGGAGGGACAGAAAAACTAACGCCGGTGATTACATAACCTCGGCGGAGGTAATAAATGACCTCAGGGCTCTCGGCGCTGCCTCTGCTGGGGTAGTTGAACAGAGCTCTGCTCAAGCCTTCTCCCAAGAGTTTCCCGTTGTCTCTGAGCTCTTCTGGACTCAACCCAGCCCGCCGGCCACGCCCATCCAACAAGAATTGCAGCTGGCGTTTTCTTCAGGGCGAAGAGAGACAAGAGTGAATTAGACAGTGAGTGAAGAGACACACACACCTGGAGAAACACGGTAAGGAAACAAAAGCGTGTTCTTTTGTCCATCAGAAACAAGCTCTCACTTCAGGACGGCTAAATTGATCTGCGAAGAAATAATCCAGCTTGTCCAATAAACCAGGAATGTCCAAAAATTACCTGCTCAAACTAAAGTTAATGGAAAGTCACGTGAACTTTCTTAACCTAAACAGCATATGTGGAGCTTCACGGTCAAATTTGTACGTGTTTGACCGTACAAGTTCCTCTCTTGATGTTTCATCGTTGGTTGAATACCAAAGCAATACAGAGTTCTAATTTAGCTGTGCTCATGTGGCCGTTTGAGCTTGTGTGCTCACTTCAGACATCTTTTCAAATCAAACTGGGATCTCAGAGATTTTGGGGACTTGGATTAAGCCGTATAATTTCAGCAGAGTAATTTTATATTTGGTTTCTCTCTTCTTTTGTTATGAATTGTCGTACCTGCTGTCTTCATTTTTTATAGAGACTGCTGCAACTACCTTTTCTTGTAAACTAAGAAATTAAACTTGACTTTGAGCGAATAGAAAATCAGCAAACTTTTAATTACGGGGTCACTGGTCTCTGAAGAAAACCATCAGTGCTGCCAGCAGTCAGTGTCAGTGCAAACGGAAATGTAAGTGTTGTCATTTTACTCTAATCATTCAGCAGCAGGATGCGCACACTCACAAAAACAAGACTTTAAAAGTGATGCAAACTACTTCGAACATTCCTCTCTGCCGAATCTAATATGAAGCACTAAGCACTGACAAGTTCTACAAGTCCAAGCCTCGGGATACTGAAAAGGTGTTACCAGAGGCTGGAGGCAAACATTCCATATAGGGTAAAATAGTTTGTAACAAGCATGTGACCATGTGAACGTGTGATTGATTGCGTGTGTGCGTGCAGGCGCGTGTGTGTGTCAACCATATGCCATGCATATATAACCGAGCGTAGAATAGCAAACATGCAGGGGGCAACATATCAGCAGTGAAACCGCCACTCCTATACGCTGCCCTGCGTGCTCCAGCCATCTTTGGCTGCAAGTATATCTGTCAATAGCTGACTGGACCTTGACCCAAATGAACATGAACCAAACTGGGCATCTGGAACACGTAGAGGCATTCATTAAGTCGAACCATGTGGAGGCGATTTAAAGGGGCTCTAAGCAGGACTTTCAGGAAGGAGGAGACGGAGTGGATGGAGGAGACATGCAAAGACACGAAGGAGCGAGAGGCTGAGCATCAGCAGTGGGAGAGAACGTCACGAAAACATGTCGAATCGTAATGGTTTTTACATCGTGTGCTGTTTTTTATATACCGGTATATATATTTATGTATACAGACAGAGAGAGAGAGAGAGAGGTAGTTTTATTTCACCCATGCTTCATTTGAAGTGTCTTTTCTAAAAGGAAATGATGGAAATAAATACTTGTCTTGCAAAAAACCTTTGAATTCATCAGGTGGAATATTTCTGTTTCATGAGAAAAAGAGGTGCAATAAATAAGGTGCGTAGTACATGAATGTTACCATCAGTATCATGATGCCATGAGAAAAAGGATGATTTGTGTATCTATAACAGATTTAATCGTTTAATAGCGCATAAACATCCCATGGGAAATGAACACTTATCAGGAGGTTGTAACACCACTTGGAACACTGGAGTTCATTTTGCAATGTGTGTTTGCACTGAAAGATAACATGATATTTTTATAAACACATGGCCAGTTACATTTATTTATGGGTCCAATGCAATATTTGTGCTTCATAAGAGACAAGGTGTTATTGAAAAAAGAGCTTTTAAGAGTTCAAAAGAGTTCTACAATAAAAGGGTTCGACCTTCAAGAGCTCAGGGTCAAAGAATTCTGTGAGGCTGAATGAAATCATGCTTTTCATGGATTAGACCTCAGCTCTGACATCATTTATTATAATAGAGGGGCAACGATTCTGCCTGCAGATAACAGTGATTCGGATTTAAATACTAATCCAAAATTATTCGACCTCAGACTGTAAATGTACAAACAGGGGCCGTCTGCAACCAAGAGCGTTTATTCCTGAAACTTCCAAACAGAATGCCTCTGTAATTTCCCTAATTATACTCATTAAATGAAAGTTGCTTTAAGCTACATGTTTAGCATTTTCCTGAGCCAGTCAGATGATTCGATTTGGCAATGTTCCAGTAGTTGGGAGAGTTAATACACAGAGCCATAGAAACTATTTCTGTGCGTGACAAAGTCAAAATATTTTTGCCTTGGGAGGATTTTTTTTTTTTTTGTTAACCAAGAGTGACATACTTCAAGGGCTTTTGGCTCAGGAGAGAGAAGAATGTTTGCGTGTTTGTGCCAAGTACCCACCCTTAACCTGAGACAGCGTCTAATTCCCCTGGCTCCTCGGTGCCAGGCTCCGTCTCGTTGCTTTGCACACATTTCAGGACGCATAAGCATAAATGTTTACACTGGTGCACGTGCACATGCACAAACACGTGCAGTAGCTCGCAAGCTGTAAGTCTTGTGCATTTGAGACGCCACACATCCTTGGCATATCAAAAGGAACAACTCGCGTTATCCAGGACAGAGCCCGTGCTTATTAAACTGGAGTTACTGTTGTATCGTGGGTTAGTGTCTGAGATCCAGTTCTTACCTGGACTCCTCTAACAGCAGGAGGAGCCGACAACGTGGCGTTTCAGTGGCTGCTATATGACCTAGTGTCCCAAACACACGCTCGGCAGCAATCACATCATTCATGGTCACCTGAGGTTGGCACACAAAGGAGAAACACAGCTAAAGTGTGATTGTCTGCCACCGTGCTGCCCGAAATCACAGCTCCTAAATAGTCAAGCTTTGCAAAAACCATCAACTTGGAAATCTGTCAAGTAGGTTTCCCATAAATCTACAAACTAACTAATGAAACAAAATGAATGAAAACCTAACCAGCTCAGCAGAAGAAGTCATTCACAGAATTCCCTATACTCACACATGAAATGGATCTTGCACCTTCGGCAGGAGATGTGACATTTACACAGAAGGAGGGCTACATTAGAAACTCAGCTGGTCCTCACCTCCTGACCATTTATCCTCTGCAGATTGAAGTGGTGGAGGCGATAGATGACAAATGAGCGCCAAAGAGCCAGACTGACCACCGGATTGCCCTCTGGATGAATGGTCAGCTGGTCAAGGCGTCTCACCTGAGCCAGCGCCGCCAGCTGGGGCAGACGGCTGATGTTGGATTCTAAGAAGATCAGGTGCTGAGGAAAGAGTACCAAAGTGGTGGAACTTTATGATTGCCAAATTATTCACTAATTAATTAATTTCCCTAGGAGGAATGTATTAAAAGCATAGATTTATTTCTGGATTAGGACTACACAGTGATTATGGCTCATTGTATGAAGGTAGAAGCGGATGCAAAGGAAGAGTATTGAGAGGCCACATATCCACTAACTAGGGTCTCAAAAGAACTCTCATCATCATCGCATCACGTCACAAATTTGTCAGCATTGAAAAAATAGAAAAAGGTAAATTCAAATGTATTTTTGTTTCCAATGATACATATTGTGTTAACATCCCTCCCATGACTCATCATGGTATCTGGTTCGTTCTCTCACCGATAGATTGGGGAACTTGACCCTTATTCGCGGCAGTGTTGGTACAATGGCGTCATAATTGATGTAGCGGAAGGCTATCACACAAACAGCAGCAGCAGTCTGAACTCCCCAGCCCCTCTCCAGGGCCTCCAGGGCACCGAGTCCAAACAGACGCAGGGTGTCTCCGTCCAGCTCTGCCAGGTGACTGTCAGAGAGGGACAAGCTCTGAACACTGCTGCTCCCTGTCTCCACAAGTCTGAAATATACAAACACAAGAACACAAAACAGTTGCTAATCACTTCTGATTTTGCTGAGGTAACCTCAGTACAGAACACACAATGTCTGGTCTTCTGGCTCCCAAACATTTTCACTTGAAGGACCCTTCAACTTACATAAATTAGACTGAAGACCCCATTTTGGTTCCAGGTCCCCCATCTGATTTGAATATTGATTTTACTACAGAAAGTGAATGAAACCCATTACCCCAATATTGAGTCATTGTGTTGGAATTAGTGAAGATAAATGACCCTTGGTTTTGTTGGGAACATTTTTTGTTTGTTCACAAGAACATAATGAGAATATTAATAAAGGAGGCACCAGGCAATTTCTATTTCATCATCATTTAATTTGTAGATTATGTTCTCAATTTATCCTGCTCATTTAAGATTTTCATTGTCCCAACCGCTTAATCTGTTATCGGGTCGCGGGCCAAGCTGGAGCCAATCCCAGCAGTCAATGGGCGAGAGGCAGGGGACACCCTGGACAAGCCGCCAGTTCATCGCAGGGCAACACAGAGACAGACAATCAGCCACACTCACACTCACACCTACGGACGAACCTGCAACCATTTTGCTGTGAGGCAACAGTGCTTACCACTGCGCCACCGAGCCGCCTCGTCATTTAAGATTTTGAAATGTCAAATTATTTCCCCCCTCAACAACAATCCAAAAATCAAAGATATTTAATTTACTATCACAAAAACACAAATAGCAGCAGATCATCCTGACCTCTGAGATGAAAGCGACTTGAGTACTTTGGTTTCAAGGAATAGTTTTGAGAAGGGCATTGACAGACGGGAAAATGACTAACACCGCGGCCGGATTCCAGTAATGGGTGCAAATCCCAAAGCAGCTATTATTTATTACATAACCATTAAAATATGGGTGTGCACTTCCAAATAATGAAATGTGGATTCAAAGAGAATGAGCATTGAACGACAGCTGGTAACAAGCGACATGCACGGCAACGGACGCCGCGGTGCCAGACGCTGGAGGGCTGTGTAATTCTGAGGATGCGCCACACCTAAGAGATATCTGATAGGCAGAGGTGGTGAAATCAGGACGAGTTACAGAGCGATGGAAGAATGGGAGCAAAACATGTTTTTGTGTAAAGAGAGTGACTTCTGTGCATCTGGAAGTGTGCCTCTGCACTGTGTCACATAATGTTCCCTCTGAACCGCTGATGAAAAGCTGACAGGTGGCCTGAATCCTCATCTGGCGTGAACCCAGCAGCTACGAACAGAGGTGAACACGACACAGAACAAGGAATGCATTACAAATACCTGGATCCTGCTCTGGTCTACGAGGACCTGAATGTAATACCATCAGAGCGATGCTTCTCAAATCATACAAAACGAATCTGACGTCTCTCAACAACCGACAAAGACGTGGCTAGGAGGTCACGCAGTGTGACGTCATCATTCTATGAGCATTTCAACATTTCACTGTGTCAAAAATGGAAAACAATGGTTTTAGTGGCTGTTGCTGGTGTGGTGGAGACGATAGGCCCACTGTGGCGTGGGTTTCTGTAGTGTGGGGTAGTTTTAGATTTCAGGTTAAAGTCAAGGAACAACATCTGAAGAAAAATCAAACACCACCTGTTCTGGTTCCAGCACAGCTCTCGTGTTGAGATGAATGGATGCATGGAAGTGCAAAGGCCTTCCCCATCTCCCCACATGATGACAAACTCTATATTGAGTGTCTGAGTAATAACTGCCCCACCGCTGTGCACCCCTACTTCGACTATTTGTCAAAACAAATGAATTAAAATCAGTGTAATTCACACTAGAATGAACCTGATACTGCCTCACAGCCGCGCGTTGGTCGGGAAACAGACTTTTTCCCATGACTTTCTGTGCAAACACATTTACACATCCAGCATTCACTTGGACCTCATTCTAATGTGTAACAATATGTGCATGTGTTGTTGTTTTTATTAACTGAGTAATAATCTTTGGGGCACACAAACTTTCACAAATATTATTTAGAAATATTAGTAGAAAAACACTGTTTCACATTATTTTGCATTCCTTTCTTATTTTTTCTAGCCAAACTCTGACATCTTTGAAGGTGTGATCTAAAGATTCAAGCAATAAGCAGTGATAATAAAAAATGGAACGGAAAGTTTATGTGTTCGTAAGTTTTCATCCAGCTTTTCGGAGAATTTTTATAAATTGAAATGAACACAATTTCTCTATTAGCAACTGAAGTTGTGGTTTTCTCACGTTGTGTAGTCCACAGCAGACTTGGAATTAAAATTTGTTCCTAAAAAACAAAACCAAAAAAACACACAAGCACACATGGATCAAATGGTTGCCCTGCTCCAGGTTGCCACTGAGCACATCCAGATGTGATGATGTGCCAGGTTCAGGTCCTGACCTCAATGGAAGACAAATAATCTGTTGATCTTCTGGAGTAACAGGATTATGGATGTCTCTTCAGGGTGCAAAAGAATAAAGCTCCTCCTGCTGTGTTACCATTTTCTAGGAATCCACACCCCCAACGACCTAATAAGTGATGTCATACACAAGTGAGGAAAGTCTGTTGATTCAGAGGCCTTAAAAACAGAGCCAGAATGATCCATCAACTTCATGTAACGTTCAGCCCATAGATTAAAGAAAACTTTGAGCCATCAGCCTAAAACGTACTTTCAAGCATCGGAGGCTCAACACAACAAAGATACACACGTGATGCAGAGACAGACACTTTTAAACCATGCTACTTGTGTAGGTTATGTATGTTGGATTGATGAACTGATAATAAGTCTTGTCAAGGGAAGTTATCATCATTGCAAGACTGTGCTTTGGGCCTATTTTCAGATTCTAATGCAGGAAGGAAAAGCTGTCTTTCAAATATGTAATAACCGTCTGACACAGCCCCAACTTTCCCTTGAACCTCCCTCTCATAACTCATTCAGAAATGGATGTGTGAAATGGACAGCATATCAGTCTTCTGCTCACATTAGACTGAGCAGACTGCTAATTTAGAGCATTTTAAACATCACATCGTCACATGTGCAGTGACTGTTTTCAGACATCTCCGACATGCATAGACTGATTTTAGCAGAGAGCTCAGAGGAAGCCAAGCCCGAGACAGCCTGAGAGTAAGTAGCAGGGTCCCTTTTGTTTCAGTAAGTCTGGTTAGATGCAGCAGGTGTTCAGATCAGATCTGCAACTGGGGTGCTCTCTCCATATATTACCAGCTTTATTTGGAGCAACCTGTGCACAGTTCAAGTTGTATTTACAGTGTCTTTGTCATCTACAAGAAAATGGATAGATGGATGGAGTCGGTGTCTATTTGAAACGTTACGACGCCACACAGTAAATGGGAGAGTGTGTGTGCATGCACATGCATTTGTATCTTACTTGGGCTCCCGTGGGCTGTTTGGGCGGCTGTTGGTGCGGAGTCTGCTCTCCGTTCCTCCTGATGGTCGCTCTGGCCCTGAACCTGGGCTTATCCGTCTGATTAAAATGCAAATGTAAAAAACTCACCAGAAGCTCAGAAACAATCTCAGGTTGCCCTGCTAGTATGTTAATATTTGCTCATTATCACTGAATACAAGGTTGATAGACATACGAGTATATTATTTTTGTATATTGTTATTTTGTAAGGACTGTATAAAACAATTCATCCTGACAGAGAGAGCCAACACCCGTTGAGATCATTCACTGAAAACCACAAACTTCTGCCCAGTGGCACCGTGGAAAATTAAAAATAAAGCGTCAGCTTATGTGTTTATCATTAATTCACCAATCAGGAGCATTAGTCGTGTCATGGTTCTTTAAATGACATTTATAATCATTTCCCTTTTAATCATTCTCAATATATCCATGTATAATCTTAAAGTGTGTGACAATCTTATATCTGATATATGTTGACTAGACTGAAATAGTAATCGCGCTTGTATTGTGTGAAAGAGCTATCTGCTCAAGGTTGGAGTCTTCATGTCTGTGTGATTTACGCATGTTCACATTCTTATCTGCTAATAAAACCAGCTGGGAGAGAACTGTTTCTCTGAGAATCGAGGGCGCAGCGAGAGAGAAGCTTCCATTCTCCCTTGCATGAAATAAATAACACTAGTCTCGTTTCTTGCCGCAAGTCAAGTAAATGTTATTGGTGCTGAATCTTTGGTGGCTCTGAATTGCTCTCTTTTACAGTGTCACGAACCTGACACAAAGTCTGCAGAATTCACCATCTCAGGCACCTGTTATAGACCGTGTTTCTATAATTGGTCTAGTGTATTTAAACTATCCAGGACTAAACCATACCAAGAAAAACCACTCAGCAAAAAACATAACTCACTCTGGATAAAACAGGTCACAGATATCTGTGGCATTTTATCACAAAGTGATTCTTTTTTTTGCAGAAATGTACCGGTAATGTAATTGTACCTGGGTTCATCTGGGGAAGGCTCCTGTGCCAGACCATTGGTCTGCGGGGGGCTGTGGGCGGGACTGTTCTCTGGACTAACATCCTCTTTAGCACCATTTGTTGGTGGCGGCTCCAGACAGGCCCGGACACCTTCCCACTGCTGAGCTGCATTACGGATGGCGAGGCGCCTCTTCTCCTGGATGAACGCAATGCGCGTGCACACACACACACACACACACACACACTGCTTATTAGCTTTGCTGGCAGATGTTACACTTTAAAGTTAGATCTCAAACTGTATATGTGTTGGTCCAAATGATTTGCTTCTGTTACTGGTTCATTTTGATTTACTCTTCACTCATAGCAAAAGTAATATAATCCCTACCCTGCAAGGGAAAGGATTTTACTCTTTTATCTATTTATGTTTTTCTGGCCTAGCTGTTTCAATTTCTCTACCCTGCAGCGAACAGGATTATTGATCTTTCAAGGTGTAGTTTCGTCATCCCTACCCTCCAAATGAAAATATTTCTATTTTTCCAATGGGCTTTTATTTGCTGGTCTGGTTGTAGTTCTGATATACCTAGTTTTGAATGTGCCACTCCCTGACCGAGGAGTGAGTCAGTCCTAATTCATAGTGAAACAAACACTTGGCTGGATCATTCAATGTACAGTAATATTTCTACACACTAAGGATTAACAGGAGCAAGGTTACTGAGAGGCAATGTCTGAGCAAGAGCAACTACACACACACACAAACACACACACATACATACTGATAGAGATATATTTAAAGTGTTGAAAGTCCAAAAACTGTATTTAATAGTGCAGTTGATGCATAAAACACTGTTACATTAGAGATGACCTATCGTCACTTTTACATTTCAGCAATATGCAGTTCCATCCCGTACTCTGAAACTTTGAGTCGTTTTATCTTCATTCTGTCATGAGTAACTAACAATACGACTCCAAGTATCTGGAAATGGCTCCAGTACATTGAAGAGACACTTAAAAAGTTCATTTATTCTTTGAGATATGGACCATTTGCTATATAATTTAAGTCTGAATCCAGCAGACCAAATAAAGCAGGATGGAATCAGATTCGTGGTACCTTATGAATAGTCTGCTTGTGACTGTCCCTCTTCTTTTCTTCCTCTTTTCGAGCCTGTACACCAGCCATGCGCCGATCCTCGTCCTGAAAAGGATAGCGCGTGCAATCAGAGTGTCGCTCCATTCATGAGTTCTGAATTATTCAAGAGAGAGGGGAACCACAAAAGACGACATCAGGAAGCAAAATGTTTATGCAAGAATGGACCAATGTGGAGGATGGGAGGGATCGTCACACCAGCCAGCTGCGTCACAGGACTATCTGCCTGATTTTCAGTTTCAGATCAGCTGAGCCCAGTTGTTGGGAAAGCCAAAATCCCAGAATGCATTGCTGCCATACACAATCTGAGTGTGCCAGTTGAGAGCTGGGGGGGATATTCAGCCGTCTGTGAAAAAGCTAGCAGACGCAGCGCCTGTCTGATCAATAGATGCGAAGTGCCAGCCTCATAGCAATCAAGGCACTTATCTCAGCTCCAGGCGAGGCACGTTAAGATAGCAAACTTGTGTGTCACTATTTTAAAGGCATTTAACAAAAATAAATTCTCCTGTTGCATTAAAAGTAAATTGAGTGCAGTGGAAGTGAAAATACATTACATATTGCTTCTCTCAGAGAAAATATTTACTTATGATTCTTTGTACCATGAGATTTTGTTTTGTAAATAGTGGAATTACATATTTGAATTATCATTTTAATAATCATTAAAAACAATAATGACTATAGGGTAGCAATTAATATATGTATAAAAAAACATTTCCAATCTACTACATATGTCTTGTTTGATCTTCCCATTTTTTAGGTTTATAAATAATCCACTACTGGATCATACAGTATCAGAATCAGAAAGCTTTATTGTCATTAGGGATCAGTATAATCCTGATAAAACACAACAGCAATTTAGCCTCAAGAAAACAGTACGAGTATGTATCTATAGTTTCTGTATTATACTTATTAAACTTGTACTATCAAGTTTGCTACCAGCAATATCATGACACCATTTGAGAAGACGAAAATTGCAGTTCCAGGCTGACGTTTGCTGTCAAATCAAAAGTTTGCGTCGCTAACTAGTCAACAAGGATGAGGAAATAAACCCCCTCCCAGATTTCAAGACTGACAATTGCAAAATTTGGAGGCTTTTAATTTGCCCTGAGTATTGTGAAACTTGGGAAACATTTAAAAACCGCATGAGGATTAAAATTCAAGCAATATAATTACTATTGTTGTCTTCTGATGGTATGCTGCATTGTTTTGTTTTGTTTTCTAGTTGTTGTTTTTTTCAAACTCCCCACAGAATGTTCTGAGGGAAAGGTGTGTGGTACTTACAGATTCCTTAAAAGTACAAGCTCAGACCTGGGTGCTTTCTACTCGACAGCCACTCAAATGTATGTTGATATTTCATTGTGATTCTTTGCTTTCTTGCTGTGAAAATACAATGACTTCATGTCTATAGTTGAGAATAAACATTGCTTCATTAAGTCAGATGAGTGATATGTACTGTAAATACTTAGCGCTCTGGTTTATTCACTTTGCCTCATTGTGTACAAACGCAAGGACAGCGAATCCTGCACTGATGCCAGAACAAAGACAAAGCCTTGTCATAATGAATACAGTCCTGGAGACGCTGGCAGTGACTGATACCCGCTTTTTTCCAGATATGGAGCCATAAGATTTATCATCAGTCAAATTCATGTTGAGACAGCATCGCTCTCAAGAATCTACATGCACAGTGCAAAACAAAGGTCAAGACAGTGACAGTGAAAAGTCTGGCAGTGGTTTTGGCAATCAACTGAAGATGATTATCTAAAAATTTGACCAACAATACAGGCTTTTAAAAATTCCAAGGACACATAATAATTATTATTAAGGGCTACACTGCTTTAAATGTATGCATGGTGACATTCTACTCTGCTCATGTGATTTTCAGTACATTTGCACAGATAAGAATGAATATATGAATGGGCAATAAACTACATGTTAACTGTTGCAGCTACATTCAACAGAATGAGGTCAGGGGCCGGTGTTTCCTCTTGTTAACAACCCAGACACCTAGAAATGGACAAACAGTTCAGACTCACCGTGATGCGCTTCATGTCCAGCTGTCTCAGATGAAGCACACAGCGCAGGACGGCCTGCTTGTACCATGTCTCCAGGGCTACAGGATTCCCATCCAGGGTGAGCTCAGAAAGGGAGCGTGACCGTCCAAGGCAGGCTATCTGATCAAAACTAGACACAATGACAAGTATTTGGAACGAGATCCGACGTTAACGCTACAAAAACGCAGACATGTTTCTGAAAATAAAACAATGAACCCTGACACAGAAATGCAAGCCAAACAGGACAAAGTCCTGTATGTTTGAGGCCATGATTAAAAACTGGATTGATGGAATGCACCTGTGCTAAAAGAAGAATAACTGGTTATTTAGTGAGCATATTGGCAGCCTGACATTACTCAAGCTGCAATGAAGAGGGGGAAATCCCCAGCATTGCCGCCCTTATCACCCCGTGGGAAAGGAAGGCACAGTCACACCATGTAAGGTGGTACAGAGTGTTAAGAAGCTAATCTGAAATAATAACCACGATCAATTATTTGTTGTGAACGGTTTATGGTCCTGATCGCTGATAGATCTGTATGTAGGTCTGTTCCTTGAATAATCTTTTGGCAAACTGTTAAAGCAAAGTGCAAATGTTCAAAAGTCAAATTCAATTTGAGGTAGTCTCTGAAGAGAGCTATTAAATACGGAGTAATAAATCAGAGGTTAACTTTCTTACATGTCAAAAATTACAAAGGGCACAGCCGGACCTCTCGCCTACACAACATACATTAACCTGGGATTAGTAATAATCTGCTTGGTTTGCTATTAATTCTAATAAATCCATATACTTTGTGCCATTTCACACAATTGCTGATTTGATTTCACTGCGTCGGGCATAGTTATTGGATTCATATTCACTGTAGTCACAGGTTTATGCTGTTACTACAACTATGATGAAGT
Organism: Brachionichthys hirsutus; assembly: GCF_040956055.1. Taxonomy (NCBI): domain Eukaryota; kingdom Metazoa; phylum Chordata; class Actinopteri; order Lophiiformes; family Brachionichthyidae; genus Brachionichthys; species Brachionichthys hirsutus. The sequence continues at coordinate 49,140 of NW_027180319.1, read as the reverse complement.
AAAAATGCACCAGTGCTTGGGTGTTGTTAAAGCTCCAACACGTGGTAAGTGGCACCATTGAAAAAAAATAGTCTGCTGTGTGTGCAGTGTTTTTCAAAATCATCTACCAGTAAAATTCCCACTTCTCAGTCTTTACTGGCTTAATATTAATTCTGTTTTGCATTGCTTTATAAAGTGTCTCACTTTAATTGGGCACGCTAAATAATAAAAAAAAACAGTATTTCGATGAATTAAATAAAAACAGCTAAGTTTAATGGGGAACCTTTTCACTCCACCTTTTCCTGTGCAAACGCCACTGCCTCACATAGATGAGTCTGTTTTGTTCTTCTACCTAGCAACAGAGCACAACTGTTCTCCTATCAGTTTAGAACAGTTTGGAATAATATGCACACCTGGGTTCCACTCTGGCAGGAGACCTTTTAATTTAATGTCATTCACAAAAACTCCCAAGGGAAACAATATGAATATGATGTAGAAAAAAAACACATATTATGGAAAGCTGAATGACCATATTGTACATAGAATAAAATGCCATTCTGCAAAGAGCCATGCGAGGAAAAACAATACAAACAGAATTTTCCTTAATGAGATTTAGGGCCATGTCTTTAACGTGATTCTCTCGGGGATCACATGACACGTCAGGTCAGATCAATCACAGCACAAGGTGACTGCAGGAAAGGAGACTAATGTACACCGATCCACCTCGATTCCTGCACACATTCCCCTTTTCCAGGAAATTACAAAATAATTTTAAAGTAGCCTTATTCACTGGGAAGGCTGCTAACAAGTTAGCTGTTTGACCTGGGCATAAAAAGAGCAAAAAAAAAAAAGACAGAAGATATTGGAAAAAGTGTTAACAGCAGGTTGTCATTTACTCGAAACACACCTGTCATTCATCATAAACACCTTTACCTAGCAATTCAGCTCTTAGATATACTCAACCTTTAAATCTGCCATTGATTTTCTCTCTACCTACTGTTGGCCTGCTTTTCTGTTGTCTGAACGACTTTAAAGTACTAATACTAAGAGCAGACCAGCTGCAAACAATAACACATCTAGGTTGTTGCGTAGGTTACAGAAACTGCCTACCACAGCAAACCTGTGTGTGGCTGTTAGTGTGTATACACTCCCTGCAGCTTGGTCAAGCAGTCCTGCCAAAAGACAAGGGAGGAGACTCATAACTGTCCGGCCAGAATCCCTGTGGGAAGGAGGGAGTTAAACGATACAGGCTCTTACCTGCTGATGTTGTTGCAGCTGAGAAAGAGGCGCTGCAAGCAGGGCAGGCGATCCACCTCGGTCTAGAAAGCAAAAGAGGGAGAGGGAGGAGAGAGTGATGGAGGGACGTGAAGAGGAGAAGGTGCTCGGGAAGAGGGCACTGCATCGTCACTGCCGTCAGAGCTCAGTATCCCTCTCCATTCCCTCAGTCACCTTGCAGCTCTCAGCTTCCCCATCCACCCTGCGCATGATGCACACACATAGATGCACGCGCACATGCACGCACACACAAACATAGCATGCTGTCTTGTCTGCACATGGAGAGGAGGGGCAGGCGAGAGAGAGAGAGAGAGAGAGAAAGAGCATGAGGAGGAAAGGGGGAGGGGAGCGAGAGAGCAGAGTGGACTGCGCTAATGCAGGCATCCCCTGCTGTAAGAGGCAAACTCAGTACACTGGAATACACAGAGTCACTATCACAGAAACACACACACACACACACACAGCGAGACAGTCTAGCTCATGACACAACGCTAACCAGGATAATATGCATGCTACATGCGTCATCATACCAGCTAACCATCAGAATCAGGGAGGGGTGTGGTGAGGAGTAGCATCTGGTCACCACGCAAGCCGGAGAAGATTCCCACAGGCAAAGGGCATGCCATAACCAGGACAACGTAAGCTAAACAGATGGGATAAATCCATGCTCTGCGGTGCCAAGATCGGTGCCGTGGTGATTTGTACGTGTGTGCATGGCTGGCTGGTGCTGAACCAGTTGTGAGAACAGAGGGCATTCCCAGCTGCAGTGTGAATGAGCTGCATCAGCGTCTGCCTATATCAGCCACCTCTAGAACTGTCAGCATCCTCCAATCAAATGTGAGATCAGCCTGGCATTGTGGCAGCTTTAAAGCCTCTACAGAGAAATTATCTCACCTTTTAGAACATTTCTACAACCTTTTTAATCATTCCATTGACTAAATGTTCATCAGCAGCGATGCTAGAATGCACTTTCATTGGTTTGTACCATTTCCTGTGTGGTTGTTGTGTTAAAGTATTGGAATTAATATAATGACACCTTTAGCTCACGATACAGAATGGTCTTACTTTCCATATCTTTCCATGTATGAGGTTGTATTTATTATCCTTATCTTGTCAGACTAGACATTTAACGCAACCATGCTCACCTCTGATGCATATGCAAATATCTAACAGGTCAATAATAACTACAATTATTTTTCAAAAATGGAAAAAACATAGCTGGGATATCTCTGAAGTATGTTTGGTGACCCATTTTATAATTTTTTTTAGACACTATTATTTTTCATTAAAGTGAAGGGACATCCCAGAGAGAGAGAGAGATGTGGCTACTCGTGTGAGTAAATATAACATTGAGAATCAAGTCAAATTCAGATGTTTAGATATGAAATATGCCACTAAAAATAGAGTAATTAATGTATTAAAATACCACCTACATCAAGACTCAGAGTCTTAGCTGTAATGTTTTACATGTCAGCAGGAGGTGTATGCTCTCTTTAGATAGGAAAAACAGCAAGTCATGCTACTGCTAGCTGAAGCTGACCCTCCACCACACTCCCTGCCCCCGCATTGATGCTGGTGATGCAGCAGCCGAGACTAAATATAGCAGCCACGTCTCAGACACAATGATGTCATCGCTGAGCTGATGTGCTGCATAACAATGGCCCACTAATATGGTCTCTTTCAGAAAAAGCTGTTTGATCCGAACCAATGAGCTGGCAGGATCTGATGTGGGGGTGGGTCCAGTTGTAATACTGTGAATGCTGGTATTTATGTGTCTGTGTAACTTCACCTCTTCATCACGACTCCACCCTCTTCTCACTGACAGCTTTCGTGTCTTAACTGTTCACACCCATTTTGAGCTCTGACAGGCATTTCTTTCCAAACACAGAGCTTCCACTCATCGCCACTGTTTCTAATGGGTGCATATTACACCCCATAAGAGCGTGATAGCTGCTCAAACACACAGGTACACGTGGAAGCTGAGAGCTTCTTTTAAATGTAAGCTGGTGTGGTTTGTGGCTGCTCTTTGTGAGTTGTGAGCTTAGCTGACACACTCGGGTATTGTGTACTACAATAGCAGACGCCGTGCATCATGTCGAGACTACGATCTGGTGTTAGGTAGGCTGCTCTGTGTTGATATTGCACAGTACGGAGATCACTCATCAATCAACAGTTTGGATTCTCAATTGCAAAAATAATTTTGCTTCATAAAAAGTTTTCCATGGTCTTTGCTCTACAGAAAAATTCACCCCAGAGCTGTTTAAATGGATTCAGGACACACACACACACACACACACACACACACGCACGCACACACACAATGAAAATGAGTAGACAATCCAGTTGGAAATTATCCTGCTAATCTATTAAGACAGTTTGCCTCTGAGTGCTGTTCTTTGCTTTGCCTGCTCATGCTGACTAGCCAGCTCCTAAACACGCCTCTACTAATCACTTTTTCTTCTGCTAAAATTGTTTTTATTGCAGCAGTTAGAACTGCCACAGGACTTCTTAAGGTGAAGACCCAACTGAGTACAATTGTTACTCACTGAATCACACCCATGTTTTAGAATACTGCGTTGTAAGCATCAGATCATTAAAATGTAATACAGTCAGGTAGGATAGGCTGTGGCAAAGCATCCACTTTAAAGAACATTGATGGTTCGATCCCACGAGATCAATATGTCAAAGTGTTCTTGAACAAATACTGAACCCCAAATTGCTCCCAGTGGCTATTCCGTTGATGCAGCAGAGGAGCACGATGAGCAGGTGATGAGCGTGGTTGTTCCTGCCAATATCGCATGAATATGTGTGTGCCTGAGTGAATGATGGTTTGTCTTGTAAAGCACTTTGAGTGATTGATTAGAGGAGAAGGGGCTATAAAATACATACCACAGAATTGAAAGAGTGGCAAAACAACAGCACTGAACAAGAAAATAATCAAATAGTTTAACAAAAAAAAAAAAAAAAAAACATGCTTAAATACGATTTGTGTTTGTGTCTTCCAAATGTGAGCCAACATTTTTCCAAAATAACAGTTGAAAGATAAAACATGCATATGAATGGATGACTCGGGATACCGTGTACTTTTTTTGTAACTTTTCATCTGCCTCGAATGAAAGGAAATACCTGGACACCTGGAGGATGGTTATGTACTCTGAGCACGATATAAGCACTTGGCAGGAAACGCCATTAATGACAGAGCGACCAAAGAATCTGCTGAGGGTAAGTATTTTTCCTAAACTGTGTATCAAAAAGCATCCCATAATTAGGACTGGATGTGGTTTCTTGAATTTGAGTGATTGGAAGAGTTATCGTCACACAATGTTGGATCTTTGCTTGCATTTTCTACCCTAAAAGGCAGGAAATCGCTCAGGGGATTTGCATCAAATGAAGGGACCTGTTTTGGCATGCACTGTTCCATTTATCAGACTAAAACTATAGAACCCAAAGGGAGTGGATACACGTGTTCAGAATATCCAGTTTCTCTCTTATTGTACCAGAAGGTTGGTGGAAGGTTGTTGGTAATGAACTTCATTTCTGCATGTAACAGCATCTAGATACATTTCACCACAGACTGACAGATCCTATTAATTTTATTTCATTTTAATGAAGTGAAGATGAAGCATGGTATTACTGGACATCTTATTTGTCATGCTCTATATGTCCAATTTGCATTCATGAAAGGAAGTAAGAAACAGAGTTGGTGCATTTCACTTTACATGAGGTCCAATGAAGTCCAACGAATGGTTACCATGCATTGCATTGAGTATTACAATGTACTTTGTTTGTTTATGTTGTTGTTGACTTTTATTTGCTTGTATATATATATGCCTATTTTTCCTCATACTTATATATATACTGTATATTAGTAGTCCTTAACCTTTTTTTGCTCTTACCCCTGAGGTGTATTCCTGTGACATGTACCCTGAGAGTACAAACACATATACACGTACAGTAGAAAAAGGCAACTTCCTAGTATCTGGGAAGATCTGGGATGAGGCTGCTCACCACCAGAGAGATGCAGTTGTGTCGTAGATGGAGTTCAGTCAGAACGTCGAGGCCCTGAAGATTTTCCACACTGGAGATCCTGTTTCCTGCCAGGTTCAACACTTGCAGCTCACTCAGGTGGGACACATTTTCTATCCTGCAGATCTGTATGAATGCACGACGAGGCAAAGATGACAGAAAACACAGAAATCTGAATTAAGTGAAACTGTTATATAGGTACCGGTAATAACATTTTAAATAGGATTAGAAGAACGTAACACCCTTGAAACTTCACGTTCAGTTTATGAGTTTATAGATTTAAGAATGCTTCAGCTTCACACGGCTAAATGTTTCTGGTGTACGAGACAGCCAATGTGCCCTGTTTTCTTTTCAAACCCTGAAGCTACACCTTTAGTTATATCAAAACATTACCATCTGTCAAATGTACGTCAGAGTAAAACAAAAAAAAACCTCAGTCATAAGCATCTTGAAAAGGATTGTCAATAGTTGTATTTTGCGTCATGGCTGATGTGCATAAACACACTCATCAGAACAAAGCAGGACAACGGTAACTAAAAAGATTAGAGAAGCAAGCGTTTGTTTGGTTTCCACCTCAGATATCAAGAAAATGCCAGAATACAAAGCAGTGAATGGATGGAAAACATCCACATTTTCAGTGAACCTCCCTGAATAAATCAAAGTGAGGAAACATCACTTTGTTCAAACAGGAAACACTCTTATTGGTTTTCACAATCACAGGCCCAGACTTGGATGTCCCAGAGCAAAGCAGGCATCGATATAATCAAACCTCTGTCAGCACACAGGCAGTTTCGCTCTTACCCTAAAGCAGGTTTTAGATGTTGCCATTAAAAATAATTGTGGATCTTGTGCTAAACACCATGACTTCCAGCGTATTAGGACGTTTTTCTTCTTCTTCTATAATGCGCTACACTATTCAGATGAACATTTTCTAAGCACATGTGTTGTAAAGGTATAAGAGTGAAAAATATGTCCACTATATCTGTTTGTAGAAGTGTGAATAAAAAGTAAAAGATATCTCTGAAGAGTTGAGACTGACGGTTAAGATGGACGGGTTGCATTGACTCAGCACAGAGGGATCACATCTTAGACATTTCAGTTGTGGTCTTTTATTGTCAAAGAAGATGACCCAAACACAGACAACCTCAAGTTATAGATGTTATTGATCTTATATAGTTCATTCTGAAGGGGAGTCTCTCTTCAACATTCAGCCCATCCCAGCGTGCTATACTTACCAATCACGATAGATTTAGTCATGTAAAATCAAATCATTATTTGATGGCTTGTGTGACGGGATTTCTACCACATACATAAAAAAAACCTGCCACTGTAACTGTAATACTTCTGCTTTGTTTTAAAGACCCTGTGGAATATTCTATGTGACCTCAGAGGATTCAAAGCAAGTTGCTCATGTGGAAAAGATCAGCATCTAACTACGACTGGTGATCCAATAATATCAGGTCACACTGTAGCCCCAACACTTAGTCAGTGGAGAAAAGTGAATTGGACGCACACTCCCAGAGAGAATATCTCGTTTTGAACAGTTCCTGTGAGCTGGAAATGAAACAACATCCTGTTACAGAAGTATGCGGATAAAGGGATATGTTGGGAGTGAAGTGAGCCTCCCTGCTAGAGGATGGGAGGAAGGCATGGTGACAATGATGTACTGCTTTTGATTAAAGCATGGACACACAGGATGGGGGGGACATGCAACTGTGACAAAACAACAACCTGACCAGGTTGTTGTTTTGCAATTGTGTTTTTGACTTTGCTCACTTCATCAGCATTGTGAACTTCACATTTAGGTGGTCTGGCCTTTGGAAAACGTGGACTAAATGCTATCAAATGGTTTCATAACATTTTGAAGTCAGTGAGTAAAAAGCAACCTGTGCTGGTCAGAAGAATAGATTTGTCATCTGCTCCTGAACAGACGCCTGCAAGTGGAGGCCCTGCAATCTGCTCTCCCCAAAGATGCTATTTGTTCATTCATCATTCAACATAAACATTACCTGCATTGTTAAAGACTAGAAAAGTAGTTAGGAATAGGAAGCACACGAAACGGGCAGAGCTTCAGGCAAGACAAGTATCTGCTGTCATACGATGTAAAACTAGAAAGCTTCAAAAAGCAAACAGGAAGTCTGCTAGCGTAAATAGAAGGCAATGTCAGAAAGGGAGCGAGTCTTACTGGGGCTCTGGGGGGACCATCTGGAGGGGTCGGTGACAAAATGGCAAAACATTTATTTGACCAAGGGAAGTGTTTCTACTCTCTTCCATTTCCAAAGGCGGCTAATATCCTCAAATGACGTCAGTTCATTTATTTGACTTTTGGAGGCTGGAATAAATAAATACAAAATTTAAACAAGAAGAAATTGAGGAACAGCATAATCTGCTACAGCTCACAGCCATTTCCAATGCTGAAAACAGAAACAGTTGCTGTAGTCTGTTAAATACATTATTCTAGGGTTGCTGGAAAAATGGATGTGGGAGTAGAGTAGACCCTTGGCAAGAGCTTGTGGGTTCTGATGGTTTCAATCCTCTGTTATCTAAGAGTACTTGATGCAAAGTTTTAATTGTTAAAACTCAGGGATCAAAATGTATGGCTGTAAAAATGTATTAATGCTATTAATAAAAGGCAAGACCTTTTATTGGAGTTACCGTTAGAGCTGTATTATGTACCAGTAAACTATTTTAGAGAGTAACAAGTGAACAACTTGAAAATAACATCTTCCCTCCAGCACCATTTGATACGCCAGTGAAGAACGATGAAGGTGCAGGAGGTGGAAGAGGGTCTTCTTTTAAACTTTGAAAATGATTATCTCTAGTCAAAGTATAAGCAACCAAATGTACAACACGCAGGCTGTGAGCAGGAAAACGGTTGAGGAACGGTACCTGATTGTCATGCAAATCCAAGATATTCAGTCTACAGACGCTTTCCAGGCAGCATATTTTACGGATTCTGAGAATTATCAAAAACAAGATGAAACAAATTACTTAATAAACAATTTATCACACTGTACCGCATGTCAATAATGAAGAACACATTCTGCCTCATCTTAAATGTGCTCCATAAAGCCACAATAAGAGTTCGGGAGGTTCACAGGAAAATTGTGACTTACGTATGACTATTGAATCGCCAAATAAAAATAAAAATAAAAATAAAAAATCCAAAGGAAAGCAGCACTTAAGTGAAATTTACTTATTGTTCAGGGCTGGCCATAAAAAAATGACATAAAACATCATCAAAGTATGAAAGGATACAGCCTTTTTTTATTATTATGTTAATGCAAAGCTAAATGTTGTGTTGTAAGGAACGCTAAACAATTCCCTGCTAGGAAAACACTAATCATGAAGCAGCAGCTAGTATGTAAAATGTATAATATTATATTAATATTAAACAAATTATGTCTTGAGTAAAAAGAATAGAAGCAACTCCACATCCGAATGTAGCCGATGGAATTGTCACAGAGATCTGAAAGTTTGTTGGAAGCACAGGATGCCTTCTAATGTCTAGACACTATCGCCTATCCTACTTGGTATAGTATCAGAAATGTAACTAGTACAATATTATCTGCGCAACGGTGGGAATTCAGACAAATCTGACATATTCAACCTGTTCTTCCCCAGCATGAGGATCCGAAGAGAGCCCAAAGTCTCAATGCCAGTCATTTCAGAAATGTTATTGTCAAACAAGTTCAGGAAACCAAGCTGATGCAGATGTGACAGATGCTGGATCGATGGTATTAGATTGTGCTGGAGGTTGAGAAACTGTAGTTCATCCATAATGCCCAGCTGGGGGCATTCCTCAAGACAGCGCCTGAAAAATTAAATGTGGCATAATTTAGCACTTATATTGGTAATAACAATTAAGGGTTGAATTTATGACATAACTAACATATTTCAACGTCAAGCTATGCAAAATATCCGATGGAAATTACTCGATTAGTAATTAGAGACACTGATTCCTTATTTCTGCCATGTGACCGGTGGAATGGATATTTCTTAGTCGTTGAAGACAGGAAAGTTTTTCTAAAGGGACAATGCTGCCCTCTAACGGTAACCTGAAGTATTACTATTCAAAAGTTATTTTGTTTTTTGAGAGATCCTTTAAAAGCCATAATGCACACACACAAATAAAATAAATAAAACAACGAGGCTTAGAGATAACAGAAAAAGCTGACTGATCCTGCATGAAAAGATGTACATAACAACCATGAGTCATGACATGCCAATCATATGTCCAGAATGCATAATTTATCTATACTAATAGATAAATGTTATATAAAATATATAAAATAAAATGAAAAATAATGAAACCAAAGGTACCTGTCCATGTCGATTCTTTGAAAACTGGAAGCATGTCTGTCAGATGGCAACTGAATGAAAGGAAACCCACGAACTGCCTTCCTGTAGCCGTACCCTCCTGAACCACCAGACATGGGAATTAGACAGTGTTTAAGTGGCACAACATTTCATAGTGGAACTGCAGTTTTATATATTGAAACTCTACCTCTGGAATAAACAAACTTTCCCAATTCCACAAAAGTGACATGACCCTTACCATCTGGCTTGGGCCGGTATAAGGAATTATGGTATTGGGTGATCCGGGTGCTGTCGGCCAGTCTTCTACATTTGTCTTGAGACTTTCTTGCAGCATGTGAAACCGCATCCAACCAACTTGTCGCTGCACCTGCTACTGGTCCTCGATTATTAGGAAAATATGGAGCTTCGCTGGAAAATGATGGGAACAGAGGTATCAGGGCAGGGCCTCTCTGGCTGCATGCATGTACCGGTAGTCTGATTTCTGCAGAGAGCATGGTAGAGTGAAAGAAAGTGTACAAATACTGTATTAGATTACTTATATACCTCATTGATACACTACTGAATCAGACAATAACCCCTTTGGTGCTAGTGGGTCTATGTGGAGGAGGTTGGATTACCTGAGATAGGATGATTAGGATTAATTGTTTGGATGATATTCATGTATTTTTCTTTCCCATCTTGAGAGGCAGTCTGTGGAGTGAAAAATATGAAACATTTTGAAATAAATATAACATTTACATTTTGAAGCAGTAAATGAAGAAGTCTAACAAACTGTCTTTAGGCGTCTCCTTCGTCCTTACCGTTCCCTGGGCGCCCTCTGGTAGGGATTTTCTATGATGCAATTTGTAGCCATTAACCTGCAACATAATTTAGGAATACATCACATATGCTTCACATAATGCACTGATCGCCTAACTTGTCTATACTAACTTAGCTAAACAATAAACTTTAAATGATCCATTTTTTTTAAAAAGAACATTTTTACTGAGCTAAAGGAAAAAAGGTTGCTCTAACTTGATTGCGTATTATGCTGCCAACCAATGGTAAACATTAGCTAAAAATGGTATTTACCATCGGGGTGAGAAACAGCAGTCTGTCGTCAACGCTGGTGTGTTTCTGAGCTCGCATCGTGTCGCTCTCAGTTTCTTCGTTAAAGTATGAGTTGAGATAAACCCGTGAAACCAACCATTAAAAATAGTAAAACAACAAATATCTGTAATAGACGTCACGAATATGTAAAAGAAATATCTTAACTCATTTGCCAGAAACTAGCTTCTATCTATAGAGTTTAGTTCGACCGGAGTGCAATAAAAAACGTAACACAAATATGGTTGCCATGGCGAAGACGAGTTGATTGGTCATTACCCGTGTCCCTTAAAAACAGTCCGTGTGGAAACCAAGGTGCGGCTGTGGTCCTAAAATGTGCGTTGTCTTTACTATGACCGCCTGAACTTTTTGTATTTAGCGGACTGCTTTCTTCTAGTTACCTCCGCCAAGGAGGTTATGTTTCTGACGGCGTTAGCAGGACAAACTGCTGGATGGATCTCAATGTTTTTTTAAGTCATACGGCTTTAATGGTTTTGTCCCTCGGAGCGCAATTTGGTTTTCAGCAGTTACAGTCTGACTGTAGTCTGCTCCTGGTCGCTGCGTGCGCATGCGCCCGGGCAATGTGGGTGAAGTGTCTTGCCTAAGGACACAACGACAGTGAACCGGGAATCGAACCGCCAACCTCTCGATCATATGTATGTTTTGTAGCTATGTTTGAAAGTGGCACATGGTGCAGAAGTCTTGGCATACTTGGCTTGAAAATGAGAACCTTCGTAATCATATGCATCAGGACGAGAACTCAGAAAGCATTCCTTTGTGATGGATGCTCCAAGCCCAACTTGCATAAGAGAGCCTAAAGTAGTCTAAAATATTTCAACTTTTATTATTATGCAAGGTCAAATGAAAATGTTCTAAACACATCTGTGATTTCTTCATTTTTTGTGCATCTTGTGCTAAACTGCCCAATCTTCAAACTAAATTTGTCTGAATCCCATATGTACAGTAGTCTGCTGTAGTTAAATTATCAATAACAAGGGCCATTAGGGGCCCATATCCAAACAAGCCAGTTAAATAACAGCCAATTGTAAATGTAACAGAAGCAAAATTGTGTGATGTCCACAGTAGCCTGTTCTATCACTGATAATCTCTGCTATAGTCACATTGAACTCTGGAACATGGGTACATTCAGCTTTTGTCAAGAAACACAGATTCACCAAATAGTCTAATAACACCATATTTGGAAAGAAATTAGCCAGGCCTTTAGTATAATAGCAATATGATGCTGTTCATGCACCTATTGAGTCAAGCATTACCCTCAGATAATTATAGTCCTGGTGAAGTCAGCATGACAAGAAAGGTGTCCTCATAAGAAAGGGCCTCTATGACCATGTAAAAAGAGATGCAAATCACTGGACTAATAGCACCTAATTGTACCTTCTTTATTCTGAGTGTAATTATTAAAATAAAAGAAAAAAAATGGCACAAATAAACGAACACGTCCATTTGTACCTGTGAAGATTTTCTTCTGACGTGATTTTTGTTCCTATTTTTTTTCTGGATAAAACTATTGTAATGCTGAGTAAAGATATTATATTGACCAAAAGGGCACTGGAAACAACGTTCCGTTACAATTAGCATCTTGTAATTCAGGAAAAGGCGCAGACACAACAGCAAAGCATTGATTAGGACTATTCGAGTAAGGTGGACATGCTAGTGGGTGTTTCTATTAATTCTGATTCATCATCATTATTCTCCCGCTCACGCTATCTTACAATTGCTAAGATTAAAAGTTTTAGTCCATTGTACTTTGTGTTATGTTATGTTATCCTAATACCTGTGACATCTTTGTCACAGCTGTAACTAATAAATCAAACTGTATATTTGATTCCTTCTACTATTAGTGCATTTAGTAAGCATTTTCATTTTTGTTGATGCAGAGGAGCTGGAAAGATTTTGGAGATCCAGACCAAAGGAAATGCTGCTTTACTTGTCAGGATTGGGTAAATAACTTTAAGCGTATTATTTATGTAACGCCGTGGGTAAAAGTGACTGACCAGGAGAAAGAAAGGTTATTCTCAGAATGTTGTTACAGGAACTCACATACCAAGAAACCTACAGTTTACATGATTTAAATCCTAACCAAGCCCCCACCGCAAAACATTTTTAAAGCTTAAAATCAACAGACTCGGGTGCTTCACACATTTTATATTTGATTATTTCACTTCAAGACATATCTTTAATTGAAAGCGGTTTGACCTTTCATGCACTCACATATAGATTAACTATGAGTATTTGTCTTATTTCAAATGAACAAGATTTTGAATAATGTTCTCCTGACTTTTCTAAGCGTTCCAGATTTGTTACAAATCACCTTTTGAAATGAGCACCAGACGAACACTGACTGGGGTTAATAATAATGAGACAAATAATTTATATATCATAATTTTAATAATTTGACTAATCTCCAGTTCTGATCATGCAATTGTTTGTGATTTGTGATTCCACGAATATCAACTCATATTCTCTGCAGCCTCACGCACGCACAGCTTCGCGCGTGGAAACAGCCGCAGAGCTCATATTATCCAATGAGAAGGGGTCGTCGTTGGCACGGCAATGTTCCAATTAGAGATAAGTGGCTGCCCGCCCTACTTAGAGCCATGTTAACCGGACACGCGCGCCTTTCCCAAAAAATATATAATAATAATAATATGACATTCCCTGCGTGGGGGAAACAAATCCCACTCTGACGTGAACAAAGGAATAGCGAGAAGCATGTACGCGCTGGTGAACGCCTTCCGGCGCTGCGTCTCCTTCCTCCTGCCTCCCTCTTGGCTTTGCGTCAGCTTCTGCGTGTGGGTTGGGAGTGAGAGCGCGGAGACGCCGGCGGAGCCGCGGCCCAATCCCAGAGCTCGTCTCAAAAGCAGAAAGCCTCTTACAGACGAGGAAGCAGCAGCAGAAGCTGAAGCCCGAGGAGGCTCCGGTCCGAACCGCGCTGCTCCTCAGGGCCCTCAGCCGGGTCGGATCTGGATCGGGGGTCTCTGGCGAGCCGTGGAGCGCGTCTTCAGGGCCCCCTGGCTCCACGTCCGTTATCGCTGGTGCCCGAAGAAACCAGATTTACGCGCCCGGTATCCTGCCTGCGCCTCCGGGTGGAGCTTCCAGGGAGGCGCTGCTGCTGCTGCTGCTGCTGCCGCTGATCCGACCGAAGCAGCGGAGGGAGTGGGTGGACGCACCGTGACTGACACGAGGAACACGAGTGGGTCCCCGGCGACCCCCGGTTCGAGCCCAATGGAGTGCGCCTCGGATGCGTCGGCGGAGCAGGGCGCCGATGAGGTAATCGCCGTGGATCAGCGCACGCAGGAGATGGGCACGGTGACCATAACGGTGGCCATCCAGGCGGCGGAGGACGAGGAGCCCGGGGACGCGTCGTCCAATAACATGGACTGTCTTGGAGGCAGCTGCAGTGAGGACGAGCTCGGGAGACACGACAAGTCGAGGTTCGGTTCGGTTCGGGGCGTTCACTTTGTGTTAATGCCCGATTTCTGTTGCAACTATTGCAGCTTGAACCCGAGTTTAAATACGATCATTCGGGCAACAGAGTTTAAAATGTACGTTTTCCCTTCAGTGAATGAATGAATGAATGAATGAATGCATGCATGCATGAATGAATGCACGCACTCGATTGGGAGTGTGAAGTCCACAGATTTGATTGGTGCGGCTATTTTTAACCACCTGTAGGGAACCTTACACCTGGACAGCACCTTCACGTTAATCTGACTCCTCTGCGTCACGGCCGGCTATTTTGATCCTCTAAGATCTTTAAGACTCGGGCGTGCGCGCAGAGCGAGTCAGTTGCTGAACGGCGTAAAGGGGGAAGTGCCAGCTGTTTTATCTGGCCGGCTGGAACGCCTGGGCGGCTCTGAGTTGCGACACGTTTTCGAGCGTGACGTATTTCCAGATCTCTACCGGTGATTGGTTTAGCCTGCTTGCAGCAGAGGGAGGAAGTCGGCTGTTCCCGCATGAGAAAGTTCATCTTTACATTCCAGTAGAGACTTAATTTGCTGGACTTAGTTGTGACATCACATCATAATTATAAATAAATAAATAATGGTAATCAATTCTCCAGTAGCCACATCTGGGTTTTTTTTTTATGTTATTTTTATATTAAATTCACTTTTTAAACTAGTTTGTGCCAGTATTTCCTTCCAAAAGGCTCCGTTTGTCTTCATCCAAGGTCCTGGGGAAGCTGTGGGCTCCTGCCGGCAGACTGGAAAGCTGTTGGTTGAGGGAGGAGAGGGAAAAGGTGATGGAGTGATGAAAATGAAATTCAAGCCCTCACTCCTATCTGCAATTCTACCTGGCTGTGCCTCCGTATGGTCTCGGTCAGGTGTCTGAATGAGAACAAACGGCACCTAAATCTCTCTGCTCTGCAGTGTCTGTTCAGTTTTTCCCCTTGTTTTTTTTTTAATTGATCTGGTGAGCGACCATATTCTGTGTGGGAGGGAGAGTCTGTGACTTCAAGCCCTTCAGATGGAGAGGTCTTGGCAGGTTCAGGATTGGTGGGACACTGGTGTCATGGTCTGGCACTGAGGCATGTTGGCTACGGCTGGAGACGCAGCTTGGTATAATCTTCAGTGTAAATTGTTGTTTGCGGAATGAAAGTATAACGATTTGTAAGCCTCTGTTTTACTGTGTCAATGAATTTGTCATTTGCAGTGGCTGTAATTTTAAATACAGGACTGCTATCTCAGCTCTTTCCAGAGGAGAGTCTCTGCTGACCATGCTCATGTTGTGTCCCCCCCCCACACACACACACACACACAGTGGCGCTGGGACCAGTGGAGGCGAGTTGGAGGAAGAGAGCTGGATGCCCCCGGATCCAGAGCTCATCCTCAAGTTGCTCACTCAGATCGAATACTACCTGTCGGATGAAAACCTGGAGCACGACGCCTTCCTGCTCAAACACGTCAGACGCAACAAACTGGGGTTCGTCAGTGTGAAGCTGCTTACTTCGTTCAAAAAGGTAACTATCGCCGCACAGCAACTGGATCCAGTCTGCGTGCTTAATCGTGGTTTTTAATTCTTGACGACGTTGGGGAGGAGAAACTGAGGACTGAGTCACAATGGCTGTTTGTAGTGCCAGCAAAAGTGTTACAGATACACTAATAGACTCAGACTTATTCGAAGCTGGTACTACTTGGTGCTCATACACGCATCCTTTAAATACAAACAAGCATTTAAATTAGAGTTTGATACTGCTTACATGGTGATTTTTAAATATGAGACCCTTTCAGTAGCTGAGTAACTTGGTGAAGCCGTGATGTTAAAGGCTGTGACTTGGTGGTTCACCCATGTAACGCAAGCATTGTCTGTTTGCAGGTGAAACATTTAACTCGTGACTGGAGAACGACGGCTCATGCTCTGAGACACTCAAAGACACTTGAGCTGAACGATGAGGGGCGGAAGGTGCGGCGTAAATCTACAGTGCCGGTTTTCGCCAGCGAGTCTTTGCCTAGTCGCATGCTGCTGCTCAGCGAGCTGCAGAGGTGGCCGGAGTTGGCCGCTCTCACGAGCGATAATGGAGGAAGTGAAGGGGGAGCCACTCAACAGGAGCAGCTCATGAAGCTGTTGCTGAAAGACTTCGGAACCTACGGCGCCATCGCTTCTGTAAGAGTCCTGAAGCCTGGGAAGGACCTGCCGGCTGACCTGAAGAGGCTGAGCGGTCGCTACACTCAGCTAGGTGCTGAGGAATGTGCCATCGTGGAGTTCGAGGAGGTGGAGGCTGCTGTTAAAGCTAACGAAGCGGTGGGGAGTGAGGATGAAAGGACCAGTGCGCTCGGGTTGAAAGTAGTCCTGATTGGCACCAAGCCGCCCAAGAAGAAGGTGCCCAAAGAACGACCGCGTGAGGAGGGAGGGATGCGCAAAAGCCGTTCGCTCAACAGCCGAGTCCGAGAGCTTCAGTACCACGGGGACGACTCTGCCTGCAGCTCCTCGGACACCGAGAGCACCCCGACGTCGCCGAGGCTGGCCAGGAAGTCCCAGTCCTGCAATAAGCTCAGCCCCACCACGGCAGGCGTCGCTTTCCAGAACAATCACCTGAGTCCTGGTATATCCCCACGTAACAGTCCCTGGTCAAGCCCCCGCGGAAGCCCCTGTCCTCTGCGCAAATCGGCTCCTTCCCAAAGGTCTCCCTTGCTCAGCGAGGGCAGACTGAGCCCTGAACCCGGGCGTCGCTGGGCTGACTACTCTTCAGACAGTAGCCTCACCCCTTCAGGGAGCCCCTGGGTTCAGCGGCGCAAGCAAGTGGCTTCTAAGGAGAGCAGTCCGGTCGGAAGCCCGATGATGGGTAGGAAGATTCAAAACGCAGACGGCCTGCCGCCGGGCGTGATGAGGCTGCCTCGGGGTCCCGATGGAACGCGGGGCTTTCACTGTGTCACTGCTGGTGAAAGGGGAAAGACTGCTGCCACTCAGACTTGATATGTGGAGCATTGTTTTTCCATTCCGTCCCCCCCCCCCCCCCCCCCACCCCCAGCGATAAAAGGATGCATTGAAATGTGAGCTGTTCTTTGCCGTGGAACTCAAACCGCACTTCACATTTGAGTCTGTATATATGAATATGTTGAGTGCATCAATTTTCAGTCGTTTATATTTTTATACAATGTTTTGAGTTACCATGGTAACGTTAGTGATTTACTAATGGACTAATTTAAGTGACGTAAATTGATTTTTGCTTTAAAATTAACCGTCATCTCCATTGCTGCCTAATCTACGGGGGGCGGGGTTAGAGGGAATTCTAGATTTCTTTTTTTTTATGAAGTGTCCTCAGTCTCATGTCTAGAAGCTCGCGTTGTCTTTGGATGATGTATGAATGTGTAAGTGGGAATAGGCAAATGGATTTGATAGACATCACCGTATGCCTTTTCTGTATTTGGCTTTGCATGTTAATTAAAGGCCATAATCACTGCACTGCCATAAAAGTTGGACACTAATAATGAGGACTGTTTATTTATTTTTTTGCCTTTTTTATTTTTATATTCCCAGTATATGTTGGCACTTAATTTGAAGAGGCCCCCTCTACTAGCCCAGTACATGTTCATTTGTTTGGGCTTTTTGTTTGATTTTTTGATTTATTCTTTTCCTCTTGGCATTGCTTTCCTTTTGTCGAAACTCCGTGAGGTTTGAGGGATCTAGTCTGGCGGGATAAATGCTCCTTAGTCAGACCTGGGCGTGTTCGTACACTGCAATTCCCATTGTGCAAATAAATCACTAAAATTGCAATTTGCCTGAATTTCTCTTTTGTTTAAGACACACTTGAAGCAACCTTGATGGTCTAAACGGCAATGGTCCAACCGCATAGAAGAGGAAGATGATTCCTGTGCCAAGACTGTAGAAGGTTCCCTGATTGGAAAGCAGAATTGGCATGCTGGTGTGTTTTTTTTTTTTTTTTTTTAATGGATAGTGAAGATGAGAGGGGAGTTGATGGATTGCAAACTATAAATAGAGAAGACCAGTTGCACAAGTAATTTATTCAGATTTCATGTATCTTGCTGTATACGATGGCATGATAATAGCATTTGCCACCTGTTGCATTCTCATGTTTTTATCTAGTGTTGAATGTAAAAATGACAAATGTTCCAGATTGAATGAATGTGGGTATATATATATATATATATATATATATCACACATTACAGTTGAAATGAAGCACCAGCATCCCTTCGACGGCAATTATAGCTTTGAGTCTGTGTTAATCTGTAACATTTCCACAGCTACATTCCCCACGAGCTGCAAGAGGACAGCCACGATCCATTTTAGCCATTTTACGTTTGTATCAAGCTTTGAGGTTCTGGATTGGGTAATACAGTATCTTTGAATACACAGCATTTCTGTCCATCCTTGGCTTCTCTGTATGGAGTTATCTTGCTGGGAAATAAATCATCTCAACCATGTTTTTTTGCAGATTACAGGGATTGGTCTTTTGTTTTTGTTTTTTTGGTCTTGCATCAAACAGGACTTTTTACGGCCAACCATGCGACTGTGGCTACTTCACTGCCCATAGATCTCCCAGTAGCTGCTCGCCAGTGTTATTCTCCTGTCCTGTGGCTTTGTCATAAAATTGCCTTTAATTTATACTCTGGGGATTTCCATTCAGTTTGTTAAATGCCTTTAACAATATTATTGGATATCATTCACTGGGGCTGAGTGTCTTTTGTTTTATGCAAACTAATCTTTTGTATTTTTCATTTTGCCCTAAATCAGAGTTTAGAGCTTTGTTTCCATGTCATGAAATGAACTTCCCTGCTGATTAGAGCCCAATAAATTACCCCATTGTAATTCAGTGATGGGTTACAAAATAAAATGAGCATGCGTTGTGAATACTTAACAGGCGCTTTCTGCCTGGTCTGGTGGTTTCAATCGCTCTTTAGCTCACCGTGCTTGTTAAAGGAAGGAGCATGCATTTGGTTGGTCGTAGTTCTAAATTTCTGTGATTATAGCATTCTGTTTTCCACTCATTGTCAGGCATCTCCTGTAGGAGTGAGCATAATGGGAGGACTCAATCTGCCAGGCAGCGCTGGATAAACTGGGTCAGAGTAGAGGTTCTGAAATTCAGCGCTACAATGGGACTCAAGGGGATTGCACAAGCGAGGGATGAATAAACAACTTTTTCTAATTTCTGATAAGCATTGAAAACCAGGAAGTCGTGATGTAGTCTGTCTTTGATGGATATTGTGTTGACTCATCTCCCATTTGTGAATAAACTGAACTGATCACTTCACCAGAGGTTTGAGAAGAATGACTGGTGTAGGGTGATATTACATGTTAAAGAACAGAAGTACTAGACATTCAACTTTATGGGACTATCATTCAATTATTTATGACTTTAAATACACATATGAAAAAAACAACAACTGACTCATACTTGTAAATAGATGCATGCTTTTCATGGCAACAAACAATGTGAGGATTCAGACAAACAGGTCCTGTTGAGGCAGTCACATAAATCACAGGATCTTGTGGATGGCAGATTTAGAAGCTTTCTGACTGTACGTAAATTACAGATTCCCAGAATGTGAAAGAAAAATTCACATTTCTTCTTGGAGGAATTAAGGGAACATTCTGTTTCTACTTATCTCTGAATATGTGACACACGCTTTCATCAGTCTGTGGGTGGGAGCTGGAATGAATGAGGGGGCGTTCTCATGTTTGAGGATGTAGTAAATTTTAAACAGTCCCTACAAGTTAGCCAATAGGAAAAACTGACTCAAGACAATACGTTACGAGAAAGGGAATGTGTTTTTCCCCTTGTGAACACCCCACGTTATGTAACAGCCGTACAGTTAGATTTATATGATTCTTCTTTTTGGGTGTTGAACCATCTTCTCTGGTATTTAAGTGCTTTGATAGAAAGCTCTTTAAGACTGGGAGTGTTCCTCAAACAATCCGTCAAGACATTTGACTTGAGAAAGACCACAGACGTCAGACAAAATGACCAGCCAATAATAAAGCTCTCAGACGTTATGGAAGGGGAACAGAAATCAGGCCGACTGAGATAAAGCTCCTGTCACACTATGTCTCTGCTGAGAGATACTGATCACCTTTTTAAGATGATTGTTGAACTAATCAATCAATCAATGCTCCCCTTCCCCCTAAAAATAATATCACATTAGTATTCTCATTTCCCCAGTTCTGAATTGTACTATTGAAACATTTTAGCTCACAGTATGTGATTTTTCAAAATAAGTCATAATTAAACTAGTTTATTCATCCTGATTTTTGAATATTCATGTTTTCTCCTGCTTTTCAAAGACCAAATTAATTAGGCTGTAAATCGAACAGATGAAAATGGTCCCATGAAATATCACCGTATATCCATGGTCAATGAGGGCTATGTCTATATCAACCATTTATTTACAGAAACTTACAAATGTCATTTACAATGTTCCAATAGGTTAATGCAGTCCAACACCGGAAACATTTACAGGAACGGACAGGGGGGCTGCAACAAATAGCTCAAAGCGTTAGCACACGGAGATTATTTTTTACAATGTGAAAAAGGATGAGTTTGATGAAAACCGAAGTTGAATATACAGGATATCTTCCATATCTCAGACATGAAGCTACAAATGCAGCTTTCTAGTGAAACAGGCTTTTAAATGAGAAAAGATAAATACATTTCCCAAAAACCCAAGTACATATTACAGCAAGTGACAATGTGGCTCTTATCCCACTTTATGCTTCTCTACCAGTTCCAGTTGCCATTTAAACATAAAATTACTGGAGAATCAACTTGACAATGAACCGCACCGGCCCAGATTTTATATTTTTAACTGCAACAGTGTGAATAATCTAACACTAAGGACAATGTTCTGACAGTTGTTGTCTTCAATGCAGATAAAATGTAAAACAGTTTCTTCCAAAAGAATAATCATCTGTTGTCAATAATATCAGAAACATATACCCTGCTGCTTATCAGATATCCTTTCAATTTTTTCATAAATATCTCTGTAACCATCACATGTATTTGACTCTCATTTATACTTTTACTTACTGCAGTAAGGAAGAAGCCATACAAGCAATGCTCCACAGGAAACAAACCGATCTACATATCAGATATCAGTATGACGAAGCCTAATCACCAGTTAAGTCAACCAAATAAGTAGACAAAATGATCGACTCTTCATCGTCCTGCAAAACTCCATCTGCAGAATCTCACAGGAGACGGACACAGAATGATTGGGGTTGATCTGATGGCTGTGTGGGTAGAGTCATCACTCGTGTAATGACAGAAAACACTTCCTGCCTCAGCAGATGGGATGAAGACGTGTTGTGCAGCGAGCTTGGGCAGGCAGACGTGATAAGAACATAGCATCTCCAGAGCTTGGCTTCAGATGTAGAGCGAACCGTCAGCAGGTCCCACATAACCAACCCCGATCAGAAGAACATCGATTAAAGTCCAAATGCCCAGCCCTCCAAAGCTGAACAGCTTGCCCAGACCTTCTCTCCACTGGCCCAGATAAAACCGATCTGCCCCAAAACCACCAAGCGTAATGCTAGAGAGAAGCATAAGAGAGAACACAGATACATCAAATCAAAAAAGGGGTTACAGCATACACGTGCGCGCACTAACACCCACATGCAGATTGTGGTTTTCAGCACTGATGATGGTCAGCACTTTGGATACTACAGTAGCCGCAGGTTTACCTGAGCGCTAACGCTGTCGACCATTTATATCCACCAGTCCAGTTGCAGAATAAGCGTTTCTGAAATGTTCTTTTACCTACAAGAAAAAAAGGGTTTCAAAACATTTCACCACACACAAAACTAAAACCACAGAAAAATGTCTAGAAAAAGCATTAATATTCTGAATGTAGTAAACATTTAAAACACCTGGCATTGTGTTGTGTGTGATCGATTGTGTTTTTTACTTTCATTTTGGGTCCACAAATGTGTAATTATGCACCTAATGAGATCATGGAGCTCCACTTAACAGAATATTTGGACACAAAACTTTACTTTAAAGCTACCTACCAGTTGAGACTTTTCAGTAAATGGCTGTGAGCATCAATGATAAAACAAGGCTGATCCATTTCATAAACACAAAGACCTTCCATCTGGGTGACAAGGTGCTAGTCACCTCACAACAAATCCTTTATGAACATATTTCTTTGAGATAAAATACTTAAACCCAGTCCACTGTGATCTTCCTGTTTTCCATCTGGTAGACAATAAGAGTGTCGTTAGCAAGCGTCTATAAAGCACATTATGTATTCAAAGATGTCTCAACACTGAACAGCTTTTCTGTTGTACTGTTGTCCATAGCTTTGGTGTATTTACTCTTCTTTATGAATTACCACCCTAGAAACAGCATAAACCCGAACAGAAGCTTTAAAATGTATACTGGATGAAAAAACAAACTGCAAAACTCCCTTCCTATTACAACTATCAGTGCAGGGCCCGACTGAGCTGCGGTCACCCCATTGAATATTAAGAAAGGAAGCATATTTTGCAGCGGAGCCATTACCGTACCTAAACAATGAACATGCTCCAAGACGTCACAAGTGGCATTGTAGCGCTTGCGTGGGCAGGACACGGTCATACAGTTGGTAGAGTTAGAGCAGCGGTAAAGTGATGGGTCGAGCTGCCAGCAGAACTGGCAGATGATGGAGAGCGAGAAGCTGGTTTGTTGTTGTCCAGATTCTCCCTGTAATTGCAGAAAGAGGAGGTTAACAGCTAAACAGCTAAGCGTTACAGCCCTGCAGCAGTCGCTTAAAATCTCAAGTTAAGTCACCCCTCACAGCTTTTAGTTGGGTCAGCTTTTATTTCACTTCCAGTTTCTAAATGTTTCATTTCCGCTTTCTCGAATTCAGTAAACAAAGTACCATCTTCAAAATCTCTGATCATTACTGTTTAAGCAGCACTGTAATCATTTATAATTTAATAGGTATGAGCTCCTACTTACTACGCAGTGAACCCCCTTTTTGGGTTTACATGAGAAAGAAGCTGGCTTCTTGTAGGTACAGTTGTGCTGATAATCGCAGTGAATGCAATCAGCTGGCAGACGATTACACAGCCCCCCACTGGGACACATGGAAGTGTAACTCTCTTCATCAGCAGGGGACACTGCAAAGCAGCAAACATGAAGTTAACAGGTGCACCTTCCATTAAAATAATAATTATGAGGCAATAAAGCTTTGGTGCAAGCTATACGTATGTCCTTATGTTTATATTATCAATGTGTTTAACAATGGGCTTGTCAGATTGGCAAAACAGATCTGTTGGAGAAAAATAATGTCTCAACAGGAAAAAGGATGGATGGATGGATGGATGGATGGATGGATGGATGGACGGACAGACGGACACAACGGTTAATGCGCAGCCGTTCACTCATGATTTTTCAATTACGGCTTCCTGCTGGCCAGCAAAGTGTCGTTGTCGTTATGACAAAAGCAAAACAACAATTTTCTTTGATAGAACAGAATATAAAGAAAAAAATATACAGAAAACCTAAAATATATAACATAATATGCTACACCTTTGTTATAATGTGGAATTGATAAAATACGAACCCGACAAGAAAACAAAGACCGCTGAACCAGAACTAGAAGGATGTGTACAATTGCCACGTGTAAACCCAGGTTATGGTACTGTGCGAGTATTTGGAAGGTGTGAAGAGAAGTTAAGAATGGATGCTTTCAAAACATAAACATTTTACTGTAATCAATCAATCAATATTTGTTCTGACCAACATTTGCCTTCAGAACATAAATTCTTCTAGGTATGCTTGCATAAAGTTGGGAATCAAGTTAAATATTAAACGATGCGTTTACCTGACGCTGAAGCAGGGACGACCGGGCTGGTGAAAACCGGTCCCTGCTGGGCATCTCTCGGGTACGGGGACTCCTGGCCAACATGCGGGGAGCTCATGTACCCTAACATAGAAACAAAATGGTGAATGTTTGTATGGAACTAGCTAACCTATGCAGCAACCGCTGCAGTCTACTAGCAATGGATCAGTCTTTAACGTGACGTACAGGAGAGAAACGGGCGCTTTTGAGCCGGTGTTTAACAGCAAGTTTACTTCACAAGGACTAAGACTTAATGAAAATACTAATTTGCAAACTGCGCTCATATTCGTAAATTAAACACCAAATGTTAGCATTAAATACAAAATCAGCTGTTTAATCAGCGCAATCAAATTTATG
Organism: Brachionichthys hirsutus; assembly: GCF_040956055.1. Taxonomy (NCBI): domain Eukaryota; kingdom Metazoa; phylum Chordata; class Actinopteri; order Lophiiformes; family Brachionichthyidae; genus Brachionichthys; species Brachionichthys hirsutus. The sequence goes on along the minus strand of NW_027180319.1, from coordinate 24,794 downwards.
TCACAAATGAGCAGATTCGCTAGCAAACATTTAATGCTAGCGATAGTAGCGGGACGGTCAAGCCCAAATGTAAGCTAGCGATCCACGAAAGGCGTGTTTGTGATCGTGACATTTACGTGGCCAGATAGACGTACCATTAACACACTGTGACAGCAAGTCCATGAACAGAACCAGAACAGTTCCGCAGGTTCTGAGGCGACGTCCCCGGTCCGGTCTCCACGACCGACAGCTACTTGCCATTGTTGCTGCTCGGCTAAACGTAGCTGCATTCTCGGGGTGCAGGAAAAAGTGACACTTACTTGAACGCGAGATGTGTAAGAACCAAATAAAGTATTTCATTGACTACAATTGCTCATAATACATTTGCTTTATTGAGCTTTTTATATATTCGATCTTAAAACTTTACAATGTCACGTGTTAGTGTAATTGCGTCTTCCTAAAAAAATGTTCCATTGAACATTATCACCATGAACATTAAACAATTACCAAAACGTGTTAATTTTAATGCAATTTTCTCCATTATTAATTTTTAATGGGTAAGTCGTTCATCAAATCCAGAGTCAATGATGTCGGACATTGTGTAAGTACAGTACAGTCCAACACCGCCGGCGTTGGTTTATATAATGTTTACAAAAACGACTACCGTGAATACAACACCACGAACCTTCCTGTTTGTGGCCTTGCCACGCCCACCGCTCAGTGACGTCGACACGCGCCTTTGAGGTTTCCCGACCCCTGTTTTTCATGGATAGATCTTCTGTTCTCTTGCATTCAGCAGACCTGTATGTTATCTCTGGGGCTGCCCGCGGAGACAGACCTCTGTGAACTATCAGTGTCAACGTTACACAATTTTCATTATGGCAAAGGGCGCATTGTTTATTTAGTTCACGCAAATTATTTTGACATATTTCGTATCCACGTAACATACAGAACCTTTTTTTTTTTTTTTTACCCTTTTCACGTACATTTCTATATTTGTTTTTCAGCCCTATTCATTGCATCTACTTATCGATCAGCTCATAACCTCCTCCGTCAGATTTCTGTTCTACATTCAACACTTCCTCTGGACCATCATTATGTGCCAACAACTTTTTCCCTTCACTGCTCATCTGAATGATGTTAAGGTATTCCTATTCAAGCATTTGGATCGTCCTTTGTCTTAATCAGAACTCCTCCTCTGCGTTTTGACAGCGGGATTGTTTGAGCAGGGTCAGGCGAGCCTGCACCTCAGCCACCGACAATTCTCCATGGACTTTGTTGTCCCTTGTGCGCACGTTGACGGTGTTTGTCATCTTCTCTCTCTCTCCAACCACTGCCAAGACATGACAAAACACAACAGCTTGATGTGGGCCAGGTCACACCACACACACGCACACTCACACACGCACACACGGCTACCCTAACACATGTCCTGCTTTGTGCCACTGAATTTAACAACATGGGTGGTTAGCCAGTTTGGAGGTCCATTTGCTATAGATTCAAAACATGAGTTTCATTAAAGGACAAGACGCCACAATATATATTATGGAAAACGATGTGTCTTGAAAATGTTTGGCTGCAAGTAAATATAATTTTGGATAAAGGATTAAAATATACCTCCCATGACTTCAAATCATTTGATTTAGTTGGATGACATAATAATATTGCATTGACTGTAGATCCTGTTATAAACAACTTAACAAAACTAGTTTACATTTAAATATGACTGAATGTTAATGTAACAACTGTATTTTGGTGATTGTGCGAAATAGTGAAAATGCTCTTGAATCGGTGGAATGTGTTTTCCCAAAGGAACATAGGGTTGTAAAATGTTCTCACCAAGAATGAAATTATATTGGGCCAACTGAGCATTGCGGATTTTCTTGTTTAGAAGACAGCTTGCGTCTAGGTCGGCATCTGCCATGAAACCCGCTTCTGAGAACTGCTTGCACACCTATGAAATGGGGGGGAGGGGGTGTTAATCATTATACAAATCTCAATACCACACACATTTAAATGCTGCCAAATAGGGAGACTGTTGCCTCCGTGACCCGAACCCGGATAAGCAGTGGAAGAATGGATGGATGGAAATGGGTTAAGTAAAAGACTAACCTTTTTGACATAATCCTCACATGAGGGGTTGACGGGCACAAGCATCACCTGACGAGGAGAGAGCCACAGAGGCCTGATAGAGGGACAGAAAAAGACAGCAGTCAGTTTAACGTTCTAAAAAGGTGGCAAGGCACTCAAATTACCCTAAAAATGTATTGCAACAGCAACGTCCATATCAGCATGTAGGGCTATTTCCATTAAAAACTGTGTAATAACATTTCAAATTGAAATTCTCAATTTAGCAACTAGAAGTACTCACCATTTCCCTGCATAGTTCTCGGTGAGAATAGCAACCATCCTCTCCACTGAGCCCAAGATGGCACGATGGATGATGACTGGTCGGGCTTTGTCATCCCCATCCTTCCTGTAAGACATTGCGTAAGGCAAAAATAATAAATAATTCATGTGATATCGTCATGTAAATCATGTAACTTTGATTGTGACATTATATTATTATTATGCTTCATAGGCTGTACATCACATTTTGATAATGGGTTTACAAACTCTGTTGAGGTGATAAATCAGCTGTTTAACTAAACCACTCCGTGGAACTCAATGCACATAACAGACATCTGAGAAATCGCCCCATGATGAGGTTATCATATAATCCGTGGACCAATAGAGGGGTCTTAGTTTCGATTCCGATTCTGTGACTCACCCCACAAAGGTCAGGTTGAAGCGGATAGGCAGCTGGAAGTCCAGCTGGACGGTTGCACACTGGTGATAACGCCCAATCGCGTCTTTGATGTTAATGTCAATCTGGAACGGCACACAAAGCATTGCGGTACTTTCCAGCCCTTTAATTGATCAGACAGTCGGCAGGAAATATCAAAAGCAATTATTCGACCTTGGGTCCATAAAAAGCACCGTCTCCTGGGTTGAGTTTCCATGGCTCCCCAAACTCATTCAGACTGTTCTCCAGTTGCTGTTAAGGATGAGGCATAGGTTAGCAGCTTAAATCTTGGACATTGAAAAGCAATTACTGTGTCAAATTCATACAGTAGTACACTAGGTACTTTGTAATGTTTTTAAATTGCAGTCACGTCGTCTGCTGAGTATTTCCCAGAAGCACGCTGATGCACAACGCACTTTACCTTCTCAGCCTGGTTCCACACAGCGATGTCACCCAGATACTTCTCTGGACGAGTGGAGAGGTGAAGCTGGAAGGAGAATCCGAACACGTCGTAAACACAGCGGAGAAAATCAAGACAACCCTTGATCTCCGACTCTATCTGTAAGGGGGAAAACAACGTGACAAGAGATCATACATGTTAGGAAATGAGTCAAAAGTATATATTAATGTATAAATAAATGACTGATGTGTACACCTGATCCATAGTGCAGAAAATGTGAGCGTCATCCTGCTGGAAACGGCGGACTCTGGTCAGCCCCGTTAGTGCTCCTGACAGCTCATTTCTGTGGAGAACTCCAAAATCTGCCAGCCTCAGAGGAAGCTCCCTCCACGAGCGGGGTCTGTGACTGAACATCAGACTGTAGGACAAACAGAGAGCATCAGATTACTGTGCCGAGCACTAAATATTGTATGTGCTGTTTGATTTACTGCACTGGGGGAAAGCGCCCTATATTTACCAGTGCCCAGGGCAGTTCATGGGCTTGAGTGCAAAGACGTCTTCTTCCACAGGAAAGGAGAACATGTTTTCACTGTAGTGATGCCAGTGGCCAGATGTCTCCCACAGTTTGCTGTTATAGATGTTGGGGGTGGCTACTTCCTGAAAGCCTCTTCTCCAGTACTCATCCTAGAAAAAAACAACAATAAACCACAAACCTGGTTGAAAGCGTCATCTGGCCTGCAGAGGTACAGAAGATGGATTGCGGTTTCAGACAGATTTTAATGTCTTGTACTGGACCCCGTGGTTTAATTATCTCTGCCTTTTTATCCCAAGTGTTTGTCTCAAAGAAGGATCACACAAAAGTACTGGATGGACTTCAACCAAACTTAGAGACAGGGATGAGGAAGTAGAGAACTCATTAAAGTTAAGAGAAAATCCACATAAGGAGACGGATCCAACAATGCTGTTGTTTATTACGTCGTGCGATGGGCCATTATTTTGCAATTCCATTTATTAATGGACTGCAACTTGGCTTGTAGCGCAGACACAATGCAGTATAGATTAAAATATATTTATTCTCTTCTAAGAGCAATGCATTATAGGGGGCTTCAGCCCATCTTTGAAGCATAAACACAGATGAATGCTGATTTTAGAGCGATATAAACTGATTTTCTTGACAAAATAATGTCAAAGAATGCCCAAAAAATACGAATTATTTTTTGTGTATTTGTTGCTAAATATTTTTGCATCTTAATTCACATGATGATATAATGATTAGCAACCAAAGCTTATTACAATAAATATATATTTTTCCAATAGAATGCTTTGTTTAAACATACATTTCACTGCAATTTGAAAACAATGAAATGCACAAGCATACAACAGGATCGCAAAGTCTCGATCTCAAAATGAAGAAAATTAAAATGACTTACCCAATTTATTAAAAATGATATGCAAAATATACTACTTTTAGATGAAAGTGAAGATCTAAGGCTATAAAATAGGCCACCACTCATACCCTGATGAACTCGGTCAGTGTATTGTAGATATGGGCTCCACGTGGCATGAAGAAACAACTACCGGGGCTCAGATCATGGAAGAAGAACAGCTCCTGATCCTGTGAAGTACAGACAGGATGTTTTAATCACATATCCTGATTATCTGTAAGCACGAGCACAAGAAACTACTCCATCCACCGCAGGGTGCTGTCCAGTCGTCGCACGGAACCCCGCTTTGCATGGAAGAAAGCTTAATGGAAGAAAAAGAGACAACTTTGGCATTCCCAGATATCTGGACAACAAGAAATAACGTTGACTGCTAACGCATCTTCTCTAATTGTTCAGGAAGTCATTACTGCAATTCACTCCTGTCTGGCATAAACAACAAATCACTGTCCCGCCTCCAACTAGTGCAGAACGCAGCAGCTAGGCTTCTTACTGGTTTTAACAGACGCCATCACATCACCCCAGTCCTTGCTTCGCTGCACTGGCTGCCAGTCCAATTTAGAATTGATTTTAAGATTTTACTGATCGCTTTTAAAGCTCTTATGGGTCTGGGCCCAACTTATATTTATGATTTATTGACTTTATATGAGCCCCCCCGCAGCCTGAGATCCTGGGGTCGAGGATTTCTGGTCGTTCCGAAGTCGAGGTTAAAATCAAAAGGTGACAGAGCATTCGCCATCAGGGCCCCTCGGCTTTGGAACGACCTGCCTGAAAATATAAGGCTTGCAGATTCAGTTACTTCTTTTAAAACACTTCTAAAAACGTATTTATATAGACTGGCTTTTAATTGATGGAGTCCACTGTTTTAATTAGCTTTCATTTACTTTAACTACACTTTTTTAAAATGTATTTATTTTTATATTTTTAACATTGTTTTATTATTTTATGATTATTGCTGGGTACCTAGTCTCATCGCTTGTGCCCTGACGCCACTGTTGCTTTTATACACCCATTTTACATCGATTAATGTTTGTTTAATATGTATTTTTTGTTTATATGATTCATATTGATTTGTTATTATCTGTTAAAGCACTTTGGGAATTTTATTTCTAAAAAAGTGCTATATAAATAAAGCTTATTATTATTATTATCATTATTACTTGAGACAAACCTCACTCAGCCACCTCTTCAACACCAGCTGGGTCCCTTCTGGCGCATACCCGGTGGGGTATTTCTCTTTTTCACTGCACATTATTGTTGATCAAATGACACTGCATCTAGGCTTTTTTAAAATCCCGTAGCTTATTCTCTACTGTGCATTAAGAGTCAGCTTTGAGTCAAAACATCTTTAAACAGCATGGCACTTTTGTCACCTCCCTCCAGTTGGGACCAACAGCAATATCTTGACTGTTAGTTGGTGTTGATTGAGGTGCTGCCGTCTGTATCTCCCATGCTGGGAAACCAGCTGGGGTTCTGGGATGACTCACAGTTGTCCGAAACAAGGCAATATGAAGAAGCATACTGCCCCCAGCTGGTACAAACCAGCAACCATCTACTTATAGCAATATGCCCATCTTGTTTTGCCATCCTGGTTTTCCATTGGACTTCTGATTTTCCAAGGTAACACCGGATGACTTCAAGCCCACCGAGCTGGCCGAGGCCTAGAACTAGAGACTGAAACTCAGCACAAGAATGTATTTTATTTGAAATTGTAAAACGTGATGACTGCGGCATCTCCTTTTGAGGTTTTTGTAATAATTCTTCCTTGCGAGAGTTTAGGTTTGTGTTTTTCTAGATACTGTGAAAGCTACTTCAGCACATATGAACTGCAAGACACAAACAACAACAGCCTGCAAGTGACTCACTTTGCCAATCTTACGATGGTCTCTGTTCTTTGCCTCCTCCTGAAAATGTTCCCATTCCTTCAGCATCTTAGGGTCAGGAAAAGAAATCCCATAAATTCTCTGTAGAGTCTCCATGTCGCAGCGACCTTCCCAGTAGGTTGAAGAGTTCTGATGACAGAGTGAGAAGAAACACCTGACGCAAAATTGGCTTTCTCGAAAATGTAAAAAAAAAAAAAAAAAATTACCCAAAAAGCTCATTACTTGGGACAAGCATGAATTCGCTTGGGGCTGATGATGTCACAAAGAAAACCCTAACTTACCTTGTAGATTTTCATGGCTTTGATCCTGCCTGTATGTCTGACGTGGGGACCTCTGCACAAGTCGATCAGCGGCCCACATCTAACAGAGATTCATAAATTGTACAACAGATGTATAAAAATAACCTGTTTTAACATATCCTTGTCAGAAGCACCCTACCTGTAGACTGTGGTAGTAGGGGTGGTGACTTTTTCATTCAGAATACGGCACTTGAATTTGTTGTACTGAAGGATACAAGCGGCTTTGGTTATTGTTTGTAGACTGTGGCAAAGATTTAATGAAACAAGCAGAGGGTCAATATGAAGAGAGTAAACGGAAGAATTCACTATCACCTTGAACATCTTCAGCAGAGTCTCCTTGCTGATCTCAAGCCTCTCAAAGGGTTGCTTCTCCTTCATTATGGCCTTACACAGAGTTTCCAGGTTCCCAAACTCGGTGCTGGACACGCCGCTGCAAACCGAAAATACACCACAGAATACATGGTCAGTCATAAGTACCCTGATGTTTCTGTATTTACCTAACCATGTTTGGCACAATGATAATAAATTTGAGACTGCAGAAAGAACTCAAGAATGCATAAACAGTTTTTTTTAGCCTATAATATAGCCCTTAAGTATTATACATCAGAAAAAATGACACATAAGGAAACAGAACAGAGATCATATTTGCTTACTTGTGTCCATCCAGGAACATGTCGTAGTAGAAGCCATTTTCAATGGGAGGACCGTAACACAAACAGCCTCCATAAAAGTGCTCCATTGCCTCTCCCAAGATATGAGCACTGGAGTGCCAATACACCTAGAATATGACATTAAAAAACCATATCACTATTCTTAAAACAAATCTTAGTCAACATAATAAGCAAATGCATTGATTGGAAGCTAAGCCTAACTTGATCCAATGTAAAGACTCATAAATCATGAAAGGGAACAATAGTACAGTTTCCCCATGCGCCATCCTTGCACATTTTTCTTATTATTGGATTTAGTAGCCAATTTGAAAAGAGACGACTGCACAGATACAATGTTCTAAGCTCATAATATAAGGTCTAATACAGCTAAATACATTTGCCATTACCAAAAGTTAGCTGTGTTTTTATTTGCACTAGTTCATGTACTTCATGTGGGCCCCCCAATAAACTGGCAACTTATCCAGGGTGTACCCAGCCTCTGCCCACAGCCAGCTGGGATAGATCCCAGTGTAAACCTTATCACCTGGGTTCAGGTGAGCAGCTGAAGATGAGACGATTACCGATTGTCTCGTCTTCAAGAAAATGAATGAATGAAAGTACTTCATGTGGCACGGGAGTAACAGTCGCCACCGCTAACCCCTAACCCTGAAAAGGAAAGGCAGAGACAGAACACGGATGAAGGCACTCACAGCCTGAGCGTCCTCATCGTCAAAGCGCAAGAGCTCCAGGGCGCAGTCCTGTTCGAGCGGTCTGTCCAGGTCCCAGAGCTCCCCATTCACACGAGAAACCACAGCGTTGTCAGCCAGGCCCCGGCTGAGAGACCGAGCACGGAATATAAAGCATTAATAAGGCTTTGTGTAATGTATGGGAGTTATTGATGACATGAATGCAGATCCGGCCAGACGTTCCTACCTGATATCACAAGCCACCTGGTAAGGTGTTGTGGACCACGCCTTGCCCTGGACCCTTCGTCCACCTGGTAGCTCCACAGCGATGGCCCTGCTGTTTTCAGTCTTCTTCGCCAGCAGGGCATCGCTCTCCTGCTTCAGCGCCTCATATAAACTCAGACGCTCCGAAACGTATCCAGGCCAGGGCTTCAGCTGCAGTGGGAAATAAGGAAGGAAAGCAAATCCCTAAATGTGGCACGCAGGAACCAGTGGAAAACTATCTGTCATCTGTAACAACATCAGGTGAACTTCAAGATGCCATTCGAGTAATCACCTCTTTTAGTGCCTTATCCTGATTCCTCTCCTCCTTGTTGTTCTTGTCAGCTGGTTTGGTCACCGCCTATCAACAATCAGAAGGTGCATCTTTAATTTTCCAAAAGGCCCGTGTTATTGATTTTACTCTGATTACTAAACTCGGCATCCTGTCGGTGTTTAAGGTGCGCGCACGCTGTGGCATTCAGTGCGACGGTTATTTCTGGACATGGGGTGGTACAGCGCCCCCCCCCCCCCCCCCAAAATGAGGGCGTTCAGTCTGTGTCGATTATCCGTTCTCTTCTTCATCATTACCTTTTTATCTTGCCGTTTGTCCGTCTGCTGCACTTTGCTGGCGCGTTTATCCAAAACTTCAGCACACTCCGCTCCATTTCTCTCCTGCTGCGCCTCCTGCAGCTCCAGCTCCGCCTGGAGCCCCCGCTGGAGGTGCAGCAGCCGGTACCCGAGCTTCTCGTTTTCGGCCCGGAGGAACTCCAGTTCTGGGGAGGCCTCCGCAACACAGGCAGCATCTACGCCTCGGACTAATCCATCGCGGATGGTGACGATTTCTTTGGTGAGGAGGCGAATTTGCTCTTCCTGGACGGACAAACGCGCTGCCAGGCAATCTGCCATTTTTAAATGACCGTGACACCCGCAAGCTTCCTGTGAGGGGTTTTCAAAATACAGCCGCTGTCCGCAAGCAATCAGCAACGGGAGTCCGGGTGGGGTTAATGTAAATTCATAAAATCCACTAGTATGGACAACACATTACCCAGAAAATGTCATGAATTATTGCCTTTTATAGGTTATTTCCAGTTGCGCGTGTATTTTTAAAATTTCACAAAAATACAAACTCAGTTTGTTAAAAATAATGCGATATTACAATAATAAAAAAATACATGTTAAGATATCTACGGGCAACTCTCTCCATTATAGGTATTTCCATTTAATAAATTCTAAGTAGGAGAGATTGGACAAATCGACATTCATGGACATTATAGTATTATGATATTATTATAAACCAAACTGGATACTTTCACATGTATCTTTCAGCCGCTGAAGACACGCATCTTATCTTTATAAGACACACGGCGTCTAATTTCATTGCATCACCGTGCGTAACCGGAAGTTGTAGTAGAGGAGGACCCGCCGCCAGGGGGCAGTAATTACTTTTCACAGACCTTATTGTGTCATCTGAACTGCAGGGCAAACGTGCCATGTAAACAGTGATTTTTCATTCATGTGTCGTGTTACCCTTCGGGTAAGTGTCATCTTTGTTAAAGTTTTCACTTTTCTGAACTTTTGAGCTCTACAGAAGCTATAAACTAGCTAGCGTGACACATACTACGAGTGTTAACTTGACCCGTAGCTAGCTCCAAAGCCGATGCTCTTCATCATATTCACCCAAACAAGCTCGCTGTTTAGGATCTTTATTTATCAGAAGGACACGTTCATTCGGTGGGAATAATTTCTGAAGCACCTTGTCTAACTGTTACGCGAAGCGTCAATAAACCGTAGTTTGACAGAGCAGTGTAGGAGATGCAATTAAGTGGAAACGCATGCTAGTCGTCATATGTGTGTTATAAAAAAAATAATGGAGTAACAAGTGAACAGTACAAAATATGATGTTGAGGAAAGAATTTGTGTGATCTGATTTGTTGTACTTTCCTCTAAATATATTCTATTTAATTTGTTTTTAATATCATATCTCATATTGCAGTGCAGAGCTCCAAGGGTAGTCTGCTGCTGCTGTCGCCAGCATGGCATCGACCTCCAACCTTTCTCCACCCAAACTCGCTGACTTCATCCTGACTGCGCGGTTGGGTAGTGGTACCTATGCCACGGTCTACAAGGCCTACAGAAAAGTGAGGAATTAGATAACACTACAATAATACTTTACTGGAACAAATACTATAATTTAATGAATGTGAAAGACGAGCCATTAAGTGCTCTCTACATTTTATTTTTGGATCTGACTGCCCACATTTAATACAGCAGGTCTGATATATGCAGACTTTAACACTTTACACATTCACTAATGCTCCCCCTCATGGACTGTGTGATGACGGCCCACTGAGTCGGGCTGCCCATGTAGCATGTAGCATCAAGGGTAGCCGGGGTGAACTTCAGCAGTCTGGATGAAGTTTTTCAGCTTCACCTGCTGAAGAAAGCGAAGTCGATTCGCAGGAACAAAAATCATCCCCTAAATCCGGAATATAAGCTGCTCCCATCGGGTGTTCGACTGGCACTCCCCCCGGTTACTAGAAATAGATATAAGTTCTCCTTTGTCCCACTCTCCATCAAGGCCCTGAATGCCACAGAAAAGAGGTGACCCTGCTAGTGTACCTGTATGGAACCGGTCTGCTCTGTTTGCACTGTTTTTATCACGTACAATATTTAACACCTTTACAGCGATGCTGCTCTAATTTGTAATTTGTGCATTATATGTCCCTTAATTGTGTCTTGCGTGTCCGTTATATGTTGTGGAAAATATGTGTGTATATGCTGTAAAACAAATTGCCCTCCGAGGGACAAATTCAATAAAAGTGAAGCGAAGCTGTGTAGGATTTCAAAATGGGCTTAGGTTAGGTATCATTGCTTAATGATTCAGAACACAAATAAAGTAATCCTGGCCATGTTATCCCATATATGGCCCTCCTGCAGGTGAGTTAATTAGATGAGAGAGAGCAATCCTTTATGAATTGTTGAAAAAAAAATGTTGTGATACTTTATTTAGAAAATGTGTGCTCAAATTCATTATTTAATTTAATGATAACCAAGGAGTGTACAATGAGATGATCACAGGAATCTGCTCAATATATAGATGTTAAATCAAATTAAGAACAGAGAAAATTAGGGCAAAACTTTACTGGTTCAATTGAACTGAAAGTGATATTGCAGGGAGACAGTCGAGAAGTGGTGGCAGTGAAGGTGGTTGGGAAGAAGAGTCTAAACAAGGTGTCTACGGAAAACCTGCTCACAGAGATTGAAATCCTCAAGACTATGCGTCACCCTCATATCGTCCAACTTAAAGATTTCCAGGTAAGATCGTTTATAGCTTTTGGATTCTAAGTCGCTTGTAAAAGGGATGACTTGTGAATAAAAATGATATCTGATCACTGGCTCTAATAAAGCTGTGTTCCCGTATGTTTATCTGAATGCTATGCTTCAATGTTCTTTTGTTGATTTAGCGGTCCAGGTCCCGGCACCTTTTCAGCAGATTTGATCGGGCCGGTCTTGTTTTTAACATTTCCCCCTAAGTGTCTGATTTTTTCTCTGACATCAGTGGGATGCTGATAATATTTATCTGATCCTGGAGTGGTGTTCTGGTGGAGATCTGTCCCGCTCCATTCGCAGCCGGAGGGTTTTACCTGAGAGAGTGGTGCGGCGCTTCTTACAACAGATAGGTGGGCTATCGCCAGACTGAGGGACGAAGCATTCTAAATAAATGTGGGCTAAGTTTAGCATAACTATATTGCTCTCTATTTGTTTGTGTGTCTGCACAAGCAGCCTGTGCCCTCCAGTTTCTTCATGAGCGAAATATCTCACACCTGGACCTGAAGCCTCAGAATATTCTGCTCAGTGGGTCTGTCCTCAAACTGGCAGGTGATCTCACGCCCATTCACACTGTTGAACAGTGGAGCAAACACATAGCGAGTGAGAGCATGTCAGCTACATGCTAATTAACAGGAGCGCTTAGATGTCCTGATGCTATTGCAGAGCAAGACAATCTACTCTGTAGTTCCGCATGTGAATTTTGCTTGTTTAGGGTGTGCTAATATAATATTTTTAATATGACTTTATTTTCATGGCTTTAAGGAAACGCACTATTGTATTTTAATTCATGAATAAACCAGTAGGCAGTATTTTACAGGACACAAAACACATTTTTATTGGGGCTGCTTCCACTGGAATCTTTTACAGTGAAAATAGTTTCATCTCGTATTCAATCCTCTCTTAGATTTTGGTTTTGCTCAGTACATGTCGCCGTGGGATGAACAGAGTGTTCTGAGAGGTTCTCCTCTTTACATGGCCCCCGAGATGGTTTGCCAACGGCAGTATGACGCCAGAGTAGATCTCTGGTCAGTAGGAGTCATTCTGTATGGTGAGTACTTTCTGGTTCACCATTTTATGGTGTGAATGTAGAATATCCCAAAGCTTAAATAAAAGTAATGCTACTTTATACTAGGGGGACCTAAATTATTCCTTTGCTTAAAATGTGGTGTTTGTGTGTCTCGTGCTGTGTAGCATGTAGCATGTAGCATGCTCCTCTCTCGAATAAATGTTTGTTGTGTTCCTGGCACTGAGCCGCTGAAGATAAACAACTTCTTTCTCTTTCGGCTCATCCTGTGAGGGGTCGCCACAGCAAACTAACATTCTCCACTTCACCCTGTCCTTTGCATCGTCCTCCCCAACACCAGCCGCTCTCATGTCCTCCCTCACTACGTCCATGTATCTTCTCCCGGGTCGACCTCTAGCCCTGTTCCCTGGCAGTTCCATCCTCAGCATCCTTCTACCGATATAGTCCCCATCTCTCCTCCAAACCATCGAAGACTGGACCATTAATTATTTATAAGCAGTCTGATTTTGTCCTTTTCAAGAGCAGTAGAGTAGTTGCTCAACAATAGTACACTAAGGTACTTTCAATGTCTGGAATGGAAATGTCAAAAACTGGGAGGTGCTGTTGTGACACCCAGTCATCCAAATCAAATAGAGTAACACACAATTTACCGACTATTGACTTTCTCACTTCAGACAGACATTCATGTCAGTGGTGAGTTAAATACAAGAGATATTCAAGTTAGTAATCTAATTTCTGAATGTAGCCTGAGCATTCAAATCATCCCTACCCTTCTACTGAACATTCGTTGTGTGAATGCAGAGGCACTGTTTGGACGAGCTCCATTTGCATCACGGTCTTATGCTGAATTAGAGGAGAAGATCCGGAGAAATCAGCCTATTGAGGTAAGCAGTGAGCAAAGTAATCCCGTCCTCATTGATTATTATTGCACTGATTATGGCTGCACTCAAACAGTTAGCAATGTATTTAAAAAAAAAAACCAATGTGAATAATTCTCTACTCACCCGGCTGCTCTATGGCAGGGACACACATATTTATCTTTTGATGAGGCACATGTTGGCATTTGTCCCAATGTCAAATACAGTATTGTGTTCCAAGAAATGGAAACCTGTAAAGCAGCAATGCTTATTTTAGATGAAATACCAATGCAAGCATGGCTGTACCTTATTTATTGATTGTGTAAGTGACAGTAACACAATACAACCGCAATTTTTTTTTTTTTCAAAATTTGTCAAGTCATGCAGACATTCAGCACATCACATGGGAATAGGAGCCTTTTTCAAGCATCTCTGTTTAAATATTATCCTTCTTAACACGTGTTAATGCTCAAACTGAATAAAAATTAAGAATTTAATGCTTTAGATTATATTTTAGGTCCCTGTCCTGCGGTACGTCCCTGATGTGTACTGGACCGTTCAGCCTACAGTTTAGCCACTTGATGGCGTACTTTCACACCATACTGACTTCATCGAGCATTCGTTTAGCTACACATTGGTAATATATTTAATTGTGACCTGTCAACACTGACTCCGCATTGCCCCTTCTTTGGGTCAGTTTAGCAGTCATTAAGGTATAAACGCCATAATTAACTTGGATTGAAGTATTTGTTGGATATTTAAAGACTTCAAATTTATTATGTTGACAAGAAGTGACAAGGGATTGATTGTGAGCTGAAGTCGTTCTGCTCTGTCTGTTTTGATTCACCTCCAACTCACATAAGCCAAAGGTCACTTAAAATAACACAGTATAAATGAGATCTAATGGTACTTTTAATGATGGAGGTCTTTACAAATACTGGAATTCCTGTGTCACACACTGGGCTTGAGCTCAATAGGCCACATTAACATATGGCATATTACACAGGAATCACATGGAGGGTTTTAAGGTTATCTTTTGACAAAACGTAATGGTGTGAAACAGAAGGTCCCCGGCAACAATCTGATGTCCTTTTCTCTTGGATTGTCCCGTGGACTGAGTGTAACATAATAAGGTCATGTTTTGTGCATCAGATCCCTCCTGGGGCCAGGGTATCCAAGGACTGCAGAGACCTTCTGTTGCGGCTGTTAGAGAGAAATCCAGATGCCCGGATCACCTTTGCAGAGTTCTTCGCCCACCCTTTTGTGGATTTGGAGCACATGCCATCTGCAGAGAGTTTAGTGAAAGCGGTAAGATGTAGAGAAAGGGGAAATATTTGCTGGCTTGTGTGTGTCGAGTCCAGATTTTTATCACTATATGATGGTGGTGTGGTGTGATTGACTTAACGTACTGCATGCATGTGTTTGTAGGTTTTTACTCATCCCTATAGCACCAGTTTTCACTCAGTGACCCCCGTTCATCTTTCCTCTTTCCAGAAGGATCTAGTCATGCAGGCAATTCAGAAGGACCAGGAGGGGGAGAGGTCCACCGCCCTCTCTCTTTACTGCAGTGCCCTTGAGCATTTTGTCCCCGCTCTTCACTGTAAGATGCACCTCCGTTGTTCCTCCACAATAAGACTAAACTGACCAAGAGCAAAATAAAACATCTGTTTTCTCAAACCTCTGCAGTTGAGACAGACCAACAACGTAAAGATGCCCTGAGGCAGAAGGTAGGCTGTAGAATACTTTCCGTTGGGCCTTGGTTTCAACAGTCCAGTGGCTTTCAGATGGTATTCTCTATCATGAATACCATATGGTGTGGATGAAGAGGATATAGTACGCTTGACATGATTAAGTTGTGTCAGTGTTCCCACAGGTCAGCCGCTATGCATCCAGAGCCGAGGAGCTGAAAGCCCTGGTTGCCTCAGACAACAGAGTGAGCTTCGAAGTGGCCCAGACCTCCAGGGGTGTCCTCCGAGGTAATGCACATTTCTCTGTGCAGATGCATGAACCTAAGATTTGTCCGGTTATTATCTCCACGATAAGTCAACTTAAATATTGCCATGTGTGTTTTTGCACTTGATTATACTAAAATAAATGGGAAATTAAGAGAGATGTTTTCAGATATGTCCACTTAGCAACGATGTTCAACACGCTCATGAATCCTGTGATAAATGTTACATTTTATTTTTTCCTACTTCTGAGGGCTGAGTCAGCCATAGAATGGCTGTTCATATTCCCTGAGGGATTGTGTACTTGTACAGGACAGTTATGCTCAATTGCACATCAAGTAAACAAGACTAAAACTTTAGCATCTTAGGGCCTTATTATACTGCAGTCTTAAGAGTTTGCATGTGGCGTACCGATTGTTCCACATATCCTAGTAGAACTTATTGATGCTGTGTTCAGACTGATAGACAGTTGATTCAGGATAATACTATCATGTGTTTTTTTCACCTCCAGAAATGTCTCGAGACCAACCACGCCTGCTGGCTGCACTGGACATGGCCTCATCTACCATGGCTAAGGTTAGAGGGGGTTTAATGGGTGATGCCAGGGCTTTTGTATACTCATAAAAGCAGGATGCTTCACTATTAATACAACATCCAAAAAAAAAAGCAACACACATGTTTTAAGACTGAAATAAAAATAAATAATTCACATCTCAACACTATGCACAGCTTTGTCTGTCTGTGAATCTTTGCGTGCTTGCCCCCTCAAACCACGCCTACCTGATATAGTGTGGCTAAAGGGCCATGAATCAATATTTTGCTGTCTGTTATAGGAGGAGAGCGGCTCCGATGATCAGGAAGCTCTGGATATGTATCAACAGTGCCTTGGAGAACTACTGTTGGCTTTAGCAGGTAGAGAAAAGAAAATATTGCTTTATGATGTTCCTTTGCTGCTGGTTGGTTGTTTTTCAACCCACTGGAGGTTCATGCATCTTTTTCAAGGACTTTTAAGGAGAATGACTGAAGATGAAATTTAAACCACATTCCACTCCCACATCTGCTGTTATATATATATAATTATTATTATATATATATATATATATATATAATTATTTTATATATATATATATATATATATAATTATTATTATATCACCTGAACCTCAGGCGACTCTGTTTGAGAAACAGAATACAATAGGGAATGTAGGGGAAAAAAACATAATTATGAATGAGTGAATAAATTAGATCTAAAGGTGTTTGAACAAAGACATTGATGCTCAAGGGAAAGGCTGGGAGAGAAAGGCATAAAATGACTTGTTGCAGATTCTTTGAGCGGGATGTAGAGGTAGGGACAGCTAATAAATGACAGACTAGGAAGTACAAAAAAGACTCCAGTGATTCTCTCTCGGGCCTGCTGTTCATTAAGCCTACTCATGATCTCATCTGGAAGATCAGCCTAAAGGAAGAGGTGGTATAGAGTGATCCAGATGTGACTTTGAGCCGGGATAGCCCAGCAATCTGCTTCCCATATAGGCGTTCACTCTGTATTATTATTCTCTAGAAACTAAAGCTATTATAGTTCTCTTAAAGAAGAATGCCTCGGTAACCTTCCAGCCGGTGGCATTAACAGCACTCTTACGCTTTCTCGCTCGAGTTGGCCGATTAAAATCTAGATGTTACACTCAATCTTTAAAATAGCTGAAGAAACTGTTAATGAACAGGCAGCAGTTTACGGTAAGTGCTTTTTGTTCCATGTGTTAAACAGCCTTGTCTGGTCATTGAATCAGGGATACATGATATACCCATTCAGCGAATCTCACGCCATCCCAACCTGCCTCTCTCTTTAGTATCAGGGATCTTTCTGTAGCACAGTAGATGTCACTGAGGGGATTGTGGGGAGAAAACATTACTTCTTTGTTTGGTTACGGGCTCTTTTTTGCACAGTTTTCCAACGTGCCTTGCCGCCAGAGAGTTTTCTCCCTCCTCCCCTCGCTCATCCCTCTCTCTCCTCCTCCAGGATGATTAACTGCAAAAGCACTGGCCTACATTAGAACCATTTCCACCCATGAGCCCCTATTCAACAAGCTAACAAAATCCAATGCAGTAGTTGACCTCTTGTTGAGCAAACAAGGTAATTAGGTAGTGTTTTCTCTTTTTCCTTCTTCTCATTATTTCTTCCTCTCCTGCTGCACCAGCCGAGCCCCAGGGCCGCAGGAGAGAGCTGCTTCACAGCGAGGTGAGTACGGGAGGAGGGGCTTCTGGATGTCACGGTGCTAACATATATCTAATATATATGTAAATATATGCTTTTTTTTTGGTACTTGAAATAAGCAGCATATTCTATAGAATTCTGGAAAGGAGCAACAAAAGAGTGGGAAAGTTGTGTAACTTTTTTTCCATGAAAGGTTTTGGTTAACACAGCAAAAGGACTTTTGTGGTTTTCATAACAAACCATTTCATACATTGCAGCAATAATTAACAATTGACGTTAATGAAAGAAAACTAATTCTATCCATGTGTCATCGCTAATGTTATAAGACAACAGTAAACAAACATCCTTTTTGACTTCAACCCAGATACAGTTGAATGAACCTGAATAAAATTCTTGGCCTGTGTTGACCCTGAATAGCAAACATATGTTGTACTTTCACAAGCATATGGAAAGGAGTTGTGCCTGTCAGTTATTCATCTTTGTGCATTGTTAGTCAGCAAGTAAGCCAACAACAGACAATATTTTTCCACAAATCCCAGAAGGGGGAAGAGGTTTTTGGTGGGCCTCATAGACCTCCTTGAAGTTTTGTGGGTGCTTGTCTTAAGTAAATTCAGATGCGCCTGTAATAATCTAGAACAGCATTAGAGCATGGGGGTAGGGGATTCGATAGAAAGCGTGTGTGTGTGTGAGAAACCCAGAAGAACCAACACACGGTGCCGTGGCTGGCCTCCAAATGCATTCCTGTCTACTGTAGAGCAAGATTTAGCATTTAAAAGTTGTTGTTCAATATTCAATATTCTTCATTGTTTAGCCACTGCTTTGAATTTAGATTTCCAGTGATGACAAACCTAAGGATTCACTGATGATGCACCCCATTAGGACTTGTTTGAGAGCCTGAAGGTACGAGATGCAGCCAGGAGCATTCAGGGTCACCAGAGGACAGATTACCGCAGTCACACGATAAACATAATGTTTCCAACAAATGAAAAGTGCAAAACAAACATCAACAAATTATTCTGTTTGATTAAATTTTTGCATGGACCTTATTTCCTCACAGTACATTTACATTTACTGTGATAATTGTCACAGTAAACCAATAATAACACAATAGACTGCCTTTACTGTTGAAACGAGTGTGTGCAAACAAAAAATATTATATTTCCCTGGAATTCTGTGCCCCGCCAGATTCAAAGCCTCATGAGCAGAGCTGAATACATTAAAAAAAACATCAAGGTAAGCGGGAATTCTGTCCTTCACTTCTGATCGTATAACGTTCTGCTGAGAACACAGAATTACTTTGATTTCAAAAGAGTGACTTGTTACAAGATAAACACTTTCATCCTGCAAAAATGGTATCAAGTATGTATAGGTCTGTGTTTTTAGTGTCCATGTTCCTTTGTTTAGATTCGTTTTGGGTGATTACCGCTGCACTTGTATTTTTCAGATGCAGGAGACTCAGAGGGATGTATCTCTGGATCGAGAACCTCTTTCAGACTCTGTCAGAGGCCGTGAGTTTTTTCCATTGATGTTGTATAATGTATTTTGTGTGTGTGTGTGTGTGTGTGTGTGTGTGTCATGCCATGCTGAAAGCTGCGGTATGTTCCTGGAAGGTAGTGTGGCTCAGGAGTGGAATGACCACATAAAGATGTAATGACATGAACTTTTATTAAAGTGTTTTCCACGAGTAAGATCTGAGCCATTCCCTTGCTGCGCTGGCCCCTGCAGGACTGTCTGGCTCTTTGATTTCATTTCAGCGCAGCCCTGGGCCACTCTGTCCTCTGCCCTCTTGTAAAGCCTACGCTCTGCAAATCAGTCTTGGTGCTAGCAAACAGCTACACAGATGACATTCCTGTCTCAGACTCATGCACATGTGCTGTCTGTGTATGATATGAAAAGCCCCCCCCCCTGTCTGAGCACCACATAAATGAACTATTATATAAGAAGTTTAAAATTTTTATATACACAAACTCATTCTTGCTGTAACAAAGTCTAACTCCTAGTCTTTTCTAGGCTACGCTCTTCGATGGATAGTGGATACTTCAAGCCTAGACAATATCCTGTTCTCAGTGAGAAATACCAGGGGACTTGTGAAAAAAAAAATGTGTATGGGGGAAGGGCTCTGATGACTCCAGAGACAGCTTACGTTTCATGAAGAACATGGCCTCTTATTCTGCTGTTATTTTCACAAGCCCACACAGCAGGCAGCCGTACTAGCTGGCAACGATCCAACAGCAGCTGTACACGAGAGGGTCACGGCAACGCCCTGCAACGTCTGTCTGGTGACCTGAGATTACACCAACACGAGCAGCAGTTACACTGACAACCATCACATTACAACCCTCACACTGCTGCCCCCCCCCCCCCCCAAGCTGCAAAACCAAACCCAGAGGGACCTAACATGGTTATTGTGAGGGCTAGCATGCTAAATTGTAGCCAGTGGTATTACAGTGAGTTCAGTGAATTCAAAATTCAATGTATGACGCATTTTTAAAAACGTGGCCCAGCTGTTGTTCGTGACTTGTTTTGCCCGCCACCTAAATTATGCGAGTCTCTAAAGCCTGTTACAGCGATGCTGCTGAGTGAACATATAACATGGAACAATAGGAAATGAAAAAGTCAACATGTATTTAAGACATTTTACATCCGTGCACGCATGGAAATGTGTTGGAATCTCATTAAATCTCATTGAAACCATCTCATTATGTTTGTTTTCTCAGATTGCTGTTTGCAGTGATGTCGACGGCCACAGCGGGAATCGGCCGTGACGCCTCCTCAGAGCATCTGACTGCCTGTCAGTGTTTGCTCAGGTCGGACACAGAAGCTTCACCTGTCCAGGTTTCTGTTGGGGAAACTCAGAAATGCATTACACCTCTCTCTATCCAACGCAGAACGCTGTGTGGGTGGGCATTATACAGCTGCCAACCAAATGCGGTCAGTGCTCAGGTTGTTGCTGGAAAGTCGATGATTTGGCAGGTTGAGAAACTTGTGTTTGTTTTTTCTTCCTGCACAAAAAAAACAACAACATGTTTAACTGTGAAAATACAGAAAGTAGGTCTTGAATTTTGGATTTTCAAGATGCTGGATTAAGCTGCTTGTCTGTTCATGTCTCTGTCGCGTTGCTTTGCCTCAAACCCCTCCTCCTGACACGGCATTGATATGTAAATACTGGACAGCCTGTGTGACAATACGACTCTGTCACGGGACATGAATACACTGTTGCATGTGATGTAGCACAAAACACTCGACAGTATTTGCAACAGATCTAAAGACAATATAAATCAGAACATAAAATCAAGTAAATGTGATGGAGGATGTTACATCAACCTTCAGCTGAAGTTCTGTTATTATTTAGAGACCTCTGCAAAGATGCCCCCCCCCCCCCCCCCCCGCCTCCCTCGCTTTCTCTCCCCACTGCCTTTACTGTGGGTCGACCACAGGATTAGCATGCTCTCCCCACTGGTGGAACCCTCTTCACCACTATGAGGGGGAAACTGGAGAGGTGCGGCCTCTGCCCTATTTACACTAGACATTTTCTTAGGTTTGGCATTGGCTGAGTATTTGAGGGATACAGTAAGTTGTGGCGCTCAAGCAAAGCTCTCATGACTGGGCCAATGTGAGACAGTGAAAAGCTTAACGGGCAGTGGCAGGTCGATTATCCTCGCTGGCGTGTCTCTGCTTCATACGCTCCGTTTTAAGGCAGCTGGAGAAAAGACCTAAAACAGGAGTCCAATAGGGAGAGTATAAAAAAAATCACAGCCGCCAAGTTTTACACACTGCTGTTGCATTTGTTTGTTTTTTATTTATTGAAATGTTTACTCAGTTTATATAATTTGTATTTATGGAATTAGAAATGAAGTGCGTAATAAAATGACAATCTCTGAGGTCTCTGTAGTCTGGATGTTTTGTCAGCAGCACAAAGCAAGCGCTCGCCTTTCAGAGCCTTTTGACAGATTTATGCAGCGTCGTGGTCCCTCGCCATCATCATCTGGAAGACTGCTCTGCAGAAACAGCTGGATCATTTCCACGGTGGGAGGAGAGAGGAAGGCGGGTATGGGAAAATCAGGACGCACAATAATTGTACGATTCTGAGAGGAGTTTGGAGAACTGTGGAAACAACATTTGAAACTTTCCACAACTGTAAGCCATTGAAAAGAATTTATTAGAATTAGCTCTCTGCAGCTCATCTTTAGTCTTTTGATCGTCCACGTCTCTTCTGCTGCACGTAATCAAAGATTTTTTTAATAATTAATTTTAGTAACATGCAGTATTACAGCTGCTATTCCAAATTAGCCACGCAACCTGAAATAGAACCTAAAATAAAATGAAAAAAGAACCTTCATAGAAAGATGGTGGGACACCGGATTAGTGCCACCTGTGACAACATTTGGTTAATAAGGAGCTGTGTGCTCTTGATGAGGTCACAGGGATGTCATCAGGCTTGTCTGAGCTTTTATGAGACAACGTGGTTTTCGAGAACTGCATGTGTGGAGTTTTACAAATGTTGGATTGTTCTAGGTCTACTGAAAGTTGCAAAGGAATTGAATTCTGGGAGATGAATGAAAACACATTTTAAATGTTGACCAATATTAGAAAACCATGCCCAGAGATCTCAGCTACTTCAATATTAAATTCTTCTTTTTTTAATTTTATTTATTAATTGCTGTTTTTTGAGAAGATCAGTGAGTTTTGCAGTACAGTGCGAAGTGCACCACTTGTTGCTTCTAGTTTAATAGGTGTTATTTCAATCGGCCCAGCCACCCCCCCCCAGTTGGGGAGTCGCGTTCACCTTGGACACCAGGTGTAAATCACTCCCAGATTGTGTGGCGAGAACAGAGCACAGCCCGGCCCCCCGAGTCCAGGAGCGGCAGCATGAGGATGAGCCATCTGCTTGAGTAGCTGTGCTGCAGAGGGGCTCCAGTTGGCTAATGTGACCATATTGTTGGCTCAGCTTCAGCACTTTAATCATGACATGCATGTTGCTGCCAGGAACATTTTGGACTCAACTTTGACCCTCACTCTTGTTTTGTTGCTTGTTTTGGGGAGTTCTGCCAGTTTGCGTTGCCCTCAAAAGGGACGGAGAAATCCTTCAAGTAATGCATACCAGAGGGGAACATTCTAAAATGGAAACCTCAATGCACCCCCCTCATCCTCCTAGAGAGCCCCTGGTCGCTTATTCCTAACCACAACCTACAGCATTGTGGCTTTAATTGCCCTCCATTCTGCTGCAGCTCCAACAACACTGTTTAATACCCTTTCCCCTTCCAGTCTCCCTCGCTCTCTGCCCCCGTTGATGCTGTTAATCGCACGGCCGTGGAGTCGTACTGGCATCAATGTCGCCCATTAAAAGAGCCTGTAGACCTTAAGGAACTGGGTGCCCTTGACTCCAGGCCCCCGTGCCCGGACAGCAGGGAGCTCGATAATTATCATGAATAGAACTTTGTACCTTGGAGAGACAAGAGCCTCCTAAATCCCTGGGTCACTCCCACTTTGGAGTGATGAGGAGAGAGAGTCGGTGTCGACGGTTTGTTTCGGAGAAAATGGTGTAGATAATTTAGAAAATGAGCTCAGCACAGTGCTGCCTCTGTATCCCCCCCCCGTTCCCTCCACACAACTCCCCAAGGCTGCTCGGCTCATGTTTGTTTTGATTCTGCTCCTGGAATTGGGGTGGAGTGGTATGTTGGAGGACTTTAAGATGACTGCCAATGCTTGAAGCGGATCGGACGAAAAACAATCTAGAAGGAGTCTTGCCGCTGTAACTGCAGGCCACTTTCGTTCACTGTCTCGCTCGCTCTTTTTTTGGACACAGACAGTTGGAAGTGCTTCAGAATTCCCGTAGTTGACAAAAAACACAGGAGAGGCTATCCAGACTTTCTCTCTCGGCATGTAGATGGCGAAACTTTCCACCTGTAACTCCAGTAACAAGCAAAAAAAAAGAATCAGTGGGACGCATACCTCCGCTGAGCCGAACAATCCCACACAGGCATGTCTGTCCTCCCTGATCCATGCGCCATGCCTCTGCAAGGCTTTGTGAAAATTGGTTCATTAGATTCTACATTATTAAGGACGATGTTGAAAAGACCCAATTATTAAGGTGACTTTTCTCAACCTTCCACCAAGTGTTGTGGAAACACAACAAGTAGATGTTGTTTCGTCCTGCAGACAAATGCTGCCATCAACCGGTGACCTGTCCAGGGTGTGAACAATGTCAGCTGCGATAAGTTGTGCTAGAAAACATTTCAGACCTTTCAGTTTGTTCATTTCCTCGTCTGGCGCTTTTGTGTCTTTCTAATATGAATAAAGTTACAAGTTATTATGTTTTGTGTTGTCTTTCTATATGTGGACCCCAGGAAGACTAGTTCGTCACTTTTGTGGCAGCTAATGGGGATCCTTTTAAACAATAGACAATAAACCACCAAAGGGGTTGGCAGCGCCTATTCAAGTCTTGGGTGCTGTCTTGTTTCGTGAATGGACAGAAGTATCAGACGTCCTTCTGATACTTGGGTCAGATAGAATCATGTTTCACTGGATTTCTCTCTGCCTTCCTCCTCAAAACATTATGGTTGGATTGCAACTTGAGCCAAGTGAGCGTACGACCATTGTTCGGGTTTTGCTCCATTGAGGATTTATTGCTCAGTGACTAGACACTTAAAATTCCTCTCCAGGTTTCAGTTACACTGACCTAATCCTTTAACTATGAGACAGTAAAATACAGACACGCAGAACTTCAGCTTGCTGAATTGAGAAAAAGTCACACAATAAATTCTGCTTTTGGCTTTAAGATGTTGCCAAGCAGTGTCTTAAAAAGACAAACGTTAATCTGTATTTTGTCGTAAATCTCTTCTGGGATTATCACTGTACACCCAGGAAAGGTCTGCCTTTAAAACCTGGAAATGTTTGGCATTAGGGGAAAATAATCTTCTCGTGGATTGTTTAAATGCATTTATAAATGCTATGTGATAAAAACAAAGGTTTATTTCAGATTACAGGCTCTTCTTTTTCATTGATAAAGCACGCTCACTCGCCACACATGACAAAAGC